>NC_065578.1:104360485-104985485 GCF_024542745.1 Macaca thibetana thibetana | reverse complement strand
TCTTTTTTCCAGGAAATTAATAAAATTTTCTAAGTTATTTCTATACCTATCTTTTTTTCTGTTGTTTCTCAGCTTTTGACAAAAACAAAAATTGTGAAAGTTAGACGTGGCAAAACGTTATCAGATTATTTGATTCTATGGAGGTCAGCATCCTTCATGGTCATCAAACTATTTTACAATTTGATATATTCTGGAATTTTGATAGTAATGTAAATAACTTTCAGAGAAATTAAAATTAATGTTGTTGAAAGGAAGTATAATTTATTCTTGACCTCTTCTGTGAATGATGCCAGTTTTGTATGTATTAAATTCATTTCAGCATTCTTAATTGCCTATCATTGATACAATCAGATTATTTTTGATTCCTTTCTAGTTCCCTCATTCTTGAATTAGTTAAATAGAGTATTTGGCCTGTGTTCACATTTTATATTTATATAAAAGTTACATTTTTTCCTCTGTTGAATTATCTTTTTACCGTGTCTTATGATCTAGAAAAGACCATCTCTATCAAGGTGGGAGGGGAAATGGCCTTAGGATGGTGAGATTATATTAACATCTTTAATGTTTCTGATTTTCAAATTAGATTCATTATTCTGAGCTATCTGTGATGGCTAATTTTACATGTCAACTTGACTGAGATAAAGGATGCCCAAATAGTTGGTAAATTATTATTTCTGGGTGTATCTGTCAGTGTGCTTCCAGAAGAGATTAGCATTTGAATCAGCAGACTGAGTAAAAAAGATATCCTTCACCAATGTGGGTGAGCATTATCCAGTCTTTGTAGGGCCTGAATAGAATAAAACACGGAGGAATGATAAAATTTATCTCTCTCTTTGAGCTGGGACATCCATCTTCTTCTTCCCTTCGACATAAGAGATCCTGGTTCCTGGATCTTCAGAGTCTGAGACTTACATCAGCGGTTTCCTAATTTCTCAGGTCTTCAGACTTAGACTGAATTGTATCATCAGTTTCTCTGGTTCTCCAACTTATAGACAGCATAGAAGGGGATTTCTTGAACTAGATAATAATGTAATTCAATTCCCATAATAAATCTCTTGAAGTATAAAAATATACACATTACATGCCTGTATCAAAATATCTCACATACCCTATAAATATATACACCTACTGTGTACCCACAAAAATTAAAAATAAAGAAACATAATGTGTATATTTCCCATTAACTCTGTTTCTCAGGAGAATCCTGACTAATACACTATGCAATCAGGAAGACTTCTCCAAGAACAGTTGACTGAAAACCAAGAGACATATGTTCAGATGAATATAGTTTTATTTATTAATATATTAAGATTAAATAATGTATTAAATTAGTAATATATTTTTAGTATAATAAAATTGATACTTTAAAACAAATGATGTCAATTTCATTGAAAATTTGATTTTAGAAGGTATATTTGACCATTGAAATTAATCACTAAATTCTATGATTTGTAATTTTCTCAATATGTTTTATTACTAATTTATACAAACATGTGTTTATAATTTCCTGAACTGTTCTTACAGAGGTGCTTTATTACATCAGCTTGAGATAATCTGTCTTTCCAAAAAATTTTACAGTACACTAATATTTTAATTGACCAATGTGACAACTCAAAACCAGTTTTTTACAAAATCAGTGTCCCCAGTGGTACAATGCTCAAAATCAACATCTTTGTGCATTAGTTAACCAAGAGCTTTTTCCAAGACAGTACATTTGTACGATATTTATTCCACTTTGCACATACTTTCTATTATCATGTCTGTTATATTATTATAATTTATTTTCAGAATTGTTCCTATTACTACACTGTTAACTCTTTAAAGGTAGGGGCTGTGAATTTTCTTTGTAACATGAATTCTCAGGAGAGTGGTTGACAAAAAATAGACACTAATAATTTTTGAAGCTAGCTCCTTTGGGGATATGGTATTGTTTGTGACACACCAGAGTGTGTCATCTTCACAATGAAGTGTTAAGAGTTTTAATTCACTATTCTCCCAAAATCAATCCTTCAGGTTTCATTGAGATTTTACCTTCATTTTTCTTTTTGAAGTATCAAAATTTGTTAAGAACATTATGACATTAAGCTAAATATTTTATAGGCTGTAATACATCGGGATCGTTTTTCTTTATGCTAGTATTAAACTAAGGGCTGAGTATGTATAAAATGCTGTAGTGAGACAATTTACTACATACTGTCAAATACATATTCAATATAAAAGCTGACAAAACACTTTCATGTGTAGAAATATTTAAGAAAAAAATATATCCCAGGAATATGTACTTGTTGTTTAAGTCTCAAGTTTTTACATATGCAAGAAGTACCTAGGTCTGCAGTGACTTTATTCTATATTGTTTATTGGTATTACTGCTATTATTTTATTATTATTACTTCTAATTTTTAAATAGTCTAAATGCAATAATTACATATAGAAAAAATAAGATACCCATTTAGCCACCATGTATCTCAAGCCTCAATAATTTCCTCTATTTGCTTCATAGAATCACATATTCATATATATATATATATATATATGACATAAGGCACACGTCCCAAATAATATTAATTTACACTATTTTCTCCTCACTTAATTACATTCTCTCCTTTTCTCCTTTCTTCCAACTGCATCTACATCTGCCAAGTGTTTTAATTTCATAAAATTAGCGTTTTTCTACATTTTTAGTATCTCTATATAGATACATATTTTACAACATTTCTTAATGTTTTAAGCTTTGTATCAATGATATCATAATTCATATATCTTTTTGCAATTTTTTCCAGTTAGACTTGTTTTGGGGTGTATCCATGTTGTTCCACGTAGTGAAGATTTTTTTTAATATTCATTTTAGCGGACTCTACCATCATTTATTTTTTTTATTTTTCTGTTTATTGACATTTAACCTAGCCTTTTAAAATTTTTGAAATCAATACTGTAGTGAACATTCATGGGCATGTCTCTTTATGCATATGCATAAACATTTCTCAGGGTTATCAAGTTGCGAGTGAAAAAACTGTGTTACAGGATGTGCACATCTTCAACTTTATTTAATTTGTCCTACAAGGTTTTATATGTTGCTTCAGTATTTGGTGATTTTTCTATTGGTCCAGATTTTAGTTTACCTTATACTGACTTTTTGCTATCTGCTTTTTCACAACAAATATAGTATTTATGTGATTTCCAGGAGAGTAATCAATATCTTACATTTTCTCCCTTTAGCATAATTCTGCTGTTTTATTGAATTAAAATTAAACATATGACGTATTATTTTGAAATTACCCTACTTAATAAATGTAAATTAGTATGACTGCATTACAAGTAATATATCTCTTTGGGCCAGGCGCGGTGACTCATGCCTGTAATCCCAGCACTTTAGGAAGCTGAGATGAGCAGATCACTTGAGGTCGGGAGTTCAAAATCAGTCTGGCTAACATGGTGAAACCCCATCTCTACTAAAAATACAAACTGAGTGCACTGGAGTGCACTTCACCACACCTATAATCCCAGCTACTTAGGAGGCTGAGGCAGAATAATTGCTTGAACCTGGGAGGTGGAGGTTGCAGTGAGCTGAGATGGCTCCATTTCACTCCAGCCTGGGCGACAGAGTGAGACTCCATCTCCAAAAAAACAAACAAACAAACAAATTATATGTGTGTGTGTGTGTGTGTGTGTGTGTATATATATATATATATATTTGGCTTTCTCAATTCATAGTGGGATATCTTCTTTACTATTTAGAATATAACTATTGGTGGAAGTAACCATATTAGAGATCTGTTTTTCTAATATAATTTTGAAAAAGAATAAGTAGTAAACACTGATTTTATTTAGGAAAAAACAAAATTAAATAGTGAGTGATCTTAACATGGCTGATAATATCAGTTTAGCCACAAAAATGGAAGAAGAATTGCATACAAAAATATTTCAAGTCAGAATTATTAAAGACTGAAATAACAAAGTCATTGAACATCAAAGGCGGAACTTAGAAACATTTCTCAGGCATATTCAATGGTATTGATGGCTAATTCAATGGATAAGAAACATATAATTTTGATGTTATTGTTAAATTTTTCTCTGGGAACAAACACTACAGTTAGTCATTTTGCGAAAGGTATCTAAGACTACAAAGAAAGAGAAAGGCCCCATTTAACACTTAAATGTCAAGAATAAAAACTTATTTCAATCTTTAGGTAACTAAATTTTTAAATGAAAAGGAGTGGATGCTGGGAGGATCAGCAGAGTTATCCAACACAGCTCAGCCCTGACTGCAGGTATATGCACAAATAAATTGTTTCCTGACTCAATCAAGGGCCTCAGTTTTGGGTTGGTTTGTTAGTTAGTAATACATCACTAAACCAAAATCCAAGTGAAAATGTCTAGAAAATAAGGTTCGCTGCTAAGACAGAGTTGAGACCGGGGGTCCAGATTAGGGAGAAACCAGCTTTTGTAGAAGAGCCGATGCCAATTTAGGAGATAAAATGAGCAAGGGAAGTATTCAGAAAAAAATAAGTTCTAATGGCAGAATGGTAAACATTCCCAACTTTTAAGATTTAAGTAGACATGGAAGACCCACCAAAATAGATTGAGCACTGTCAAAAGTTATGAAAACCAAGATAAAAATTGTGTTGATTGTGTAATAGTGAATGATGATAAATATTTAATTGAATAAAGGTCAAACAGAATTTTTGTTTGCAGATCTACTGATTTTGCAATGAGGAGGTCATCAGGGCCTCCTGAAGCAGCAATTTTAATGAAGTGTTATGAGCAACGTGTTTCTTATGACAGGTTGAGTGGGAACGGGAGAAACAAAGTGGAAGTAAATTGTGTGTGTATATCTACGAATGTGTTTTGGATAGGAAGTTGATCACATTTTAGGTTGACAGTAAAGAAATAGAAGAAAACTGAATGAATAGAAATTTCAGGAAAGATAAAGCAGGTCAAAGTGAATGATTAATTACAAGCATATGATTGTTCTTATCATGGAGAGGAGGAAAGTAGAAAACTCTTTTCTATGAGGCAAGAGAAGACTTTTAGAAGTGATGACTACATACACATGCTACATTAAAAGGAATGTGATAAATACTAGTTTGCTAATAGATAGACTGTCATGTACTTTACAACGAACATCCTCTAGGTCAGAAATCTGGTACAGGTCTTAATAGTTTAAACTCTAAGTGTCAACCCAGTGAGATCCTTTCCAGAGGCTCTAGGGGAAAATACATTTCCTTGACTTTGTCCAGCTTCTAGATACCTCTCACATTCCTTGGCTCATGGCCATCTTCCTTCATCTTTAATGCCAGGAACAGCAAACTGTTCTTTTTCACATCATTCCTCTGATGTCTCTTACATGGACACATTTCTCTCTCTGACCCAGCTGGGAAGGGTTCTCAGCTATTAAGAACTTGTGATTAGATTGGGCTCAGCCCAGTACTACAGGTTAATCTTCCCATGTCAAAGTCTTTAATTTAATCACATCTGCAAGGAAGTTTGTAGCCAGAGAAGTAACAAATTCATGGGTTCTTGAGATTAAAACATTTATACCTTTGGGGAGCCATTATTCTCCCTATCACATATCCTTTCTTGATAATAGGTTAGCTATGTGGTATGCTGTGGTATGTCTTTTGTCAACAGCATGTAAAAAGGAGTTACAGTGCAACACTTCTAGTAAAGTTATTTAACAGGAAAAATGGACTCTAAGGTTTCATATGGTCTTTCTGCTTGATTCTGCACCATCTTGCTTTCTGAAACATGACCAAATAAACTAAGCCTCTGAGAAGAGGTAAATAAATGCTGCAAAAGAGAAAGCTGGAAATTACTATTCAGTCTCTAAGTTGTCTGCCTCTGAACCTTTTTATATAAAAGAAAAATAACTCAATTTATTTAAGTTATTATTTTATTCAAATTGTCTTAATAGCTTTTTGAAAAAATTCTAACCACTTGCTTTATCAGAATGAAGCTGAGTTGGTCATTATAAAAGAGAAAGACCTATGTTGATTGCAAAATAGGTTTTATTTTAATGACTGGATTAGATTATCCATTCAGTAATCTTATTCCTTCGTAGCACACAGACTTTTACCAGATGAACTGACAAACTATACAAATATGGACTAGTTATCTAGAACTACAATGCAGAGTTGATGTTCTATTAATAGCTTAAGTGTAATTAAGCCAACAGTCAGACATCAATATAAATGTCAGTATTATAAGAAAATAGATTTTGCTGCTAGGACAGTATGGTAATAAATTTAATTAGAATTGTAATTGCTTTTTGAATCAGCAAATCTTAACTGCCATAAAGAAATATTAGCATTTTAAATTTGTCACATATACACTCAATTTTATATCACAATTTAAAAATATTATATTTTCATGTAGAATATCCAATAAATTGCCTAATATGAGAAAACCCTGATAATACCAAAGGAAGTAAAATATCTTTGAGAGTTTAAAATAAAAGCTAAAAATATTCCTTTTAGGTTAATCAAAGTATCAGCTATATTTACATTGTTCTTTCTGCATGATCCTCTCGGATTACAACAATCTAAAGTTTTACATTTATGTTTCACTACAGATTGTTTCATATTTTAAAAAGAAGCAAAATTACATAGTCATTGGTAGAACCAAATTTTTTTCTAATACTAATGGAGGAATTAAGATTATTATATCAACAAATCACATAGTGTTTGAGCTTATTTTTCACATTTTTAGAGAAATGCATTTTTGCTTACTTTAGATATGAACTCAGTTCCTAGTAGTATGTGCTCTATGAACCATTGCTGGTAAGTACTATGTCAGTTCTATTCCTCATATTAGGTTTTGCTACATTGCACACACAATGAATATCATCTGTCCTAATAATATTGGTCTAGTAGCATCTTATTTTGTTACGCATTAGTGAATAGGTACTTCCGTTTGTGGCTTAGTTTGTTCACCCATTTTATTTATCTCTTCTACAAATGAAATGTTTAAGTATTAGATGCTATATTCATATCATGTAACACACTAAGTACATTCTTAAGAATATGTCCAATTCTGTGTTCTTTACTTTTTAAAAAGTGATATAAAAATTGTGCCTAAATTATTTTTTAATGTTGCTGTAGTGGATTGAACGATGTCCCAACCCCCAAACTAAAGATGTGTATACAACCAAATACTTGGAATCTGTGAATGTCACCTTATTTGGAATAAAAAAAAATGAGAACATACAGAAAATGAAAAGCAATTAAAAACAAAAGCAAAACAACAACAACAAAAACACCAAGAAACAGAGGAGAAGATACTGTGAAAATAGAAGCATACATTGCATTATACATGTTCAAGCTAAAAAATACCGAGTATTGCCACCAGCCACCAGAATCTATGAGAGATTCCTCAAGCAGATCCTTCTTGAGAACTTCTAGAGGGAACGTATTCCTGCCAGAAATTTGATTTTGGAATCCTGAGCTCTAAAAGAGTAAGAAAATAATTTTCTATTGTTTTATTTTATTTTATTTTTTTAATTATTATTATACTTTAAGTTCTAGGGTACATGTGCATAACGTGCAGGTTTGTTACATATGTATACTTGTGCCATGTTGCTGTGCTGCACCCATCAACTCGTCAGCACCCATCAACTCGTCATTTACATCAGGTATAACTCCCAGTGCAATCCCTCCCCCTTCCCCCCTCCCCATGATAGGCCCCGGTGTGTGATGTTCCCCTTCCCGAGTCCAAGTGATCTCATTGTTCATTTCCCACCTATGAGGGAGAACATGCGGTGTTTGGTTTTCTGTTCTTGTGATAGTTTGCTAAGAATGATGGTTTTCAGCTGCATCCATGTCCCTACAAAGGACACAAGCTCATCCTTTTTGATGGCTGCATAGTATTCCATGGTGTATATGTGCCACATTTTCTTAATCCAGTCTGTCACTGATGGACATTTGGGTTGATTCCAAGTCTTTGCTATTGTGAATAGTGCCGCAATAAACATACGTGTGCATGTGTCTTTATAGCAGCATGATTTATAATCCTTTGGGTATATAACCAGTAATGGGATGGCTGGGTCATATGGTACATCTAGTTCTAGATCCTTGAGGAATCGCCATACTGTTTTCCATAATGGTTGAACTAGTTTACAATCCCACCAACAGTGTAAAAGTGTTCCTATTTCTCCACATCCTCTCCAGCACCTGTTGTTTCCTGACTTTTTAATGATCGCCATTCTAACTGGTGTGAGATGGTATCTCACTGTGGTTTTGATTTGCATTTCTCTGATGGCCAGTGATGATGAGCATTTTTTCATGTGTCTGTTGGCTGTATGAATGTCTTCTTTTGAGAAATGTCTGTTCATATCCTTTGCCCACTTTTTGATGGGGTTGTTTGTTTTTTTCTTGTAAATTTGTTTGAGTTCTTTGTAGGTTCTGGATATTAGCCCTTTGTCAGATGAGTAGATTGCAATTTATTTAGTTTCTGTTGATTTATTACAGCAGCCACAGAAAATAATGATACAGCTATCATTTGTCAATTATTTAAAATTATTAGGTACTATTGCTCAGTTCATAGTTTTAAAAATCAACTTGCTAAAACTAATATTTGGTTTCATTTTACTCATTAAAAATCGTGGATAAAGATTTTCTTAAATTTAGAGGAAATGTGGAGGATTTAATATATACCCTTTGTTCCAGTCCCCTGGACCTCCCACTATAATGAAAATGAAGTGTTATATATATTTCTACCCACAAGGATCAAGAGAATAGGAGATAAAACCTACCATTTGCAACAACATGCATGGAACTGAAGGACCCAGGCTCAGAAAATTAACTTTGCATGTTCTCACTTATTTATGGGAGCTAATAATCAAAACAACTGAATTCACAGATAAAAGGAGTAGAATGGTTACCAGAGCATGGGATGGGTAGTGGTGGTGGGGTGGGATGGGGTGAGGTGAAAGTGAGAATGGCTAATGGGTACAAATGGGTAGTTAAATATAACTAATAAGATCTAGTGGTTGATTCTAGAGCAGGGTGACTACAGTCAACAGTAATTTATTATGCATTTTAAAACATTATACATTTATAATAACTAAAATAATATAATTGGAATGTTTGTAACACAAATTAATGGCAAATGCTTGATGTGATGAATACTCCGTTTACACTGATGTGATTATTATGTCTTATATGCCTGTATCAAAATATATCATGTTCCTCATAAATATTGCCTACTATGTACCCATAACATTTTACTTAAAAGAAAACACATATTGGAAATCATAAGGCACCACAAAAATAGGCATCATTGAATTAGCAGACAAGAGAAAGTTGAATCCTAGTTCAGCAGTAAAAAGCAACCTGAATCTTAAGGGAGAATGAACCACAAATACAGAAGATTGCTCTAATGTCTGTTTAGAAATATGATCAAATTCCCCTCCTCAATCCTTGAGATCCTTTTCCCTACTCTGGAGAGTATGTTAACTGCCCCTGCATTCAAATGCACTCATGCATACTAGCAGAAGACTAGAGATTTATTCTCTGAAGGAAGAAAAACAGAAATTGTTTTTACTAAAGATACCTAAGCCTTGTAGGAGGAGGAGTTTCTACAGTAAATTAGAGAATTTGTGGAAAAAATTATTGACTAAATATTGTGACTCCTGATCTTTGTTCTCGGCAAGCTGAATAGTATTCTCTAAGAAGAGTCTAGAAAATTCAACTCTGGGGATTTGGACCAAATAAAGAATAAAGATCTAAAAAATTGGCATCAGTGATTCTCCATCAGAATAGCCCAATTGGTACATTCCACAGTGAAACCCATAGTCAATAAACCAATCCTCCCCATACACAGGTGCTTTACTCAGTTTCTAGTGTTCCCTTCTTTAATATGAGAAGACAGCTAAAAATAATGACATACTGAGGAACACTTCTAGTGTGAAAGACAAAAATCAAAGCATTATTTAAAAATAAGCAATTTGTGGTGAAACAAAACTACACAGGGAGAATGATACTAGATATCCTAGTAACACTTATATCCAAAGAAAAATAAAAAGATATTATAAGTATTCCAAATATTATAAAATTAATTTTAAAAATGATGAAGAACAAGAGAGCAATTTTGGTAATTAAAGCTTTCTTAACAAAAATGAGAATCTCTACAGAGCTGAAAAATAAATTTGAGAATGAACTCCCTTAAATCACACACATGTTCATAAACACACATACAGAAAGAAAGAAAAATGAAAAAAAATTTAAAAGTAGAATAATTAGTGATTTGGGTCTGACATCTAACCCACAAATACTGGGGATCCAGGAAGAAATAACAGAAAAAGAGAGAAAATAAAATCATTGCATGAATAATTCAATATATCGCATAGAACTGTGAAATGTAGATTTGCAGATTTAAAGCATTCAATGGATTGCCCAGCACAACGATTAAAAGCAGGCTAATACCAACTTATATTATTAACATTTTTCAGATTTTGGAGAATAAAACATGCTAAAATATTAAATTGAAGAAGACCATGTGAAATAATCAATAATCAACAAGTCATTGAATTTTTCAGAGATAATACTGAAAACAAGGAGATAATGGAACAAAGATTTAAACATTAGAAAGTTATTTCTAACCTAGAATTCTATTTCCAGCTCCATTATCATTTCCATTCAAGTAGAATACAAGTAATATCTTACATATGACGTCTCAAAATCTTCACCAGCATGAATCCTTTTCAAGAGTGCTTACTTTGGAGTGTATCTGTCTGTTCTCACGCTGCTAATAAAGACACACTGAGACTGGGTAATTTATAAAGGAAAGAGGTTTAATTGACTCATAGGATGGCTGGGGAGGCCTCAGGAAACTTACAATTATGGCAGAAGGGGCAACAAACACATTCTTCTTCACATGCTGGCAGGAAGGACAAGAATGAGCAAAAGAGGGGAAATCCCCATATGAAACACTCAGATTTCATGAGAACAGCGTGATTACCCACATGATTCAATTACCACCCACTGGGTCCCTCCCATGGCATGTGAAGGTTATTGGAACTACAGTTCAAGATGATATTTGGGTGAGGACAGAGCTAAATGATATCATTGTATTCCTTGCTCCTTGCAAATCTCATGTCCTAAAATTTCAAAACACAATCATACTTTTCCAAAAGTCCCCCAGAGTCTTAATTCATTTCATCATGAACCCAAAAGTCCAAGTACAAAGTTTTATCTGAGATGAGGCAAGTGACTTCCACCTATGAGTCTGTAAAATCAAAAGCAAATTAGTTAGTTTCTAAATATAATGAGGGCACAGGTATTGAGCAAATACACCTGTTCCAAATGGGAGAAATCTGCCAAAACAAAGGTGCTACAGGCCCCATGAAAGTCCGAAATCCAACAAGGCAGTACTTAAATCTTAAAGCTCCAAACTAATCTCCTTTCACTCAGTTTTTTACATCCAAGTCACACTGATGCAAGAGGTGGGCTCTCATGGCCTTGGGCAGTGCCACCCCTGTGGCTTTGCAGGGTACAGTCACCCTCCTGTCTGTTCTCACAGACTGGCATTGAATGCCTGTGGCTTTTCCAGGTACATGTCAGTGAATCAACCATTCTAGGGTCTGGAAGATGGTGGCCCTCTTTTCATTGCTCCATCAGGCAGTGCCCCAGAGAGGGACTCTCTGTGGGGGATCCAACCCCACATATGCGTTCCATAGTTCCCTAGTAGAGGTTCTCCATGAGGGCTCTGCCCCTGCAGCAAACTTCTGCCTGGATATCCAGGCATTTCTATACATCCTCTGAAATCAAGGCAGAGGTTCCCAAACCTCAATTCTTGAGTTTTGTGCATGCAAAAGTCCAACACCATGTGTAAGCCACCAAGACTTGGGGCTTATAGCCTTTGAGTCTATGGCCTGAGCTGTAAGTTGATTCCTTTTAGCTATGGCTGGAGCTGAAACATCTGGGATGCAGGGCACACCATGTGTTGAGGCTGCATAGAGAAGAAAGACCCTGGGTCCAGCCCAGGAAACCATTTTTCCCTTTTAGGCCTCCAGTCTTTTGATGGGAAGGGCTGCCGTGAAGGTTTCTGACATGCCCTGGAGACATTTTTCCCATTATCTTGGAGATTAACATTGTGCTCCTTGTTACTTATGCAAACTTCTGAAGCAGGCTTGAATTTCTCCCCAGAAAAGGGGATTTTCTTTTCTATCACATTAGGCTGCAAATACCTAAACTTTTATGCTCTGCTTTCACTTGAATGCTGTGCCACTTAGAAATTTTCTTCACCCTAAATCATCTGTCTCAAGTTCAAAGTTCAACAGATCTCTAAGGCAGGGACAAAATGACACCAGTCTCTTTGCATAGCACAAGTGACCTTACTCCAGTTCCCAAAAAGTTCCTCATCTCCATCTGGGGCCACCTCAACTTGGGCTGTATTAACCGTATCACCATCAGCATTGTGGTCAAAGTCATTCACCAGTCACTAGGAAGCTCCAAACTTTCTCACATCTTCTTGTCTTCTGAGCCCTGCAAGTAACTAGAGAGTTCCAAACTTTCCCAAATTTTCCTGTCTTCTTCTGAGCCCTCCAAACTATTGCAACTTCTGTCTGTTACCCAGTTCTGAAAGTTGCTTCCACATTTTCAGGTATCTTTACAGCAGCTCCCCACTACCTAGTACCAGTTTACCGTACTAGTTTATTCCCATGCTGCTAATAAAGACATACCCAATACTGAGTAATTTATAAAGAAAAGAGGTTCAATTGACTCAAAGTTCAGCGTGGCTGGTGAGGCCTTGGGAAACTTACAATCACAGCAGAAGGGGAAACAAACACATACTTCTTCATGTGGTGGTAGGAAGGAGAAGAATGAGTGAAAGGTGGAAAAAAACCCTTATAAAACCATCAGATCTCAAGAGAACTCACTCACTATCACGAGAACAGCATGGAAGTCCCTGTCACCAGGATTCATTTACCTCCCATCAGGTACCTCCCATGACATGTGGAAATTATGGGAACTACAATTCCAGATGAGATTTGGTTGGGTACACAGCCAAACCATGTCATGGAGATACTCCCAAAAATGAGAGGGTAAATGAAAAGAGGATGACATAGGAGTCAGAATATAAGTGAGGTATTAAAATGTTCCCTGGGATAAAGATTAAGAAAAAAGTTAGATGACAGCTATGAAACAGAAAGTATATCGTTTTAGTATGAGTATTTCAGATGGTACCTGGTCCAAGAAAATGATATTGACAAATGCCTTTTGCATTTCAACACATTGAATGTAGATTTTAATAATTCCATGGAAAAAGTATTTGTGATTGAACTTGTAATAATTACATTAAAGACTAAGCAAATGCAAAATAAGGCAACTATTAATTTTAGCGGAAAACAGGTTGATCAAGAAATGTTTAGATAGCTGAATACTGTGGGGCTGGGTTGAAAATGACATGTATGTAGTCCTAATGCAAACAATAAATAATATTCAATATAAAATAATAAAATATGAACAAATATAAAGTAATACACAAATTAAAAATAAAAACTACTTTTAATTTATGGGCTATTAATACTATATAAGTGTGTGTGAATGCGGATGTGCAACTATGAATGTGTCTGATGGATTTATTTGGTGATGCAGTGCAATATATCACACAGATAAATGCTTATTCTCCATGGCAGGACATTAAAACATTTGTAAAGCTGACAGTTTTAAGAAGCTGTTATATGATCATATTGTTTAAATGCAAGAGATAAAGCAAAAGAAAAACAACAACAGATAAAGAGTGGAGAGTAGCTGACTCTGAGACATCAAAATGGAGCTATGTGGGGCACAGAGGGTACTTTGTACTATGTGTGGAGAATGTACTCTAAGGTGACCCATCTCCTTGCATTCATGATATTGAGTAATCTCCTCCCCTGAGTATGGGCAAGGTGTGTGACTTGCTTATAACCAGTACAGTGAAAGTTATGGGAATGCCACTTTTATGATGTTAATTAAGATTAAATCTGTGTTGGGCCGGGCGCAGTGGCTCATGCTTGTAATCCCAGCACTTTGGGAGGCCAACGTGGGCAGATCACAAGATCAGGAGATCGAGTACATCCTGGCTAACATGGTGAAACCCCGTCTCTACTAAAATACAAAAAATTAGCTGGCTGTGGTAGCGGGCGCCTATAGTCTCAGCTACACGGGAGGCTGAGGCAGGAGAATGGCATGAACCCGGGAGGTGGAACTTGCAGTGATCCGAGATTGTGCCTCTGCACTGCAGCCTGGGCTACAGAACGAGACTACGTCTAAAAAAAAAAAAATTAAACCTGTCTTGGTAGTAGACACTCTCTCTCCATTGCTTACTTTGAGGATGAAAAAGGTTATGTTGGGAAGACTCATGTGTCAAGAAGTTGAGGGCACTTCCTAGCTAATGGCTGGCTAGCAAGACACCGACACCCTCAATCTAAAAACTCATGAGAATGTAAATATTAATGTGGCAGGTCAGGTATCACTAATGCAGGTCTCCATAACAACTGTTTCAGCACCGACTGAGTGTTTAATTTAAATATTAAAAGTTGCCAGTGTACTGGTACAGAGGCTGGAATGTAACAAGAGGCCCCCAAGAGTTTTACCTAGGCTTTCCCTGGGCCTTGAAGCATGACAAGATAACGAAGAAATTCTTAATAGGACTAGTTTAGAATTAAACAAGTTTTACAGGGGGGCCTGAAGAAACTCCCCAGACCTCCACAAACAAGTTTTTGGGGATCTGAAAGAACTCTCCAAACTTCCATAATTTAGCAGGAGAAAATATAAAGGTAATCATCCCAGCACCTGGACCCATTTAGATTAGGTAAATTTACAGAGGCTCTAGAGGAAGATCTTCATAACCCAGATCTTAGTTACAGATTAGAAGAAGTTAATCACTTATGTCTTTATATGAACGCACACTTACACGTAGACATACAGTTTAAAAGGTATATAACCTCTGGAAAACTTTTTAATTTTGAGTTGGCCTGGTGCTATTTTTCAGGCCTCTTCCCTGTACTTGGTTGCAGAAATAAACTCCCTTCTTTCCCAGTTCATCTGCATCTCATTATTGGGCAGAGAGAATAAGCAGCTTGACCCTTGGTTTGGTCTGGGAACATTACCAATAATAACTTGAAATTGAAAGAGCATCATTCCGAGTCAAGCCTTGAGAGGAGTCCATAGCCTCAAGTCAATACCTTCATTGTAGCCTCATTGGCCCCTTAGCAGAGGAGTACCCAGATAATCTGGCCTGACTCCTGCCCCACAGAAACTGTAAGATAATAAATGTGCTTTATTTTGAGTCATAAAAATTGTGGAGATATTACAAAACAAAAAAATAATAATTTGTTAGGTTTCAGTGAATAATTTGATGTTTAAAGAGCTTGCATAAAGTACTTTGATAAAAATAAAAACTAAAATTAAAGAAGACACAACTTCTTAATACAAATGTCATGGTATACAACCTCCCAGATACCTTAGGTTACATTTTGAGCCAAGGTGTCAAAGACCAGTCAGGGCAGCCTAACAAGGATGGAAATACAATTTACGTAGAGGAGTTATCGGTTTACATTATTGTATTTACTTATGTCTTCCCCAGTCTTCTTAGTGTAGCTGTAAATAAATAAGTTTCTGTTCCATTCATGGGTATTTTTTTATGGCATGTAGAACTAGTATTGTTATCTTAATTATTCCAACAATGATCATTCCAAAGGCTATTTCTTTCTTAACGTGGGAATTACAAGACAAACTTTCCTTTGCCTATCTTGGCTTATTTCAAAAGCAATTATTTTGAACTATATTTTTACAAAGTTTATGTCTCCTGAAAATCAAAGAAAACAAAAAGACAGAAAAGGAAGCTTTTTTTTAGCCCAGAGTTTAAATCAATTAGTAATCAGGAAAATCAACAATTAGCTAACAAAAATTTACTAAGTGCCCAATAAAGATCACGCATTGCTATGCAGTCTTAAGGTGAACAAAACAAAACTGACAGAAAGACTTGTCTTTATTGAGCTTTTCTTCTCTCTTATTGATTAAACTAAAACGAAAAATACTAGGAAAAATATGTTGTGAATCTCACACAAAGAAAATACTAAGTAAAAAAACACAATTTTCTATTGTTATCACTTTTTTTTTACTAAATGGACAATATGCTGTATGAGAGTAGTTTCCCACTCAGTACTTGGCTGCTATTTTCAATGATTAATTAAAAAAAAAAGCTAAGAATTATGCGCTCTTTCCTTCCTCTAACCACTGCGATATGAATTTTATACATACATTAGTTTATTTAACCTCACAACTATTCTGTGAAGTAGGTAGAAATTTTATCTCTATTTTTCTTATGGGAAACTAATGTTTAGATACACTGAAGCAAGTTGTTCTTACTATCTACTCTGTAACTTTTAAATTTTATTTTGTCTGTTATTTGTATAGCCACACTTGCATTGTTTTGGTTATCTTCTGTGTGGAATACCATTTTTCATCCGCTCACTTTTAGTTTATTTGTGTCTTTACAACAGGTTTTTTTTTTTTTTTAATTCATTATGCCAATCTCTGCCTTTCACTTGGAGAGTTTAATCCATTATACATTTAAGTAATTATAAATAAGGAGAGAATTACTTCTGTCATTTTGTTATTTATTTTTATGTGCCTTATAGCATTTTATATCTCATTTCCTGTATTACTATCTCTTGTTTTTAATGTTTTACAGTAAAATATTTCAATTCATTTGTCATTTTCTTGTTTGTATATTCATTTTATGTTACTATAGAAATTATATTTAACATCCTAAAGATAAACAATTTTAATTTGAATTAGTATCAACTTCAATAACATACAAAAATTCTGCTCATTTATACCTCTATCCAACATTTTCAGTTGTTGATGTCACAAAATTACATCTTTGTGCATTGTGTGTTGAAAAACGTAACTTAACAGTTGTTTACTTAGTCATGAGTCTCTTAAATTATGTAAACAAAAGGTAGAAATGCAAGTTATTGTTACAGTAATACTAGGTTTTATAATTGTTCATATATTTATCTTTCCTGAGATCTTTATTTACTCATGTGATTTGAGTTACTATCCAGTGTCCTTTCATTTCAACCTGTAGGACTCCTTTTAGGATTTCTTTCAGAGCATGTCTGGTAGTAACAAACTCCCTCAGCTTCTGATTATCTGGAAATGTGCTATTTTTTTCTCTGATTTTGAAAGGTAATTTGTATGCATATAGAATTCCTAGTTGACAGTTTTATTTTATTTTTCCTTTAGGACTTTATATATGTCAGTCCACTGCCTTCTGGCCAACCAGTGTAATGAGAAATCTGCTGATAATATTTTTGAGGAGTCCTTGGTGTGTGATAAGTTATGTTTCTTACTTTGACTTTGGCTTTCAACAGTTTGATTAAAATGTGTCTTGCTGTGGGCATCTTTGAGTTCATCCTACTCAGAATGTGTTGATCTTCTGACTTTGATCAAGTTTTGAACATTTTCTTCTGTTATTTCTCCAAATACTTTCTCTGTTTCTTGCTTTTTTGCTCTGGAATTCTCACAATGTTTAAATGGGTCCACTTGGTGAAGTCTCCATGTGTGCTGCTTTTCTTCAATATTGTTTTCTTTTTATTCCTCAAATATGATCATTTCAATTGTCCTATCTTCAAGTTAGCTGATATTTTATTCTGTCTTCTCATATCTGGCTTTTTTTTTCAGCCAAATTTAATTTTAGATTCAGTGAGTAAATGTGTAAGTTTGTTACTTGTGTATATTGTGTGATGCTGAGGTTTGGGGGTACAAATGATCCCATTACTCAAGTAATATTTCCATTTTGTCCATACACAATTTTCTCTCATGATATTCTCTGTCTTTTTTAAAAAAAAAAAAATTTCTTTGATTATGTTTAAGGTAACTACTGTAAAAGTCTTTGGCTAGTAGGTCTGCCATCTGGTCTGTCTCAGGGATAGTTTTTGTTTTTCTTTTCTTTTCTTTTGAATGGGCCATACATTTCTGTTTCTTTGTATTATTGTTCTTATTGAAAGCTACAAACGTCAATCTAATATTGTGGTAACTATGGAAATCAGATTCTCTCCCTTCTAGGTTTTCTGAGGTGTTTTTTTGGTTTGTTTGGTTTTGGTTTAGTTTTGATAGGTATAGGCTGTCTCTGTGCCAATGTGTGACCTTCAGCTCTTTTCAGGTCTTTTCTTTTCCTGTACCTTTCCTGTGTATGCATAATGACCTTCTAATTTTGGATTCAAATGTAGTTACTTTTGAATGTCTTAGTCTTTAATGCTTGGTTCTCCAAATAAGAAAAGGCATAACACTAAAGATGGGGGTAGAATACTGCACTTTAACTCCTCTGGATATTCTTTTAGCTTCAGAGGAAGGAGGCTGAAATGAGGGGAAGGTAGTATGTATGTGTGAAGTAATGGCTGCCTGACTCTGTGTTTCAAACTCCATGAACAGAGGCCAAACTCAGTGATGAAAATACACATCCTCATATATGGAAAACATGATTTTGTTTTTCACTCAGGTTTCTACAAATTGCATGTAAGTTTCTCCAGGAACACATACATGGCTGATTGCAATAAAGCTGTGGGTAGGGAATGGGTAGCCAATTCTGTACTAAGGTAAAATTAATGAAAATTCAGTGTAATTTACTGCTAAAACTTTCTTCTACATATTTAAAACTTTCCATGGGCTCCAGATATAAAACGTTGTTATATCAGATAGATTCTTCCAGTGCAATTTTTATCCAGGTAAAGAGACAGATTTCTGGCACTTAGAATTCTCTTACTCAAAAAGTTGTTTTAAATAATTATTTGAAAGACCTGTTTGATATAATATAGATACAAAATACTGCCTAAAATTAGAAAAAGAAAGTTAATAGCAAAAAATACAACATTAAAAATATGAATACTCTATTTTGATTGATTAAAATTAAATCTCACATTTACATATATTTGAAGGATTGATTACACATAGTATAATGTAGAATCCTACAAATTTAACAGTCAGAATAACCCAAGCACATCATGTCTAAAGCATTTTAGTAACAATAGCTTTTACAGAGGGAAGCCAAGAACTGATGCCACACATTATACGAACATTTTCAATACTAAACATAGAAGTGCTTTTCTATAGAGTTTGCACTAATTTGCATGATCACCAACAATGTATAAGAGTTCCTTTTTCTCTGCATGCTCATCAACATCTGTCACTTTTTGTCTTTTTAATAATACTTATTCAGACTGGAAAGAGCACACATTTTGTCAGAAGTGGGTTTCAAACCCGTTCCTCTGAGAAAGACTGTGACCTACTTACACGGATTCCTTAAGTAACTAAAAACAATTGAACAACCATTCAATCCAGCAATTCCACTGCTGGATATCTACCCAAAGGCAAAGAAATTACTGTATTAAAAGGATTGCTGTAGTTGTATGTTTATCACAGCACTATTCACAGTAGCAAAGACATGGAATCCACCTAGGTGTCCATCAATGGATAAATGGACAGAGAAAATGTGGTATACATACACAATGAAATACTATTCAGCCATAGCAAAGATTAAAATATGTCTTTTTTAGTAATATGGATGGAACTGGAGGCTATTATGATAAGTGAAACCACTCATACACGAAAAGACAAATATTGCATGCTCTCTTCTATAAATGGGAATTAAATATTGTGTACACATGGACATGGAGTATGAAATGATAGACATGGAGACTCCAAAGAGTGGGGAAGTAGGAGGGAGTAGATAAAACAAAATTACTTAATGGATACAATGTAGATTAATCAGGTGATGGATACCATAAAAGCCCTGACTTCACCATTACGCAATCAGTGCATGTGAAAAATTACACCAGATCTCATAAATTTAAACAAAAAGAAGTATATTTTTGTTTGTGCTTGTATTTATGTTATATTATTCTATGATGTAATTTCTCCTATGTTCCTAAATTAGTTAACTTTAATATTTAGAAGACAAATGTTTAATTGTAAAAGTCCAGCAGATTATAAGTAATACAATAAAAAAGTTTAATATATTTAAATTTGTGTTTAAATTAAAAATAATTTTAGCATGATTCCTATAATGTTTCATAAAGATGTACAAAGGTATTAGTTTACTTAACTCCACACTGTGAATATAATCCCAATTTAGTCTGAGGCACTGCTTGTCTCTTTAATTGAAAAATTATAGATGAGTTTATGGCATGCCATAGATAAAGAACAAGTATATGGGAGCCAGTAATTCTCAACCACTGGTGAGTCCCCTCTCTTGCAGACAGCCCAAAGAGGTCACTTGAAGAAAATAACAGCATAGACACAACGTACAATGTTTAACTACAAATAATCTCAAACTATTAAATATTCAACTAGATTTTTCCTATTGTCTTTATTCTACTGGCATTTTCCTAGTAGTAGCAAATGCAAAATAAGTTTACTGTTTATCAGACTAGAAAAAATAAGATAAAGTTTTGCATTGACTTAAAAAAATGTGATAAAAATAAAATTTGTGTAAGTGTTCACAATACAAGACAAAACTGTAAGTTTATATTTTACTGTATTATAACATCAAATATTTGGTTATAATATATATGTGTTTCATTTTCTTTGTGTCTAATATCTTATAAAGATGAAATTTTAAAATTCATTGTAGCATGCAAAATGCTTATAAAAAGGTTATGTTAGTGGCTTTCCAGTACTTTCTGCTACTAAAATAACTCTATTTTCTCCATAAATTGTGAAACTAAATAGCTGAAATCCATAGTTAAGCCTGTCTCACCAGATGCCTTCTGAAATGATCTTTTTGATAATCTAGAGAAAGCAGATGTGTAATTCCACTCTTTAAAAAAACATGACAATTACTCTTAAAATTAAACTTTGAAAATTATAGTCTTGATTTACATTTTCTAAGTGGTCTATTTCATGGTGTTTCAAAAAAAAAAAGTGTTACTCCAAATTCTTCTCAAGTAAATTTTATTTCTGCTGATATTTTGGTTTCAAAGTCCTGGAAGGACATAAAGGTCATTTTTGTGCATTACCATTCCCCCAAAGCAATGGCAACCCTTATTTTCTATTAAACAGATACGTATTTTAAGGGCTTTATCCGCCTCTACATATTTAAAGTTTTTATTCATTTTCTAGAGCTACTATTACAATGTACAACCAATTGGGTAGCTTAAACACAGAAATTTGTTGTGTCACTCTTCTGAAACCTGGAAACTTAAAATTAAGGTGTTGACAGGGTTGGTTCCTTCAAACATTAAGGGCAGAATCTTTTTTAGGCATCTCTCCTTGGTTCGTAAATGCCTGTCTCCTCCCTGTGTCCATTCAGAAATGTGTGTGTCAAAAATCTCTCTTGTTCATAGGGCACGCAGTCATTGGATTAAACATTATTTTCCATGTAAGGACCATATTCCCCAAAAAGATTTCACTCTGAGGTACTGAAAGCTAGGACTTCAAAATATAAATCAGATGGTAAGGAGATACATTTCAAGACATAACAGGAGTAAAACAATTAAGTTATTATTGAAAATATTTTAAGGGCATTCTTGTCTTAACTCATAAATAAATAGTTATCATCTTTCCATTAAATATTTGGATTTTACTGATTTCTATGACTATCTTCCTATGGCTTTATATAGTAAGTAGAAATAAATCAAATTCTATCATTTTGGAAAATTCAAAATGATGAGCTCTCTAAAAAATATTGCTTCCAAAACTTACTACTATTTAAAGTAGTCTGACATAAAAAGACTTTAGAAAATGCCATCAATGAAGTAAAATTTAGTTTGGGAAATACATGTTTTAAATAAAACTACTCACATTGCATTTTAATATGAATAAGATACTTTATTTTTGCTAGTTAGGCTGTGATATTCTTAAGAAAATGAAAGACTACTTATAATTACCTAGTAAAATGAAAATATTTTACCTTGTGTCTTTGATATCTCTTCTATTTAAGATAATATTGGAGTTCAAAAATTTGATTTACTCATCCCAGTATAGTAAATTTACCTCAGAAACTACTAACATGATTTTTCAAGCTAGTACATAGAACAAAAAAACCAAGGAGACTGTTCAGTAAAGAAGAGACACACACTAATGATCATGGTATTTCCCTATCTCAGACTCTGCAACAAGTTGAAAAAAAATTCATAATTAGGGATAATGACTACTGTTTAGTAGATCAAAAAAAGCCTCCACTGGCAGAGTTAAGTAGGCCTTCTCTCTTGTGTTCCAGAAGTCACTGTACTTATTGTTTCAATATAACACTATGCTGCATTTTAAATTGTCTTTCACACATCTGTTTTCCAAAAAGATTGTAAACATATGCAGTGCAAAAAATGGCATTCCTGGTGCCTGTACCTCAAAGTTTTAGATACATAAAATACTTTTGAAATGAGCCCAGGCATTTATTTATTTCAAGTCATGGAAGCTTAGATAAATCCCAGTTTTCATATAGATTCTCTTAATAAACAATCTATTACTGCAAGTGATAACAAACCGCCATGTTTATTGAAATTTAAACTTGAAAATATCCCACCTAAAATATTTATTGAGTCTGTTTTAGAAATGAATTACTTGGTGAAAGTTAACCCAAGCTTAATAGAATAAACTGTCTACAAATAAAATGCAATTGTGCCTTTTGAATTAATTGAACACAAGCTGAGACTTCTCTTTCAAAAATTTGAAAACAAGAAGAATAGGTAAAAATCAAGGATAAAGAAGCATTACCAATCAGTTAAGTGGTAACTATTAATACATAAACAAATGTAACATTTGTTATATTTAATCAGAACTGAGTTACTAATTAAATCATGTTATATATAGATGCATATTATATATATGTATTGTTGAGAATCTCATATATATATGATTATGTATATTGAATGGTAATAGGGCCTAATGAAGAAAGAAATAAGAAATTTTTAGATAATGCAGTTTGTACTGGAATCAGACTGGTTATCAGCAAATACTAAAAGAAAAAATTATTATCATTACTTTCTGGAATCACCCCGATTCTACTCACATATAATAAAACATACAAAAATGGACTGCTATGTCTTACAATAGGTGATAGCATTTTTATTAAAAAAGAACAAAATACTATTTTTGAAAAGTGTCATTTAGATGTAATAACAGAGACATCTAAGAGTTCATAGAAAACGAGATTAAAATAGAAAAATAAAAATTATAAAGTTTATTTTCAAAGCTCCATAAAAGTCAAGACACCTTTATCAGCATGTATGATACTAGCCATTTAGCACCTCTTTAAAGAACTGAGAATTCTGGAAATTTAACTGTGTCAAACTAGTGTTTATTTTTATTGTCTGAAAATAATGGGTGTCCTTTACAGATTTTTTTAAGATTAGGGAACAAAAAAAGTCAGAAGGGGCAAAATCAGGACTGTAAGGTGAATGAATAAAAATTTTCCATTTTAACTCTCACAAAATTGGCCTTGTGTGATGAAAGGAATATGCAGGTGCAGTGTCATGGTGGGGAAGGACTCTCTGGTGAAGCTTTCCTGGGCATTTTTCTGGTGAAGCTTTGGCTAACTTTCTCAAAACACCCTCATAGTAATCAGATGTTGTTGTTCTTTTGCTCTCCCAAAAGTCAACAAGAAAAATGGCTTTAGCTCCTCAGAAAACTTTTGCTGTGACCATTGCTCGTCACCAGTCTGCTTTTGCTTTACTGGACTACTTCTGCCTCCTGGTAGCCATTGCTTTGATTGTGCTTTGTCTTTGGATTGTAATAGTAAAGCCTGTTTTATCTCCTGTTACACTTTTTTTTTTTTTTTTTAATAAATAAATGTTGTAAGATCTTGAGCCCATTGTTAAAACTTTTCCATTGAAAGCTCTGCTCTTGTCTGCAGGTACAACCATTTTGTGGTTTGTAGTGGAATGTTTGCTTAACTTTAATTTTTCAGCCAGAATTGTGTAAGCTGAATCAACTGATAGGTAAGCATTGCTGGCTGTGGTTTGTACTGTCAATCATCAGTCCTCTTCAATTAGGGCACAAAGGAGATGGTTTTTTTTTTTCCTCACAAATTTATATAAATGGTCTGTCACTACAGGCTTCACTTTCAAAATTAGCTTATCCTTTCTTAAAATGAGGTACGCTTTTGTAATCTGCTTGTTTCTTTGGGTGATTGTCTCAATACACTTTTTATTAAGTATTGATGATTTCACCCTTCATCCACTCAAGCTTCACCACAAATTTTATGTTTATTCTTAGTTTAATTTTAGCAGAATTTATGCTTCTTAGTGCCTCCAACTAAACCTTGTCTGGACATGTTATAAAAGTTAGTATGGATTTATTTTGGTCTAAAACATTTTTGAAATCTTTGAATTTTTTTTATCATATGCATTTTTATTAACTTTTTGAAGATATCTTTTAATCAGTTTCAAGGAGTAAACATTAAAATTTGTAGTTCTCTGGAACATTTTGGAACATCAAGTATGTGTCAAACAATGTTTTATGTACCGACTAGTGTATAATGTTCCTAAGACACAACATCTGACCACAAGTCACTTACTGCCTAGCAGGAAATTCAGACAAGTTAGCAGGCAATTTCAATTAGAAAAATATAAATTTTAAGATAGCAATAGTTTTAAGGAATTATAAGACTTAACAACATTATAAGGAGTAAGAAAACCTTCACAAAAAGTTCTGAGGTCTTAGAGATATCCACAAATTATTTAGGTGAGTGGAGGTAAATTGTTCTAGGCAGTTTAAGCATATAAAAAAGTCATGAAAGTGAAAGACAGCTCAATGCTTCTAGAACAGTACCTGATTTCTAGCATGATCATGAGAGTCAATGTAGAGGCCTGGCCCATGGTGAGACTGGAGAAAAAGAAGAATCCAAATGATACATGATCTTCATGGCTATGTTTAGGGATTTGGACTTTATCTTTTAGGAGATGAGAGAAAATTGGAATATCTTAACATATTGTGGCCTTTCCAATATAAAGCCATCATTCTGTCTTCAGTTTGAAGAATGAATTAAAAAGGGATAAAGGTATAAAAGTTAACAATTTGGTTCTTATGATTCATTCAAGAAATGATTCTGGCCTGACCTAAGGCAGTTGCAGTGGGTGTGCAGAAAGTGGAAGCCAAGAAATCAAGAAAAAATAGAGAATACTCAAGTGTTTACATGGGATAATTTAGTAGATTTTGACTCAATCGTGCCTCAATTGTACCCATGGCATTTATATTTATAATTGACAATACAGAGAAACTAATGCCATAAAAAAGAGATTTTTCTTATTTGCATTTCCTGAGAGGATGAGGCTGTCACATATCATGCAGGGCCACTTAGTAAAGCACCAGGTTTTGGCCAGGGCAGAAGCAGGAATGAGGAGAATGGCTAGGTCAGACCCTTTACTGAGGCTTTCATGGTAAAAGCAAAATAAACAGAAGTGAAGGTCTCAAAATAAGAAAAGAAAAATGGAGTCAGGATATGTGTTTTGAAGTTATCAACAAGAGTTATTAGGTTATTATCAGGAAGTTATCAATGAGAGCAGATGGTAGTAAATTGGAAAGATCTCAGCCATAGGGAATAGAGTGAGAAAGGGGCTGAGGGAAGAATCCTCTGATCCTTGATGCAACTGAATACTAGGCAAGTCCAGAGAAACATGAATTCATTTTTTGGCTATTTTAGATCCTCTGTAATTTGAACATCTTTATATTTAGCACCCTTAGTCAGATATAAGAATAATCAAAATATATGGTTACATCTATTAAAATCTAATAATGGAGAAGTTTTGCTTTTGTCTTTTTTTTTTTTTTTC
Source organism: Macaca thibetana thibetana (assembly GCF_024542745.1). Taxonomy (NCBI): domain Eukaryota; kingdom Metazoa; phylum Chordata; class Mammalia; order Primates; family Cercopithecidae; genus Macaca; species Macaca thibetana. The sequence goes on along the minus strand of NC_065578.1, from coordinate 104,959,732 downwards.
CAGAGACGTGACTTCACTATGTTGCATAGGCTGTACTTCCGCACCTGAGCTCAAGGTATCCTCCTACCTTAGCCTCACTGCAAGCAACTGGGACAACAGGTGTGCCAACATGCTGACCTTTTTGTTTTTCTATTTTGTTTATGAGAAGGCAAAAATACCTTAATAAGCTATGATTCCTAACAATATACAAGAAAACCACTATGGGCACTTAGCATAATAAAAATGCCATATAGATGATTCTAATAAATTTGAAGAGGCATAATAGGCCTGTATCATGTTTACTAAACAAATCTTAGTCTTCTTATCTTCTCAATACACTATACAGTCTTAAAGAGATGCCCAAGCTGATTGTGTGTGTGTGTGTGTGTGTGTGTGTGCGCGAGAATTATAAGATATAGTTCGCATACATTGTTTGGAATTTTTAACTTTATATTCTCTAAAAATACTTAAATCAGCCTGTTCTCTAGATATTCTCTCTCTGATTCAGCTATAAATTAGTAGTATAAATTTTTGAATAATATTTTGTGTTTTTCCACACATATTTCTTCCTTGAAGAGAAATAAATTCAGCTGATTTTTCCTCAAGCTGTCAGACTTTCGAGTGAATTAATTTGATTTAATTCTCCCTATAGCATCCTCATAGTTGTCATAGTGCTTGACAAGTGCATGAAAATTAAAGAAGCCCAAAATGACTAGCATTTGAATAGAAAAGACAATGCGGCCACTTTGCAGAGATTCTGAGAAATGGTCAGACTCCCTATAGATTTAGGAACTAGAAAAGTGGATTTGGTGTAAAATTTGAGAGAGGAAACTACCAAATGATTTTCAGTTTTATGGCTTGACGACCTAAGTAGATAAAATATGTCACAAATTTGGGAAAAAGACTGAATCACATAGAGCTTCAATAACATAGGAAAATTATAATTTCTATGTGTTACATATGAAGTGTAGAAGCTTCAAAGTACTCAGGCAAGATGCGAGGTAGACATTTCTCAAAAGTAATCTCTATGTGATATATACTTGAGTGCTGTTAGCATATATATATAGATTAGAAAGATTGAGCCCACCCATAAAGGAGATATTTGCTAAAAAGAGAAAATGGCCTACGATGAAGTTTGGATAATAAATCTATATTAGAGTAGAACAAAAGGATACTGAAAAACAGATTGAAAAAATTGTTAGTGATATCAAAATAAAATCAGGTGAAAACCATGCCATGAAAGCCAAGATGAAAAAGTTTCAAAACAATATAGTTTTAACTGGTCTGAACACTATTAAAATTTTAATAAGATTAAAACTAAAAATATACCTTTGCTTAACGGAGCTAGAGGTCTGAAAGAGTGGATTGAGAGCAGCAGTGGGGAAGGCTATACCTTGGAAATTTAGTAAGATGTAAAGCCAATGTGTTGTAGAAAGTTTTTGATAAGTTTGCCAATTAAAGGAAAAGTGAGTCATTGAGGTAATGAGTATTTTGAGAGCATATCAAATAGCTCTATAACATTCAAATGTTATAAATGTTGCTTTTGTTGTTTTTGCTGTTTTAAGGGCTTTTTAAAATTCACTTTTAAAAAAGCTGTTACAAGATCAACTGTGTTGGTTAATTACAATGTTTATTAAGAAAAAACAAAAAAAAAAGATTTAGTGATTATACACCCAGGAGGGTGTGGGTATAAACAAAGGAGAAATGTCCAAAAGAAGATAGGGGGATGTGGTTCATAACACAGATGGAAAGTTTAACCTTTTCTGGAAGGAAAACTCTTTTTTTGTGACACAAAGAAGAAAAAGTGGAGAGAAACATAAAGTAGATTTGTAAGTTTGTGGATAGTAAAGTTTCTATTAACTCAGAAAATCACGAGGAAAAGCCATCAGCTATTTTTTCTTGGTTATGCTTGGCAAGGACTATTGGAGGATAGTGTAAAAGACAGGGAATAGTCAGCTGAGAGCGTGAAGAGTGGGGCTTAGGTAGTTACATATAATTATATTACTGAATAGTATTAGTGCTCAAAAAAGAATGGCAATCATAAATTTATTATTTGTAATCATGAATTTACAACCATACAATTGTCATATCCAGTTGTATGACTTTTCTCCATCAATATTAAGCTGCATAGTGGAAAAATATAGATATACATTTATTTATCCAAGTCGGGGATTTGTTATGAGAACATGTTAGAATAAAACTGTAACTGAATTGGCTGAATATAGTTACAAGAAAATGATTTGAATGTTGGTTCCGGGTTCTAATGAAATTAACTAGGAGGAGTAAGAAGGCAAATGGATTCAGAGAAGGTGAGACTATCAATCGTTTGAAGGTTTTCATGGATGAAACAACACTTACATGTTAGGGACTTAGCCAAGTACAATTAAACATTTGTGTGGTTTTAGTGAGCTCACTGAACATGAAAATATCTGGTTTGGATTGTAGTGCAGTTTTTAATGACAGTATTATTAGGGTTATCCAAATTGGATAGCTCAGATAGCTGAGGTAACTGTGGTAGATGTATAAATGAGCACATTAAGAACTTAAGAATGTCTACTTATATGTAAAAGTAATCCAAAGGTGATAGCAGAACACTGATGTGATGACAAAGGTGATTAGCAAGGAGAGGTGGTGAGGCCATGAATGAATAATGTAAGCGTGGAAGAAGTTAGTGTAGGACCCTCAAAATACGGAAGAGCTATATGAGTATTATGTTTCAAATCCAATTTTCTGACATTAGCTCAATATCCTACAGTTCAATTCAATTCTGACACAAACTACCCAAAGTTAGTGTCAGATCTCACAAAATAAAGAAAGAGTCCTTAAGTTCTAACATTAAGTACTCAGAGAAAATGTCTGAACCCACAAGTTGGTGATCTCACAGTTCCCAGCAAGACTGCCCTTACTTCAGATACCAGCTAGGACAGGGGTCTTCAGGATACTCACACCCCTGCCTGGCTTAGCTGCAAATTCAGGGTTTCCCATGATAATCCTTCAAGTTTGATATTCATCAGAATAATTCACAGAACTCACTGAAAGCACTACACTTCCAGTTATGGTCTTATTATCAAAGATATATTTCACAGCAACCAAATGGAAGAGACAAATAGGTTAAATTCTGAGTGGAAGGGGCACAGTACCTCTTGTCTGCCTGGAGTTAGGGACAGCTGGTGTTCCGAGCTAGGAAGCTTTCCAAGCCTCATTGTTGAGAGTTTTTACAGAAGTTTCATTAGGTAGACATGACTGATAAATCATTGGCCATACCGTGAACTTGATCTCCATATATCCTCTCCTCCATAGAGGTCTGAGGCAGGGGTGGCGCTGAAAGTTTAAGCCTCCTTATTAAGTGGTTGTTTTTTTCTGGTTACCAGTCTCCATTCTGAAGTGATCTCAGGGCCCCACATGGCATCATCTCATTAAGATGATCAAGTCAGTCCTATCATTCAAGAAATTCAGTATTTATAAAGCTCTGTGTCAATAACTGGAAGCAAAGATTAAGTATATTTTTTATTCAAGGAGCAGGGTTTGTTACGCGTTTATTTTCAAAATGTCAGTCATAAGATGAATTCTTTGGTGATAGACATTCTTTCTTTAATACAATACAAAAGTATAATACTACCACCTTTATTCAGCATTCATTACATTCTTTTGTGTAAATTATATGATATGAACTAACGACAATGATTAGATTTGCTCCTTCAAATAAAGAAAACCACATTTATTGAGCACTAAGTGAATTAATGCATAGCTGTTTACTCATAGAATCTTTAAATACATTTTATATGGGTAGGAAATTTAAACTTAAATATTAAAAATGAACATTTAGTGGGCATGAATTGTATAGATTTCTGACTCCAGATTTCATATTCTTCCTATTAGTTCAATAAACAGAAACACAGTTAAATCATTAATGATTTTTTTAATATATTTTTAAACAAAAGACTTCCTAGGGGAAATTTCCATGTTATTTTTAATATGTTCTAAAGTGTCTCCATATGCAGTGCTAATCCATAGGCCCCTGTAATCCAAAACATTGATCCTTCCTCCTGGTAAACACTTCAGGTGGAAAGAAAGAGAAAGAAAGTCTCTTATCACTATTTCTGCTTCCTGCATACATATCTAGAGTCAATTTTATTATAACGGCCATCAGAATGGTCTAACACATCCATAACATAAATGTGTGTGTGTGTGTGTGTGTGTGTGTGTGAGAGAGAGAGAGAGAGATTAAGAGCAGGAGAAATTGAGAGGGGGAGAGACAGAGAAAGAAAGAAACTATAGAAAATTTGGCCAGAAAATGTGGTTATAAAAAAAGAAGTATTAATTCTTATCGATATAATTTGTAAGATTTGTCTTTGGAGCATTAAATTCAGGTTAATGTAAATAAACAATAGATGTTTGACCTGTAGAATTTGACTTTTATAAATACTCATTCTTTTTATGCTCCTTACACTTATAAAGAGTTTCTAAAATCTTATCTGGTGTCTGTTTTTCGTGTTGCGTTATCATGTTAAGGTAGTATAAATTTCAATGTCTCCCAGTGAGGAAAATTTCCTTCAGATTTTCCTCTAGAGTGACTTGAATCACTCTAAAATTGCTACCTAGGAGCTTTCCTGTGGTGACTGGTTCATGGACCTTGCCAGCAGTTTAAATGTTAAGAAAAATGAACAATGACTGATAATGCTAAATTTGTGCAGAGTCAGGAGTTGCAATCTTTCAGCTGTATGCTCTGCTTCAAGGAATGTAACCCACGTAACAACCCACAGGAAGTTGTTGCAGTATGAAAATAAAAATATAACTTGACGATGTCTTTGCCCAGAAAGGTTTCCTTTTCAGGCTTCAGAACAATTCTAGGCCATGTAACACCAGTGCTATAGCTCTTTCTTTCCTGAAGGTTAAGACAAATTTTATATTTCTGTCCCACTTGACCTTCTTCCCCGCACTGTCAGCATTATAACCTCAATGTAAGTTCACAGAGATTACAGGATTTGTACTTTTCTCAGCCTCTTGATTTATCAGTTGATTCTTGATGAGAAGTAACACCAGCTGAATGCTTACTTTGAATGCTTTTCTATTTCTGTAACCCCCTGAGAGTTTTGCTGTCATATTTATCCTGAACCAAAAGGCATCTTACTACTAGATCATAGCTGATTAAGAAATAATACAAAAAAGCACTGCCAAGCTGTGGCACTCTCCTTAATAAACTATTCATTTAATTGGAATCCTACTGCCAGAATTACTCCACAAACAGTATAACATTCTACACCCTAGGATAGAATTGTTGAGCGTAATGAAGAACCAGTGATCCTAAGAGTTCATGGATATGGTTGGAGTGCAAAATATTAGAAAGTGGATATGCATTTTTTTCTGAGAAATATTTGTTATTTATAAACTTATTTCTTAACAGTTCTCAAAAAAGATAAGCACACATGCATCAATTCTAATGAAAAATAAATTATATTCTAAATATTAATTAATCAATCCATTGGAAGTATTTCTCAGAAAAAATTGGCATAAAACAATCATGTATTTAACAATCTACATATATGGAGAAAGTGAATAGTAATCTTAGCTATTCCTTTGTCGAGGATGGCAATAAGTTATTGTGAGGATCTATTTATCATCAGACATCTAAAAGAGTTAGAATTTATTACCATATTTAAAATTAGTATAATCATCACAATTAATTATCAACCAATTATTGATTATATTATGAATGTGTAATATCTAGCCAACAGATATAGAAAATCTTTGTTAAGGCACAATTATCTATAGGGGGAAAAGGAAAGAAAGTTGGCATCAGTTAAAGTATCTGTTTTACCAGTGTGAATATAGCAGATTCACCATAATTCTGATTCCCACGTTGCAGCTAAGGCAAGCAGCATATTATTGTAGTGTAATAGTCAGGGTTCTCTTAGAGGGATACAACTAATAGGAGATATATTTATATATATAAAGAGGAGTTTATTAAGTATTAACTTACATGATCACAAGGTCCCACAATAGACTATCTGCAAGCTGAGGAGCAAAGAGAGCCAGTTCTAGTCCCAAAACTGAAGAAGTTGGAATCCGACGTTCCAGGACAGGAAGCATCCAGCATGAGAGAAAGATGTAGGCTCATAGACTAGGCCCGTCTCGCCTTTTTCAGGTGTTCTGCCTGCTTTATATTTGGTGGCGGCTGATTAGATTGTGCCCACCAGATTAAGGGTAGATCTGCCTTCCCCAGACCACTGACTCAGATGTTAATCTCCTTTGGCAACAACCTTCGCAAATACACCTAGGATCAATAGTCTGTATCCTTCATCCAATCAAATTGACACTCAGTATTAACCATCACAAGTCCACCCCTTGTCAATTTGAAGATATACACATCTAATGAGATCATACATGATCCTCAAAAAAAGACAACAATAAGGTCATATTACACATAATGTAATACAACCTCCCTTCGTACAACCAGAAACAAACCAAACCCCAACCCAAATACTGTTACATAAAGTTAACAATACTTAAATGCTAATATGCAGTCAACAAATCTTATATCATATGATAAAGGAAAAAGGAAATAAAATGAAGAATTTTGTTAGTACAAGTGTATACATGCACAAACATGTTTTTAACAAAAGAAGAAGGAAATACTCATGAAAATTACAGTCCTCATTTCTGAAGTTAATCATGTGGTCATAGCTGGTATTGATGACTACCTTCTTTTACTATCCATTCTGTATTACCTTTGCCTGCAGCAAGCACCTCTGCAGGTCTTGGCATTTTTTCTTGGTGGAGTGACCCAAGCTTTTATTCATGAAGGGTCTGGGTCAATTGTAGTCCTCCTTGGATTGGGCTGTTGTATTTTCCCATTGGCCTTAATCACAGGGCATGGAAATACTAAGAGATGCCCTAATGGATCTCCTGTATTCCATGCATACTCTTCTTTACCTCCATTGTGGAGTAGTAGACTGATTTAATCTTGATAGTCCAGGTCAATCACCCCAGCCAACACTGTAACTCCCTTCTCTGCCTCTCAGCTTAAAGGTAAGAGAAGCCCAAAGTGTCCAGGTGGCAATCTTAACTTCCAGTTTAATGGAATCATTGTTGTGTCTCCTGGTGGCAGCATTCTTCACTCTGGAACTAAGACTTCTAGGCCAGCAGAATGTAATGTCGCGGGAACAACAAGCAAAAATTTTGCTAATGGATTACTTGGGGTGGTGGTCAGTGATGACAGTTCCACTTCCACTCCTTCATTCCTGGACCTGTGAATCCTGATTATAGGAGAAACAGTACCATGTATTGGACAATGATTGAACACATGCACCACCTTAGGGAGAACTTTGCCCCAGTTCTGCAAAGTATTGTCGCTTAGTTGGTGGTACAATTGTGACTTCAAAAGCCCATTTCACCATGCTATCAATCCAACTGCTCCAGGATGGTGGGGTACATGGTAAGTCCAGTGAATTTCATAAACATGAGTCCACTGCCACACTTCTTTAGCTGTAAAGTGAGTGCCTTGGTCAGAGGCGGTGCTGTGTGGAATACCAAGATGGTGGATAAGGCGTTCCGTGAATCCACAAATGGTTGTCTTTGCAGAAGCATTGCGTGCAGGATAGGCAATGTCTAGAGTAAGTGTCTATTATAGTGAGAACAGACCTGTGCTCTTTCCATGATGGAAGAGTCCCAGGATAATCAACCTGCCACCAGATAGCTGGCTGATCAACCTGGTGAATGGTGTCATATTGAGGGCTCAGTGTTGGTCTCAGCTGATGGTAAATTGGGCATTCAGCAGCTGCCGTAGCCAGGTCAGCTTTGCTGAATGGAAGTCCATGTTGCTGAGTCTATGCATAACCTCCATTCCTGCCACCATGGCCACTTTGTTCATGGGCCCATTGGGGATGACAGGGGTGGCCAGGGAAAGAGGCTGAGTGGTGCGCGCAGAATGAGTCGTCTTATCCACTTAATTATTAAAATCCTCGTCTGCTAAGGTTACCCATTGGTGAGCACTCACAAGGGGTATAAATATCTTCACAGTTTTTGACCACCCAGAGAGGTTCATCCACATACTTCTTCCCCAGATTTCTTTGTTACCAGCTTTGCAATCACGCTTCTTCCAAATTCTTGACCATTAAGCCAAACCATTGGTTACGACCCACATGTCAGTATATAATTGCAAATCTGGCCATTTCTCCTTCCATGCAAAGTACACAACCAGGTGCACTGCTCGAAGTTCTGCCCACTGAAAAGATTTCCCTTCACTGTTACACTTTAGGGACTTCCTAGAAAGGGGATATAGTGCTACAGCTGTCCCACTTCAGGTGGTGCTTGCCTATTATACAGAGCCATCTGTCAAGCAGGCTCTTGTCTTCTCTTCCTCTGTCAACTGTTCATAGGGAATTCCCAATGAGGCCATCAGTGCAGGCTGGGGAAAAGAAGGCAGGGTGGCAGGAATGGAGACCATGGGCATTTGAACAACTTCCTCATGTAACTTACTTGTGCCTTCAGGACCTGCTCAAGCCCAGTCACGTATATACCACTTCAATTTGACGATGGAATGCTACTGTGCAAGATCCACTTTATGCCTAGATGGTCAGAAAGCACCCAGTTCATCACAGGCAGTTCAGGTCACATGGTGACTTGATGATCCATAGCCAAATGTTCAGTTTCCACCAAAGTCTGGTAACAAGCCAAGAGCTGTCTCTCAAAAGAAGAGTAGTTATCTACAGAAGATGGCAGGGCCTTGCTCCAAAATCCTAGAGGCCTCCACTGTGATTCACATATGGAAGCCTGCCAAAGGCTACAAACAGCATCCCTGTTGCCACTGACACCTCAAGCACCATTGAATCTGCTGGGTCATATGGTCCAAGTGGCAGAGCAGCTTGCACAGTAGCCTCAACCTGTTGCAGAGCCTTCTCCTGTTCTGGACCCCACTTAAAACTGGCTGACTTTTGGGTCAGTGAATAAATGGGCCAGATTAACACATCTAAATGACAAATGTGTTGCCTCCAAAATCCAAATAGGCCCACTAGGCATTGTGCCTCTTTCTTGGTTGTAAGAAGGTCCAAATGCAGCAACTTATCCTTTACCTTAGAAGGAATATCTCAGTAGGCCTCACGCCACTGGACCCCAAGAAATTTTACTGAGGTAGAAGGTCCCTGAATATTAGTCAGATTTCTTTTCTGTCCTGTAGCATGCAAATGTCTCACCAATATATCCAGTGTGTTTACCACTTCTTGCTCACTGGCTCCAATCAGCATAATGTCCTCAATTTAATGGAACAATGTGATATCTTGCAGAAGCAAAAAGTGATAAAGGTCTCTTTGAATAGATTATGATACAAAGCTGGAGAGTTGATACATCCCTGAGGTAGAACAGTAAAGGCATATTTCTGGCCTTGTGAGCTAAAGGCAAATTGCTTCTGGTGGGCCTTATGGACAGGAATGGAGAAGAAGGCATTTGCCAAGTCAATGGCTGCATACCAGGTACCAGGAGATGTGTTAATTTGCTCAAGCAATGAGATCACATCTGGTTAAGCAGCTGCAATTGGAATCACCGCTTGCTTAAGCTTATGATAGTCCACTGTTATTCTCCAAGATTCATCTGTCTTCTGCACAGGCCAAATTAAAAAGTTGAATGGTGATGTGTTGGATATCACCACTCCTGCATCTTTCAAGTCCTTGATGGTGCCACTAATCTCAGCTGTCACTCCAGCGATGTAATATAGACTTTGACTTAGTATTTTTCTAGGCAGAGGCAGCTTTACTGGCTTCCTCTTGGCCTTTACCACCACAATAGTCCTCACCACACCAGTCAGGGAGCCAATGTGATGGTTCTGCCAGCTGCTAAGTGTATCTATGCCAATTACGCTTTCTTGCACTGGGAAAATGACCACAGGATGAGTCTGGGGACCCACTAAGTTAGGCCTGAGCTAAAATTCCATTAATTACCTGACCTCCATAAGCCCTTACTTTAACTGGAGGACCATAATGAAATTTTGGGTCTCCAGGAATCAACGTCAACTCAGATCCAGTTTCCAGTAGTCCCCTAAATGTCTAATCATTTTCCTTTCTCCAATGCCCAGCTACCCTGGTAAATGGCTGGAGGTCTCCTTGGGGAAGGATGGGAAAAAGATTCACTGCTTAAATTGTTGGTAATATAGTGGTGTCCTTCCTTCAAGGTGACGACCTGGCCTCCCCATCATTCAAAGGGTTCTGGGTCTGTAAACTGGCTGAAGTCAGGACATTAACTGAGGGGCCATGATTCTCTGTTTGTGTAATTCAAATTGCTCTTTTGTCTATTCAACCTAGAAGTTTTTCATTTATATAATTTAAGTAGGAATGCAGTAAGCTTCCTCTCCATTCTACTTCTAGGAACACTGTGATTAATTTGCCAGTGCCAGAGCTCTACATGAGTAAGACTATTCTGATTGTTGCTTTGCCTCTGCTGTCCATTACAGTAGCTATGCCCATCTTGCTCACGTTTATGATTGAGTGCTGCCACTTGACCCCTGCCACCGCAGAGTCCAATTATTCCCATTGTATTTAAATTTTGTAGTTGAGTGATTGTGGTTTCCACTGTCAGATCTGACATTCAGAGAAGTGCAATTACAGGGCTCCTCAAAGATGCAAGTGCTGCCTTCACAAATCTATTTTACAAGGCATTGGTCAAGGGTATATCTTCTGTACCCTCACAGCTGGGAAGAAAATTTCTAAAGCGACTAATCCACTCCACTATCCCAATCTCCCTAAGCCTTTGGATCCCTTCCTCTACATTCAATAGTTTATTCAATGAAGGGGAGTTTGTTTTATCTAGATTATATACAATCCAATTAAGTTAACACTCAGTATTAACCATCACATGGAGTCAACAGGTGCAACAGCCTTCTACTATGCAAAGCATTGCCAATGAGGTATAATGATAAAACTAATATTTGTAACGCTAGCTTCTTGATTCTCCAGCTTCCTAATTGCAGTAAATTTTGTCCTGAGTTTATCATTCTGGTGACCTGGCATAGAGTCTATACCTTCAGCCTTCCAACAATGTATTAATAATTGAATTCCCTATATTAAAGTGATAATTATAATAGCTGTAGTAGTATTTGTTAACAACTGATTATGAATGATTCCTCTACATGAAACCAAGACATTTCTAGCTCACTCACAGTGGGCCATCTTTTAATCCATATTTCAACTAACAAAGCAGATAAACTATTAGAGCCTTTTTGAACTCCCCAAGTAGCAACATTAAAAGCAGATTCCCTTCCTAGTGGGCCCAAATCAGTAAATTCAGCCTGATCCAATTCTATGTTCCTTTCATAATAATCCCATACCCCTAATATTCTTCCCCATATCTGTTCTCCAGATTGGTGTTTATATAAATTAGAGAACTGAAGCACTTCTTTTGGAGTGTAGGGCAGCTCCTCATGGGTTGCACTCTCCACCTCACCTCTAGGGGCCTGTGGGGACTCTAGTTATAGGTATAGAAGCAGACAGAGGTGTTGGGGGTGGCTTCTGAGGAGAATCAACATTATTTTGCCTGGCAACTGCTTCAGGGGAGGCCATCAGTGTTGTCACAGGCAGCACAGGGTTTATTTCCTCAGACAATGGTGGAAAGGCTGATGGCATCATGGATCCTCAGACAATGGTGGAAAGGCTGATGGCATCATGGATCTGAGAGGGGATGTTGCCACTACTGGAAATGGGGATGCTGTTCCTTCTGGCAAAAAAAAGTTTATCAGGGTTTACAAACCCAGTGTCCCCAGCTTCATCAGGGTCCTCCCATATGTCCACATTCCACATTGCAGAACCCCATTATTTTCCAGTCAATGCCCTCACTTTAAAAGTCGACACCTTGTGAGGCTGCGCATGCACCTTTTGTTGCAAGTCAGCCACTCGCATGATAACAGCTTGCATCTGTTTTTCCACAATTTCAGCTCTTTCTCTACAGGAGATAAGATTCTCACTCAGGGTAATCTTAGCAGATTTGAGGCTCAGTGTCTGCTTCTGAAACCTGGAGACAGAATCCTCGAGTTCATCATTTCTTTTCATCACACTGTCCAGTGAACTTAGGAGCAACCGACCAGCTTTATTATGTTACTTGGTTCTCCGCATGTGGTCAAAGGTATTATGTATAGCGTTTCTAGACTCCTTGCCTCTCACAAGTGGTAAATCAGGAGTGTCAAATGCATTTATTTTGCATAACTCTCCAAACAGTTCATGCCAAAGACTCTCAGTGTTCTTCATATTATCAGAAGTGGATTCCTTAGCAATTTTTGATCTAATCCTATTAAGTGGCCTACTCCAGAAAGTTCAAAATCAATGAAAAAACTCCATTCTTAATATTCCGTTTCTCTAGAACCACTCCTGGTACCAAAATCTGTATTAGTCAGGGTTCTCTTAGAGGGACATAAATAATAGGAGATATAGATAGATAGATAGATAGATAGATAGATAGATAGATAGATATACACACACACGCACATATATATATACACACACGCATATATATACACACATGCATACACATATATACACATACACACACACACATATATATATGAGTCTATTAAGTATTAACTTACAGCATCAGAAGGTCATACCATAGACTGTATGCAAGTTGAGGAGCAAGCAAAGCCCTGCCGAGTCCCAGACCTGAAGAACTTAGATTCTGATGTTCGAGGGAAGCCTCCAGCATGAGAGAAAGGTGTAAGCTCAGAGACTAGGCCCTTCTCACCTTTTTCAGGTTTTTTCTGCCTGCTTTACATTCATTGGCAGCTGTGCTCACCAGATTAACATAAATCTACCTTCCCCAGTCTGCTGACTCAAATGTTAATCTCTTTTGGCAACACCCTGGCAAACACACCCAGGATCAATACTTTGTATCCTTCAATCCAATCAAGCTGACACTCAGTATTAACCATCACATGGAATCAACAGTGGCAACAGCTACTTACTCGATAAATGATTGCCAATGAGGTATAATAATGGAACTAATATTTGGAATGCTAGCTTCCCGATTCTCCAGCTTCCTAATTGCAGTAAATTTTGTCCTGAGATTATCATTCTGGGGACCTGACATAGAGTCTATGCCTTCAATCATCCAACAATTTATTAATAATTGAATTCCCTGTATTACATTGATACTTAAAATGGCTATAGTAGTATTTATTAACAACTGAATTGTGAATGATTCAAAAGAGAGAGCAAATTATTCCTAATCATACTATCAAAGTTTAAAATTATGTATCATAATTAATGTTGCATTTTCCTCTCTGTTATCGGTAGATGTATTATTCTGAATAGAATTTTTATTATACTAGTAAAAAATATTTTTCATACTGTAATTTTGACCAACCTTAAATCTTATTTCCTTATGCCATATAAAGTTTAAAAATTATCAAATGCTAAAGTCGTGTTCATGTGTTTTCAATATAAGACGCTTTCATCAATATTTGTGTAATCAGGATCCAAATTATCTTCCTGTTTTGTGGGATTTCCTCACTTTGTGTCTGAAAGAGAATCAGGAATCTCCCTTACTTACAAAATCCAAAAGTTAGTCAGGGTATAGTTGTGTTGTTTGCTCCTTATATTTCTGACCGATTCATCCAGAAAACATTTCACAACAAAGAACACATATTCAGGAGAAAGTGGTGAACCAGGAAAAACACTAATATACCCAAATACATTCATGATTTTAAACATTTCATAAAATATTTAAAAACCATTAAACTGGGATAGATTTTTTTATTTGAGGCAAATACTTCCACATTGTGCTAAAACATCTCAACTGATCTGTTATATATTATTTAGGAGAAAATATTTAAACAAATAAAAATGTACATTAAAAGCAAAGAGGGAAAGGTTTCCATTTAGCATAAGTTTTATGATGGTAAAACATTTTTCCAGTTAAAGCCATTATTTGATACTTTCAGTTAGCATCAACTTGAACTCATGGTGATTGCATTATGTGCTGAATATATTGAAGGTACTGGTAAAGACAAATATAAACTCAGGGCTGCCAGTATTAACAGGAGACAAAATAGGATTCAGTGGAAAAAATTATTAAATGGAACAAATATTGTCATTTTACAATAATAAAAGTAACATATAAAAATATCAATGAATACATAGCCATTATTAGTTTTATGCATAATAATCATATTAAAATATATAAACTAATGCTATAAAAGTAAATTTTTGAAAATAATTATTTTTATGAATATTAAACAAAACATTTAATTCAAATACTGAACTTATTAAGACTAAACATATAAAATATATAAACTACTTAAAATATATCTCAGAACGTTCAGGTTGCTGTATAAAAATGATAGCAGATAGTCCAAAAATGTGAAATCAACTACATCAGAAAGTACATTTTAAAAATCAAGGAGAGCTGGTTCTGGAGCTCCTCAAATGAAGGGAATCAGGCAGATACTGTAGAGATGCAAAAGGGGTGCCAAAATTCTAATGGTGAGGGAACATCGATAATGTTGCTTTCAGAAAGAGAAATTCCCATTCTCAGTGAGAAAATATTGATAGTTGGTAAATCAGATCATATATAGATGAAAAACTTTAAAAAGGAAGACAGTGAAAAGTGTGCAGGGCTTAAGGTATCAATATCAGGATGGAACTGATTCTAAGGAAGAAGCAGGTAACATGAAAACTGAAGGAAACTCCCCCATAGAGATTCTATGGTGAAAAGAAAAAAAATAAAAATAAAAAACAAAAATTAAGAGTACATCAGATATTTAAAAAAAAAAGACTGACAATTTTTCCCTGCTTAAAAAAAAAAAAAAAATGACCATTACTATTGAAGAAGTAATAGTCTATTGTATCAAAAAGAGAGGGTGTCTTGAACCAGTAAACCTAATTAGCATTCCACCATTCTCATCTTTCTCTTCATATAATGATTATTCTTTATTTAGAATAATAACATTTACAAAATAACAAACATACTACAGGCTATATTTTTACAATGCTAACATAGTAAAAACATAGAGAAAAATAAGTGCAATATTCAGAATGATAAGTCTTCCTCTTCCAAATAAAATAAAGCTGACCCAACTATAACATACACTTCAATCTGAATGAACATTAATTATTAAAAATATTAAATACTGAAACTAGCATTTATAGATGTCAAAACATAAGCAACAATATGTTTTGATCTGATACCAGAATTTCAATATCTAGAGTGAAAACAGATTACAAAAGAATATATAAAATGAGAATTGAAAAGGTTCAGAAAAAATATGAATAGAAAAGATAAAACATCTGAGAAATAAAGATTTATTATCCAAAGTGAGGATAAATTTAAAATTTAATGTGTGATCGCAGAACTGCATAAAAATCAACTTTAAGATTAAAATAAAAATAAATAAGAAAGAAAATTCAGAAAGTAAGTGACCTATATAAAGAAAAAGCAAAACAAGAACCAATGTATATGTAAAAGAATGTAATTTAAGCCCAGGTATAAGCACACACAGAGATAAGCACACATAATAAAACTAATATTAAAAACAATAATTCAAGATCATTCTCCAGGAAGTGAAAAAGACCTGATTCTACATGGTGAAAAGTTTCATGATGTATCATTAAATAATTGACCAAGAACATTCAAGTCAAGATATGTTGTGGTAAAACTACTATGCTTTAAAAATTTACAAAAGCAGTAGAATTAAAATGAAATTATTGGGGATCCAAGAATTCATAACAAGATACTTACAAATGAAAAAAATATCAGACATTGCAAGAGAAACATACAAAGCCAAAGTATAGTAGAATACCTTTTCCAAAGAAAGGAATTGTGAGTTAAAGTGTATATATATCCATATATGTACATACATGTGTAGATATGTATATATCCATACACACACATATGTACACACATACATATATACATATGTACATATATGTTTATGTGTGTGTACATATATGGATATATGTATGTATGTGTATGGCCATATATGTACACACACATATATGTGTGTGTGTGTGTGTATATATATATAGAGAGAGAGAGAGAAAGAGAGAGAGCTGCCTTTAAATATCAGGGTTATAACAGTATTTTTATATATGTAAGGCCTCGTGGAATATTGTAATTATGAACTCTCTTTGAGAAGTCAACTGGAGGGTGAGCTTTATTCCACATATTGATAACTAGGAATATTTTTAAAAGTGGCTCATGGCTACATTAAACATATTAAATTGTAGATCCAATAATTCATCAAGTTGGAAACATGGCTAAAGACTAGAACAAAATATGATTTGTCACATTTGTAACAGTAACATATGTATTCAACTAATATACTCATCTGAAAACTTGAAAAATAGATGGTTAAATAAAAGCAAAACATAAATCTATTTTAAATATATATATATTAAATATATTATAAAAGAAATCACTTAAAAAGTACAAATCTTTTAAGGTAAAAAAGAAAGGTTACTATAGTCTTTAGCATAGTTTGAAGTCAGGTAGTATGATGCCTCCAGGTTTGTTCTTTTTGCTTATGATATTCTAGGATATACAGGCTCTTTTTTGATTCTATGTGAAATTTAAAGTAGTTTTTTCTAATTCTACAAAGAAAGTCAATGGTAGTTTGATGGGAATAGCATTGAATTTATAAATTACTTTGGGCAGTATGGCCATTTAAACGATATTGATTCTTCCTCTCTATGAACTTGGAATGTTTTTCCATTTCTTTGTGTCCTCTCTTATTTCTTTAAGCAGTAGTTTGTAGTTCTCCTTGAGGAGGCCCTTCACGTCGCATGTAAGTTGTATTCCTAGGTTTTTTATTCTCTTTGTAGAAATTGTGAATGGGAGTTCATTCATGATTTGGCTCTTTACTTGTCTATTGCTGGGTTATAGGGATGCTCATGTTTTTTGCACATTGATTTTGTATCCCGACACTTTGCTGAAGTTGCTTATCAGTTTAAGGAGTTTTGGTGCTGAGATGATTTTTTAAATGCACAGTCATGTCATCTGCAAACAGAGACCATTTGACTTCCTCTTTTCTTATTTGAATACCATTTATTTCTTTCTCCTGCCTGATTGCCCTGGCCAGAACTTCCAATACTATGTTGAATAGGAGTGGTGAGAGGGCTCATCCCTGTCTTGTGCTGGTTTTCAAAGGGAACACTTCCAGCTTTTGCCCACTCAGTATGATATTGGCTATGGGTTTGTCATAAGTAGCTCTTATTATTTTGGGATATGTTCTATCAATATATAGTTTATTGAGAGTTTTTAAGCACCAGAACAAACATATAGACCAATGGAACTGAAGAGAGACCTCAGAAATAACACCACACATCTACAACCATCTGATCTTCAACAAACTCGACAAAAACAAGCAATGAGAAAAGGATTCCCTGTTTAATAAATGGTGCTGGGAAAATTGGCTAGTTATATGCAGAAAACAGAAACTGAAACCCTTCCTTACACCTTATACAAAAATTAATTCAAGATAGATTAAAGACTTAAATGTAAAACTCAAAACCATAAAAACCCTAGAAGAAAACCCAGGGAATACCATTCAGGACATAGGCATGGGCAACATAACTAAAATGCGAAAAGCAATGGTGGCAAAAGCCAAAATTGACACACGGGATCTAATGAAACTGAAGAGCTTCTGAACAGCAAAAGAAACTATCATCAGAGTGAACACGCAATCTACAGAATGAGAGAAAGCCTTTGTAATCTACTAGTCTGACAAAGGTCTCATATCCAAAATCCACAAGGAATTTAAACAAATTTACAAGAAAAAAACAAACAACCCCATCAAAACGTGGGCAAAGGATATGAACTGATACTTCTCAAAAGAAGAAAGTTATGTGATCAACAAACATATGAAAAAAAGCTTATCATCACTGGACATTACAGATATGCTAATCAAAACTACAATGAGACACCATCTCATGCCAGTCAGAATGGTGATTATTAAAACGTCAGGGAACAATAGATGCTGGCAAGGCTGTAGAGAAATAGGAACGCTTTTACACTGTTAGTGGGAATGTAAATTAATTCAAACGTTGTGGAAGACAGTGTGGTGATTTCTTAAGAATCTAGAACCAGATATACGATTTGACCTAGCAATCCCATTACTGGGTACACACCCAAAGGAATATAAATCATTCTACTATAAAGACACATGCACACCAATTTTTATTGAAGCACTATTTACAAAAGCAAAGACTTGGAACCAACCCAAATGCCCATCCCTGATAGACTACATAAAGAAAATGAGGCACACATATGCCATGGAATATTACAGCCATTAAAAAGAATAAGATCATGTCCTTTGCAGGGGCATGGAAGAAGCTGGAAGCCAGCATTCTCAGCAAACTAACACAGGAACAAAAAACCAAACACTGAATGTTCCCACTCATAAGTAGGAGTTGAACAGTGAGAACACATGGACACGGGGAGGGGAACAATATGTACTGGGGCCTGTCGGAGAGTGGGGCCCCAAAGAGAGAGAAGATTAGAACAAACACCTAATGCATGTGGGGCTTAAAATCCAGATGACAGGTTGATAGGTGCAGTGAACCACCATGGCACATGTATACCTATATAAAAAACCTGCACATTCTGCACATGTATCCCAGAACTTAAAGTAAAATTTTTATAAAAGGAAATAAGAAAACAGACCAATAGAGATATATACATTGATACAGATATATGTATGTATACTAATAAAATATAATATTCATTGTAGTTATAATATTAAACCGTTTGCAGTTAATTATATGTGTCAACTTGACTAGACTAAATGATGCCCAGATTGCTGGTAAAATCATTATTGTGGGATATGTCTGTGAAAGTGTCTCTGAAAGAGATTTGCATTTCAGTTGATAGGCTGGATAAAGAAGACCACCTTCACCAATGTAGGTGGGCATCATCCAATCTGCTGAGTGCCTAAATAGAACAAAATGATAGAGAAAGAGTGAACTTGCTCTTTCTCTTTGAACTGAGGTATTCACATATTCTTGCTCTCAGACATCAGCACTGTTGATTCTTAGGCCTTTAGACTCAGAATGGAATTACTCCACGAAGTCACCTGGTTCTTAGTCCTTTAATCTCAGACTGAAACACACCACCTAGCTTTCCTGGTTTTCCAGATTGTAGACAATGTACTGTGGGGATCCCTGGCTCCCATAATCACCTTAGTGAATTCCTACATTAAATCTCCTCGTGTGTGTGTGTGTGTGTGTGTGTGTACATTTTTTTCTCTCTGTGAAGAACCTAGCCTACCAATACACTATTAAATATGATAAGAGTTGAAATCAAACATATCAAGCATAATAATAAATGTAAACATGCCTAATTTACCTATTTTATTAAGTTTCTAGTTGTTTTTGTTTTACTGTTTAAAATAGATTTATTTTAAGGGCATGCAAGTGTAGTTTTATTACATAGATATGTTGCACAGTGGCAAAGCCTGGACTTTTAGTGTAGTTGTTACCCAAATGGTATACTTTGTACCCAATAGGTAATATTTCATCTCTTACTCCCCTCCCACCTTTCCATCTTTTGGAGTCTTCGATGTCTTTTTTTCCACTCTCTATGTCACCGTGCATCCATTGATTATCTCCCACTTGTAAGTGAGAAAACAAAGTTTTTGGTTTTCTGTTTCCGAGACATTTCACTTAGGTTAATGGCCTGCAGTCCATCTGCCTTGCTGCAAAAGACTGATTTTATTTTTTGATTATGGCTGCATAGAATTTCATGGTGTGTGTGCACGTCTGTGTGTGTGTGTGCGTGTGTGTGTGTGACATTTCCCATATCTAATCATCCATTGATGGACACTTAGGTTGATTCCACAACTTTGTTGATTTCATGACTTTGTTAGTATGAATAGCGCTGTGACAAACATATGAATGCTTGTGTCTTTTTGATGTAACAATTTCTTTTTTTGGGAGGGACGGGGGAGTGGATACCCAGTAGTGAGATTGCTGGATCAAATGATAGCTCTATTTTTAGTTCTTGGTAAAATCTCTGTACTGTTTTTTATAGAGATTATACTCATTTACATTTCCACCAATAGTGCATAAAAATTCACTTCCCTCTGCATCCATGCCAACACCTGTTTTTTTTGATTTTTAATAATAGCCACTCTGACTGGTGTAATATAGTGTTTCATTGTGGTTTTAATTTGCATATGTGTGATGATCAGTGATGTTGAACATTTTTTCATATGTTCGTTGGCTACTTGTATATGTTCTTTGAAAAATATCTGTTCATATTATCTGCCCACTTTTTAATAAAGTTATTTGTTTGTTTCTTTTTGAATTGTTTGAGTTCTTTGTAAAGTCTGAATATTAGCATTTGGCGAATGGATAGTTTGAAAAGAGTTTTTTCAAAAAAATTTCAGTACATTTTACAAAGTAACATCCAAACTTATATAACTTAAAATAGATATATCTAAAACAATGGTTTTAACAGCTAAACTTAAAAGAATGACAAAGCTACAACAGGTAAATCAAAAAAAAAAGAAAAAAAGTAGGAGTTAGACACCTTCTCTTAGACAAACTAGAACTCAGCCAAAAACAGTAAATAATCAATGAAGAGCATGTTATAATGGTAAAAGCCACAATTCACTTCCATATAGTATATATTAAAGAAATGCAAGATGAAATAGACAGAAACGCACTCATAATAGGAGATTTTGTGCCTTATATTTTAGGCAATTATAAGACAAGTGGACAAACATTAAGGAAGATATAGAAAGTCTAGATACAGTCAGCAAAACAATATGGCACTGATACAAAACAGACACATAGATCAATCGAACATGATAGAAACCCAGAAATAAAGTGACACACATACAACCAACTGATGTTTAATAAATTTGATAATAACAAAGAATGAAGAAAGGACCCCCTAGTCAATATAGTGAGCTGGGATAACTGGTTACCCATACACAAAAGAATCAGACTGGACCCTTATCTTCACCATATACAACAATTAAGTGAAGACAGATTAAAGACTTAAATGTAATCCAGGCATGGTGACTTGTAATCACAGCACTCTGGGAGGCTGAGGTGGTCAGATTGCTTGAGTCCAGGAGTTCACGACCTTCCTGGGCAACACAGTCAAACCACGTCTCTACTACAAATTCCAAAAAATTAGCTGGGCACTGTGGGGTATGCCTGTAATTCTAGCTACTGGGGAGGCTGACGTGGGAGTATAACCTGAGCTGGGAGGTTGAGGCTGCATTGAGCTGAGATCACACTACGGCACTCCAGCCTGGGCAACTGGAGTGAGACCCTGACAAAAAAAAAAAAGACTTAAATGTAAAACCTAAAACTACAAAAATCCTAGGAGAAAGCCTATAGAATACCATTCTGGACATAGGCTTTAGCAAATAAATTATGACTAGGTCACAAAAGCATTTGCAACAAAACCAATAATAGACAAGTGTGACCTAATTAAACTAAAAAGAGCATCTGCAAAGCAAAAAGAACTATCAATGGACTAAACAGACAGCCTACAAAATGAAAGAAAATATTTGCAAACCATGCATCCAACAGAGGCCTAATATTCAGAATCTCTAAGGAACTAAACAATTCAAACATCAGAACTAGATTCACATATAGCTGAGATTTTAGAATAATAATCGAGAAAATATAAAATGACTGTAATAAATATGCTGAATTCTAATGGAAAAAGGTGACAACATACACAACCCGATGGGTAATGTAGGCGGGGATATAAACTTTTAAATAAATAACCAAATTAACAACCAATAAAAATTAAAACAATGTAACAGAATCAAATACTATTTTTGATGGGGTCATCAGTAGACTAGACATGACTAAAGAAGGAATCAATTACTGAGCTTTAAGTCATGTTAATAGATTTCTAAACTAAAATGAAAGAAAAAACAGAATTTATAAAAAAGAGTATCTAAGAACTATGGAGCATAATGTGTAACATATGTGTAACTGGATTATCAGCAGGACAAGAAGAACACAAAACATAAATATTTGAATTAATAGTGACCTAAAATTATCCAAATTGAATAACAGGCATCAAACCACAGATACAGAAAGCTCAAAGAACACCAAGCAGCATAAACACCCAGCAATCTACACCTAAGCATATCATGTTCAAACTGCAGAAAACCAGAGCCAAATTCTTGAATTAATCCAGAGAGAGGGGGAAATCCCCTACCTATGGAGAAATAAAGGTAAGAATTAAAAAGGGCTTCTTCAGAGACCATGCAAACAAGAACAGCATGCAGTATACAGTAAACATATTATTCAAAAGTAAAGGTAAAATAAAACTTCCCTCAAACAAACAAAAACTGAGAAAATTCATAACCAGCAGACCTGTCCAGGAAGAAATGTAAAAAGAAGTTCTTCAATAAGAAGGAAAATAAAACAGATCAGAAACTCAATTTTGCTTTGAGAAAGAAAGAGTGTCAGACAATAAATAAATTAATGTAAAATAATAGCTTTAATTTACTATTTTTACTTGACTTTCAGAGTTCATTTAAACTACTATAACAAAATATCTTAGTTCAAGTAGCTGATAAACAGTAGAAATTTAATCCTTACAGTTATGATGTCAGGGGTGTCCACCATCTAGGTGCAGGCAGATTCATGTCTGGTGAGGGCCCATTCTTATAGACAGTACCTTCTTGCTGTGTCTTCACATGATGAAAGACACTGGTTCGCTCTCTGGGGTTTCCTTAAAAGGGAACTAGTCCCATTGATGAGGATGGAGACTTCATGAACTCCCAAGGTCTTTACCTTCTAATATCATCACCCTGACAATTAGGATTTTAATATACACATCTTGGAGGACACAAACATTCAGACAAGCTGGACTGTTTTCCTAGGCTGTGACCTTCACAAATATTTCATAAACAGTCTCCTCACCTTTATGTAAAATAGGAAGTCTAACAAAGTTGCAGTTGACTAAACGCTTTATCCCTTGGTGGGATAAAGCTCTGAAAAAGTATTTTCTCTGAAAAGTGGTCCTTTATCATGGAGACTGAAATCATATTTCAAAAACATTACCCTCCCCTTTTGAACCATGAGTGCAACAAAAACTGGCTTGGCTCTTCACTGTGAGAATCTGGTAGGGTTCCAGGAGGTAAAACCCACAAAGATGGGAGACTCACTAAGACTGGCTTCGGGAAGTTTCTCACTCTCTTTCTAATTCACACCCAGCCTTAGCAATTTGTGAAAATTATTTCTAAAGTGTTTCTACCAGTTGACAGTTCCATTGACTTCCACTCCTGGTAATCAACTCTCAGCTGTAATTCTTTGTATTTTTCCTGTCTCAGCAGATTTCAGGGTGGTGGTTTTCCCTGTAAAGTCAATTCTCTAATGGGTACAAAGGAAGACTTATTTTTTAAAGTTTTTTCCTTGTGGTAAAGATAGGATTGATGACTTCCAACATCTCTTTTTCTCAGAGCTGGAATGAGAAGTTATTTTTAATAAATAAATTATATTAAATAATAGCAAACGTTTTGACTGTTTCTCTAAATTTAGGTGAAGTTTGGTTTGGCGATCACTTTTTAACTACAAAACCAAGAACAAAAATTATGAAAATGTGTATTGAGAAATTATGTATTATAATTACATATTATACATTGTTTTTGTTCTACCAAAGAAACTACCATTTAGAAAATGAGGAAAGCCACAGATGAGGAAAAAAGTTATAATATGTATATCTGATAAAGAACTTCTATCCAAAGTATACCAAGATAATTCAAAACTCAGCAATAAATAAAAAACAACCTAATTTATAAATTACCAAAGATCTGAACAGACACCTCACCAAAGAAAACATACAGAAGAAGAATAAGCATATTAAAAGATGTTCAACATTGCTTTTTATTACAGAATGTAAATTAAAACGACAGTGAGATAACATTGCATTCTTATTTGAATTGCTAAAACAAAACAACAACAGCAAACGTATATCAAGTCATAGTAAGTACCCAGAACGACAGTAACTTTAATTAATTTCTGGTGGGAATGCAAAAGAACAGAGACACTGTGACAAACAATTGTTAGTTTTTTACAAAGATAAACATAGACATTGCATACTACATATTAATTGCACTTTTAGGTAATAACCAACTGATTTGAAAACTTGCATCCACACAAAAGGCTGCACGTGATGTTTATAAAAGCTTTATTTATAATTACCAAGAAGTGGTATGATCCAAGTGGTCCTTGAATAGGTGAATGCATAAAAAGACTATGGTATTTCCAAACAAAGGAATATTATTCAGCAATAAAAATAATCTATCAAGGGAAGAAAACATATCGATGGACCTTCAATGAATATTGCTAAGTGAAAGAGATAAGTATATAAAGATTATATCATGTATGTTCCCAATTGTATGACATTCTAGAAAAGAGAAAACTGTAGAGACAGTAAAAATATATGTTTGATACCTGGGGTTGAGAATATAAAAGAAGTAACACACTGGGGAATTTTTAGGGTTATGAAACTGTCCTGTATGACACTGTAATGGTAAAAACCTGATATACATTTGCCAGAACCCATACAAATTTATAGAACAAAAATCAATTCTTTAAGTATGCAAATGTTAAAAAATAATTTCGGAGGTCAGGGTATCCCAGGAAAAATGTAAAATATGACAAAAAAATCTAACTATATTACAATTATGAAACAACCTCACTGAAAGGTAATGGAAGAATATTGACCTAATTAACATTCAAAATGAGCGGAATCTATGACTCAAGGCAAATTTAACTGTGCATAAGTACTGTACTTTAACTGATAAACTTATTTCCAGTAGATTCATAGGTTAGCAATTTTGATGCTCCTATAAATGTATGCTAGCACTGTGTAATTATGTAAATGGTGGCTAATGGTGGGAGACCAGTTTCTCACTGTTGAAGTGAGAATTTACAGATAGGCAAGTGCAGAAGTCTTAAATGAGTCACATGGTAATGGTTTAAACTCAGAGACATATTTATGAATTCATGTTTATATTAACATAAATTCAGATGGTTACATACAGAAATATTTAGTTGGAATACACACAGCATGTATATATAAACTCCTTGTTTTATCAGCTGAGAAGGTCTTATAGCAAAGATGCCCAGAAGCAAGGAGCACGCATATTGCCAGATATTTGTTTCTACTGCAATTCTATAATGAAAGAAACCAGTGTTCCTTAGAGAAATGGCTAACACTAAGACTGGAAATATGTAAAATCATCCTGGGGCTCTCTTAGTATCGGAAATTAAATAAATGCTTAAATAAGCAAACAAACAAGAAAGAACATCTCACACTGATGGGGCTATGTCAGAGAGTTGCAAGAGAAAACAGAAAATATCCCCAATGGAGATATGCTCTCAAAGAGCTCCTAATGGTCTCAAAGCAGGAGCAATTTGAGAAAGAACATAATTAGAGTAGAATTAGATTTGAATCAAAAGAGTAAAATAAATATCCATGTGCCTATACTGATTCCCAAGATAAAATTTATAAATGAATGAATACATGGGAAGAAACAATAAATCTGCAATTTAAAATAATTGCAAATAATTTATGAAGAAATCCTTCTTTAAGAAGAGGAAGCATAGTTCCTACTTCTTAAATTTGGGTTGCATTTAGTGACTACTTTTCAAATAATATAGTATGGAATAGGACAGGGAGCAGAGTCTTTATAACACAAAAACCTGAAAAATACTACCTCAGCCAGATGGTTAAGGTTAACACCTTATGTCTTATGGATTGTTTATTGACCTAAGTATAAACATCTAAAAGCTAGAAATCTTGTGGAAAGTTTTATGGTAACTTAAATCTTGATCCGGCTCTGGAACGTCTTCTAAAATTTGTTTCATTTGTTGCCTTCTCTCCTTCCCTCCTTCCCTCCTTCCCTCCTTCTCTCCTCCTCCTCCTCCTCCTCCTTCTTCTTCTTCCTCTTCTTCTCTAGAGATGAAATTACTGAATCAAGAAACTATACCAATTTACTGTTGACCCTCAACCCATCCTTTTTAACACCAAAACTAATAAAACTTGTTGATTTTCATAAATTTGATCAATGAAATGGGCAATTTTGGTTTCAAGTTGCATTTCTCTTACACTAAACATGGTTGATGGTCTCTTCATATTTAAAACTATTATAATTCAGTTTTTGAAAACTTTTTTCGTATCTTGGTTAGTTTTTCTGGGTTCTTATACTTTTCTTATTGATTAATAGGTTTTATTTATATATTAAGGAAATTAGCTTATCAAATAATTATATTGTGTACATTTCTAGTTTGTCATCTCTCCTTTGTTTCTGATGATGAAATCCCCAAATTTAAAATTTATTCTGTCACAATTATTGTTCTCTTAACAAACTGTGACTCTGAAATAATTATTTCATGTTTTCTCATAATACTATTATGGTTATATTATTCTTGTTTGAATGTTAAATTATTAGGCATTTATTTTGTTTTAAAACCTATGTTATGAATCTTCTTTTGACGAAGGTGAAAAAATATGATTTTTATGTTTGTGTTTTTTATAACTACCATTCTATTTTCTTAAATGCATTTATTAAGTAATGTATCTCTACCTCCACTGATTTGCAATCTGGCATTTATTGTAAATGTATTTCCAGTAAATACATGGTATTATTAGGTATTATAATCTTACAGGGCCAGTCATATATGCAATATTTTGCTGACTGATGTCTCACTATGCAGTGCATGTCTGTATTTCCAAAACATACATACACAGACGTAGAGAAATGTATATATACACATACAAAATAAATATATACAGAAAAACATGTATATGTCAATATTCCTCTGTAATATTTTCTTTAATAATCCATATCAATATTTTCTTTCAGGAAATAAGCAGGGCATCAAAGGATTATTTTTATATTTACTCGAAACCATTGAACAATTCCATCAACCTAGCTTAAAACACATTGGAAAACACTGCTAGTCTTTTTGTTTTTAATTGTATACTTACGTAGGTTTTACTAATATCTCACGGTTTTTATATACTCAATGTTTATTGTTAGATTTATGTATATATGTGTTTTTAAAATGCTAAATATTTCAAGTTTTTATGCCAAAATTATAATTATTTAAAATAATTATTTATGATCTTTCCTTCAGTTTTCATGCAGTGAGTTTAATTTTTATTTACATTATTAATTCTTTATAAATTTGGAAGTTTCTCCTGTATGAATGTTGGGAAGTAATATATTGTTTGCTTGGGGGTTAGGTATGGTAGTTGTCCAACAATTTTACTAAATTTTTAATAATAATTCTATTTCTTCTACTGTTTATGTTAAAATGTATATGTTCCTAATAATCAACAATTTCTAACTCCTATTTAAATTTATATATTACAATGTGAAATGCAATCTCATGATTACATTTAAATTCTCTTGTGGATATTTTATATCGATATTTCTATTTTGTGTATGTTTCTCCTCACTAGGTTAAGTTTGTCTTAATACAGTTTGCTCTTTTTTTCTAATGTAATAGCTCTTAGATTTACATGTTCCATCATATTCTATTTTATTTCATTAATTACATTTTTCCAATTAGATCTATTTTCTACCTGAATTATGACTTTCTAACTTGAATGTTTTATTTGTTATTATAACTATCTCTTTTGTATTATTACTGTTAAAAAGTGTATAGTTTATTTCAACATTTAGCTGTATCCTAAAGTTTAAAGTGTGAGGTAATTGTTCTATATCATTACATGTTTTGATCTACTTTACCATTGAATGAAAAATGCAAATTAAATTATTCTTTTGGTTTACATTTCTCAGTTAATTTTCTGTAACTTACGACATGGTGTGATTTCATTTTTGTGCATACATATTTATGATTTCATGTTATGTTTGGGACTATAAATGTTCTTCCTTTCTAAACGTATTTCCTTTGATATTAAAATTGCATCCCAAGATTTTAAAAATTGCTTTATTGTGGTGTAATTTACGTAAAATAAATTACATTAAAATTGTTCAAAAAATTTTGGCACATGTTCATACATGAAGCCATCACAAAAATAAAGATAATAAACATATCTATTTCTTACACTGCTTTGTAATTTTTCTCTTCCTTACAGCTGCTACATCCTTTTGCTCAGATGAACACAAACCTGCTTTAAACACTGTATACAAATCCCTGACTCAAAAGGATTTTTTTATGAAAAGTGGTTGTAGAGGAACAGAATGTTGAAGATGAGTTTTCTAAGCTGACACTGGAGTTTTTGGAATTTACTGTCTAATCTGATTAGATTTAAAGACATCAATAATTCTGTTTCCATTAGTAAATAAAGTGTTAATAATCTATGGTGTTATTTGGCAGTAAAGATATGCAAAATAACTGTATTGGATACTCTAATCAAATAGTTACAAGACAAAAGGAGTTGGGCAACTCTGTTCATGACACTTTCAATCATATTTAGAAACCAAATGAATATACTGATATTGGCTGGTTGCTCTTAATATTCAAAGAAATGGATGAGTTCTGGGATTTCAAATTCCCAATTTAAGTGCTGCGTAAATAACAAAAGAACTTCCTTGTGTGTCCTGAAAGAGACCCTTATTTTCCATAGCTGCAGAGCTGAAAATTTCGAAAATCAAACACAAAATCTCATCCTGGCACGTGTTGAATTACAACAAAAGTTGAACTCACGGTCTTGCAAAGTGTCTACTGTTAAAATGAAGTAATTAATTGGGAAATAATGCAATCCTGCAAGTTTAAATGGGGGCATATGGAAAGACCCTGATGAATCTTAAGCCAGTGAGCATCTTAAATTCTGATGAACCTTCTTTGCTGGTGTAAGATGTCTTTCCACCCCCAGTGAAAGTAATGTTCCCATCCCCAGCAGAAGTAGCTTTCATAACCCCAGAAATGATGTACCCTATTTGTGTCTCACATGAATGCTTACCAAAAAATGACCTCAGCAGTGAATGATTTTAATATTTTAATAATAAAGTGGTTAGAAATATCTGTTCTGTGGACACCAGTCTGTCACTTTCCCAGTCACCTTGTTATCACCCAAAGGGTTCATGAGCAACGTAGCCATTTTGGCAGGTATATAAATGTTACACATGGCCCAGCAACATAGATTTTCCCTCAGAAAGGCTGACCTGCTTACAGCCACTAAAGAGAAGTACCCAATTTGCCAGCAGCATGGACCAACATCAAGCCCCTGGTAGGATGATTAGTCTGGTGGCAAGTTGATAGCTTTATACTTCTTCTGTCAAGAAAGGGGCAGCGTTTTATTTTTACTGGAATAGATACTTTCTTTGAATAGCAATTTTCCTTCCCTGCATGCAGTTTTTCAGTTCAAACTATCCTTTGTGGACCTCAGAATGCTTTATCTATCATCAACATATTCCACGAAGCATTGCTCCTGATCAAGGAACTAATTTCATACCCAAAGAATTGTGGCACTGGGCCCACATTCATGGAATTCACAGGTTTTGCCTTCTTCCCAACCATACAGAATCAGCTGGCTTGATAAAATCTTGGTACAAATCTTGATAAAATTTTAAAGTCTCAGTTAAAGTGCTGTCTGGGTGGCAATATCCTTCAGGACTACAGCAAAGTTCTTCAGAAAACTGTATATGCTTTGAATCAGTTTTCAATATATGATGCTGTTTCTTCCATAGCCAGGATTAGTGGATCCAGAAATAACAAAAACAGAGATGGAAATGGAAGTAGCACTACTATAAGATATATTATTATACATTATATCTTATGTATTATATAATTATATATAATAAATATAATTATATATGTATAACATAATATACCATATGATATGTATAATAAATATAATACCTATAAAATATTTATATATAAAATATGTGATAATATAATAATACATAATACTCACTATTATGTCTGGTAAGGCATTAGAGATTTTTTTTTTATTTTTGTTCTTATGGTATTATCCCTTCCTGGACTATAGGTCTTAGTTCCAGAGGGAGAAATGTTTCCACCAACAGAAACAACTATTATTTCTTTGAATTAGAAGTTAATATTGCCACCTAACCACTTTGGGTTTCTTCTGCCTTTGAATCAAACAGGCAAATACAGGAGTTACTATGCTGAATGCAATGATTAATTCTGACTACCAAAGAAAATTGAACTACTACTCCACAATGGAGGTAATAAAGACTATATCTGTAATACAGGTGACCCCTTAGAGTGTCTCTTAGTATTGTCACGCCATGTGATTAAGGTAAGTAAAAAACTATGACCCAAACTAGGCAGCACTACAGATTATCCAGACTCTTTAGAACTGTAGATTTGGATTACCACACCAAGTAGAGAATCTCCAGCAGGTACAGAATCTCGACGAGGTGGGTGAGGTGCTTGCTGAAGGCAAAAGGAATACAGAATAGGTAGTTATAAATATCAGCTATGTTTTATATATATATAAATTATGTATAAATATGGTATTATGATACATATATAATTTATAATATATAAACCTATAAAATATAAATTATATATAATAAAAATGGATATGTGTGTATACATATATATTTCTTTGGTTTTCTTTCATCTTATTCTCTTGTCATGAAACATAAGACATATTTACTTTATATATTAGTATTTAAGTATTGCTAATTTTATATCATAGTATTTAAGTTACAGGATATCAAAAAACAGTTAACGCTACTCAAGAATTTTACCTCTTTTTCTGAAGAAAGGTTAGTGCATTTTTTATTATAGGTAGGGTAGGACTATATTAGGCAGAATTGTGACCTGTTGTTATTTGGAGATTAAGTATGAATTAAGAAGATGTATATGAGTACTATGTTGACAGGAGGCAGACTTTTGATAGTTAACTTTATGTGTCAACTTGACTGGATCAGAGATGTGTAACTGGTTACCTATTATTTCTGGATCTGTTTATAAAGGTATTTTTGGATGAGATTAGCATTTAAATGGTAGACTCAGTGAAGCCAACTGACCTCCTCAATGTGAATGGGCATAACCCAATCCATTGTGGGCCTGAATAAAGCAAAAGGCAGAGGAAGGAAAGATTCTACCTCTTATTCCTTCCTCACAATTGAGTTCAGACATCTCATTTCATCTTCTCCTGCTTTTGGACTCCAGTTTACACCATCAGTTTCCCTGGTTCCCAGGCCTTCAGACTCAGACTGAATTATTCCACTGTCTTTTCTGGGTTTTTAGCATCTGTATAGCAGAACATGGAAACTCTAGTTTCCATAAACAAGTGAGCCAATTCCTCATAATAAATACATTTTAACTATGCATTGTTTTATAAATTGGAAAACATAAAACCAAAAAGAGACAAAAGCAAAAACAAAAACAAATGTTTTATGAACATTGTATTTGTCAGAATGAATAAAGCATAAACAATTGAATATAGTATATATGAATTTTTTTTCTCTAAAGGAAAATAGAGCACCATACAGAATAAAGAGTGAAGGATATTGTCAATATTTTAGAAGAAGCCTTTAGAGAAGAATTGCCTGATTAGTTATTTGGAGACAGGTTGATGGTATTTTCTGAAAAATGTTAGTAAGTCCTGTATACGTTATATCTGTGAGGAAAGTATTATAGAAAAGAGAACAAGTATATGAAAAATATTAAATAGGAATATGCATAGCAATTTGAGAATAGTAAAGAAATAATTTAAAATGGGGCAGTGTTAGCAAGTGGGAGTATATAAACTTATAAAAGCATATAGTTTGTAATAAGAAATATGTTGGGCTGTATAAGCCAGTGTAAGAATTTTAAATTTTATCACCAATCAGAAAAAAAGCCACTGGAGGGTTTTAATAGTAGAAGTGACATGATTTAACTTGTATTTTCAATAGCTTTTAAGGATTAATTTTGGGAAATATTTTGAGAAGCAAGAATGAAAATATTGAATATTAATATTGAAAAATTTCACATGAGTTCTAAAGGTTGACGGAGATGGTTGTTAATTGTAAATTGTGAGGAAAAATGTTGAATTCTGAATACTTTATTAAGGTAGAGCTTACAGGCTTTTATAATGAAATGAAGGTGAGGGGAAGAGAAGTTAAAGATGGTTCCAAGATGTTTGCTCTAGGTGGAAAAAAGGAATTACTTTTTCCTGATATGGAAATGCCTGGAGAGAATCAAGTTTTAGCATGGAGAAATCAATAGCCTGGTTTTGAATAGGTTAAATGTGAGATGCCTTTCAGACTTCCAGTGTGAATCGAACACATGGATAAAAAATTCTAGTTTCAGAGAGAGATAAGAGCTAGATACAAATTGGGAATCAATTGTATACAATACAATTGTATACAATACAATAGAAATAGTGTTTAAAAACATGTGACTGGATGAAATCATGTAAAGAGGAAGTATAGATAACAGCATAGACTAGTTATTTTCAAGAATGGACGTAACAATCTCCAGAGTGAAAAAAAAAAACAAAAACAATTGGTTATAAAGTTTCATATATTACATGTGTGTGCGTGCGTGTAAATGTGTGTATGCCTGTGTTTGTGTAGTTGAAGGGATATCAACTGTGTAAAGAGGTAGTTATAGTGTTTAGTTTTATCAAAATAACAGAGATCAGCAGTTTCAGTGCTGCCTATACTTTAGTATCACCTTCATGCATTCTCTATGACCACCTCCACGGAAGATATTTATGCATGCTTTCTTGTTAAAGTTCAGCTCTTATTTTCTTCTTCTTTTTTTTTTTTTTTTTTTTTTTTTTTTTTTTTGAGATGGAGTCTCGCTCTGTCGCACAGGCTGGAGTGCAATGGCCGGATCTCAGCTCACTGCAAGCTCCGCCTCCTGGGTTTAGGCCATTCTCCTGCCTCAGCCTCCCGAGTAGCTGGGACTACAGGCGCCCGCCACCTCGCCCGGCTAGATTTTTGTATTTTTTAGTAGAGACGGGGTTTCACCGTGTTAGTCAGGATGGTCTCGATCTCCCGACCTCGTGATCCGCCCGTCTCAGCCTCCCAAAGTGCTGGGATTACAGGCTTGAGCCACCGTGCCCGGCCCAGCTCTTATTTTCTTCTATGGAGTTCAGAATATCTTCTGCAACCAGCCCTCAGATGTCATTCCCACTGTTAGAAACAAGATATTGCTGATTTTTGGTTTTGCCCTTCATGAAGTGTCGTTACCTTAAACAACCATTCTGACAAAATTATTTCTGAAAACTGCAATTGCATGGATCTTTTTTCAGCATCTTCACATACCTCAGTTTGATCTTTAGTGACTTTGACAGCCCTTCCTCATGTGTACTGGTTTTGAGTTACAAATCACTTACAGTTTTAGAGAAGTCAGTTTCCAACTCTGTTATCCCCTATTTCTGCTGTTTTGATATAATTTTAATACCCTGAAGTTTCTGCTAATATGAGCTTAAACACTCAATGGTGAATTTTTCTGAGAATAAAAATAAATATTTTTATTTCCTGGTTTATGATAAAAATATTTATTTTCTTTATATTTTCTGGACATATCTGCCCTCTCTTTGTATTACTACGCTAGGACTAACAAATATTAACTTGAGTTAACCTTAACAATAATTTAAGGCCGGGCGCGGTGGCTCAAGCCTGTAATCCCAGCACTTTGGGAGGCCGAGATGGGCGGATCACGAGGTCAGGAGATCGAGACCATCCTGGCTAACCCGGTGAAACCCCGTCTCTACTAAAAAGTACAAAAAACTAGCCGGGTGAGGTGGCGAGCACCTGTAGTCCCAGCTACTCGAGAGGCTGAGGCAGGAGAATGGTGTAAACCCGGGAGGCAGAGCTTGCAGTGAGCTGAGATCCGGCCACTGCACTCCAGCCTGGGCAACAGAGCGAGACTCCATCTCAAAACAAACAAACAAACAAACAAACAATAACTTATAAAAGTGTATAGTATACTTAAATTAGCTTTTATCTGGCCTTTACGAGACTTGGTTGAGATGGATTTTTTCTGGTCTTTTCAGTAGAATTATTGTTTTGATCCTAGGACGGCCTTGTAATTCTCTACATAATTTATCAAGAGTAACGTTATTAATAATCTGCTGAGCACACTTTTAAAAATAGATTTCTTCCCATTGGTTAGTATATTTTCATTATGAATTACAGAGGTTTTGAGGTGAGTGATTTAAGCTCTAAGACACAACAGATATTACATTTCTTGACAATTATTTTATGCCTTAGGTTGGACGAGCCATAGAGCTAAAGAACATTTTTTCCCCACGTTACAAATGTCACGTTTTGTAAAACATCTCTGATTACAGAGTATCTTCTTTTTAATAAACTAAAAACAATGAAGACCTAAGTATGAGAAAGTCATGCATTTTCTCCTAGGTGAAAAAGAATTACAACTTAACTGTCAGATATCATGAGAATTAAGATTTGTACATGTTAATATCATAATTCATTAAATAATGTGTTTTAAATCTGTTTTTTGCTGTTTTAGTTCAATATTCAATATGCACCCTAAATTTCTATGCTTATTAATGGTAGACTCATTTTTGAACTAGCTTCTTGAATCTACTTATTTTACTAATTCAAAGGAAAGCAAAAACAGCATTTTTTAACCTATAACTTGAGTATTTTGCATCCAATTGATTGTAGTTGGGTAAATATATACTTGTCCTTACAGCGTTAAACACATAAGCAGCAGTGTTTATGCTATTTATATGTGATTAACTTGTAAAAAATTCATCAATTGTACTGAGATCTGCACAGCTTATTTAAAAATTATGTATAAAGTTTTGAAGAATAAAAATGGTTTGACAAGTAGGCAGCCCACAAAGGAACTGACACATAAAGGGAAGAGGATCAAACAGGAATATAGCAGGCATATTCACTCTGTAGGCTGCAGTGTCTGGCTACACTCCAAGGGAGTTGAAAGAACAAGCAGACATGAAATATAGAAAAAGAATAGAGACATAAATCTCAAGGTGGAGAAATGAAAGACCATTTGACATTCAAAAATGATTTTTTAATTTTACATCTTTGACACACAGTCGATAAACTTGCCTCAGCTTAACTTAGTTGACAATGCATGCAACTGTTTTTCTAAATCTGAGGAAAGCAACACAAAAGCATGTATTTAAAAAATGTTTCTGCTGAATAATGTGAACCTACTATTTTCGTTTCACCAATTTTCCATAACATAAAAGATAATCCTGGTAAATTTTGTATGCAAGCCTAAATTCAGAAAATCTTTAAATTTGTTAACATTATTTAATATATTTTAACATTTTATTGAAAGATCACATGTTACTTTGATTAAGTGTAATGTTCTAATTAACCAATGCATTTTGGTTTATAATTTTTATTTGTCAATCATCTACTATTTTTAAATTTGAAAAACTATTTATTTTGGTTTTGTATGTAAAATTCAAACCCGTCAAACATCTGTATGGCACTCAACTTATCTTCAATGTAGTCATTTGAAAATGCTCTTAAGTAAAACTATATAAATATGATACTATGGCAAGTAGCTCATAGACAACAAAACCATACCAAAGTGATAACATCTGATAATATATCAACTTCTAGTAAAAGGTGGTATTTAAATAGTGACTTTTTTTTAGAATTTACACATGCAAAGCTCACTCAATTTTCATCCTCGCATGTACAAATCTTAAAGAAATAACGCTATCTGGGTAAGATGGCCATAAATATTAAATTACTGTAATAAGAAAAAAAGAGGTTACTGCTTACTGCAATTTCTGTACTTCAGAATATGGGCTTTTGTATTCTGATAAATGCAGATAAATTGCCCTCCCAAAAGGTTCTTTTGATTTAAACTTCCTCCACTAGGTATCTTTGTCTTTGTCATGTGCAAATAGTTATAATTTAATGTTGGCTCAATTTGCATGGCCTTGATAAATTTTAAGTTGGTAAATATTTTCATATTTTACTGGCAGCCCATATTGAACTTCTGTAAATCAGCTAATATTCTTTATTCATGTTTTCAATAAATTGGTTCTTTTCCAATTAATATTAAGGTTTTTTTTGTTTTATATCTTTTGTAATTATTTTCTTCTAGTCAGTCTTTATGTATTCTGCTTTCCACTTTGCTGTGGAAGATCATCCCCATCACCATACATGAATTCAATTGAATTTATATTTATATATCCTGTAAACTTTTTTCTACCCATGAATGTATAATCAAATATAAAATATCATCAATGGGCCATTACATCGATCTTCATTCCTACCCCTTTAAGAAATTCATACTTACATCTCAGAATTATCTGTGGATTTATCTGAACCCATTTTTTCTTCACTGTTATATTTGTTTAACCAGCAGATACTATTCATGATTTTTATTAAAAGTGTTCATTTACCAAGTCCCATTGATATTATAATTGTGGAAACTTTAGTTTTATAATATCATATGATTTTTTCTAGCCTTAATTTTATTTCAGTACCAGGTATGAAATTATAAATCCCTTTTCTCTGGGATTTTTATTTGGGAAACAATTTTTTGGAAGTGCATCTTGAAACATTATGCGAATAAGCTGTAGGAATTTTATCTCTTCTCTATTGTTAGTTCTCAACATTCATTCATGAAGTGGAGCGAAGCACAGTATTATTACTATCTGTTAGAAAAGAAATACTGGCATCTTTGTTTAGGACAGGTAAATGGAAACATTATGGCTTTTAGGGAAAGTTATTATTTTTGTTCATTGTTAACCATTGTCAGTTTAATTTTCAGTCTGGCTCTTGGTTTATGTGTTCCAAATGGAATTATATGCTGTATTTATAATATTAAACTACAACTCAATTCTGATGGTATTTCAGTGGGGGAAAATTACCTATTATATTCAATTGAATTTGTATATTGTCTTCATGTTTCTTATAAACTAGTGATTGTGAATTTAAGTACAATTAAAAGTATGTTTAGACTAAACAGATCACTTGACATTTAGATATTTTAATCAATCAGAATTTTTGTATTATCTATATCTATACTTTATTTCCTTGTACTAATGTGGTTACCTTCAAATATTTGCCTTCATAATGTTCTTTTCCAGGACAGTACTAAAGTGCCCAGAATATCATACAACTAACTTACTAATATGGCAGGAAGAGAACAAATTCTTGCCATTTAGAGAAGAGAAATTGGCAAATGCTTTGAATTAGTTTGGTCTGTGTTTTATATAGTTAAATACAGACAGGAAACAGAAACATATAGTGTTTGGAAGACACAGAATATACTGGAGCTACAGGATATTGTACCCCCAAATTTTGTACTTTTTACCTAAACATGTCAAAGGCTCAGATATCTGTGAATATGTCTGAAGATAGTTACTAACTCTAGATTTAAGAAAATAAGGGCAAGTCATACAAAATATAATCTCCATTCTGTTATGTCCATCATCATGATTATTAGAGTAGAATTTGAGGTTCAGTAATAGATTTTTTAACTTTCCTTCCTCAGAATGAGAGAGTTCTCTAAACCTGACTAACAGGTATTCAAAGAAAAAAAAAAAAGAAGCCATTTATAATGCTACCTGTAATGAATAATATATTTTGCATTATCATAAGTCTTACACTAATTGTTAACCACAGCAATTTTATTTGTTTCAATGTAAATAAATGTGTGTTTTAATTAACAGCATAGTAAATTACTTTATCTTCTGTGCAGTTCATGTTGATGGACTGACTTTGATAGGTGCTTGCTCTTTGATCATTCAGAGAAATATGTTCCAATTCTTTCATATTCAATCAAAGATTTGTTTCAGATTGTCTCCTATTCAGAATCTCCTTCTGTTTTTCTCAGTATTGATTTCATTTTTATCGAATTTTACAAATAAAAAAATAAAAGGCCTTATCTGTATTGTTTATTGTTCCAGCTCTTCGGTAGTGTTTTCACTAACTATAAGCACTGTTTTCTTACCTGAAATTTTTAAGCCCATTATAACCCATTTCCTTGGTAAACTTTTGACCTCCCATTTTTTTCTTTGTAAATGATGTCACGGTCTCTTCTACAATGATGTGACCTCTTTGTTTTTCCATCCAACGTAATTTTTGCTATAATAGAATCTAAACACAGAATCCTTTTATTATAGATTTTGAGAAGACACTTTGATTAAATTATTGAATTTACTTTTTGTCTTTTGAATAAAGACAAATCTGTGCAGTATTCACATCTATTTGTTGACCAACTGTATACGACTATCTGTGAAAATTTGAGAAAAGCTTCTAACTTTGTATTTAGTCACTTAAATCTAGCTCAATTATAAAGTCTAAAGTGATTTTAAAACATTTTTTCTTGACTAATTTTGTTTATTTTTCAAGGCAACTATGTTTTTATTCTCCAAGATATTTTTTTTTTTATATTCTACATTCAGCTTTCTCTCACAGTCAGTCTCCAGAGGTGTAGTTTTATTGATTCAAATTCATATCTACTTCTTTATTCTTTAGCCAAACAGTTTCAGTTGTATTAAAAGTATTTGTTCTGGAATGAGTGAGGATATTTTTAATTTTGAGTTCATAAATTTAGTAACTGAATTTGGAGTCATATTTTTATAGTTTTTTGTCAATTATTGTAATTTTATTATTCACGAAAGTATAAATTAGTTGATAGTCATTTTCAGGCCTCTTAGAAATATAAAATACATATAACATACTTCTAAGATCATAATTATCTTAAATGTGCATTGAATAATTACTTTGAAGGGAAGTAATGTAACTTTCACTCTTCCTGAGATATTCCCATTACATTATCTTAGTTTCTGCACATCTTAAATATACACGTTTTAGTGAAGAAATATTAGGAGCAACATCTCTCTCTCTCCTTTTCAATTCACTCCAGTCCTCCCCAAAGTTCAATTTCAAGTCAATTTCGAATGTGTGCTCCATTTTCTAAGGAGTCAGTAGTCCTATGAGTGGTATATGTGGTTATCTGTTGGGAGAAACGATCCTCTGTGACTTTGGGAGGATAATTTATTTTCATATTAACAGGATGCGAGTATCTGGATCTTCCACACTTTGGCTTTCTCTTTTCTATCTCTTTTAAATATCTGTCAATTAATGAAAATGGATTACAAATATATGCTTATTTGTTGACTATCCCATATGTCCCATTTCTTTGTTGTTGTTGTTGTTGTTGTTGTATTTTCTTTCTTTCTTTCTTTCTTTTTTTTTTTTTTTCCAGAGGGAGTCTCACTCTGTCGCCCAGGCTGGAGCGCAGCGCGGCGGTCTCTGCTCACTGCAACTTCCACCTCCCGGGTTCAAGGGATTCTCATGTCTTGGTTTCCCGCTAGCTGGGACTGCAGTTACGCACCACCACCTCCGGCTAATTTTTGTACTTTTGGTACAGACGGGGTTTCACCATGTTGACCAGGCTGGTCTTGATTTTTTGACGTCAGTCAGACACCAAAGTGCTGGCATTACAGGCATGACCCACTGCGCCCGGCCTGTTACTATTATTTAAATTACATCAACAGATTTTAAAAGCTGTAACAGATTTTCAATCTGCTTCTTTTTTATTAGTTTCACTTCTTACATTTACTAACATTGCAATTTAGATATACTAAGAAAATATTCAGTTTTTATTTTGTTTTGTTTTTAATCCCCAAGCCACTGTGTTCTTCTTCATAAGCCTTCACTTTTTTTTTTTTTCATGAAGTTTCAGTGGCACGTTTTCACCTGCCCGTCACAGTAGCCCATTGTGTACTCATTTTGTTCCCTCTCTAGAACTTCCTACACAAGTGGACTTTTGCCAGTCCACTAACATTTTTTGGGCTTCTCCATCGCCTTGCAGGTAAAGGATACACCACTATCTCCATTTCAAACTACCATATACATGGGAAAGCCAAACATACCTTCAGTGTTTCAGGATTCTCCTCTGCAAGAGTCCGTATTTTAATGTATAGGACATATGCTCACGTTCTCTGTTTGTTTTGCAGTGAGGGTTCAGGTGTATCATCTAAAGCCCTCTTATCAGTTACACTATATCTGGGCTGGTATTGGGAGTTAGATGAAAGAATTGCAAGTAGTATATTTGAGCAATTTTTTGCAGCAACAAAAGTTGGAATACCCAGATTTTAGAGGCTGCATTTCCAGCAACAGAGTTCTAAGTTTAATATTCATTGTGCAAGCAACAAAAGTGGTAATGTCAATCTTCTGTAGAACATCAGCGATATCTTCATATGAACAGTTCTGTCATGTTACTTTTGATAATTTTTCATAACTATGAAGCCTCCAATTCTAGTTCTTCACCCCTTTGGTAAGATTCATGTGCTAATCAATATATTTTAGTAACGTTAATTTATTCTTAAATTAGCCAGAGTTAGTTACTGCTATTTCAATTTTTTCATTCAATAACATATATGATATGATTTTTAAAAATTCAAAATATTGTTATATTACTACTTTTTATATAGAGATAGGAAAGCAGAAGGCTTTTATTTTTATTGCTTATATTTACATATTTATATAAACAAAATTTAATATAATGTGTGTCTATACCTATACAAAATTATCCTTTGTACATACCAACCAAAATGTGATAAATAAGTCCCCATTAGGAAAAAATCATTCAGAATTAATAAGCTAGTGTCAACAGCAGGAAGATATTTAGTTTTAATATTTGGACAAATAGTAATAAAGATGAAATGTGCTTCACAACACCAAGAGAGAGTAATAGACTTAGATTTAGGGCTTAATTCTGTCACTACTGAGCTCTATGCCCTTTTGCAAGCCATTTAATCATGTTTTGGTCCAGTTTATTTCCCTGTAAATGTACTGAGTTACATGGGGCCCTCATAATACCTCTTCCTTTAAATTTTAGGCTTTGTAATAAACATTCCTAAAAGAAGTTAAGCAAATATTATGGGTTTAGCACATTTGGAATATTAAAGTAATTTTTTAAAGTAAATATTTACAAGTTAATCTGAAATTACAGAACTAGCCAAAGAGCAGTTTTGGGGAGTAGCCCTTAAATATGGAAGAACAATACCTTATCTTAATACTGTGAGAACATGTAGGACTTTATTAATAAACTTCCAGAATTGAAAGCCAATTACTTTAAAAACTTTTTTCCCTGCACATTCATTGCTAGAAACAGTTAATCCGTCTTTAAAAATACCAAAAATAAATAAATAAAAGTCTAAATTGGCATATGTCCTGGAAACTGTTTTTGGCAATATTAGTGAGGTAGATTGTCTCTTTACTCAATTTCACTTTTCCCATCTGCACTAGTTTCTCATGTGACAGTTTCTCTCTATAGGTTTCTGGCAATCCAACCAACATCAGTTGCTGTAAATATTATCATAAGAAGGAAAGGAAAGAAAGCTTATTTCTTTAATGTACAACTAAAATGCTAAAGTTTTAATTAATATCCAATAACTAACATAAGACAACACTTTCTTTGACAAAGCCAAATGAACCTTTTTAAACAATCAAGGGTTTGCCCTTATCCTACCAATTAAATCTCAGCTGACTGAATACTCCCTTTTCTTTTTCTTAGAAGAATGTACAAATCCCAAAATAGGTACACATATTTATTTTCTCCAAGGTTATCCTTGTTTTACTCATTTTGGTTCAGAGACCACTTAGATTCCTAGTTGGAGTCTTGATTTATTTTTCAACAGCTGCAACAAGACTGATAATATGATTTACTTTATTTATTGCACTGGAGTCCCAATTCTCCCAAATCCAAGTCTTGCATTTGCCCCATTTTTGCCATTTCAGAGAGTCATGAACACAAATTATAACACTAGCCTCGTGTGCATAATGTTAAGAAAGTTCAAGCAGAATTTATACACAAATGTGATTACCATAGCAAGTTATATTATAAACGAGTGACAGTCAGCAATGGTGGTACTACTAAGTAAAGGGCATTTTATACATTTTCAGGGATTTTCTTGGTTTCCTCAATAAAATGAAGCTGCTATAATACACATTTAATGACGAGGGATCATAGACATTAGATTTGCTGCATGATGCCTGTTATCAGTCAACCTCCATTGCCATTACCACTCATGTAACTATTCCCACTGCTCTCCCTTCCCCAATATAGCCAGAATTGAAGGATTAAATCTCAGGATTTCCTTGAAGATAAGTTTGGATATTTTTATTTAGGTTAATCCAATGAGATTCTGTTGCCACATATTTGGAAGGTGGCCATAATATGAATGCCATCTTTCTGTGACTACTGTCATTCATTGTTGCTTAAGAAAGTTGTTGTTTTCCTACATCATATTTCATTGTCTGTTAAGTGGCTTTACATTTGTCAAAAAAAAAAAAAAAGAAAGAAAAAAAAGAAAGAAAAAAAAAGAAATGAACATAGCTCTGGTTTCCTTGTATGACTCACTGACACCAGCTTTGGGTGTCCACACTGCAGTATTATTTGCCTAGAGACTGCTATGTGAGTGCTGTCATTCCCAGATCTAGACCAGCAGAACTAGTCTTAGAAATAGAAACTTAGAAGTAGGAAATTATGGAATTGGGTATGTTTGGGGGAAATACATTTCAACAGCACCAGGCTAGAACTTGTTTCTTCTGTCATTCCAGTACTTTTGTAAAATCCTAGTTTCCTGTATTAAATTTGTTACCATTTATAATACATATAATAGTTTATATTTCCAGTACTAAATTCTTAATTCATTCACATTATGAACCGGAATGCTCATTGTGATTCACAGAATGAAGGATTCCTCTTTATTCCATGAGATTTTTGAATATTCTCCAAGACCTTCATTTTATTTTATTTATTTATTCATTTATTTTTGAGATGGAATTTTTCTCTTGTTGCCCAGGCCAGAGTGCCATGACACAATCTGAGCTCACTGCAACCTCCACCTCCTGGGTTCAAGCGATTCTCCTGCCTCAGCCTCCCAAGTAGCTGGCATTACGGGCATGCGCCCCTGCACCTGACCCTTCATTTTGTTTTAAATATATATTTATATTTGACATATGAATATCTAGAAAATACAAATCTAATAAATAGTGATGAAAAGCAAAGCCGCTATTAACTGGGGCCCCAGGATGGAGGAATGGTTGTCAAGAAAAGTAAGGAGAAAATATTGGGAAATGATGGAAATAGGTTCTATTTTTATTATTGTGGCAGTTATACAGGTGACTAGATTTGTTGACATTTAATTAAATGGATACTTAAAATACTTGCATTTTTATTCATATAAATTATAACTTGGTAAAATTAATTTAAAATGATTAACTTCTGCATTAAGTGTGCCATTTACAAAAACACTTTTTCATATATGAACTGTATTTAAAATGATTTGTGCCTAGAATTTAACTGTTTAAAATATACAAATGCTATCTATTTTGGCACAGTTTTAATAGACACAGAATTTTCCAGGAGTACTACTGCCTTAATTGAAAGAGCTTGCTTTGGAACTTTTCCAAAAGTATTTTACTCTTCCTAAATATCATATCAACAGTGTTAACATATTTGTCAATACAACACACTAAACTGGTTTTCATCTGTATCTTTCATATTCACAGTGATTCTAAATTTAAGAACAAACGTCTGATATTACATCAGGCCTTCTAATGTAATTATGCAATTTCTTACACTATGAAATTATATAATGTCATATTAAAAATACTTTTTATTTATTTCTCCCTTACATGACAGTAAATTTTTGAGATATATATTTATATTGTGGTAACAGATAGAAAGCTTTGTTTGACTGCTAATCACACTGCTTATTCATTCATTTTAAGAGCATGTCATAAGTATTGTCTGAAGTGGTTAGATTACTGCAGTAATAATAGTAATAATAATAATAATAATAATAATAAAGAAATCCCTGGCTGCACAGATTTCGCCTTCTACTAAGGTAAACTGATAACAAAAAATAAATGGAAAGTCTGGGTGTGGTGGCTCACTCCTGTAATCCTAGTACTTTGGGAGGCCCAGGCAGGTGTATCACGAGGTCAGGAGTTTGAGACCAGCCTGATCAATATGGTGAAACTCCATCTCTACTAAAAATACAAAAATTATCCAAGCAATGGTGGGGGGTGCCTGTAATCCCAGCTACTCAGGAGGCTGAGGCAGGAGAATGGAATGGTTTGAATCCAGGAGGTGGAGGTTGCAGTGAGCCGAGATTGTGCCATTTCACTCCAGTCTGGGTGACAAGGTGAGACTGTGTCTCAGAAAAAAAATAAAAAATATTAAATAAAATTAAAAAGGATAACATCAGATGCAGATAAAGGCCACAGATTAAAATAGAGTAGTTGCCCAATACTACTTAAAAACTTAGATGCAAATTTGATAAATTTCCCTTAGGTTAACTGTTACAGCATTCCTCATATTCTGGAACTGTAATGTAGAATAAGAGTGCAAAAACAACAAGAAAAATTTACTTTTCATCAAAACAAAGAAAACAAATAAAAACAGCAAACCTTTGCCTTAGTTTCATCAAATATCCCTTGTGTTGCCTTGGGTTCTCCAGGATGAAGAAGCTGAGATGAAGTTTAAAGTGCAAAAGATTTATTGGAGAATAATACCTGTGAAATAATAAAAATAAAAGTAGAAAGCAGTGTTAGCTAGAAATAGCTGTCAGATTATGATATTATCAGAGGGAGGAGTCCTAACTTGGACAAAAATGGGTAGACCCTAGGACACCCATCTTGCTTAGTCATTGGCTGAGTTCCACTCCCAGAAAAATCCACCCTGGACCACCATCACTATGTTGCCAATGGCTAGCACCACTCTGAGAAGAATGTGACTTTGGCTAGAATATGGAGGTGATTTTGAATGAAGCTGACAGCTGGAGGCTGTCAGAAAACTATAGCCCTCACAGCTGGACAGTAAGTCATTCCTTGAAGAGGTAGCTAAATGAAGCATCTCCTAGTCTTCCAAACTCATCTCCTGCAAAATTCAGAAATTTGCAGTGCTACAATTGCTAATCAGCAGGATTTATTTTTGTTTTGTTTTTTTCTTTTCCTCTCATGTTTGTCATGACCTGAATGTCAATCCATTATGCTTAAAAACCATCAATGCTTACTTTAACAGGTCT
The DNA here is from genome assembly GCF_024542745.1 of Macaca thibetana thibetana. Lineage (NCBI taxonomy): Eukaryota > Metazoa > Chordata > Mammalia > Primates > Cercopithecidae > Macaca > Macaca thibetana. The sequence continues at coordinate 104,914,843 of NC_065578.1, read as the reverse complement.
CTATCTCCTATTTTCTCATGAGCAGGTTAATCTATATTTACAACAGATGAATCTCTAAGCAGGACTCATGATCTTATTGAAAGTGCCTTTGCAAAAATCGTAACTGGGAAAATTATTACAGTGAAAGAGATCTGACCCAACCAACTGCATCTTGCTTCTAACCTCTTAAGCTGTCCTTGTTCATTTCTGGGCATAGTCTTAACTAACTTTGGGAGGAACTGAGTTTATAGTTTAACTTTGAAACAAAAATGATAACAGTCCTTCCCTCCCCATAAAAACCCTTCCTGCTAGGGGACTAGACTACCTTCATAGTACTAAAAAATCATCCTGAAGATAAGAAATTATATTTTAGGAGTCAAGCAGCTGGAGACTGCAAGATTCTTAACCTCCCCAAATTACTCCTGGGATAACATCACCATTGTAAAACCAAGGATCAGTTCTTGAGATATTTTCCAGGCCCTGTACTCAGTAGATCAGCTGGCACCACCCAGATCAATAAACTCGTTTGTCTGGTCTTGTAGCCCCCAACCAGGAACAGACTCAGCACAACAGGACAGTTTCAATTCCCTATGATTTCATCTCTGACCCAACCAATTAGCACTCCAGACTCATTGATCCCCTACACACCAAATTATCCTTAAAAATTCTCCTCCCCGAATTCTTGGGGAAACTGATTTAAATCTTACTAAAACTCTGGTATCCTGTACAGCAGGCTTTGTGTAAATTACTCTTTCCCTATTGTAACTCCTCCGTTTTGATAAATTGCTTCTTTCTAGGAAGCAAGCAAAGAGAACCAACTGGGTGGTTACATGTTAATTCTCCAAGTGCACAAGCTCCTACTCTTCTCTCTGTATTTCTCTGCCCCAAATGTCCTGTATGTCACTGCCTTTGTTCTAGAGTTATTTAGGTTCCTGGAAAGAAAATTTGTCATATATGTCTATAGCAGAGAAAGTCTCTTAATATATATATATTTTTAAAAAAGCAAATACGTTTTTATTTTCTTTGCTTACTTAGTCCAGAAGCCTGGGAACTTATTGAGAATCATATAATATTCTTATACTGTTATATCAATATAAACGTTTTCCATGATTTTCAGTATAAAATTTTGCCATTTATCTTATTTTGTTTAAATCTAGCATTAAATAACATCTGGAACACCAATGACATCAGAAACATTTATTTCAGGCAATATTTTAACTGCTGTAGTTGGCCGTGACCTTACTTCCTTGAATGTTTTATTTTTATTTCTGTGTGCTGTTATTTTCTTTCCAGCAGGTCAAGTTGAATTTTCAAAACTTTAATATATGTTTTCTCCCCTACCATGTGTACATGTATAGAATATGCTCAATCTGTTGCATTTTTTGACAGAAAGATCAAAATCTGTCTTTAAGCTAATTCCATTGTTCTCAAAAATGCCTGAATTCATCTTCCCTGCCCTCAAGTAATACTTTGTTTTTCTGAACCAAAATTTGAGGCCCTCTATCCTACTGACTGCAGTGTTCCCTGAGCTATTAAGAACTCTTGATTTTTCGAGTCACAGTATGGGAATTATTTTTAGCATTGCTCTCTTTCTTTCTCTCTTCTCTCCATTTTGCAATTGGGTTTGTAAAAGATTTATTTGATGTTGCTCAATGCAAATCTAGATGATACAATTTATTTTCATTTGTTTATTAAATTCTAAACACTTGTCAGAGAAAAAAATAAAATGCTGCTTTTGAGAGATTTTATTTATTTCTTCATCATACCAACAAACTTATCTAGCACAGAGAATCTTCATTAAAATTGCCTAGGCTGATTGTTTAAGATATGCATGCCTCAACTCATCCTTTTGCCAGATATAATTAATTAGCATTTCTGTGGGTAGAACTTGAGAAGCTTTATTTTAAAAATGTAACCCAGGTGTCTTTTTGCCCTAGTACCGTCATCCAAAAGAAAAGGAGTTTGTATTTGATGGCCTATATATCTGCACTCCTGGTCTTTGTGCCTATAGCTAGGATGAAGTGGAAAGGTGTCTGAGCTACCCACTGAGGTGGAAAATAATACTTATCCATAATTTCATAACTAGAATATATGTCATGGGAAGTCAGGGACCCCAAACAGAGGGATCGGCTGGAGCCACAGCAGAGGAACATAAATTGTGAAGATTTCATGGACATTTATCAGTTCCCCAAATTAATGCTTTTATAATTTCTTACACCTGTCTTTACTACAATCTCCGAAAATAAATTGTGAAGATTTAATGGACATTTATCAGTTCTCAAATAATGCTCATAATTTCTTATGCCTGTCTTTACTTTAATCTCTTAAACCTGTTATCTTCATAAGCTGAGGATGTACATCACCTCAGGACAACTATTGTACAAACTGATTGTAAAACATGTGTGTTTGAACAATATGAAACCAGTGCACCTTGAAAAAGAATAGAATAACAGCAATTTTAGGGAACAAGGGAAGACAACCATAAGGTCTGATTGCCTGTGGGGTCGGGCAGAATAGAGCCATATTTTTCGTCTTGCAGAGAGCCTATAAACTGATGTGCAAGTAGGGAAGATATCACTGAATTATTTTCCTAACAAGGAAATTATTAAGACCCTGGGAAAGTAATGCATTCCTGGGGTGAGCTCTATAAACAGCCATTCTGGGAGTGTCTGTCTTATGCAGTTGAGACAAGGACTGAAATACTCCCTGGTCTCCTGCAGTACCCTCAGGCTTATTAGGGTGGAGAAGAAACCCTACCCTGGTAAAATTGAGGTCAGGCCAGTTCTCTGCTCTCAAACCCTGTTTTCTGTTGTTTAATATGTTTTTCAAGACAATACATGCACAGCTGAACCTAGACCCTTATTAGGAGTTTTTTATTTCACCCTTTGCCTTGTGATCTTTATTGGCCTCAGAAGCATGTGATCTTGTTCTCCTTTTTTTCCCTTTGAAGCATGTAATCTTTGTGACCTACTCCCTGTTCATACACCCCCTCCCCTTTTGAAATCCTTAATAAAAACTTGCTAGTTTTGCAGCTCAGGTGGGCATCACAGTCCTACCGATATGTGATGTCAATCCCGGAGGCCCAGCTGTGAAATTCCTCTCTTTGTATTCTTTCTCTTTATTTCTCAGCTGGCTGACAATTAGGGAAAATAAAAAGAACCTACGCTGAAATATTGGGGGTGAGTTCCCATGATAAATATACTCTGTTTTTTTCATTTTTAATGTGATTCTATATTCAATATATTATTATCTTAATGTTTATTCCCTTAGCCCTTTATTCATAAGTGAGATTAGACCAGTTTTGAGGGAGACTATATTTGACAGGTTTGTGTTTTAAGGTAATGATGGTTTTACAAATCATGTGGGAAATATTTTCTTTTGCTAAATTTTGGGAGAGTTTGTGTAACCTGGACAGTATTTGCTCCTTTACATTTTGAAATAATCTATAAATCAACCCTTAGTTTTTTACAGGAATGCCAACATTTAAAATTTTCTGTTTCATCAATCACATACAAGTAATAATTTCTATTAAATGACTTTTTTCTGCAGACATTTTAATAATATTTGATTACCTACAGTTGTAAAAAGTATTATCATCATAAAACATTTATAATTATGAATGTTTTCCCAGAGAAAACCTCTTCTTAGTCTGGCTTAAAGTAGAAACATCTTATACACCAGGAAGTTTAGAGGTATTTTAGACTCCAGATACAATAGCAGCTCAGTGATATCAACAAGGAAAGGAATAATTTTATCTGCTTGCACTGAATCATCAGTATTGGCAGCTAGCAGTAGTTAGCTACTGGGTTTGGATGCTTCCTTGTTTACATCTAGGAAGATGAGTGAAACCGCTTCCCCAAACATGGAATTCAAAAATCTTGCACTCTGATTGAACCATGTTATGTCACCTGCCTACTTCTAATCCAAAAAAAGTTAATAAATAAGTACAAGATATGCGAGTTGACTAACTAATAAAGATCCTTCTTTAGATGTAGGTATATGTAAAAAGTCACTTAAGAGAGAAAATAGAAAATGGACCTTTTCCAGGCAGCCAAATGATTTCTACAAAATTATTTTTAAATATTTGAAAGATCTTACAAGGACATTTTCCACTTAGAAGATTATAACTATGATCTTAATAAATAATTCATTATTCATTTAAACATTTTATGTATTTTATATTTATTAAACTCCTAAAAATTGGTTTCAAGGAGTATTACTGATATTTTATATTGCATTTTTCTCATTCTTAAGATCTAACATTAATTATCAATGTGTTAAATAATAGCTTTTTTTTTGAAATAGTGTATTTTTTCAGGTTATTGATATGGAATAACTTTTTTCTATTTTTTAAATAAAATTATAAACTTTAAAATTAATTAAATGCCCACTGTGTAATAAGTAATATGCTCAAAACATGATCTTTATTTATTTTCACAATAATCATATGTGGAATTACTATAATATCAATTTTCTGAGAAGACAACTGAGTGTAAAGAGGCTATATAACTTTTTCATAGTGGTAATAAGTGGTAAGTCTGGAATTTCAATCCAGATCTAGTCTGACTAAAAACCTATATATAGGAGAAAATAACTCTTTCCCTATCCTCTGAGTTTCAGTGGCTGTGGCCCACAAGCAAACTAAAAAATAACAGATTAACAGGAGAAAAAGAAAACACAGAGTTTATTTATGCATAGATGGTGCAAACACTTGGGACAACTCAGTGATACATAACCCAAAGGGGTGGTTAAAATTGGGAACTTATATATCATCTTAATAAAGGGCAATATATTTTTAGAAAATGACAAGACAAAGGAAAAGGGTTTTGGGCTTCTAGTGACAGCAAAATTGGGGAAGGTAAATATATGGGAGAAACTAATAGAAGATAAAGTTTTCTGGTGTAGGCCCAAGGCAGTACCAAATTTCTTTCTCCAGTGATAATGGTTGTTTGCCTCCTCCTGGTATGGAAAAGAGGAGGAGGAACATCGTCACAAAGAAAAGGTTATACTCTGCCTTGAGGCTTTTGAAAGGGGTAGAAAATAAAGTGTCCTGTTTATCAACTGCTTTCAGCTTAAAATGATCCTTATGCCAAATAAGCATACTTTTGGGTGATTTATTCTAATCTCCTTTAACCATAAGCTTAACTTGGAGGCAATACTGTCTATTATAGACACAAAGAATAACTTTCGTTAGGTTAAAATTCTTAAACTTGCTATGTACATTCAGAGTTCTATTGACATTTCCTTCACATTTAGTAAGACAAAGAAGTACAATGTCAAACTAACGTATACCTTTTTTTGGCAGCTTATTGTAGGAAATGTAATTTGCAATATTACTCCAAAACCTTGTAAAGATTTATCTAAATAAGAATTGCCTTTACTATTTTTTCACAATATAACATAATCCTCTCACTTAAAAAGAGCATTATTGTACAACAAAGTTTCAAGAACAGCTTCAAATTATCCATAATGCTCCCACCCAGATATAATCATTGTTATCATCTGTTTTTCATCCAATATTTAATTCATTTTTCTATTTCTTTTACATACTACTGAAATAAATATCTGAACATTTTAAAGCCTTTTAAAATTTGTTTTTTAATTGCTTGTCAAAATAGATAAACTGTCTAGCAATAGAGTGCATGTTTCTCTGTACATGGTTCACAGTATGATCAATGAAAATCAGAATTATAATGTTTTATGTATTTTCCATTTTGTTGCATTTAGGTAGTTCTACTTATTTTGATAAGTTGCAATATTGTTTTATACTTAAAATGATAAACTTGATTTTAATTTTTAAAGTTAAATATATTACCCATTTGTATTTCTGTTACTGCTATTATTTTTTTGTGGTCCTTTTTTATATTTTTATTTGGAAAAAATACTTTAGTCGGAACATTTTTTTTCAATTTTTGAAAATATGACCCTAAACTATTTTCAACTGAATACTTGAATTTTATAGCTGGGTAACCATTTTTGGTTTTGATTTTGTTTCACACACAAATTTCTATTGTCTAACAGATATTTATGCAATGTATCTCTAAGAGTTTTCAGACTTAATTTGGTATAAGGTACTTCCTCTTTCTATGCAAACTGAACCAATTAAGGAACAAGAAACCATGCATTATAACTAGAACCCTTCTATTTTTTCATCCATGATGTCAGTAGTTTACTTATTTGGCCTACCTCTTCCCAATCTTGATTAGGCATGTGTTGTTCTTATTGATTGATATTATTTTCTATGAGTTACAATTTTCAGATGCTTTTGGAGGAAGTGCTAACAGGTACAATAAAGGGATATATTTGGCTATCATAGATAAATTATCAGTAGAGTAGAAGGATTACTATCATGTTTTCTGGACACAGGCAGTGTCTACTGGAGCTTATAATCAAAAGATGCTAGAAGAACCAAGCAGAACTACATATTCATGGTGATGGCATTTGCATTAAATTTACATTATTAACATAATTTAAATTAGCACCATTTTGTTGAATTGAAAATGACTACCTGAGCCAATTAATAGGTTTCTCTGAGACTAATTTTATTTTATTTTCAGTGAATTTTATCTCATATCTGAAATGCCATAGTTTTTTTTTTAATTAAAATGTTGGTAGTATTATTAAAAAGCTGTTTCTTCGAATGCTTTTTCACCATTTTAAACCACATGCACCAGATTTATATTTTAGAAAGAAAAAAGATTAACATAGAAAATTTATGTTAGGGGAATTAATAGGAGATTATATTAATATTCTAAAAGAGAGATAATGAGCACTCTTAGTAGGTGTCTAGGAATGAATTAAAAAACCACAAATTTAAAATGCCTACCTACTGCTACTTCTTTGAGCATTGTACTACAAACAATATTAAACTTGATGTCTGTAAAATACTAGCAAACTGAATCCAGCGTTATTTAAAAAATATTATACCATGACCAAGTAGAATTTATGTATTATTGTAAAACATCATATAAACAGATTTAACAATTTTACTCCATCATTTCAATTGATGCAGAAAAATCATTTGACAATATCCAACATATTTTATGATTAAAAATCCTCAACAAACAATGAATAGAAAGAATACATTCAATTTGATAAAGGACATTTACATAAAACTCACAGTTTATATTACATTTAATGGTGAAAGACTAGATGTTTACCCCTAAAATCAGAAAAAGGTAAAGGATGTCTGTGCTTGCCACTTCTATTGAACATTATACTGGGAGTTCTAGCCAGAGCAATCAGTCAAGAAAAAGAAAAAAAAAAAAAAAAGGCACCCATATTGGAAAGAAATAAGTACAGCTGTCATTTTTCTCATAGGGTATGGTCTTGTATATGAAATTCACTTAAAAAAAATTAGAACTAATAATTTAGCTCAGAAAGGTTACAAAATACAAGCTTAATATACATAGAATTTAATACAATATTAGAACTAATATTTGGAATCCATTAAAAATATTAGAACTAATAAATTCTTGGTAAAGTTGCAAAATATAAGATTAATATGTAAAACCATTGAGATTTCTATATATTTTCCAGGGATGATTCAAAAATGAAATTAAGAAAAGAGTTTGGTTCATAACAACATCGAAAGAATGAAATTGTTACAAATGTATCTAACTCAATAAGCACAATATTTAACTGTAAAAGCTATGAAAGATTATTGAAAGAAACTTTAAAAGATTTGCATAATTGGAAAAAAATCTCATGTCAATGGAATAAAGGCTTAACATTTTTAAGAAGGTAATATTCCCCAAACTGATCTACAGATTCAATGTCATTCCTGTCCGGAATACCAACTGACCTATTTGTAGAAACTGATAAGCTAATTCTAAAGATGAAAAGAAATTGAAGAAAAGCAAAATAATCTTGAAAAAACAAAAGAAACACTTTCCAATTTCAAAACTTAGTACAGAGAAACAGTAATCAAATCAATGTAGTACTGGAACAAGGATAGGCATGTAGACCAATGAAACAGAAACAAAAGTGCAGTAATAAACCAATACATATATGATTAAGTAAAGTTTGACAAGAGTGCCAAGACAATTCAATGGGAAAAAGAATAGGCTTTGAACAAATAGTTGGGTTGCTCCAGTTGGTACAACTGGAAACTGGGTAGTCAAATGCAAAATAAAGTTGGATCCTAAGTCACTCCATTTAAAAAAAAAAAAAAAAAATTAACTAAAAAGAAATCAACAGCCTAAATATAATAATTAAGAGTACAAAAGTCTTAGAAGAAAAGATATGGTATTTTCATGACCGTGGACCTGGCAAATGAATCTTAAATATGGCACCAAAAACATCAGCTTCAAAAGAAAAAACAATATAGGTAAATTGGATTTCATCAAAATTAAAAATTTTTGTAATTGAAAGGACACCATCAAGAAAGTGAAAAACCACAAAATGGTAGAAAGTATTTGCTAATTATATATCTGACAGGCAAATTGTATTTTTGTTGTGTTTTCTTTTGTTTTTGCGACAGAATCTCACGCTGTCATCAAGCTGGAGTGCAGTGGCACAATCTCAGCTCCCTGCAACCTCTTCATGGCAAATTGTATATCAAATGTATGATGAACACATAGAACGCCGTAATAAAAAGACAAATTGCCTAACTAAAAAATGGGCAAATATTCAGAATAGACATTTCTCTAAGGAAAATATGCAAATATAATAATCTCATGAAAATATGCCCAAGTTATTAGTCATCAGGGAGACAAATCAAAAACATGTGTCACCACTTATCAAACACTAGAATGGCTGAAATTTTAAAATGAGATAAAAAATGCTGGTGTGGACATGGAGATATCAGAATCCTCACACATCGTCAGCAGACAATAAAATGGTGCTGTCAATTTGGAAAATAGTCTGGCAGATCCTAAATGAGTAAATCTAGAGTTACCATATAACACAGCAATTCCACTTTTAGGTATAAACTGAAAAAAAAAATGAATGCATGTATGCACACAAAAAATTGTATCCATGTATTTATGCAAGAACTATACATAATAGTCAATATTTGGAAACAAATGTCCATCAACAGATTTATGGATTTACACATGCTAAATCCATAAATGGGGCTGGGTGAGGTGGCTCATGCCTGTAATCCCAACACTTTGGGAGACTGAGGCGAGCGAATCACCTGAGGTCAGGAGCTCAAGACCAGCCTGGCCAACATGATGAAACCCTGTGACTACTAAAAATACAAAAACAAACAAAAACAAAAAAAATTAGGTGGGCGTGGAGGCAGGCGCCTGTAATCCCAGTTACTCAGCTGGCTGAGGCAGAAGAATCTCTTGAATCCGGGAGGCGGACGTTTCAGTGAACTGAGATCGCGCCATTGCACTCCAGCCTGGGCAACAAGAGGGAAATAAAAAAAAATCCATATATGGAATATTACTCAGCCACAAAAAGGAATGAAGTACTGAAACATGCCACATCCATAAACCTCAAAAATATTATGCTACATGAAAAAAAGCCGGTCACAAAAGATGGCATACTATATGCTATCTTGGAAATGAAGTTCAGAAGAAAGATATCCATAGAGACAGAAAATAGATAAGTGGTTGCTTACTGTGTTCTTCGGAGTATTGAGGGTTTAGAACAGCAGTTTCCAATTTTTGGAGGGCACAAAGGACCGGTTTCATGGAAGGCAATTTTTCCATGGACAGCAGGGTGGAGAGGGAGGGGATGGTTTCAGTCTGAAACTTCCACCTCAGATCATGCAGCATTAGTTAGATTCCCATAAGGAGCACGCAACCTAGCTCCCGGCATACGCGGTTTACAGTAGGGTTTGTGCTCCTGTTGAGCATCTAATGTCGCTGCTGATCTGACAGGAGCTGGAACTCAGGCGGTGATGCTAGTTCATCAGTTCCTGCTATGTGGCCTAGTTCCTAACAAGGAGCAGATCAGTACCAATGTGTGGCCTGGGGGTTAGGGACCCCTGGTTTAGAGAAATGATAGGTAAAGGGTAACAGGCTCTTATTGTGTGATGAAAATGTTTTAAAATCTACTGTGGTGATAGTTGCACATATCTGTGGACATACTACAAAGCATCGAATTGTACACATTTAAAGGGGGCATCATGTAATGTGTGAATTTTACATAATACAACAATTGTTAAAATATACTCCTTTGAATTCAGAATGTTCTCAGTGAATAGATAAGTCTGAGTTATAAGAATTCTTCATGGTTTGATAAAGAAAATACTGGTTTATACAAAGATATCAGTCAAATCTCAGGTTTCTGGTTGTTCAAGTTATTACTTTGATTCTCATCCCCCAAATTTGTATTTATTTAAAAACTTTTACTTTACTTGTATATCTGGATACAACATTGATATTGATTAATTTATTGGGGTTAATTTATTCTTGTCACACTGAATCATACTGTAAAATGGAATACTAAATGAAATGAATTATCCATATTCAATAAATATATTTCTCTCTCTAAAGTACTTTAATATATTTCCACAACAACAAGTACAAAGAAAGAGCAATCAAGCAATATGACCATTCTTGATTCAGAAAGGCTAAAACAGCACTTTACCAATTTCTTCCTCACACTGATAGAGACTGAATTTCAGCTTGTTGGTAAAATACGTCATTCTCTCAATCTTCCAGGTTCATGAATATTTTCAAATATTATTTTGCCTATTAATTATAAAGGCAAATAATTTGAATGATTAATTACAATTTGTATATTTATAGAGATATTGCCTCCAGCTTTAGCATACGAAGTCAATGAACATTCATAATTTATTTTCTTCCTCATTTCACTAAAGCAATCTGAGGCATCAAGCACCATCTCTGAATGAAAAGCCTTTTTCTTTGGTAACCTGACAATAATTTATTGAAGATTGTTTTAAATCGTCTATAGACTTGGTTTGCCCTCTTTTGGCAAAGTTTTGAAATACAAATGTAAAGACGCTGGTGACAAATATTTATTTTTTCTGCTTTTGAAAAAGGTTACTTTTTTTTTTTTTTTTTTTTTTTTTTTTGCTTTCATTCTCTAGGCTTTCAACGTTATACTTATGGGAATAAACATTGTTATTGATATTACACTTAATGGTTTGGAACAGCAAATTTAATTAACCTTCCATATTAAAAATGACTCTTCAGTGATAAAAATACAGCTTACATAATTTTCTGATTTTAAGTCTTGTGAAACTTAATATCCATCCTAAATTTTGAAACTGCACAAACTTAATCATCCATTGATTATTCATAAAAGCAAGAACACTAAAGTTATATTATGCTGCCATTGTCTTCCTAGTAAATGGTAAATATTCATTTTTCAATCTAGTCCAAATGGTAGCTGCTGTTTTCTGACCTATCCAACACAGTTCCATTCTTTTTATGTTGGAATTGTAAGCTCACTTCAACATGCCAAATTGGTGTTTACATTTCAAATATTAAAAGAAAATTTTAATTCCATAATTCTCCGTTACTTCCTTTCTTGACACTTTTTTTTTTCTAAAACACAGAATTAACAGCTACAGATCGGTTTTTCTAAGGTAAGAGTTTAGTTTTAGATTAACAAAGGATAAAACTCTCCTTGATTTCATATTATAATACTCAGTTTTCTAGCTGCTTAGAATTTTCATGTAAACAAAAAATCATTAAATTTTAGGGGAAATAGAAGCTTAGTAAATTACACTTTAACTGAATTCTGTTTTCTTGTACTTTATGATAAAATTCTAATGTAAACTCCCAAAAAATATATTTCACTTTAGCATACAATCTTCAGCAGACTGAAGCAATTTGCTTGATTCTGTGGCATACCACAAAAATTATTTTATTCATTCCTTGGTACAAAAATAAGTTATATGCTGCTCATTCTATATACTCATTTTTCATGGAATTGCTTTTGTATTTTCTAGCTTGTTCAATTTAATATTCGATGTCTTAGTTTTATAATTAGAATTTTTAACTAAAGCATAACAAAATTACTTCAAAGAGCATTAGTCTGAGAAATATCTTTTAATTTGATCTTTAAATGCACATTCATGATTATATTTCTTTTTACAGTAAAAATATCTTCCAAAATTATATATAATAAGGGTTAGAGTTGTCATCCTAACTTTAGCGTATATTATATTTGTTACACTTGGATATCCTAAATAGTCTGCTGATTTATTTTAATAAGATAACAAATCTTCTTAGGTGACCTGAAGTAAACTACTTAATCTCTCTGCTCTATTTTCACATCTTGAAAAGAAAGATACTAATAATACCTAAAAGTAATATGATGATTAAATTAAATTAATACATGTAAAGTGCTTAGCAAAGTGCCTGGCATAAATGTTTTCCCAATAAATATTAATTATTATTATTAAAACAATTAGACCTAGATATAGCGTAATATTAATTAACATTAGTTATAGATCCTTGGGTGATGTTAGCTGTAGAAGAATTATAAACTAAGGGTCTTTCTTGGAATTTGGTTTATTGCATTGCTAATTTCTTAGTTAAAGAAAAAAAGGCTTTATGTATATTAAAAAGATGTAAAAATAAATGATATTTAAACTAAGTAAAAGATTAAAGGAGAAATCAAGAACAGAAGGAGAAAATGTCATTTAAATAATTAAAAAATCAGACATAGAATTTGACACAAATATGCTTAAGATACATGCCTAGTCTCATGATTTCTTAAGAAAACTTACCTTGAATAATAAGTAGGCTTGAAGGAAATGTGCCATGTAATTATGTATTCTAGAATGTGATTGGATAGTATATTTAAATAAATTGTTTTTAGTACTACTCAGAAGAGAGGAAGCCCTTGAATTATCTTGAATACAGAAAAGTTCTTCACAATTTCCAAGAAGCTGGGTGGCCTATATTACACACTACAATTTGCCAATTTGGATTTACAATGACAAATGAAAAGCAATGATATGTCCAACTTGAAAAACAATTGTCTTCATATTATCATTGCAGAACATCCTCCCTGAATATTTAGAGGGAGACGAGAAAGGCTGTGAATCAGGCTGTACTTTTAAATAAAAAAGATCTATGTGATTTTGATCAAATTATTGGACTACTATGTTGATTGGCATCTTGTAGATTTTTGATGATGTTAAGAAATGAGAGAGATTTGAGAAAGAGAAGGAGGGGAGTGGAGAGAAGAGAAGAGTATGGATAGTGAGAATGAGAGGAGAGGCGAGAAAGAGAATAGAGAGGCTGGAAATTTGGAAAGTAGTAAACCTCAAAATGCTATCTGAATGAAATAAGATGTCCTTCATAAAAGATTTAAACACTGTCAGTTCAAGATGGCCGATTAAGCAAACACAGTGGCCTCTCCATCCTACAAAGCCAGCCTAGAATTAAATTCTTAGTGAATCAGAGACTTAAAAAATGCAGATGAATTACTATCTCTCAAGTAGTAAAAAATAGATTATTTTTTCTTATGTTCATTGCCTAATGTAAGCAGAACTAGAAGCTATTTATACATGTCTTGTGTCACTACTTGCACACTATTTGTGTGGTTTCATTTTAGGTACAAAAACTGTAAATTGACATTGATTTTAACTGATGACTCTATATTTAATTGGTGAATTCATCCTGTTGATCTTTGCTGTATTTTGTGAAATGTTTCTATTCATTGTGTTTTCTTATTTTTTATTTTCCATATCATGGTTTAAGTCTTATATTCTTCCTCTCTGTACACATTCTGAACTATTCAGTTATTCTTTTTTTCTGTTATTCAATTGTTTATTTTATTTTTATTCCATTTGATGAACACTTCTATTTATGAAAGTTCTGCATTATACATCTGTTCCTTTGATCATTACATTCACATTTCAAGTCAGTATTTCTCTAGCCTTCATTTTCACCTCTACAAAATTATAACAATTGTAGGTGAGATTTTTAAAATTGTACACAACTCATCTTGTTTCATTTTTATCTAGAAAACCAATTTTTTTAGTTATGAATTTACTAAATTATTTTATCATCATTTCTTATACCACATTTCTTGCTCCTGAGCTTACTAAACTTTTCTCAGCAGTGTATCCTACAATAGTGGTTACTTTCAGAGATTTCAAAGGTAATGGATTTTAACAATTTCTTACACATGTAAAAAAGTTGTAGTTGCTGAGAATCACTTTTAAAACAGTGCTGAGGTGGGTGGATCACGAGGTCAGGAGTTCAAGAGCAGTCTGGCCAACGCGGTGAAACCCCCTCTCTACTAAAAATACAAAAATTAGCCTGGTGTGGTGGCGCAGGCTTGTAGTCCCAGCTGTTCAGGAGACTGAGGCAGAAGAGTCACTTGAACCTCGGAGGCGGAGGTTGCAGTGAACCGACATCATACCACTGCACTCCAGCCTGGCAACGGAGCAAGACTCTGTCTCAAAAACAAAAACAAACAAACAAACAAACAAACAAAAAGGTAGAGATGTAATACGATAAACCCAAGCTACTTATTTCCCGGCTTCAACAATTATCAAAAGTTCAGTAATCTTCCTTTATTTATACATTTCTTACCCATCCCACCATCCCATTTACACAAATTTAAAGTTCTTAATTAGCTACAGTATTTTAATATAAATCATGGACATCATGTAATTTCTGCTATCGTTATGTCACTTTAATTGATAGTAATATTGAAAATTATATGATCACCTGGCTATGATTGCATCTAATAATTTTAGAAATAACTACTTAATATTATGTATTATGCAGTTCATATTCAAACTTCCCAAATTGGCTTTGAAGTGTCCCTTGAAATCTGATTTTTAAAATTAAAATCCAGGCCAGGTGTGGTGGCTCATGCTTGTAATGTCAGCACTTTGTAAGGCCAGGAAGGGAAGAATGCTTGAGCTCAGAAGTTTGAGAACAGCGTGGGCAACAGGGCGACACAGTGTAACCTAATCTCTACTAAAAAAAAATAAAATAAAATTAGTTGCGTGTGGTGGTGTGCACCTCTAGTCCCAGCTACTTCAGAGGCTGAGGAGAAAGGGCCTCAGTGCTGCAGTCAGTTATGACCGCACCACTGCACTCCAGCCTGAATAGAGCAAAACTACGTGTCCAAAAAAAGGAATGAAACTTCAAACAAGATTCAACATTTTCTTTGGTTTTCCGTTGCATAATCTTTTTCTATTATCTAACAGTCTTTTTATCTTCCTTCTTCTGTCCTATTTTTCACTGATGGAAATGGATAATTTGTTGGAAAGTTTTGCATTCCTTTTGGCATTGTTTAACATACAGTTCTATCTCTTTAATTTCCTTCAAACTGATAGGTGATTTGTGCACTTTCTGTTTCATCACATACACAAAATTATAAAGATATTTGGTAGCATCCATAGAATGAAACTAAGATTATTTTTTTATTTTAATTTATGAACCTAATCCCTCCCTTATAAAGCTAATATTTTTAGCATCAATTTATGATAGTTGCAAATATGAATGATAGTTTTGACTGAATGGCAAACGCTGGAATAAAAGATTTTGTTTTTCAGAATTAAAAGACAATTGTTAAATGTGCTATCAACTGAATTTTAGTCTTTTAAACTATTTTTATTTTTCTTTCTATAGAAAGGTTTGCAGTATACATTCCTTACTTTTTGCACTTTAAAATTTAACTATTATGTGTCAAGATGTGGATTATGTTAATTTTTGTCTGTTTGTTGTTGTGATCTTGACCTTAAACTACTTAAGTCTTTCTTCCATTGGGATGATTTATTTCTATGATTTCTTTATATATTACTCTGCCCCATTTTCTCTTTCATTATTTTATTTTTTATTGTCTCTCAGTGCTGACTACTGAAATAGTACCTCAATTAGATTTTTTTATTTTTTTATTTTTATTTTTATTTTTTTTGAGACAGAATCTCCCTCTGTCGCCCAGGCTGGAGTGCAATGGCGTGATCTCAGCTCACTGCAACCTCTGCCTCCCAGGATCAAGCGATTCTCCTGCTTCAGCCTCCTGAGAAGCTGGGACTACAGGTGCCCGCCACCACGCCCGGCTAATTTTGGTATTTTTAGTAGAGACAGGGTTTCACCATGTTGGTCAGGCTGGTCTCAACCTCCTGAACTAGCGATCTACCTGCCTTGGCCTCCCAAAGTACTGGAATTACAGTCATGAGCCACTGCGCCCTTCCTCAATTTGATTTTTTATAATTACTTTTTTATTGGTATAATTTTGTTATCATTGTTTCTTCCTTTCCATCCTCCTCCCCTCCTTCTTCCTCTTCTTCCTCTTCTTATTCTTATTTTTCTTATTATTATTATTACATAATGATTATGGCAAATATTATTCTGCCATAAGATATTAGCTCATTCAGTTATCTGGACTTTCTTATTTCTTATTATTGTGGTAGTTTATTCATAGCAGTAGAATATAAAATAGAAATTCTATAATATATGTTGTATATTTTCCCTTTATTTAGAATAAGAAATATATGCACTTCAGTAATTTTTTTTTTATTTTGTGTTCTCAAAATCTATCAATTTAATGAATATGGTGGATATTCAATAATCTGATTAATTTTATTAAAACACATGAAACAGACTCAGGACTCTAAGTAACTAGACAACTCTCGTAAATAGATAGTATAGCTATTATATGATAAGTAAGGTTGGAACTATAGTAACGTAATAAAATTAAGGACATTAAGAGGGCATTGGTGCCTGGGATCAGAATTTTCAACATATCTAGGATTTCATCTAACCCCCCCTGGTTAGGTAGCTACTATCTTTCCTTGAGTTCTTTTCTCCAATTGTTGTCTTACTCTCTCACAAGGCTGACTGGTAAGGTGGCAGAAGCCAAGATGAAAAGTCCAGATGCTTCGGTGGGCTATTTTAAATGAACTCAGCTCCAGGGTTTAAGGAGTAAATTCTGGTTTGTTCTTTTTTAGGTATATCCTCTGGGAAGGATAAGCTGCTTCTAGTTCAAGCATAAGACATTCTTCATATGATTCTCATCAAGGCTTATGTTTTATAACAAAAATCTTGAAATACCAAGAAAATCAATAATAACAGTGTACATTTGCAGAAACTTTTCTTCTATTTATTTAGGCTCTAGGAAGGTAGCTTAATGACTGTGGTTAATATAGATGTTTGATTAATAATGAGTTCCAGCTATATCCACAGTCTTACTCTCGTCCCCGAGCTATGGCTTACCTTCTTTAAAAATAAGAAAGTAGGAAAACCAAATATCACAGAGTTTGGCTTAGGATTCCAAGTACTTGAGACAGAAGTTCAGGACCTAAGAGCAGTAAAGATTTCTGCTTCTTTATTGTCCAGGGAACAATCTAGCTTCATCAAAATATATGATGAGCATGAAAATACAAAAATAAAGTCATCCTTTGTCAATGAGAGGTTGAATTTTAACAGTGGTAAGCTTAATTCTGATTATTTGACATGATGATAGAGCACTATTGAATATATTGCATAAGCTGGATAAACATGCATTCTATGATCACTACAAAGTCTATAATACTGTAGTTGCTTCATTTGATGTTTCATAGTATGGCCATATGAATTTACTTCTCTGTAGTAAAATAGTTTGTTAGCCGCATTGCTTTTGAATGTATTACATAGAAATATGTGTTTTAGAATGCGTAAGTGCCTGTAAAGTTCACTGAAAGTATTAGAAAGATGAGACTTAACTTATGTACAGTGTTTAAAGCAAATTAGATATTCTCAATGTTATTTAAAATGGCAGTGAAACAGATAGCTTAATTCAGCAAATTATTGCTTGGTTCAAAATTTATGAGAAATAATTACTATAGACTATTGAAGAATATAGATAACACCTCACCATTTACTGTGGGGAGAAGAAATCTGAGTTGGTTCCTGAAACATGGTTCGGATTTATACTGGCTAAGAGAAAAGTGGTGGCAACTGTGGATATGTGAAAGTGGGAAGACTAAAAAGTGTGTTCTGAGGAAGTGATTGAAACTTTTAGCCTGAGTGAATTACATTTAAGAGTTTAGGGACTCTGAGAAGATCATTTAGTCTTCATTTTTGAAAGCTTTGAGTGTCAGACTCAGAGTGCAATTTATCCTGTAGGCAATGGGAAATAACTAAACATTTTTGAGCCGAGACGTGACATGATAGAAGGTTCGTTTTAGGAGTATTGACTTATCACAGTATGAAAAATGAATTGCAATATGGAAAGAGAATGGCTCTTGAAGAAGAATTGAGAAGCTATCCTAGAAGAGAGTTTAGGCTGTACAGGAATGACACAATTCATTTTTAAAACTGCCAAATAAGCATTCAAGCATGAAGAGATAACAATAAAGTACAAAGTAGAGAATTAGGAAATGGTTATAATTATAATGGATAAGACTCAGTCACTAATTAGAAACTTTTTTTTGGAAAAAGAAATAATCAAAAGCCCTCTGGTGGTACCGATAAAAATAAAAAATTTATTTCATCTGATAAATATATAACTACTTTTTAAAATAATAAATATCTATAATTTTGATACCAAATTTATGATCTCCTGAATTATATATGTATGTAAATATGTATGCACACATGCATATATGGCAAAGATGTTATGATTCTTTCTAAATATTCCTTATCTTGGAAGGAGTCCACATTGCTTCACATTTTGATATGTATAGAAACATCCTTTAAGTAATCTATGTGATTTCAACTGATTAAACATCACAGTCTTCCATTTGTTGAGGGATGAAAAATTGTCTTATATTTTTTGCAATATGAAAAATACATTCCTCAATGAAGTGAAAACTATTTTTAAGGAGTATAACAGATTTTATGAAGTTAAATATTGCTGATGATTCTAATTCAAGTAAGGAGGAAGAAAACTCTCTCATCACAGTCTCATTTTTCTATAAGGTCTCCATGGGATTGTCAGAAGGCATGCAAAAGTATATTAGACCACCACCTTATTTATGACATGGCCCACATATACAAGACGGCTAAATGGAGTGGGAAAATATAAAATGCTCAGCATGTTCAGGACATTTATTTCAATGCATATATCACACTTTTTTTTTTTTTCTTGGTGACAAGCTAGATCTTTCCTAGTTCCACTGTCAAAATTGCCATGCCATGGCATTAATAAGGTGGATGAATTCAGGAGACTCTATCTAAGATTCTTCAATTCTATCATAATATACCTGTAAATAGTGCATTAATAGGAACCCAGAATGCAAAATAAAGTCAACAATAGTCAACCTTATAAATAATTCAGGAATATCTCCCCTTCCTGTGGAGATTTCTTTCCTCAATTGAGCCCTGTAATTGATTTATACCCCATTTTGCTGTGGTTGTCTTTGATTTCTACTTTCAACTTGTAATTAGTTGAGCAACACCTTTTGATTTTTCGTGCATAGTCTTGCTTAACTCACCCAGATAGGTGAAAATTTATCATATTTAGTGGACATAAGAATTCTATAAATCAACTAATAAAATATATTGTATGTTGTCATTTCACATGCAGTTTCTGATTTTTGTTGAAGACGGCAATTCAAGCACATATGTGATTTCTTCCTCTTAAAATTTGTGTTGAAATGGACAAAGGAATAAATGAGAGGGGAATATTTTAATTTTCATTTTTAAACAAATTTATAAATAGTATATGACAAGATCACAGGTTAGAGTCTTCGATAAATTGAATTTTTCTCTTTTCTTTTTCTTCTTAAGATAAATTGAGCTTCAGATAAGGATCAAAATTGTCAGGATTTATGTATGTTGAGAAAATAACTTAAGTAGATAGAATCTCTAGCAGAATCAAAAATAACCAACCATCTGAAAGGCAGAGGTAAACTTTAGGACAATTGTGGAAATAAGTCAAACTCAATTATATGAAAAATTTGGAAGAACACCAAGTTCTAACATATGTATATTTCAGGGTCTAAGATGTACTCAAAATGGTATAGCTTCATTTGACATGAATAGAATAGTAAAAAAGCAGGTTCTCGGTGCTGAAACTTCCAAGGAAAGATAGTCATCCCAAACATAGAACTAGGAGTCATAACCTATCTAACTACTAATTGTCACAACAAGTATGAAGAATGAAATAGCTGAGATGGTGGTAAGTATCCCCATTTTCCCCGGCATTATATCAGTTCTCCTTTGCAACAAGTCAATGAAATCACATATCAAACACAGACTCATCTGAGATGACAAAGAGTACAGAATAAATTTAGGGGCAGTTGATAGGTATATGAATCAACCCTACAGCTTGATTAAGGCATGTGGAATACTAACACACTTCAAAGTAATTATGGTATGATAATCTTAAAGAGGGAGACAACATCTTCTATCACATTGGCCTTTGATTGAAGGTATTCCTTGCTAGGTAGAGAAGTGAGTAGAGTGTAATGAGTTACTAATTACAAAAGAAACCAAAAAAAAAACCAAAAATAGTTTGTCATAGGAATAAAACTACCTGCCTTTATCTCCACAATTTTCACAGCTGATGAAACGTTGTTATAGAAAACAAAAAGAAATCTGTGAGAAAATACATTTCTATTGCTTAAGCCACTCAGCCTAAATATACTAGTATAAAAAGCCTGTCTTAGAAATGAAGAATATTCAAATTATTAAATAAAATATTCAATAGAAAAAAATAATCTAAGAAACAAGACAAAGTATACCCAATAAATGGATTTACCACAAACAATGCAGAAAGTATGTATGAGAGAATTTGTGTGTGTGTGCGTGTGTGTGTGTGTGTGTGTATGTGTGTATTTAAAAAGCCAAAAAATGGGACTAAAACAGGTAGGAGAAAAACTATAGACAATAATGCAGTAGGAGAAAAACTAAGGACATGTGATATCATAGAAAAACAGACGAATTGAGAGAAAGGAGTAATCAACTGTATGAAATCTTACAGAGAATTTGAGAAAATCAGAGCAATAGTTTGACACTAAATTTGTAACAAAACTTGACTCATTCTTGGCAAAATCATTTTAAATAAAGTGAGAAACATCAAAGCCAAATTGGAGGAGCGTGAGGAATATCTGGGGCATGTGGAAGTGGAACAGTCCAGAAAACTTTTTCAAAGCACTTTTCTGTAAAATACACCAGAACAATAAGATTATAGTTGGAGGAAGGCATGATGTCAAAGGATGGCTGTTGTTATTTTAAAAGACGTGGAAGCGTTGTATTGAAGGAGATGCTCCAGAAATAGGCTAACATGAGACTGGCCAGCAGTGTGAATTTTTAGTGTCCTTTTGTATCGTGGAAGCTGAAAAGCTAAAAACAACATTTCCTACTCTGTCTTATACACTATTTTGCATGAGAATTGGATTCTGACAATGAGATGTGCTATTTGAAAAGCAGAGTTCAGGCAGAGGACATTGTCATTCTGTTCCAGTTATTTTTTACTACCCAGACAGATCATGGACACATAGATTTTTCTGTGGTAGAGTTCCAGGGTCAGGTGATGAGTATCATGGGTCTAGTAAAGCAGTTTCAAGGTTGAGAGCAGTCGCTTTTTGATCCCTAGATTCCATCCATGATGGTGTGTGCTGCAACATGACAGTTACAACAGAAGCTTCCTGATTATCTACTCCCCCATTGCGCACATGTAGTAACTACCTTTGCTTTGGCTATTCTTGTAGTCTTTTTTCTGGGAGTCATTCCATAAAGCCAAGACAATACAGAATGTTCTCTCAATCTCAAATATATTAAAGTAACTTATATTTATTCATGGATAGATATAGGTTTCATGAGAACTATTTGAGAGTAAATTAGAAAGGATAAAATACAAAATTTTGTATATAGAATGAGAAATGAAGTTAAATACTAGAATGAGAAAAAATGACAAAATAAACATTTTAAAAACTATAAAACAAAGGAGGCTGAGGTGGGTGGATCACCTGAGGTAAAAAGTTCAAGAGCAGCCTGGTCAACATGGTGAAACCCCGTCTCTACTAGGGCTAATATCCAGAACCTACAAAGAACTCAATCAAATTTACAAGAAAAAAACAAACAACACCGTCAAAAAGTGGGCAAAGGATATGAACAGACATTTCTCAAAAGAAGACATTCATACAGCCAACAGACACATGAAAAAATGTTCATCATCACTCGTCATCAGAGAAATGCAAATCAAAACCACAATGAGATACCATCTCACACCAGTTAGAATGGCGATCACTAAAAAGTCAGGAAACAACAGGTGCCGGAGAGGATGTGGAGAAATAGGAACACTTTTACACTGTTAGTGGGACTGTAAACTAGTTCAACCACTGTGGAAAACAGTATGGCGATTCCTCAAGGATCTAGAACTAGATGTACCATATGACTCAGCCATCCCATTACTGGGTATATACCCAAAGGATTATAAGTCATGCTGCTATAAAGACACATGCACACGTATGTTTATTGCGGCACTATTCACAATAGCAAAGACTTGGAATCAACCCAAATGTCCATCAGTGACAGATTGGATTAAGAAAGTGTGGCACATATACACCATGGAATACTATGCAGCCATAAAAAAGGATGAGTTTGTGTCCTTCGTAGGGACACGGATGCAGCTGGAAACCATCATTCTCAGCCAACTATCGCAAGAACAGAAAACCAAACGCTGCATGTTCTCACTCATAGTTGGGAACTGAACAATGAGATCACTTGGACACAGGAAGGGGAACATCACACACCAGGTCAGTTGTGGGGAGGGGTTAGTGGGGAGGGATAGCATTAGGAGATATACCTAATGTAAATGATGAGTTAATAGGGGCAGCACACAAACATGGCACATGTATACATATGTAACAACCTGCACGTTGTGCACATGTACCCTAGAACTTAAAGTATTATACACACACACACACACACACACACACACACACAAAGCCAGGCATGGTGGCAGGCGCCTGTAATCCCAGCTACTCGGGAGGCTGGGGCAGGAGAATCGCTTGAACCCAGGAGATGGAGGTTGCAGTGATCCAAGATGGCTCCATTGCACTCCGGTCTGGGCAACAAGACAGAAACTTCGTCTAAAAAACAAACAAACAAACAAACAAAAAACTGTAAAACAATATCACAAAGTATAGAAAAATTAATATAACTTAAAAATACGTGTTTTATATACTTCTAAACATTTTCTTTTTTTTGGAATCAGTAACTTTGATCACTTCTTCATGTGACAATAACTTTATAATATCATTTTATGTAGAGATAATAGAAATAATTTATTTCTGCCTCTAACATGATTGCTTGAATATTCTTTTTAATTTTGAGAGTTATATGCATAAAACATGATTTTACATAAAACCATATCCATTGTTTATAACATTGTTATCATTTTGTGCCTTCCAAAACAAAAATTCTGAAATTCTGATAAACTCTGGCACAATTTTTATCTACAGTTAGATTTATACTGAATATATACCATATGTGTGTATATATATGACAATATATCCATCACACACAAATTTGCGTGTGTGTGCATACAGACATGTACACACACATAACACATCTAATTTTATTTGATGCATTTTAAGTATATTTCTGACATGAAGGAACTTCCATTTTGTTTAGACATTGATGAGGAACACATCATTACTTAGACTTTTGCATATGATGGTTGAAAGACTTTTGTCTTTATATATTTCAACCATTATTTAATCTTCTGTTGCAGACATTCTCCTAGTGACAGGAGCCATAGTACTTGTTTATATCTTGATGTAAATGTTGGCTTTGCATTTTCATTGGGTGAGTTAGGATTTTCAAAGTTTGGTGATTAGTACTATTTCTCAATGCCGTATCTAAAATGAAAGAGTTAGCAAGAGTTTAACTTTACTTGGAAATGATCCATATAAATGTATCCCATCAAGACTAGGTAAATGCATCAGTTTTTCCATAAATAAATCTCCAAATATAATGGAGGAGAAGGGAGAGTGGAAAGGGGAAAGAGTATTAATATGCAGATAAAATATCTTTATTTGGAAATTTTTAACAAAGCAAATATTATACAATGTCCTCTCTTAGAGTCTTAAAACCAGTACAAATGAAAGACTCTAAAACAAGCTTCATTAGCCTTATGGAAAGTCGGCCTCTGCATGTATTTCTACTGCTTCTGCTTAAAAGAGTCCCAGTGGTTGGTTTCTGCTTCTTGAAAATAAACACTGACTAACATGAGACAGAGATTAACACTATTTTATGTACCCTTCACCTTAATAAAATTATTTTTAAAAACATCAATGGTTACCTTAATTAGATTGAAGCCTTACTTCTCAACATGGCTTAGATCACTCTGCATGTTTCCTGTTCCTTTCCAAACTCCCATTTGGTATAATTTCAGCCATGCTTCCTGTAAACTAATAACACTGATCTTTCTTCTTTTCCTCAAACGTGGCCAAACAATTCCCACATGAAGAGCTATTATTGTTCCTGGGCCTAGAGCTGTGCTGTTCCAATAGAGTAGACACCAGCTACTTGGGGTATTTTGAATTTAAATTAATCAAAGACAATTCAACTCTCATTTCTCAGTTAAACAGCCATAATTCTAATGCCAGGTGGCACATGTTCCTAACGACTAGCATATTGGATATCACATATATTGAACATGTTCATCATTGCTGGAAGTCCCAATGGTCGCTGTTGGCCTAGAATCTTTGGCTGGAATGTTTCATGCTGACTCATTGTCATCTTTTTCGACTCCGATATCTGGTTGCTGTAGTTATTGTCACCGTTCCCTCTAGCCATTAGCTTCCAAACCTTATTAATTATTTTCTCTTCTTGTCACTTACTACTAATCTGAATATGTATTTTGTATAGAATTATTCATTTGTATATTAATATTTTGTTCTTTGTTTTCATGAGTATATATATGTGTGTTTGTATAGGAGAGTAATATCCCCAGAATATTCTAGGATGTTGCCTGGACATATTATATGTACAAAAGTATTTGAAAACAAAAGGATGAAGAAAAAAGAATCAATCTGCTGTCATCTTGTTATTCAAAAATAGAAGACATTGCTTTTGGATAAAACACACGATAATTAACAAAAGTGGAGAAATGAAGTGTGTATCTGGTACTGCAGAAAACTGAATCAACTTAAGGATTCTTATAGGTTAAGAATTGAATTAAAATTCAAACTCAAAACTTAGGTCCTGTGCAAATATATCAACAAACAAGAGATTACTGTTAATTTTATTCAAGTAATTGCTTTTGGTATGTTTACTGTACTTGATGGGTTTTATTCAATGCCTATCATTCTATGCCCATTGCTTGGTAATATTCAGTGAAATGTTATTTTATTGATGTACTAAATAAAATAAAATAAATAAAACAATATTTCATCGTTCTTTTTTACTAAATAATATGCACTTAAAATACTGCCAGATTCAATCATTTTTCTTTGTTAGTATTGAAACAACAGACACACGCATTTCAGTAGTTTTGTTTTTAACTTATTTTCAATATTTAGAAAGGTGTTTTTATAAATGTGAAAAGTTGTTTACCCAGTCCTTCTTCCCTTAGCTCACCTAAAAAACCATTAAGTTGTCCCAAATTTTCTTTAAACTCTCATGCCATCTATAACGTGATGACCCGTATTCAGTCTTTTCTATGTGAGACAGATACTGCAGTCAGGCAGTATTTTACTACTCCATTTACTTATGTTTTTCTCTCTGCCCTTTTCTACATTCACAATGTAATGCTATCCTTATTGTCTTTCAAGGCCAAAATCATATACCTTCTCAGTGAAACCACCCAGACAGAATAAATGTTTTCTTTAATCTGTACACACAGGAACAATAAGTATATCTGAATTCACTCTTTTAAAATATAGTTACTTGTTAGTAAATTTATTCTGTTAGATTACAAGTTGTTTATTAGTAATGGGTTTATGTCCTATCCATCATTTTCTCAGGATCTTCCCATAGTAAGTCCTTAATTACTACTGCTATATCAAATACTAATGCTTTAGTTTACAATAAATACAAGGTACTCATGCAGTTTTAAAACACAAAATGATCAGGAGGATAATTGTATATTTAACAAACACTTCAATACATGATGTGTTTAATGTATTGAAAGTATATTGCATGTGAAAGCTTCTAGTGTGTTCACTAAAATGATTTTCTGGAAAGTTCTTTGATTATTGTATTTCTATGAGAGACTTTAGACTAAAAGGATTATTTATGTATTTTTTTAATTACAGAATCTATTAATAGGATGAAGTGCATCTATTTGTCGTTGAAAGGTAGGGTAAAAGTGCACTCTAGCAGCTTCTTATGTGAATTGCCTTTGAAGTGAAAACTTAGAATACAATATTTGGAAAAATATAAAGGCCATAAGCACCATCATCTTGCTGATTCATTGCATAAGAAATTTCATTACAGAACCCATAATTTCATATAATCCATACTTTGGAGAATTTAAGAATTCTATTACACAAGGTTTTGAGTTGTTATTTATTTTTATTATTATTTCAATGTAAGCTTTATTTCAGTTCTAATGATCATTAATTGACACTTTAAAAGTTTAGTTATTACTGCAGACAAATTTTTAATGTGAAGTTTACAATAACAATTTAATATTTTTAAAAAGACACAACAAATATTTTTTAATATCCAATTGTGATCATCTTGAGTATGATACATTACATAGCCTGAGATTAAAAAATAAAAATTCAGAAGTTACTTTCATTTTTATTACGATATTTGTTAGAGTGTGCATTATGTTTGAAAAGGAGGTTGCTATCCCTTAACCTGAATGTCAGTGTAGCTGGAAATATAGTTTCTCATGTCTTCTTTTCCTCTGATGAGGCACTTTTATTTCGACCACAATTACTGGTTTATATATCCTAATTCCATTATTTCCTTTACACACTGATATATTTGTCAACTTTCAAATTTCTTAGGTACAATTCTTCTATTGCATCTGACATTGATAATCCAGAGCTGAAAGCTTTCTTTGTGACTAACTGAAGGAGATGAATAAGGGGAGAGGAGCTGAAGCAAGACAAAATCCAAACTCATTCATCTTACTCCTTACAAGATAGAGTTATTTTCTCATTAGTGCTTTAAAAATTGTAATTTTAATTAGAGTGCATCATTTTATAAAATATGTCTGAAGCAGAGATGAAGAATATCCTGTTATTTCATTGATTTAAATAAGTGTAACAATAATACAAACTATAAAAGAACTAAATAATAGAAATTGTAACTTATAACCCACAACCTATTTCCTAGTACCTGACAGAGAGAGAGAGAGAGAGAGAAAGGAGAGGGGGGAGAGAGAGAGAGAGAGAGAGGGAAGGAAGGGACGGGGAGAGAGAGAGAGAGAGATTTGGATATTTAAGGTCACTGAAAGCTCCGCCTCCCAGGTTCACGCCATTCTCCTGCCTCAGCCTCCCGAGTAGCTGGGACTACAGGCACCCACCACCATGCCCGGCTAATTTTTTTGTATTTTTAGTAGATAGGGGGTTTCACCGTGTTAGCCAGGATGGTCCATTTAAGCTAATTTCGTGAGAAATACAAATATATTTCTAATTCCATCTGAAGAGAATCATTATTACTAATGTCTGTTAGCAGTTACTAGGAACTAAATATTATTATCTAGGCATATTATACTTACAGTCAGCTTTTATTATTATTATACAGATCTTTATTTGTGTATATGTGGTTGGGGGCGCTAAAACAAGCAATATAATATAAACTTTTAAATAATTTTTATAGATGTCAAGCAAAATGTGTCTTCATTGATTAATATCCAATGTATAAATGATACACGGTTTTGATTTTATAAAGCCAAAATTTTCTTAACTCTATGCACTTTTACACTTCCACCCTGGCAGGGGTGGCTCGAGACCTTTAAAAAAACCATTTTTAATTTTCTATGTAAATAATCATTGTCTACTCAAGATTGAATCAGTTATTTTTATTTCACAATCACATATAATCTACTTATATTACTTGCTGCACTTACAAAACTTCCAGTATGTTACTGAATAGAAGTGTTGAATATAAGCATTGAACGTTTCTAAGTTGAAAGGTTAGTCTTACAAAAAAAAAAAAAAATTGGTAGAAATGTTTGACTTGATTTGATTCTGCAGTTCTTAGGTTTCCTAAAAAAAGTTAAATTCAATTATGAGTGGCTGTTGAATTTGATCAAATCATTTGTGCAGATAATGAGAATATCATATTATTCTTCCTAGATCAATTTTATACTTTATAATATTTATAAACTTTCTAATGTTGAGTCATGCTAGCATTTTTGAAGTAAAATGTGATAAGAATTTATTATATTTTATAAGATATTGGGTGAATTTTACACTCATATTAATATTCAACACTAACTTGTAATTTTCTTTTTTTATATTCCTTTTGCCTGGTTTTGACAGAATGTTGTTCTAGTCTTACAAAGGGAATTTTTAATATATTTTTATTTTTATTCTCTGGAGAATTGCATATAAGTTAGATTGTAAAAAAATCACTACTAACATAAATAAGCCTGATTTATTCATGGTGGCAAGATTTAAAACCATCAATTCAGAACTACTCATGCTTTATATTATTTTATGAATTATTTAATTATTTTTCTAGCATATATATTTACTTTTGCATTTTCACCAGTTATATTAAAAACATATAGTGAATAATTCAATTAAAATATTATCAGGTGGAAGTGGCCAGGACAGTTCACTAGAAGCAGGTGGGTGCTTCTAGTGAACCCATCTGAGGGGAGAGTCACTCTCTCTGTGGGTGACCCTCACAGAGAGGAACAGAAGGGGCCAGTAAATACAATACCTTCATCTGTGATATCCAGGTGCTTGCACTGGGGCTAATCAAGGAAATACCTTGACCCACGGAGAATGGGGAAAAGCGAGGCAGGACAATGGCCCACCTGGGAGCAACACAAAACCAAGGAAACCTCCCCGACCCAGGGAAGTGGTAAGTGAATGTGTGACCCCTGGAACCCACTCTTCTCTCACAGATCTTTGCAACCCTCGGATCAGGAGATCTCCTTGTGAACCCACTCCACCAGGCCTTTCAGTCTGACATACAAAGTTACATGGAGTCTTGCAGAGCAGCAGCTCAGGCATGCACAGAGACCTCAGAGCCTTAGATACTCGGGCTCTCTAGGCTTCCCAGCAAAAGCAGCTTCGACTCTGACCAAGTGGGAGGTTATACGCCTGTACATATACCTAAAAAAGAGGCTGAATCGAGGAGACTGAGCAGCAACAGTCGACTGGCCCCACTTCCATACCATCTAACAGGAAAAGACCCACTGATACGAAATTTCAGCCAGCCACCAGTAGCAGTATTGCACCTTCCTGGGATGAAGATCTTGGGAACAGGAGTGGGTCACCATCTGTGCTGTCTGGGCAACTTGGCCATTCCAGTCTTCAGACTTTGGAGTGTCTGAACCAACTGAGAACGGAAAGAACCCCCAGCACCATACAGCTGCTCTATGAAAACGTGGCCAGCCTGCATATTTAAGCAGGTCCCCCCAGTCTTGCTCCTCCTCCTGAGTGGGATTCTCCTCAGGGTCCCCCAGCCACTCCCATCAATGTTTTCCACCTGACACAGATTTGAAGCCTCACTGGAATCTTGGGATGGAGCTCGCAGGGGGAAGGCTGGACCACCGTCTTTGTTGTGTGGGTGACTTAGACTTTCTAGCCTTCAGGCTTTGGAGAGTCCAAGCTGACCTGCAGCAGAGGGAATACCCCAGCATAGCACGGCTGTTCTGTGAAAATGTGCCAAACTGATTTTAAAAGCAGGTCCCTGACCTGATTCCTCATTACCAGATGGAGCTCCCAACTGAGGTCTCGAGCCACCCCTGCCAGTGCTCTCCAGCCAACAGAGATTTGAAACATCCCTGGGATGGAGCTCCCAGAGAGAGGGGCAGGTAGCATTTTTTGCTGTTTGGGTGACAGCTATTTCAGCCTTCGGTCTTTGGAGAGTCTAAGGTGATATGGGGCTGAAGTAGAACCCCAGCACAGCCCAGTTGTCCTATGAAACCTGGTTAGATTGCTTTTTTTTTTTTTTTTTTAAATGGATCCCCGATCCTGTTTTTCATCATCGGGTGAGACCTCCCAACTGGTCTCCAACTACATCCCATGGTGTTCTCTGGCTGATGGAGGTTGCAAACCTTGGGATGGAGTTCCCAGAGGGAGGGGTGGGTCATCATCTTTGATGCTTGGGTGACTTAGCTATTCTTATCTTCAGGCTTTGGAGTGTCCGAGGCAACTGGGGACTGAAGTGGACTCCCAGCACAGCACAGATGCTCTATGAAAATATGCCTAGATTTTTATTTGTCTTCCTTTTTTAGACAGAGTTTCACTCTGTCACCAGGCTGAAGTGCAGTGGCACAATCTTGGCTCACTGTAACCTCCGCCTCTGGGGTTCAAGCGATTCTCCTGCCTCAGCCTCCCAAGTAGCCTTCCATCTCATTTCTCCTTAGTGTGTGAGACCTCCCAACTGGTGTCTCTAATCACCTCCTACAGGTTCATTCGGACCAACAACAGGTGTGTACCTCCCTGGGACAAAGTTTTCACAGGGAGAGGCAGGTTGCTATCTTTGCTGTACAATACCCTTCACTAGTGATAATTCCAGGTACTGGAAAATCCTAGAACTGGAAATGGGAGCAGGACCTGAGCATCCCACAGCAACCCTATGGAAAAGTGGCCACACTGTTATGTGTGTACTCATTCTCATATCTCCTCACCATGCGAGTCCTTCAGGTCTGGGCCTCCAGCCTCCCCTCTCCAGAACTATGAAGCCAGCAGCAACTTGGCAACTCCCTCAATAGAGCCTCACATGGCAACTGACAGCCTCTCTACCACTGCCTTTGCAGTGGAACTGCCCTGACGTCCCACAGACTAACGAAAGAGCAAAAACTCTAAGTACCTTATCCACACCTCCAACAAACTGCAGTTGACCGAAGGTGAGGAAGCCAGTTCATCTCCCACAGGTCCCACACACCCTACACTGCTTGTCACCAGACAGGTAACACCAGGGTTGGGCCTACAGCACAGATTCTCCATCCTGGGCTGACTGCACTGAGCAATTTTTGATATGCATCTCCCCAATGTGGAGCCCCCAGGAGACAAGCAAAAGACTGTTGACCACAACCACTAAGGTTTCTTTCTCTGATGTATCTATGTTAGGGAAGAAACAAAGACTGAGATTGTCTCAGAGTGGTAGTGAGCAGCCCAAGAGTGCAAAGCCACAGCACTCAAGGGAGAAGGGAGTCAATGCCTTCAGAGCCTTGAGAAGGAACACAGCTGCAACTGTGAGGAAATATAGGGAAGCAACAAAACCAAGCAAGAGTCTACCAACTGACCTATAAGCCTGAGTGCCACCTACTGGATCGCATGCCAAAGCTTCAACACCAAAAATTCTTCACTAACATATGCCCCCTCTGAAACCAGAGATAATAAGTCAGTTTCAAATAAAGATCCTGCACAATGCCTCAGTCTGATGAAACCATCCAGAAAAGAAGTCTATTAACTGACTCAATCTACGCTGCAGTTAAAGAAACACCCACATACAGAGATGAGATAGAATCAGTGCAAGAAATCCAGTAACTCAAATGGCCAGAGTGTTGTACATCCTCCAAACAACTGCAGCGGTTTTCCAACAAGAGTACTTAGCTCAGATAAATTAGGTGGAACGACAGAAACAGAATTCGGAATATGAATAGGAATGAAGACTATCAAGAATCAGGAGGATGACAAAACCCAATCCAAGAAAAATAAAGATTCCCCTAAAGTGATACAGGAGTTGAAAGATGAAATAACCCATATAGGAAATAACCCACTTAAAGAAACGCCCACGTGCAGAGATGAGAAAGAACCAGTGCAAGAACTCCAGTAACTCAAATGGCCATCCTCCAAACAACTGCAGCAATTCTCCAAGAGTCCTTAGCAAGGATGAACTAGATGGAATGACATAAATAGAACTCAGAATATGAATAGGAACGAAGATTATCAAGATTCAGGAGGATGGTAAAACCCAATCCAAGAAAAATACGGATTACCCTAAAGTAATACAGGAGTTGAAGGATGAAATAACCCATATAAAAAAAGAAACTAACAGGTCTGACAGAGCTGAATAACACAATACAAGAATTTTGCTATGCAATCACAAGTATTAATGGCAGAGTAACTCAAGCTAAGGAAAGAATCTCAGAACTTGAAGATGAGTTCTCCAAAATAAGACAGTCAGGCAAAAATAAAGAAAGAAGAATAAAAATAAATGAACAAAACCTCCAAGATGTATGGTATTATGTAAAGATGCCGAATCTATAAATTACTGACATCCATGAAAGGAAGAGGAAGAAAGCAAGCAACTTTGAAAACATATTTAAGGATATCATCAATGAAAACTTCCCCAACCTTGTTAGAGAGGCTACCAGTCAAATTCAAGAGAGAACTCCTACAAGATTCTACACAAGAAGATTATCCCTAAGATGCATAATTGTCATAGTTTTACAAGGTCAAATTGAAAGAACGTTAAAGGCAGCTAGAGAGAAAGGGCAGGTCACCTATCAAGTTAACACCATCAGGTTAATGGCAGACCACTCAGCTGAAACCCTTAAGTCAGAAGAGATTGGGGGCCTATATTCAACATTGTTAAAGAAAATATATGTTAACCCAAGAATTTCATATCCAGCCAAACTAACCTTTCTAAGCAAAGGAGAAATAAGATCCTTTTGCAGACAGGCAAATGTTGAGGGAGGTTTTGTTTTTTTGTTTTTTGTTTTTTGTTTTTTCCACCAGACCTGCCTTACAAGAGATCTTGAAAGGAACACTAAATATAGAAAGAAAAGACTGCTAACAGCTAACACAAAACACATTTAAACACACAGACCAGTGCCACTATAAATCAACCACACAAACAAGCTGGCATAATAACCAGATAGCAACACAATGACAGAATCGAATCAAATCCACACATATCAATACTTACATTGAATGTAAATAGTTTGAATACCCCACCTAAAAGACACGAGTGCAATCTGGATAAAAATGCAATATGCAAAAGTATGCTGT
Organism: Macaca thibetana thibetana; assembly: GCF_024542745.1. Lineage (NCBI taxonomy): Eukaryota > Metazoa > Chordata > Mammalia > Primates > Cercopithecidae > Macaca > Macaca thibetana. The sequence continues at coordinate 104,881,932 of NC_065578.1, read as the reverse complement.
CTTCAAGAGATCTGTGTCACATGAAATGGCACCCATTCACTCAAAATAAAGGGGTGGAGGCAAATTTAACAAGCAAATGGAAAACAGAATAAAGCAGGGATTGCAATCCTAATTTCAGACAAAACAGACTACAAACCAACAAAGATTAAAAAACACAAAGAAGGGTGTTTCATAATGCTAAAGGGTTCAAGTCAACAAGAAGACCTAACTGTCTTAAACATATATGCACCCAATAAAAAAGCACCCAGATTCATGAAGTAAATTCTTAGAGAGCCACAAAGAGACATAGACTCTTACACAATAAGAGTGGGAGATGTCAGCATTTTAATGACAGCATTAGTCAGCATTTTACTGACAGCATTAGACAGATTATCAAGGCAGAAAATTAGTAAAGATATTGAGGAATTGAAGTCAACATTTGACTACATGTATCTGATAGACCTTTAGAGAAGTCTCCATCCCCAAGCAAGAGAATATACATTCTTCTCATTGCCTCAAGTGCACACTCTAAAATTGAACACATAACTGAACATAAAACAATTCTCAGCAAATGTAAACAACTGAAATAACACCAAACACACTGTCAGACCATAGTGCAATAAAAATAGAATTCAAGACTATGAAAATAGCCAAAACCATGCAATTTCATGGAAATTAGACATCATGCTCCTGAATGACCTTTGGATAAATAATGAAATTAAGACCGAAATCAAGAAGTTCTTTAAAACCAATGAGAAAAAAAGATACAATGTACCAGAATCTCTGGGACACAGCTAAGGGAGCATTAAGAGAGAAATTTATAGCACTAAATGCCCGCATCAAAAAGTTAGAAAAATTTCAAATTAACCATCTAACATCACAGTTGGGAAAAAAAAAAAAAAAAAAAGAAGTAAGAACAAATCAATCCCAAAGCTAGCAGAAGAGAAGAAATAACAAAAATCAGAGCTTAATTGAAGAAAATTAAGACACGAAAAACAATTTAAAAGATAAATAAAAGGTAGAAAATTAAACATTCTATGTTTAAAATAAAACATTCTATGTATAAAATTTTGTATAAATTTTGTATAAAATTTGTATGTATTTTATTTAAACATTCTATGTTTAAATAAAATAAAACATTTATTTATTAAATAAAATAAATAAAATAAAACATTCTATGTTTAAAATAAAATATTCTATGTATAAAATTAAACATTTAATGTAAAATTAAACATTAAACATTCTACCTTTTAGTAGCTCAGTACTTATATGGACTCCTGTACTTGTTTTTAGCATGAATATTGAATACTATTTTAATTTTATTTACTTTTCCAAAAGCTACTGTCTTTTATATGTCTCATTTTTACAGAGATTCTCATTTCTACTCCAAGCATTCTAAACCCAAAAGCCTTTTGAGTGTTTTATAAGGTTGTTTTATTCTGTTTTCTTTAATGCCAATTCATATTTCCTTTCCCCTCTTGGAGTAGTTTGGCTCTCATCTTCAAGAAGCTGTAGCTCAGCCTATGACACTCTCACTCCCAAACATGACAGAAGTCTACTACGAACAGATGCAATTTGTTAAATAAGGAAATAAGAAAGAAGTCCAATGTTATTAACTAATTTTATCTAGAAACAGATATTTTTAAAGAAATGTTTTCAAAAAGAAAATGTGCCAGTTGATATTCTTGGATAGTATATCATACTCATCTTTTATTATATATAAATGCAGAGAATTCCACTTCTGGGCAAGATGGACTTGGACTAGATTTATCTTACTATGTGAAACAACTAAAATTGTACAAAATATATAGAAATAAATGAGTTAAAAGATATTATATGTCAGGTAACAAACAGCAGTGTCTACTGGTGGAAGAGTTTCCTGACTTGGCTACAAGGAGAGAGAGTCAAGGCTGAGCCTGGCAGATTGCCTGAATTGAGGTGCAGAGAGACTGATAAAACCAAGAGGCAAGGATTCTCAAAGATGAGTATTGCAGAGAAGAGTGGTGGACGGAGATAGAAATCTGGAGATCTGCATAAGATCTCCTTCAGATACTCAACTGACTATGGATTCTTGCATGAATGTACAGACACTATCTAACATACGGAAAGAAAGAGTCAAAATGATTAGAACTAACAATTCTTTGTGTTCATACAGGGTCAACAATAGTGTATGTTTCTACCAGCCAGACTGGAAAGTCTCAAGATTCATGGAGCTTTGGGTGAAGTACACAAAGACTCTTACCTTAGTAGTAGCAGATTAATTAGAACTAGTCTAAGCTCTCCAGACCTGAAGAAAAAAATATCTTAAAGGCAATGCACAATGGATCCAACTATTTCCATGTGAATTAACTGCATCCCTGAACAAAACTTCATATTTAAGAAATATAAAATTGTCCAACACCAGACAAAGTAAGACCCATATCTAACATCCAGTCAAAATTTATTAAGCATGCAAAAAGTTGAAAACACCAACCTGTCATGAAGAAATAAATCAAAATCAAACCAGAACCGAAATAGATATCTTAAAAATCAGGTAAGGAAATCAAAATAGTTTTTATAATTGTTCCATAACTTTTAAAACACACAGAATATTTATAATAACCATTTTGATTTTAGTTACAAATATAATACTATTTATAATTATACAAGTATAATCATATAAATTATAATTGGGATATATTTATACACATACATATATACACACACATATGTATATATCTTCCAAATTAATCTTATAAAGATGAAAACTTCAATGTGTGATGGGAGTACTCCACTGGATAAGATAAACAACTGATCAAATATTGAGAAAGAATTAGTGAATTTAAAAATGTATCAAAATATCTGAAAATATGAAATACTTAAGGATAGATCTGGTATATAATCTCAATATACCTGGACAAATCATTTGGCTAAATCCAACACCTATACCTGTTCAAAATTTTCTATAAGGTAAGAGACTATCCTAAATAAGATAGAGGCCATCTATGAGATATCTACAGCCACCATTATACTTAGTGGTGAAAAAGTGAATGTTATTAACCTAAGAGCAAACAAGGATATATATTCTTATCACTTCTAGTCATCTATTCATACATGTAGGTATTACATCATATATAAGCATTATATGTAATGTATAACTACATAATGTATAATATATATATACATATATTCTACTGGTACATACGACGTAAAATATAGTAAAATGTAAACCTCTTATAATCAGTCATTCTTGAATTTTGTAACTCAATAAATGATGGTGATTGTGATTTCTACTATTCAAATAATTATAATGATAGCTAGACTTAGAAAGAAGTGAGCATCAGAAAAATTTCCAGATATAATGTTTAAATATTATGGTACCTGCAGTCAAAAGATTGACGCAAATTGATAGCAAAAATGAAAGAGATGCTTAAAGATGTGTGATTTTTAAATGTTCATCTATCTCACTTGGTGCATTGTTCACACAAAATATTATTTACAATGTACTAAACATGATGCAAAGAAATTAATAGAAACTAACATGTGGTAGTATGTGGGTGGCTTTAGGACTCCTGTTTCAACACTCAAAGACAATTTCTCGAGTTCCAAAATTACCTGTCAATATATCCCCTTCCTATCTTACATAAGTTCTGTTTGGTTCAAGATAATTTTGTGATTTGTCCACAGATATGATATAGCATAAATAATGACAAAGTAAACATATAATGAATTGCATAACTTTTAATTTATGAAAAAGTTTTAAAAGCTCAATAAGTTTAAAGATATGTGATTTATTTATAATTATACAGACAGACTCTATTCTTAGGTAATAAAAATAGAAAACTTCTGTTAGCAAATACCTTTAACTTACTTAATGAACTTCTTTCAAAAGTTTCTGTAACCTATAAGTTGACTTGCTGGAATATTTGGCTGAATAAGTAATAGTAAATTCATGTGAGAGTATTTCTTAATTCGGAGAATTTTTTTTATTGAAATAAACATAAAATATGTATTGTTTTATTTTGTTAACTCATGTTCAAACACTTTGTATCTGGAGAGAAGTCTCTTCAATAAATATGTTTTAACAATTCATTGGAAACACAAGGCAATCTGAAGAACTAATGGAATGTTGGGAAAATGACAGCTAAAAAAACAAATTGGAGCTGTCAGCATGGTGGTGATAAAGCTACTGCAAGTTAAAATGGAAAAGGTCAGGTAAGGGTTACAAATAAGGGCAGAGACTAAGTCCTGTTCAGATTTAAATACAAAAAAGTGTTGGAAACATGCTTTGATGTGAGGTTACACAGCGTACAGAAAGAACAAGTGAAAAAAATTGCCTGGTCATGGGTGGAAAAAATAAGAGTCCTTCTTGTTAACTAAAACTGTTCTCTGGATCATCTCTAGATCTGATCTTCACAATGGAAGAAAAATAAAATATAGCTTTAAATAGAGTTTCACAGAATGATAAGCATAATAGATCATATAGCCATAAGTACAATTACTTAGTAATGCCACGAGCTATAGGTATTGGTACTTATACCGGAAGTAGAGCTAGGTTTTATTTTAATTTTGGGGGTCATGGTTGGTCTTATTAAGCCAAAAAGTCGATATAATAAAGTAAAAAGCCAGAATAAATTTTCATATCAATAAATCCAATATTTAAAACTTTACGATATGTTTCAAAACATTGTGTAATTTCATTTTGTCAGTTATAACCTGTTACATAAATTAATATTCTCCTCTGCATTGAACACTGAATTGATATTTGGTTGTCATCATGATTAGATAGAAAAAAAGAGGAATATGAAGACAAGGGTGAGAAAAGCTGATTTACTTTTTCATCATGTAATATGATTCTTATATTATAAAAATTCCTCAAGCCGTTGGCTTGTTAGTTTGTGTTGCTTTAAAAAATATATAAACTCCCAAATTTTAAAATCTTAAAAGAAGAAAGATGCAAGGAAAGTCTTTGGTAATTTACATTAGTTTAAAAAGTATAGTCTAGTAGACACTTTTAGAAAGAATTAAATTGTCACTGGAGAAAATACATGTAAATAGGAAAAATATATTGAAAAAGATGCTATAATACCTGGGGGTAACTATGAAAGTAAGGAGGAAAGCTGCAAATAAAAACACAGTCTCCTTGTGTGGTTATCTTTTTCCTGTTGATTTCTAAACAATTAGCATTTGCTTAGGACTTGTTTTAGTTGTGTAACAACCATCACATTTCTTGATGGTTTATAATGATGTCTTACTGTTTGTCAGCCTCGTATGGGTTTACTGGACTGTTCTGTTCCAGGCGGACTTAGATGGGACTTTAGGGCAATTGTATACAACCTTAGGCTTGACTGAGGGTTAAGCTACTGCTGTTGACCAGAGGCTGGATTCTCTTCCAGTGGCCTCATCCTTTCATCGCCTGAGAGTCCTGAGAGCATAAGGGCTGGATTCCAGAAAGCAACCTTCAAGGAGGGACCATTTCAAGAGTAAGATAGTGATAACTTCCAGGCCAAGTAAAAGTTCCATTTGGGAAAGAAAACTTGCCAAGGGCCAGGGCCAGGATGCAGAGATGCATGGTCACCAAAGTTCTTCATATAGAATTTTGTATACAGAAAATGACAGCCAGTAATCATTTTTAAAAATGATTTAATTTTATAAATATAAATATCCTGAGACTTGGCTTGATAAATATAAAAAGTGACCAATGCAAGGAATACTCATTTAAATAACAAGGGAAAGAGGTTGGCAGAATGGCAGAATAGTAAAACAAAGAGACTGATCTCTACTTTATTCTAAAGTAATATATAAAAAATATTCTAGCAATTGACTGGCTTTTTGAGATTAGTGTGTAATCTCCCAAAGTATTTTAAATCACCAGTATCCAACATTTTGGGCACCAGGGACTGGTTTCAAGAAAGACAATTTTTCATGAGATAAGGTAGGAAGGTGTTTCAGAATGAAACTGTTCCACCCCAAATCATCAGGCATTAGATTCTCATAAGGAGCAGGCAACCCAATCTCTCAGATGCACAGCTGACAATAGGGTTTGGGCTCCTATGAGAATTTAATGTTGCCTCTGATCTGACAGGAGGCAGAGCTCACCTACCACTCACCTCCTGCTGTCTAGACCGGTTCCTAACAGGCTACGAACCAATACTGGTCTGCAGCCCAGGGAATGGGGGACTCCTGCTTTAAATTATAAAACTTAACTACATGGTAAGTTTTAATTCATATATTTAAAACTTTTGTTTTGGAATGTGTGTGGGTGTGCAGATACATTATATAGTGATAATATGTTAAATTTAATCTGTTAATATGAAAAACTCACAACTTTACAGATGGATACCAAGACAATATACAGCACCACGCAAATTAAGCAGTGTAGAAAACGTATTCAAAACCAACTGAGAAGAGAAATGTCAAATTTCTAGTCATATATCAGTTACCAGGGCTATTAACCAGCATTTATGGCTGAGCACATGAGAAATCTGACTTACTTAAGCATGAAAACAAAAAAAGCATTTATCAATGCAGAAATGCAAAGAAAGCTGCAGAAGTGGGCATGGATGATAAAACAGGAATAAGAGGTGGCAAAACATCAACAGTCACAGCAAACATGCTCCAGTACTTTCTAGTGGGGTCACAACACTTTTGACCATAGACATTGCAGTGCTGTAACCACAGGCATAGGCTTTGGATGACAGTTGTCAAGCTTGCTTGTCAGTGCTGCCACTGCCTCTCAGAGGACATAATATTGCCTCATTGCTACTCTGCCTTCCTTGAAAATGATTGCAGTGTGATCCGTGCTTCCGGTTGTCACGGGCTCCCAATTCAGTCTGGTTTACTGCTCCTAGCTACAAGTGGTAGTGGACCCTTTTTTTCCTACCAAGACTTTATAGGAAGGAAATAGGGCTTTGTGGCTTCTTCTTTTCCTATCCTTTCTGATGTCCCTCTTTCCTTGGACCAAACAAACAAAAACATATTTTGAAAAACTGAACTACATTTTCTTTTCTGAAAACACATTTTATTAGTTTAAAATGATTTAACATTCTTTACTAATTCAATGACAATGCATTGATTTATTTTATAAATTATCATTCAACCATTGTGGAGGACAGTGTGGCGATTCCTCAAGGATCTAGAACTAGAAATACCATTTGACCTAGCCAGCCCATTACTGGGTATATACCCAAAGGATTATAAATCATGCTGCTATAAAGACACATGCACATGTATGTTCATTGTGGCACTATTCACAATAGCAAAGACTTGGAACCAACCCAAATGTCCATCAATGACAGACTCGATTAAGACAATGTGGGACTTAATACACCATGGAATACTATGCAGCCATAAAAAAGGATGAGTTCGTGTCCTTTGTAGGGACATGGATGCAGCCGGAAAACATCATTCTCAGCAAACTATGGCAAGAACAGAAAACCAAACACTGCATGTTCTCACTCATAGGTGGGAATTGAACAATGAGAACACTTGGACATAAGAAGGGGAACATCACACACCGGGGCCTGTCGTGGGGTGGGGGGAGGGGGGAGGGATAGCATTAGGAGATATACCTAATGCAAATGACGACTTAATGGGTGCAGCACAGCAACATGGCACATGTATACGTATGCAACAAACCTGCACGTTGTGCACATGTACCCTAGAACTTAAAGTATAATAAATAAATAAATAATCTATTAATATAATGAATAGATCAATGGAAAGATCACATTAGCTGAACATTCATATCTGTTTTTTATAGCAACATTGAGGTTCTGTCTCAAACCTACAAAAGCAAGAATTACATGCAATTCATAAACAATGAAAATACAGTAAAATAGAAATACAGCTATTATATTCCACAGAGTGGAAAACTTGATAATGAACAAATGGAATGCCCTTAAAATCTTAGTTATTAAGAAGTTTATTCTTAACTGAGTGCGGTGGCTCACACCTCACAACTCAGTTAATTAGAATGCCTACACAGGAAACTTGCTTGGGTCCAGGAGTTTGCAACCAGCCTGCACAACAAAGGGAGGCCCCATTTCCAAAAGTATGAAAAATAAAATAATTTTATGGATGTTGTGGTGCACACCTGTAGTCGTAGCAACTCAGGAGGCTGAGGTGGGAGGAGTGCTTGAGCACAGGAGTTGGATCAATCACACCCCAAACCTCAGCATCACACAATATACCTATGTAACAAACCAGCACATGTATACCATGAATATAGAAAAAGAAAAAAGTGAAACAATGTGTTCACAATTTGAATAAAATAACTTTTCCTTTATACTGCTTTTTCACTCAAGCAAATTTAGATGAGATGGCAAAATGCAATAAATTATTACTCTTGTAGTTGAGTAATAGCTTCAAGGTAGTTAAATATGAAATAATGAAATTACACATCATAAAATATCTAAAAATAAAAGACACAAAATGTATAATCTGAATTTTATCATTATTTATCATTATTAAATAGTAATTAAATAAAAACAGAGGGACATTGTACAAAATAACTGGCCAGTGCGTTCAGAAATGTCAGCATCATGAAAGAATAAAAGGACTGACGAATGTTCCAGAATAAATGAAGCTTGAGAAGATGCAACAATTAAATGAATTCAGATACAGAAGAAAAGACGCTAGAAAGAGAAATGACAAAATGAGCATATGATGTGTGGATTAATCAGTTTACAGCTTCACATCAGTTCTAACTTCCCAGTTTTGAAAATTGTACTCTTGGTATGTAAGATGTTAACATACGGGGGAGCTAAGCATATGGCATATGAGAATTCTTTGTCCTAGTTTTGCAACATTTTATAATTGCAAATTAAAATTAAAACTGTTTAAAAATTAAGTTAAATAGTCAAATTTTATTAAATAAGTGAACAAGCAGAATAAATATAATTGAAATCATGCACCTCTATAGACAGTTTTTTCTAACTGGGTTAAATATATCCAGCATTAGACTTTACTTAACATAAACATTCTGTGTATTGATATAAACCTTATTCTTGGTGCCTCAAATATTCCCAGAATTCCAAAACAAGTAGCTGCATTTAATAGGTGTTCTGTACACAGATAGTTTAAAGTATAGTCAACATGAAATTGAGATAAATACAGATTTTTCCTTTATGCTTTTATTTTCAACGGGTTTCTTAATGACATAAAATAATGAATAACAAATCATGAGCCTTTTTAAAAGGCTAATAAACAAAACAAACATATTTTATTTATATTCTTCATTACCCATAAAACAAATTGTAAACTCTGTGTAAACAACGGGTTGGAGAGAACTGAGGTTAAATGATGCAAACTTGTGGATGACATGATGTTTTGGAGGACTGAACGAAAGCAACTGCTCTTAAGATGTACCCAATGGACCAATAAGACGAATATTTAGAGTGCAATATTTCAGAAAACCATGTTTTCCCTAGAATAAAAGAAATAAAATAGTGAGTTTGTTCTTCACCCCCAATCTATTTAGAGCAATTTGTCCCATCCCACTGCTGGTATTTTCAGTCAAATTTTGTGACTTTTTGCTATTTTTGTTTGTTAAAATTTAGGATGTTAAAAAAAATCTATATCCAGTTCACAACTTAGTCAACGTAAATTTAATCTTCACGTAAGGATTGTCTTGCTTCTTGAAGGTTCTTCCCTCTCCCTCCTTCACCTTGGATTGGCATCCAAGTCTGAGCAAAGTTGAGACAACATTACTGATGGCAGAGGTGGCCCGTCTGGACAGGCTGCTGCCATGAAGCCATGTGCAAGTGGGTGAGGCGGGCCTGCGGCTGGAGCCCGGAACTGGGAACAGGCGGGAGCCTCTCCTGCTTCAGAGTTTGAGCGGCCGGATTCCCGCCCTCTCGGGCACAACTGCAGCTGCCCATTGGCGGCTGCAGACCTGGGCAACTCTGCCTCACGGGGACCTATGAAGCTCACCTGTCCCCAAAGGATCAGAAGCGCCTGAATCCACTACCTGGCCTCTCCCAGCTCGCAATACCCCTCTTATTTTGAAGCAAAGTGGAGGCTAAGCCCAGGTGCTGTCACAACCCATCCGGCTGTGTGTGCACTTGGAGAAGTGATAACATACCATTCCCCTGCGTCATTGGCCCTCTCCAGACATTGATTGGTTGTCAAAGAGCGGGGGAGGGCCATGGAGGCACTGAGGGTAGCTCCACGTGGGCATACAGGTGCCCCTTGACACCAACAGCCAGGGAGCTGTGGGCATTGTGGATGGCAATTTGATGGTGGCAGGACGCAGATAGGCTCCTGGGTGGAAAGGGGCAGGTCCAGGTGAAGCTTCACCTTCAAGCCAGAGATGACCTGAATTCGGGGGACCAGGCTGACAGTTCCAGGGACCAGAGAGAACTTACAGTGTTTTGTCTGGGCCCAAGATGGCTGCCCAGGGATCAATCAGCATGCACTCTTTTCCCTCTGAAGCTGATGATAGCCCCAAACTCCTCTAGACTTGGGTAGACAATTGGACGACCTGCCTGTGAATAGGAGCTTCCCACTTCAAGTCTTCTCTTCACTGAGGACTGCATAGATGATGGGATAACCTGTCTGAGACTAGGAACAATGAACTCCAGGTCTTATCTTTGATGAGGGCTGCACAGATATGGGGACAACTTGCCTGTGGATAGTAGCTACCCACCTTGGATCTCTTGAGAACTATTTGAATGGGAGCTACCCACTTTGGGTCTCCTGAGAACTGTTCTGCCTCTCAATGAAGCTCCTCTTCACCTTGCTCATCCTCCAGTTGTCTGCTTACCTCATTCTTCCTGGACATGGGACAAGAGCTCAAGACCCAGTGAACCGCAGGACTAAAGGAGCTATAACACAAACAGAGCTGAAACACTCCCCCACCATACACACTTGCCACATTGTAGGTGACAAGGAGAGAAGAGCCGTGGCTCTTTGGGGAGCCCAGATCTAGGGGCTCCCCAAGCCAGGGCTGTGACACCCTTTTTGGGGTTCTGCAGTTCCTGACATCTCCAAGCTTCTGGGTATCACCACTTCTCCTTGTCCAGGTGCAGGTGCCCACAGCCCAAGTGCAATATACCTGGTGTAGCTGCTGCCTCGCATGGAGCTGGAACCTGTCACAGTGCCTGGAACTGCCTTCACCACCTCAGCAGCCAGCATGTCTGGATGTGCACAGTGGCTGGACCCCTCACTCACTCGCCCACACGCCCTTTGCCACTCTGCACCTGAACTCAAGCAGAAGGTGCTGCCAGCCACAGAGGTTTCCCTCTGGCAAATCAACACTCTAAGGATTCTGTGACATTGCAACATAAGGTAATTGTTAGTGTGTTTTGGTCCCTATTTTCTCTCTGCTGATTGCCATCATTGATTTATTTTGTTGCATTCTGTTTTACAAACGATCTCCAAATATTTCCTTAAAAAATCTGCACATGGTCTGATATAGATTATGTTTGGCAGAAATCTCTCTGTGTTGAGGATACTCCTGGGAGACTTAGCTACACCTTCTTTTTGAGACTATCAGGCAGAGTCATGTTGTCATTCCTTTGATGTCTCTGTTTCTTTGTCTTATGTTAAGATAGTCTCTGGCAAGCAGACAGACCCACTCTCATGTAACTTCTGTGCTTTCATTGCCCAGAGAAATTGTTACTATCCTGTTTCACATTATTTGAGGACATACGTAAGACAATTAGGGGAGAAGTGGTGACTGCAATCCTTCCTCTTTCACATGACCGCAACCTCTCCAATTTCTCTCCTATTATTGTGTCTCCTCTTTCCCTTCATCTTATAGAGTGTTTCCCCTTCATTCATAGAGACTGCTTGTCACTGAATTCTACTCAGGAAAGGAAAAGTAACAGATCCTTCTTTTTCCTTAGATATAAAATCATTTAGTAGGAAATCCTCTCATTCCCTATCCAGCACTCTATCTTGGCTAAATAATGAAACTTTTATGTGTCGTGAATTCTCACTTTACATTTCATACTAATGTGTTCCAAAAAAAGGGGATAATAACATGGCCTGGTTCAATTAATATTTAGTGAAACTACTGACTGAATAATAATCTATAATGTAGTAGTGAGGTAAAATGACAGCCTGAGTTCCCCTGCATATTGTTGAGAATTATAGATTTCTCAGAATATCATTTCCAATTACCATAACTTCCTATCCTTCCCCCCATTGGTATTCTGATTGGATTCTCTTATCCTGTCTTCTTACACAATGACATGAAATAATCAAGGGATGTCCCACTCTTTGAGGTGTAGTACCCAACTCCAGCTTGCATCAACTGACACTTAAATGTAACAATCTGGAAATATCATGAATATGGTGCAGGATTGCTAATGGTTAACCAGCATTAGTAGTTTTATCTGGCAGGTGTTTGTTTTCACAGAAGCTGAGTTTTATTTAGTCTTGACTCATTGAGCCTGAAATGCTTAGAGACACTTCAGGGAACTTAGCTCCCTGCTGTTCAAATGGCAGGGCTCTGTAAACGAGTTCCTTAGGTAGATGCCAGCACATGCTGCTTTAGATTGCATGATTACATTTTAAAATCTACCAAAAAAAATTATAGGACTAGGTTTAGGAGTATTAGTGGTTGCCCCGAGGACCTTATAATTCATGATTTATCATAAAGATATTTAGGATTTTTAACCCTTCCATGTTTTCATTCTTAATGTTTTAATATTTTGTTAATATCACCACATCTGTATACATGAGAACATACTGGTTCATTCAGAATTAACAAAAACAATTCAATATCATAAAAGAATTAATATTTTAACAGCTGATGGTAACAAATGTTACCTTCTTGACAATATCTAAATAAATATGCAAGTTTTAGTGTTGCTTAAATTTAAAAAGAAAAAAAAATGCTAGATATATAATTAAAATTTACAGCAAATATAAATATTTATGAAATTTTATGCCATGGAATATAAAAATTCAATTAGAAACATGTCCTCAACGAAAATCAGGAAAAAATTCCTCTCAAATGTTTATATTTTAAAATATACATCATTTTGCCTCATTGAAATGGGAAGTAGAATAAGATGTTTACATATATAAATAAACAAAATTATTTGAATCACATGTATTTCTTAAAACTTTTTTAGTCAGCGTTATTGTGGTATAATTGACATTAAATGAACTGCGTATGTTTAAATTGTACAATTTGACATTATGGCAAACATATACACCATGAAACTATTACCAAAATACAGATACTCAATGTGTGTATTACTACATGTTTTTCCTCATGTCCTATGTAATTATTCCTTCTCTGCCACAGCTATCCCTCTCATCAAATGTCCAGGAAACCACAGATCTTCCTATGGCTATGCAACAGTTTGCATTTCCTAGAATTTCATACAAATGAGATGATACGGTATGTACCTTTCTCAGGATTTTATCATTCATTTTATCATTAATTAGATTTCACATAACCAACATCAGTGTTTGAGTTCCTCCACTCCAAAAATTAATATAAACTGTCTTTTAATTTTTAGTTATTCAAGTAGTTGTACAGTAGTATCACATTTCAGTTTTAATATGCATTTACCTAATGACTAACAATGTTGATCCTCTTTTCAAGTGCTTACTTGGCATCTGAATATCATCTTTGGTAAAATATATGTTTTAATCATGGAACAATTTGATTAATTGAATTATGTTCTTTTTATTGAGTGGCTGTTTTTTATATACTCCACGTCCACTTATGTCTATTATTAGATACTTGACTAACATTTTACTAAAACAGTTAAACATTTTTTTCTTATCTTAATGAAGTTAATTTTCATAATGTGTTAATTTTCTAGTCTAATTCAAGGTCACAAACGTTTCTCCTATGTTCTTTCAAAAGTTTAGAACTTTAGATTTTATTAAGGTATGTGTTCCAGTTTGAGTTGATTTTTTATATTGTGTGGAACATGTCTGAGTTTGTTCAATTTTAATTTTTACATATATGCATGTCCAATGGAAAATTCTCTTTTAATTGGTATATTTAGATAATTTAAATTTAATGTGATTATTGATTTGATTAGGTAGAAATGTATCATCTTTCCATTTGTTTTACATTTATCTTCTTCATTTCTTTATTCCCTTTCATTTTTGTGTTTTAGTGATTAATTGAATAAATTGTATGCTTCTATTTTATCTTCTTTGCTGGTTTAGCACCTATAACCTTTTATTTTAGTGGTTGCTTTCCTATTTATAGTATAGATTTCTTATCTTATTATAATCCACCTTTAGGTAATATTATAACCCTTAGCCTATAGTTAATACTGTAAGTAAAAAGTTTCATTTCTCTCCATTAGACTTTTGCGGTAATAGTGATATGCACTTTACACAATACATTGTTATTATTATTGTTTAAATAGTTGATTGTATTTCAAAAATATTTAAATAGCAAGATAATGTATTCATTTTATCTGGATCTCATGTATTTACCAAGGAAGCTGACATTTCTTTGTCTGTCCTTGGAGTAGATTCATATTCCCATCTTGAATCATTTTGCATTTTCTTACAGGAATTCGTTTAACATCTTAAAGTTGGGTCTACTCATCATATATTATTTCAACTTTTGAATGTCTGAAAGTCCTTATTCTGCCTTAATTTTTGAAAGATATTTTCTCAGTATAAAACTCTATGCTCACATAGTTTTTTCTTCCAATACTTTAAAGAAGTTGTTTTCATGCTTTAAAGAGGTTGTTCTATTCTCTTTTTACTTGCATGTCTTTAGTAAAATTTTGTCGTCATCCCTACTTTTGTTTCTCTATATTTTTGTCTTTGGATGTTTTTTTACTATCACCTGATTATAGGTTTTGAATGATTTATTATGATGTATGTTTGTTTAGTTTTCTTGATATTTCTCTCGTGCTTGAAGTTTGAATTTCTAGAAATCTTGAGTTTATACTTATTATCTAATTTGTAATATTTAATGTTACACTATTTTAAAGATGTGTTGTTCTTTCTATAAAAACTAGACACTTTAGGATATTTCAACATCTTAAGTAAGAATTTGGTGGATTTGGCAAGAAGTGTACCATGGAATAAAGACTGTATTTCCTGATTGACTTGAAGAAAGAAGGGTATGTTGAATGCAGCTTGAAGTGTACACTGTAATAAATTACAAAAATAAACAAGCTTTGGTTATGCTAAATTTCAAACATTTTGTTAACAATAGAAACCATTTAAAATGTATGTCCAAACCATAATTGATTCAGGCACTCAGAAGGAATCATAGGACTTGACAGGAAGCAATTTTTAAAAGGAAAACCTGAAGTGCAATCTGGGTAGGAGGATGAAAAGGTGTGAAAGATTTTATGATACATTTAACTCTTTTTTTTTTTCACACACCTGACTCAATTCATCCAGAAATTATTTTGATCATGGCTTAAATACAAGCAGATTCCAAACACTTAACACCTCTAGGGCTACCATTCTGAGCCAGGACACCCATTAACTTTTATTAGGAAATAGACTAACTCCATACATTATCTCTCTGCTTCTGCTCTTGCTTCAGTTAGTCTCTTCTAAGTATAGCAGCTACAAAAACCATTTAAATATTCTAAGCCAAAGATTACCATTTTCTTGCCAACATCCAATTTATTTAGTGTAAAATCCAATATTCTTACACTGGCCTATTAGGCAGGCCATGGATCTAATTCTCCATTACCTCTTTGACATTATATTTCACAGTTCTCATAGAATACCTGCTCCTAGAATACCTGACTCTGGTATTTCCTCTGTCTAAAATATAGATCCCCAGTATCACTAATATAAGTCCTATCCAAACGTTTTCTTTTCAATAGACTACCTGCTAGCCTATTTAAAATTATTTTTATACTTTAATTTCTATAAAATATGTAGCTTTCTATCATACTGTATAATTTATAAATTTCTTTACCAAGAAGAGGATTTTTGTTTTGTTTTGTTGGTTTGGTTTGGTTCACTGATTTTTTTTTTTTACTTTAATTTTAATTTTTGTGGTTACATAGTAGGTGTATATATTTATAGGGAACATGAGATGTTTTGATACTGCCATGTAATGTGAAATAAGCACACCATGAAGAATGAGATATCCATCCCCTCAAGCATTTATCTCTTGAATTACAAATAATCTAATTACACTCTTTAGTAATTTTAAATTGTACAATGAAGTTATTATGGACTATAGTAGCTCTTATTTATTCTTTCTATTCTTTTTTCTGTACCTATTAACTATTGCCACCTCCTCCCCAGCCCCTAGGACTACCCTTCTCAGCCTCTGGTAACCATCCTTCTGTGCTCTATATCCATGAGTTTCAATTGTTTTGATTTCTTAGATCCCACAAATAAGCGAGAAAAGGCAATGTCTGTCTTTCTGTGCTGACTTATTTTACTCAACATAACGATCTCCACTTCCAACCATGTTATTGAAGATGACTGGATCTCATTCTTTCCTGTGGCTGAATAGTACTCCATTATGTATATGTACTATAGTTTCTTTATCCATTTATCTGTTGATAGACACTTAGGTTGGTTCCAAATCTTAGCTATTGTAAACAGTGCTGCAACGAACATAAGAGTGCAGATATCTCTGTGATATACTGATTTCCTTTCTTTGGGGTATATACTCAGTAGTGGGGTTGTCAGATCGTAGGATAACTCAATTTTTAGTTTTTGGAGAAATCTCCAAAGTGTTCTCCATAGGAGTTGTACTAATTTACATTTCCACCAAGAGTGTACAAGTGTTTCCTTTTCCTCCATATCCTCACCAGTATTTGTTTTTGCCTGACTTTTGTATATAAGCAATTTTAACTGGGGTGACATGTAATCACCTTGTAGTTTTGATTCGCTTTTCTCTGTTGTTCAAAGTCATTGAGCGCCTTTTCATATGCCTGTCTGCCATTTTTATGTCTTCCTTTGAGAAATGTCTAATCAAATCTTTTACCTGTTTTTTAATCAGAAAACTGACACTGGACCTCTTCCTTACACTTTATACAAAAATTAACTCAAGATAGATTAAAAACTTAAATGTAAAACTCACATTATTAAATATTTTTCTATAGAGTCATTTGAGCTCCTTATATGTTCTGTTTATTAATTCTTTGTCATATGGGTAGTTTGCAAATATTTTCTCCCATTTTCTGAGTTGTCTCTTCACTTTGTTGATTGTATCTTGTGCTATGCAGAAGTTTTTTGACTTGATGTGATCTCATTTACCCATTTTTGCTTTGGATGCCTGTGCTGTGGGGTATTGCTCAAGCAATTATTGCCCAGATCAATGTCTTGGAGATTTTCCCTGATGTTTTCTTGTAGTAGTTTCATAGTTTGAAGTCTTAGATTTAAGTATTTAATACATTTTTATTTGACTTTTATATATAGCAAGAGATAGGGGTCTAATTTCATTTTTCTGCATATGGATTTCCAGTTTTTCTAGCACCATTTATTGAAGAAAAGACAATCATTTCCCCAGTGTATGTTCTTGACACCTTTGTTGAAAATGAATTCACTGTAGGTGTGTGGATTCGTTTCCAGGTTCTCTATTCTGTTCCACTGGTCTATGTGTCTGTATTTATTCCAGTGCCATGCTGTTTCATTACTATAACTCTGCAGTGTAATTTGAAGTTATGTAATGCGATTTTTCAAAATAAGAATTATAAAGAATAATAAAAAGAGAGGCAATCAACAGTAATAGAGAACTATCAGAAAAAAACTGAATCAAATAATCAGAAGTATTGTGAGATAATAAAGTATAGAAAGTTCATATTTTATATTGCAATAAAAGTTAATACATATGATGAATTTAATATTCAATACAAAATATATAGAAGGATATAACTAATGGAATGAAAAATAAAGACACGATTATATAAAAGATAAACTTAAAATCTGAAAATAAAATCTATATATTAACAAATAAGAGACTATGTACTAATAGTTTAAAAGTGCATACAAATAAAGAACACTAAAATAGTTTTAGTAAAAATAAAGATGTAAAAATAACTACAATTAAATAAGTCAAAGTAAAAAGGAAATTATTTAAATTGAATAGCTTTACCATTAGAGTCAATAAGTGTGAGTAAAAATTCAGAATTTTAAGTGTTCAAGCAATAGACTTAATTTTCTAAGCCTTGAATTCTCACATGTAAAATAGAGTAATTTTGCACTTTTTAATGTAGAGATTGTTAGGAGTAAGATAATGCACTTCATGAATGTAACATGGATCTTAGCACATAGTAAATTGTCAACAAAGGATTGTTATTTATGTAGTAGAACAAGGTATTCCAGAAAATGAGCCCTGGAGAGTGAGAAGTGGATTGTAAATAACGGCAATAATTTGGCATTAATAAATTGTTGAAAATATGTTAAAATGTTAAATCATAGAAGTTTTTGCATAAATTTATGCAAGTATAGGTATATATAATTTAAAATGGAAAATACAGATTAAATATTAGCAATCAGAGACTAGACCGACTGGAACCCTCAAAGTGTATAACAAAACACATTAAATGATATTTGTATCTTATCCCTTATGACAAAGAGAGCCACCTCATCAACTACCAAGAGGTGATCTAACAGTAACACTCAGCTTTAGCACTCCTCCCCAGCCCATTAATAGAAAGTATTATTTATGCTCCCAGTTACCTTCTCCCAATAGTCATAGTCACCTTCCTCTTGAGTTCACTCTTGTGTCCTGTTGCTTGAGTAGTCCTTTATTTCTTGACTTTAAATATCTACATATTTTTAGTCATTACAGTCCATTTTCTGGGAGGACTATCATTGTATTCTACAATCCTCTAGTGGTTCATAGTACTATCACTATCTGCAAGTTAAAATTGCCTAGACAGCTGTAATGAATAAAAAAAAAAAAAAGCAAACAAGCAAAACAAATGAAATAAGTCACAGATTGGTAGACTACACCACAGATCAATTAAATCAGAAACAAAGTGAATTGGTTCCAGGAAATATGTTCTATAACTCCTCAGGTGATTTTCAGCCTACATTGAGAACAACCACTTTGCATCATCTATAAAACACTCTGGATGGATATCTTATTTTAACATTGGATTTTCGATAGGGAAATTATTTCTCTTTCCATTTGGTCTTTTTCAGCAGAGTTTCTTTATCCAAATTTTGTACATAGTTTCGAGCTTTTTAGATTATGAAAGAAAATATTGCACCGCTCAATGTAATCTTCAAAAAGCCCAGCAGAGCAGGTCTAATCTAATACATATGGTGTTTCTTTCTCAAATAGCAGAGTGTAACCTATCAAAAAGTATCTCCACAATACTCTTTTTTGTTTATTTTTGCATTCCTTTGCTGATACTTGTGTAACCTTTGGTACCTGATTTCAACTAACAATTTTACTCAAATCTCTCGCCATTTAATATACGAATGAAAAATATTTCAGTGATCCAAGTAGATGCTTTGAAAAATGTATTGGGAGGAGGGAAGGACCAGTTTACAATGAACACTGATGTGAATCATAGGAAATACAGCAAAACAATTATTTGCTGATTTTCTCTACCGTTATGAATGCATTTATTTGTGCATGTGTATGTATATATGGACCTTTAAATTAAATGTGACACTACCATTCTAACCACAGTTCTAGAAAATCAGAAGCAATTATTTAATGAGATCTCAACAGTTTTTAGAAACTTGACATTTTCTGCAAGCATAACTTCTCAATGTCAAAAATATAGAGCACCTTAGTTTTAAGTTGTGGTAAAATAATCTGGGCACCACTCTAGAATTTACCTTCTAAATTTGGCAGTCTAATTTTGCCTCATAGCCCTGCCTACATGCATGTTTTGAAAGTCCCCGTCTTTGTGTGCTGGTCCTTAGTCTTGACTTTATATTAAATCACTTGGGGTGCCTTAAAACAAATACTATGACACTATTATAGATTAATTAAATAAGAAAATGGCAAATGTTGGAATCAGAGCATCATCATTTAGTGCTTTTTCTTTGCCTTTGTGCTTTTTTTTTTTTAATAAAAAGTAAATTTACTTCTATTATTAAGTTGTTCAACCAGGACAATGTTATATGAAATGGTTAAATTAAACAAGGTAAGAATTCTAGGATATTCCTTTTTTATAAAAGCAAGTCACACAGTGCTTGCCCAAGTTATTGGGAGTCTCTACATGCTGGAAGAGATAACCACAATATTTTCTTAATGAGGGTATAGGAATATAAATAAATTTCCATATTTACTGTCCTGGTAACGTGGATACAGAAAGCTGGAATCATCCTCTCCAGAAGATTGATGGGAAAAGTAGAAGCAATTATGAAGAAAAGGTCAGTAACACTGAGCAACTCTCAACAGTACTGCTAGAAAAGCCAACTTGATTTAATTCTCATAACTATTGAAAAGGTTGGCAGTGAGTGTAGGATTACCATAGGTATGCAGTAGATTTCTTCAAAAGATTAAAGGATAACTGTTGTTGCTTTAACTGTGCTTCACCGGCAAGTAATATTTAAAATACTTCAAGTTGACCTTTAAATGGAAGAACAAAGCTGAAATGCCAACCAACTAATCCATTCATGTGTTCTATGTTCCTATTTATAAGAGGAAATCTTTAGAAAAATTATTTCAAAGTCAATAGAGAAGCTATTTCAGAAACAAAACATTTAGAGTAATATTTATTGGGTGTGTATATAATTTATTTAAACTTATACATTATTATTCAATTTTACAATTTGATTGTGCAAATACTGCTTTAAATTGCATATTTAAATATTTCTGTTGAATTGTATGTCAGTATTTTACAACAAGATTACCAGTAGTTTGTGAAACTTACTAAGTTCAGAACTGTGGTTCATAGGCTGACCTCACTGATGATAGCTTTACAAAGGACACTTTTCTGTGAATGTAATCTATATTTGCTGTTATAAATATTGGGTCACAGACCAAAATAGAATGAATGTAAATTCCAGGAAAAACTTATTAATTACAAACAAGTTATTTATTGGTTAGTAGCAACAGAATCTCTCTATCTACTATGTATCTATCTATCTATCTATCTATCTATCTATCTATCTATCTATCTATCTGTCTAACTATTATCCGTCTCTATATTCTCCCAGCAGATAATGACTGAAATGTCATTTTATTCCAGAAATATATCTCATTTTCCACATTGTATAGCTTAATTATAATATATGTAATGAAAATGACAAAAACCCTAAAAGTATATAGCTAAATATATATATATATATATTTAAAAAACTAAATAAGCCCATCTAAACAGCATCCAAATCAATGACACTACATCACTTTTAACCCAGAATTTCTGATTATGCCTTCTTTTAATTATCTCTTGCCTTCCACCCCATAATTCTCAGGAGTATCCATTTTACTATCTTTTAAAAGGACTGGATGTTTTGTCTGATTTTTGCATGCTATAGAAATTCATATGGAACCAAAAAAGAGCCCACATAGCCAAAGCAATCCTAAGCAAAAAGCACAAAGCCAAAAGCATAACACTAGCTGATTTTAAACTATACTTTAAGGCCATAGTAGCCAAAACAGTATGAAACTTGTAAAAAACAGATACATAGATACATCTAACAGAATAGAGAGCCCATAAAGTGATACACCTCCAACCAACTGATCTTTGATAAAGCTGGTGATAACAAGCAATGGGTAAAGGACTCCCTATTCAACAAATTGAGCTGGGATAACTAGTTAGCCATATGCAGAAGAATAAAACTGGACCCCTTCCTTTCTCCATATACAAAAAAGTAACTCAGAATGGATTTAAATGTAAGATCTCACATTACAAAATTACTAGAAGTAAACCTAGGAAATATCCTTCTTGATATCAGCTATGGTAAATAATTTTTGGCTACGTCCTCAAAAGTAATTGCAACAAAAACGAAAATTGACAAATTGACTGATTAGACTAAAGAGCTCCTGCACAGGAAAATAAGCTCCTGCACAGCAAAATAAACTACCAACAGAGTAAACAATCTACAGAATGAGAGAAAATATTTGTAAGTCATGCTTCTTATATTGTTTGGCTGTTTCCCTATCTAAAATCTCATTTTGAATTATAATCCCCACAATTGCAACGTGTCACAGGTGGGACCACAGATGAAGGTAACTCGATCATGGGGATCATTCCCCCAATGCCGTTCTCATGATAGCGAGTGAGTCACATGAGATCTGACGGTTTTCTAAGCGTCTGGCATTTCTCCTGTTTGCCCTTCTCCTTCTTGCTGACCTGTAAATAAGGGACATTTTCCCCCTTTGCCTTCTGCCATCATCATAAGTTCCCTAAGGCTTTCCCAGCTATGCATAACTGTGAGTCAATTAAAACTCTTTCCTGTATAAATTTCCCAGTCTTGTGTATTTCCTGTTAGCAATGTGAGAAAGAACTAATACAGCATCTAACAAAGGTCTGATGTCCAGAATTATTTAACAATTCATTTCATTATTATTTAATAATTAATGAATTAAACAATTCAATAAGCAAAATACAATTCCAATGAAAATCAGCAAAGTATATGAACAGACACTTTTCAAAAGAAGACATACAGCCAGGTGTGGTGGCTCACACCTGTAATCCTAGCACTTTGGGAGGCCAAGGTGGGCAGATCACGAGGTCAAGAGATCGAGACCATCCTGGCCAACATGGTGAAACCTTACCTCTTCTAAAAATACAAAAATTAACTGGGTGTGGTGGTGCACACCTGTAGTACCAGCTACTCAGGAGGCTGAGACAGGAGAATCACTTAAACCCGGGAGGCAGAGATTGCAGTGAGTTGAGATCATACCACTGCACTGCAGCCTGGCAACAGAGTGAGACTCCATCTCAAAAAAAAATAAATAAACGAATAAATAAATAAATACAAGTGCAACAACAACAAAAAAAAGTTTTATAATCATTAACTATCAAAGAAATCCAAACCACAATGAGATATCATCTCACACCAGTAAGAATGTCTGTTATTAAAAACTCAAAAATGAACAGATGCTGGCAAGAGTATGGAGAAAAGAGAATGCTTATACACTATTGGTTAGAATGTAAATTAGTTCAACCACTATGGAAAGCAGTTTGGAGATTTCTCAATGAACTTAAAACATAGCTACCTTTCAACTTGGAAAACCCATTCTTGGGCATATACCCAAATAAAAATTAATATTTCTCCTAAAAAGACACATGCACCTGTATGTTCATTACAGTGCTATTCACAATAGGAAAGACAACTTAGGTGCCCATCAATGGTGAATTGGTTTGAAAAAATGTAGTTCCTGCATGCCATGGAATAATACACAGCCATACAAAGAATGAAATCATGTCCTTTGTGCAACATGGAAGTAGCTGGAGGCCATTGTACTAAGCAAATTAATGCAGGAACAGAAAACCAACTACTACATGTTCTTACTTACATACACAAGTACACATGGACATAAAAATCAGATCAATAGACTGCGAGAGGGGGAAGGGAATCAGGGAGGAATGGGGTGGAAAACTACCTATTGGGTACTATGCTCACTGCTTGGGTGATGAGATCAACCATATCCCAAACCTCAGCATCACACAAACCTGTGCATGTATCCCTGAATCTAGAATAAATATTGAAATTGTAAAAAAACATAATGTTGCATATCATAAATATATAGTCATTTTTCAATTAAAAATAAATTTTAAAAAGGAAGAAAGAAATCATATTGTATCATATGTATTATTCTGTGTTTTTTCTTGCTCTGCATTAAGTTTGTGAGGTTCATCTTAATTTTTGCTGTAATTGTAGGTTTTCCATTCTCATTGCTGTGTAGTATTCCATTGTATGAATTATCACAATGTATTTATTCATTTTGCTGTAGATGGATACTGCATCTTTTAAACAAATTGATCCAATTAAATCAAACCAGCATTAATAATACTCAGTATTACATTAAATCAGTGTCTACATATCTGAGTTACTGGTGATTACAAACTACCAAAGAAAGGCATTGAGAATAGCATCCCTGTAAGGCTTCTAATGTAGAAACCATATTACAAGTAAAGAATAAAATATAGCATAGATTAATCAAAATTGTTGAGGAAACACATTCATTATGTGTATATATGTCTATATTACAACAGCAGTTGAGTAGGACAAAATGCATGTTTTTACGAACCAGAACATGCTGACATCATCTCAGATAAAGAAAGAAACTCACTGCAATATAAGAATATGACTGAAGTAAGAATCTGCTGTGAAGAAATAAGGTAAGTGTCTCATTGAATAGAAAGGATAGTTGGGTTGATAGAATGACAAATTGTGAACCAAGGGCCAAATATGGTACTTTTGGGTGTTCACTATATATGAAAAGGCATGAAGCAGGTTCAGCATTTTGATAGTAAGTCAAAGTTGGGAACTACACATTGGAAAAATGGAGGAAGTATAAGTTAGTGTTAAGCAGGTGGAGGTATTTGTGACCATTTGTGAAACTGAGACAAGAGTGGAAAAGGTAGTAAGAAAACTCAAAATATAATAACTAGAATTAGAATTTAGCAGAATATTCAAAAATAGTGTTGAAGAAAAGGGTATTATCAAGCTCAATTTAAGGGTCAAAATTAGATACAAAGAAACAAACATGGGATAGAGTTCATAGGATAGTAAGAAGTGGTGACATAATAGTTTAACTAAAGGTATGACACTTCATTCCAGAATATAGTATTTCTGTTCACTATTTTATATTTAAAATGCCTTCCTGGAGTGCGGAGATAAGATAAAGGGATTTTGATTCTTACCTTATTTGACCCATCAAATCTGAACAAGGGAAATAATTTTGACAGAAAGCTGAAATTTTGGTAAATTTGATTTTAAGTCTACTTGTGCTCGTTTTTTTAAGGTAGCATATTTTCCTTAAGAATGAGAAAATGCTTATTTAAATGGACTACCTTTCATGATGTTCCCTAAACCCAAAGTAAGTGATGTATTTTCTTCCCTACTGCTCTATACTGTCGTCCTTTCTTCTCCAGTATATTGGAGAGAAAATGTTGGGAAGAAACAATAACACTGATTTAACTGATGCTGCACTTCACTCTTGGTTATCGTGACTAGCTACTCTGATGAATTCCGTTTTTTAACATTTCTGAATGATTCCAATACATACCTATGTAGAATAAAAATACAATAACATCTAAAAATGTGCATTTTACCCCTCTGGCATTGTAGTGTCATTAAATTTTCTATCATCTCTCTTATACACAGATATAACTAAACTTGCTTAATTTTAGGAATAATCTACATCCTTGCCTAAATTTCCTCAGATAGCCATATTTACCAGAAGTCTGGAATATAGTTAAGTATTTTTTTTTTTTTTTACTTACGTTTTCTTCATTAGGAAAAATGATAGCTTTTTTTCCCTGTCCTCTTTATCAATTACCATTTTCTTGAATTTCTCTAATTTTGAAATCATTTTCTTTTACATTAGTTGTGATGATATTATTTTCATTCTTATTTTGTTTTCGGTCTTTGTAAACTCGCTGCTTAAAATCTTTTTTTTTTTTTTTTTTTTTTTTTTTTTTTTTTTTTTTTTTGAGACTGAGTCATGCTCTGTCGCCCAGGCTGGAGTGCAGTGGCCGGATCTCAGCTCACTGCAAGCTCCGCCTCCCGGGTTCACGCCATTCTCCTGCCTCAGCCTCCCAAGTAGCTGGGACTACAGGCGCCTGCCACTTCGCCCGGCTAGTTTTTTGTATTTTTTAGTAGAGACGGGGTTTCACCGTGTTAGCCAGGATGGTCTCGATCTCCTGACCTCGTGATCCGCCCGTCTCGGCCTCCCAAAGTGCTGGGATTACAGGCTTGAGCCACCGCGCCCGGCCTAAAATCTTATTTCATTATGTTATTACCTTGACTTGGTGCTCTTACTTTATAGAATCATTATGTTTATTATGTTCTTTAAAGCATGAAATGGATGTTTTCCCCTTAATTTTGTTTCCTTTAATTTCTTATCAGATTCTTAAACTCTAACTTCTACTATTATTTTTATTGTAATATATTTGCCTATTTGACATTATTTGCTATTGTTAATATTGTTGTTGCTGTTTACATTTAATTTGAGTGGCTCTGTTCAAATCTTCTATTGGCTTTAATCAAATGGGAGTACATTCTTGTCTCCCGTCGCACCATATCTGACCATTATACTTGTTCTTTTTTGAGCGAGATTTCGAAATCTGTGGTTTGAATTCCCTCTCATTTTAGTAGCCTAGGATAACTAGTCAGGGGTGCAAAGAGACTTCTGATGCATCTATGTCCAATATTTTTCTTGAAATCTGAACAGTTCTGTCATTTCTTCAAAAACTTTTTTTAATCACCTGTATCAGCATACACCCTGAGAGTGAGTGGTATATTCTATTCTGGGGACACCAGGTTTCAGATAATTTGTTTTTGACATTGACAAATTTTGTTTTTCCTTCCTCTGCTAAATCCTGCAATGGAAGGTGATAATAAATTGAGTTGTTTATCCTCAGGAGTTTTGCATTATATTTTTCCCATGTCGGCTACTCACTCCCTCACTCTATCTTCTTATTTCCGTATTAAGAGTAATTAAAATATTAGAGATTTTTCCTGCTCATCTGCATTCCCCTTTAACCTTCCGTAGAAAATGGCTGCTAGTCTAGGAGTCATTTCATTCAATGTAAAGCCACCAGAAATATTAGCTACTGGACATACTCTTGCTGTGCCACACTCATAGTCATTGGGGAAAAAAAGTCCTTAAATTTGTATAATCTATTTATAAATATGTCAAAAGTCAATTCTTCTTTTCATTTACCAAAATGACTACACATTCACTACCATTTTTAAACTTAAATCCCTTAATTCCCACCTCTTAGAAGGTGGTCCTGCCTCATATTTCAAAGAAAATAACGACAGCCATCAGGAGAGAACACCTTTAACTTCTTTGCAACTAAGTTACCAGCATGTACAACATGCTTTCCTCCTGTATTTTTTATACTAATAGAAGAGCTGTTTCTTTGATTAGGGTCTCTTTTTTCACCTACACCCTGGAGTTCATGCCTTTATAACTCTTCAAGGAACCTGAATCCCGATGTATCTTTCTCTTTTGTATCTTCATCTCATCCTCTAGTTTTAATAATTTTATTGAATCAGTATGAAAATACTTCAATAATTAATTCATCTTTAAATGTATAATCCTCTCTTTTATTACTCCTGCCAGGAGCCACTCTGTCTCCATGTGTAGAGTGAAAGTTTCTTAAACAGGTCTCTAAACTTTTAACTTTTATTAAATCTACTGTCTCTCTTAATCCAATAAACCACTAAGCCGTTTAAATGCTGTGTCATAAATACTTCTAAATTCAACCTAATTTTGCCATTTTCACTGAAAATATATTCATCTGGACCACAACATTTTTTTAAGAAAATTACCATAGTTGAACCTTTAAGCTAACTCAATTTCAAACTACAGCCATATCACTTAAGAATGGGGAGACATGCTCTACAATTGAGGTTTGTGTAAGTAAAACACATAATTAGGAAATTTAATCATGCTTCAAGCATCATAGAGTACACTTACACAAACCTAGATGATATAGCCTACTGCATTCTTAGGTTTTGTGTATTGCTACTACACATGGGCTATAAACATGTATACTATGTACTGAATAGCACAGGCAATATGGCAGTTATTTACTATTGTTTATCTAAACGTATCTAAACATAGAAAAATACAGTAAAAACATGTTATAAAGAATAAAAATGGTACACCTATATAGGGCACTTACCATGAATGGAGGTTTCAGCACTAAAGGTTGCTCTGGCTGACTCAGTGACTGGGTGGAGAGTGAATGTGAGGACCTAGAACACTACTGTACATTACTGTAGACCTTATAAATACTGTACACCTGTGCTACACTAAATTTATTATAAAAATTAAAAATTGCACTATTATGATATCTACAACATAACTAGGCAATAGAAATCTTTCATCGTCATTGTAGTTTGATATAGGCCACTGTGTTATATGCAGTCTTTTGTCACCAAAACGTCTTTATGTGGCTATAATCACATGACTATAATCAAAGCAAATCAGAGTGGACTTCCAGTAATGCAAATATGTTAGCATGTCCACTTTTAATAATTCATTCACTTCCTCTTTTCGTTAAAATGGAATTCAACCCTTAAATATGATAAGCAAGGTTCTACAAGATCTGTTTTGTAGACTTATCTAGCTTTAGCTTCTTGTCCTTTACCATATGCTCACTATGAATTAGTTACAATAAATATTTCCAGTGCTTCACAAATACAATGCATCTTATTTCCATTATGACACATTCTTCCCTTTTCTCTTCTAGAACAGAAGTGCCTACTGGTAGTTACCACTCCTCTTTTGTACATGTAAGTTAAAAATTACATCCAAAGGACCTTTTTGCTTGATTATTAAAATAAACTTTTTGGTCTGTTTTTAATGATGTTTATGTTTTCTCTCTAATAGCTTTAATTATACTTTATTATTATGACTATTATAATGCATATTTTTGTAAAGTATAAATGCTTTGAAGGTAAAAAAACATACTGCCTTTTTTTTTTTTCAGTATATTCCTACAGCTACTACAGTCGCTGAATCCTAATATATGTTTCTTTTCTAATGAAAGAGAGAAGAAAGTGGGTATGAGTCTAAACAGGATGTTGACCACATTTTTAGAGATTATGATGAGTGCTAGAGAATGAATTAGCTTCCACTGAGAGTGTTTGAAAAGAAATTTTACCTTAAACAAAAGGAATATTTAGAGATAAAATTATTAAAAGTTGCAGGGAATTCCAAAGAATGAAGCAGAAATATAGAGTAGAGTAAAGAAGATCAGGAGAAAAGAAAATAGAATAATGGCTCAGAGTTGAAGAAATAGTAAGTAGGAGCAACTGTACAGTATTAGGAATACTGTATTCTAGGAGTTCTCTGTTTCACTTTTCTATTTTCAGATACACACACATACACACACACACACACACAGACACACACACACAGAATGGTATAGAAAATTCTTAGGTTAGCTGAAATATCCTGATCCCTTTCCCACCGTCTAAATCA
The DNA here is from genome assembly GCF_024542745.1 of Macaca thibetana thibetana. Taxonomy (NCBI): domain Eukaryota; kingdom Metazoa; phylum Chordata; class Mammalia; order Primates; family Cercopithecidae; genus Macaca; species Macaca thibetana. The sequence goes on along the minus strand of NC_065578.1, from coordinate 104,852,972 downwards.
TTTTCTTGGATTTATATTTCTTTAGGTTTTTCTAGGATACCTGGCTAGCTTACTTGAATTCTGATACTTATAATTTATAGTTTAATGAGCTAACAATTTTTACATTATATTTGAATTTTAATAATTAACAATATTTGTTGCAATAATAAAGTGAATGTAAATTTTTCTGAAAGTCTACAAATTAATAATATTAAAAGTAGAATTTTTTTCCTGTCATTTCTTAATTCACATCGCAGGCAGCAGTCTTTCTTGCATACATACAAAATTGACCTTGGAGAGAAGGAACATAAACAAAATTAACTGGCTGTTCAAGAAGGCACTTTTCTTCTACCCTCATAGTTTCTAAAGGTTAGTATTTAAAAAGTGTCTGCTAATTTTCTCTGGTCATTTCACTAAGCCAGGTCCACATTTTAATATAGCATAATCACAAATTCAATGCAATGTTTTAATTATCTTCTTTCTTGAATGGAAAAGTAAGGCAGGTGAGTAGTGAATTTTCTGAAGGCAGATAGATGATTGTGCTTTAAGCTTAAATAATATGCTGCTGTATTCAATTAGTCCCCAAAACTCCAGATGAGACTGAAGGGAGTAATGGGATGGGAAACAGGGTAGAGCTTCCTTCTACAGTGGTGACCTCCTGAGCACGGAGGGAAAATTGAACTGCCTCATGCTTGGAACCAGATAATGAATACCTGAGAGGAAATCCTCTGAGTGGTGTTTATTTTCCACTCTTTATGCTGATCTTAAAAATGTTCCAGTTCATATTCTCCATGGGATGTTCACAGGTGCTGAAATTACTGCAATTGGCAGTCCATATTATTCTTGGGGAATAAAGCTCAACAAACTATGGAGAATATTGGCCAGTCATTAATATTAGCATATTAATGCAATCAGACTGACTCTCGAGGGAATCTGAAAGAGAAAAATAAAATGATTGTATTTTACATGACCTTTCCTTTAAAAAAGCACAAGGAAATACTTGTGAGAACATCTATGAATAATTTCTGAGATTTATATCTATTCACAATCACAGAGAGATGTTTATCCTTTCTCTGAACTATTCAAGGTTTTAAAAGCTTTATGTATTCCTTCATATAAGTATATATGTATGTATGTATGTACGTATAGGGGCAGTTACTCAAGTGTATGTAAGACACTGGCTAAAATTTTGACCTGAATTTTCTAGAAAAGCACCCTATCTTTTAGTTAACTTATCTAGTTAATCAATTTTTCAAATTAGTTTTTATTTCAATGAGTATGCACACATTATACCTCTCTCTGTAACTATGAATGCAGGTACAAATATATATCTATCACCTATCTATACACATAGAGAACATCATGAAATTCTAGTTTCTGATAGCTTTTGTTAACATGTTTATGTTTAAACTTTGTGTATTTAAAATGTTTCTTTCAAACAAGAAAAAGTGTCTTAGAGCTCATTAAGAGCTTTTTAAAACATCTCCTGATTTTATAATTTTAACAATTCTTTAGAACTTATTTGCAAATATATTCTGTAATTATACTTACAATTTATTTAATCAAACACTTTTTATTATAAATTTTTATCATTTTCAGATTCCTCAGAATTATAAACCTGGCAATTATAGGTATGTTCTTAAATAAATTTGAGGAAACGTTGTCAATTATTTTCCTAGAAAATGTACTGAAAAGTGTTTATCATATTATACTAAAATGCCCTCTCAAACTGTAACTTCTTTTTGTACACCCAGCAGCACTGCGCAATATTGCTAATTTCTTTCCAGAAACTAGAAATTATAAAAAACATACATACACACACAAAGAAACAAATATTGCTGCATTATTGAAATTTTATCTTTCAGTAAAATAGCTCTTTAAATTTGCATAGCTTTACATGCTAGTGATATAAACTATTTCGTCATTATTATCAAAAAATTATTTTTATTTATATTTTTAATTTGTGTGAAGTACTTAAATATGTTTATTATCTTCTTTCTGATTTCTAGACACTCATTCCCAATTCACTGTTTGCCTCTGACTTCTGAAAAAAAAAATTCTAAATAATATTTCTACTTTTATGTAAATAAATATATGATCTTTTCTCCTTCTTTTGTGACTTTTAGCAAGTTTATTTCCAGAAGTCACATTTATATTAAATAAGTCACTAGTAAGTCCATTTATGTGTTTTTAAAATACCGATGTGTAAACAGTAATCACCATTGCTGCGAGCATAATCCCCTTTGCTGTATAAATTAAGATACTTATAGAAATGTCAGATACTTTTCAGGAAAGGGAGCACACCACAACTGAATTAGCCAGCTGGCAGGGAAGGTTAATAGAACTCTTATGACAAATGTTATCACATTAAAAAAACAACAACAACAACAAAAATTATCAATGCTATTTAGACATGGCAAGATTATTCAAGATCCAAAAAGTTTGGTGGTTCTAACTTACAGTGTGGGAACAACCACACTCGTGTACTTTCTCTCATTTTACCTTGGCAAAGGTATATACCCAAGTTAAAAAAATTATATAAGGATGAATGAACTGAAAGCCTCAGACCTGTAGTTTAAGGTAGGATTAGAACCAGAAATCAAACTACTTGGTATAGTAAGCAAGAATAAAGATTGTTCTCGTTCCAATGTTAAAAGAGACAGCTAAAAGAACCAATAATTTGTTTAGACAATGACAAAAGTCTGAGTAGTCTTCGATAGGCTTGTTGATAATTCCGGATATACCAAATAAGAGTTCATTATTATTTTTAATATTGAGACAGTAGCCTCAAAATTGTAGATTTACTTGCTCCCATATCCACTGAATATTTATTGGTGCAGGTAAGAGATATTATAAAGTTATTTCTAAAAATTGTTTGAGAAGTAGATTCTTTAAAAAAAAAAAACTTTGATTTTGTAGATTGAGAATCCAAGTAAACACTTAGCAGATAAAATCAATGCCATTCAAGTAATATGTATGTAAATAATAAATTTATCTGGATTATTAAAAGCTCTAGTTTAAGGTAGGATTAGAACCAGGAAAAATTGTGTAATAAAAGTGATAAAGAATTTCTTAGGACATAAAGTATGTGTAAGTGGACTAAAATGCTAAGGAAAAGAGATCAATTGAATCCAACAGTTTGTAAACAAGATGAAGTACAGACAGTCCCTAACTTAAGAAGGTCCAACTTATGTTTTTTTTTTGTTGTTGTTACTTTGCGACAGTGTTCCTACAACCAGTTTCTCATTTTCAGTACAGTATTCAGTAAATTCCATAAGATATCCAACACTTTGTTATAAAATAGTCTCTGTGTGAGATGATTATGTACAACTGTGTGCTAATGAAAATGTTCTCAGAATGTTTAAGGTAGGCAAGACTAAGCTATGTTGCCTAAGGAGGCCAGGTACAGTAAATGCATTGTTGACTATGATAGATACAATTTACAATCGGCTTATTAGAATATAACCCCCTTGTAAATCAAGGAGCATCTCTGTATATTGTTCCAATAGACTGGATGCATCGGTGATGGTGAAAACACATGGAATGTAGATGCAGATGTCCATTATATAATATAAAAGGAGAAAAGAAAAATGTTAAGGCTGAAGATATACGATAACAAGTTGTTGAAAAAGAATCAAATATGGTATTATCCATGAATGAATGCAATTCTAGGCATGTGGTACTTAATAACAGAGGATAGTAGAACGAAGATACCCTCTAAGAAATTCTCTGTATTCCAAATATAATCTTCCTCACCTCCACTGTGGAGTAGTTGTTCAGTTTCTCCTTGTTATTCAGGATCACTGACCTCAGCCAGCACTGTAACTTCCTTTTTTGGCTGGTGATTCAGAGGCATAAGGAGCCCTGAGTAGACAGGCAGTACGCTTAACCTTCAGTTCAACAGAATCACTGTTGTATCTCCTGATGGAAGCATTCTTTACTTTGGAACTAAGATCTCTTGGTCAGTAGATCATAAAGGCACAGGAACAGAAAGCAAACATTTTTGTAGTGAGTCACCAGGGATAAGACTGAGTGATGCCAATTCCATTTGCACACTTTGATTCTTGAACCTGTGAATCCTGGCTATAGGAGAAACAACACCATGCATTGGATGCTGATTCTGAGCATATACAACATTCTGGGAAATCTTGCTCTTGCCCTGCAAGTTATTGCCAACTGACTGGCATTGTAACTAAATATTCAAAAGGCCCGCCTTTGCACTGTTATGTCAAGCCAGTTGTTTCAGAACAGTGGACTACATGGTAAAGCCAGTGAATGTCATGAGCATGGGCCCTTTGCCACACTTCGTTTGCCAGGTAGTGAGTTCCTTGTTGTGTGGAATACAATGATGGTAGATGTGGCATTCTGTAAGTCCACAGATGGTAGTTTTTGGCAGAAGCATTGTGTGCAGAGAAGGCTAATCCACATGCGAAGTGTTTATTCCAGTAAGAACAAAATGCTGCCCTTTCCATGGTGAAAGAAATCATCTAGTCCTGGTAATTACCCAAAGGAATGGTGTACTATCAGAGTCTCGAATTTGGCCTTTGCTGCTGGCAGATGATGCACTCAGCTGTGGTTATGTCTAGGTCAACTGGTGGGTATGGAAGTCCACGTTACTGGACCCCTGTGTAACATTCCTATCTGCCAACAGGCTACATTTTTCATGAACCCATTCTAGATGACAGGGTTGGTTGAGGAAGAAAGCTAAATGATATACACTGAATGAATGATGCTATTCAGTTTATTAATAACATCGTCTCTTGAGGAGGTCACCCTTTGAAAAACATTCACAAGGGACATAAATATCTTCATTTTCTTATTTTTGCCCATTCAGAGAGGTTTATCTGCATCTCTTCCCCATATGTCCTTGTTACCAGTTTTTTAATAATGTTCTTTTCAAATCACTAGACATCCAGCCAACCACTGGCCACAGACAGTTAATTAGTATCTCATCACCTGTCTGGCCATTTCTGCTTCAAAGCAAAGAAAATGACCAGAATATATATCAAATGAAAACAATGTCAAAAACTTGTAAGTCTCTATGAACAGAACTTTGAGTAACTAATTGATTCCATTCTCATATAAAGGCTTACTATACCACAATTAAAATCATTTTATATATAAATATTGATTAAGTGTAAAAAGCATTTTTGTATATCTTCATATATATCAAGTGTGATTTATCATTTTACATAAATATTTTCTAACATTTCTATGAATAACATTATTCATTTTATAATTAAAAATATGAAATATAAACAACAAAATAAAACAACTATTTCATCAATCCAATATCCCCCTTCATTTCTTGCCCCTTTCCCTTCTGGTTCATTGCTAAACTTCTTTAAAGTATTTTACATACTCACTGCTTCTACTTTACCTTTTAGGCACTCTCAACCCCACAGAAATCTGTCCTGTATTCACATGAAGTATCTGAAATTTTTCTAAACATGTACACTACTAAACTCTTGACATTAAGCATTCACTGGAGAATGCTTCGTTTATCTGTCCTCTTAATACGATTCTATACTTTGTGATTTGCCTCTTCTTTTAAATAGTTTATTCCCTTATTTTCTATGAAAGCATAATTGCCTGATTTTCTTTTTACTTTTCAATTTTATTTAAGATTATTTGGTAAACTCTTCTTTCTTTTGTTGGCGTTCTCCCAAACTCTGATTTCACTTTTAAGTCCTTCTTTTCATTTTATGGGATAAAACTGTTGTAGCATATTTAGTTTCAAACAATGTATGTTTGATGAAAACCAAATATGAGGGGAAAGTTCGTACTAGTAAACAACTGGGAGAAAGTTTGAAGCAAAAAAAACTATGTATGACAATGCTCAGTAAATAAATGCTCTTTTATTTTTTCCCTCTAGTGTTTGATAGTGACCATTCATTAATAATACTTTTCACAGAGATTCAAATTGTAGGAGCTATTATTTAGTTGATAAAGATAGTTTTTTTGTTTGTTTGTTTGTTTGGTTTTTTTTTTTTTTTTTTTTTTTTTTTTTTTTTGCATTGTAGAACTTACTTTATATCTAGGGAGCTTGTGCTTAGAATTTTTAATAGTCACCTTTTTCTGGCCTCATTATTGCCAGTGTAGAGGTTAGGGCAGGGGAACAAAGGGAAACTTTTGTGCAATTATCTGTTTATAATAACATTAAATCAAATGAAGAAATTAAGAAAATCAATACTGAATTCAACTGCTCATGGTAAGTTCTATAAAGTCTATATCTTTAATAATCCCTCTTTAGTTGGTTTAAAATCCAGTGTGATGACCACATAAATAAATATGTTTTTGTGGATATCTGTATTTCTTTGAGGTAAGTTGGGATGCCAATGTGTTATATTTGATTTTGTAAATACTATGGTGAATATTAGCCAATTAAATGAATGAAGAATATAAAAGTTGCATAGTTCTGTAATCGTTGGGTACAAGAAGCTTCTCTGGATAGTGTCAGCTTCTTTATATCAAGTATATGTTCCCAGATGTTCTGAGACAGTATCCATTTAAGCATGAAGCTTCATATGCCAGAATTGAGAGCTCTAAACTAGATGGATTAAAAAGTTAAAAAAAGACGTAGACTACTATGAATACAATTGTTTATCTTTTGTTTGATTTCTTTGTATTGCTGTACATTTAAAATGAATAGCCAACATTTAAAATAAAGCCTGTATTTAAAATAAGGTGTAACTATCAAGTTGTATACATACTCTGACAGTGTAAATCATATTCCCAGGTTCAGCTAAAATAATCATCATAAACAATGCTTTCTTTTAAATAATTAAATCTAAAAAGTACTGATATTTGATGATAGGCATGATACTCATTTAAATTATTTTAAAATTAATAGATTGTTCATTTAAATTGAAAGCAAGAGAACAGACCCTTGCTCACCAGATCTCTTTTTATGTGCTGTGCAGGGAGTATGGGCAGAATTAGAACTGCTTTCAAAGATTTGAAATTAATCTCACTTAGATTTTTCCTGAAGAGGTAAACTGTAAGTTCATCACAAAATGATTCAGAATGCAAATATGTAAGACCCCTGAAAGGGACAATGTCATCTGGCTCAAAGAGTCAATTTGTGACTCTTAGTAAATAAAGACCTGGGAGATGCAGGATAGTGATATCTCCGTGGCCCCTGATGTGAGAGAAGCAAATCTGGCCTTACCAACACCTGCTGCTCCCTCTAAACAGAGTTCCCCTGCAGTCAAAATATGTAAGAATGCTGAGCTCCAGCCTGGCCTTATAACCATAGATCTTGTTAACGTTTCATCAGTTTAAGCTTCAGAACCCAGAGAACTATTTGATCTCGCTTTGATATTTCTTCTGCATGTGACAGGTTTGGGTTTCAGTATCTAGCTAGGCACTGCAGAAATAACTACCCTCAAAAGCTCAGTCATAAATAATTATTCAGATCTTCAAAAGATTTTTCATTTATTCTCTCATGACACTTATATCAATGTCATGCCTTCCTTAATAGGGTTAACAAAACACATTATTGCCAGTGCTTACCATTTAAATTTTCATTCTCATTCCTTTATTTCTCAAGGCATTTGAATTGGTCCAGATTTTTTTAATTGCACCATTTTGAACCTATATATGAAAGAAGAACTTAAAATACGTCTCTTCTTTCAACCATTTATTAAAAAATAAATATTGTTTCAATATTAGAAAAAACCTGGAAGGAAGGCAGAGTTACATACATTTAAGGAGGACATAGTGTTTATTTAAAAATTGTTGGACTACATTGTGTAGGTAATGAATAGTCCCTGATGGCCCGTGAGCAGTGGAATGGCTACAATACAAAGATTACACAGGTTTCATTGCCAGAGTTGAATTAAAAGAAGAAAGTGCAGAAGAGACATTAATCTCTAGATACTGGTCTTAATTCTTCATCTTCAATTCAGTCCCTAGCCAACAGAATTCCAGTTTCTAATTTTCTCTTTACAGAATGAATTGTTATTAAGATTATCAGTGAGTTCATAATAGCAAAATAAAATGTATTTTCTTCAGCTTTCATCCCATTTGATGCAAGTATAGTATTTGCTTTCCATGTGATTCTTCCCTCTCCCAGTATTCATTTGATCATGTATTTTTGTTTCATTTCCTGTCTTTTTATTGTCCCCTTTCTCTCACACTTGTTTAAATATTTGCCATCATTTTGTACCCTTATTTTCTTTAAACTTGACTTTATATTTTAAAGCAGTTTTAAATTTACAGTTTCCATGTGACATTCCTTCCCTCTAGTATCTACTATTATCAACATCTTGAAATAATGTGGCATATTTACTACAAGTAATGAATGAAAATTGATACACTACCATTAAACAAAATTGATAGTTTACATTAAGGGCCACTCTGCTTCATGTATTCCATGGTTTTGAAGAAATGTGTAATGACATGTACCCATCATTGTAGTCCATACAGCATATTTCACTGCCCTAAAAATCTCCTGTGCTCCACTCACTCACTTCTCCCTGCCCGTAAAGCCCTGGAAACCACTGATGGTTTTTTTTTTTTTTTTTTTTTTTTTTTTTTTACTATCTCTGTAGTTTTGCATTTCTATAATATCATGTAGTTGGAATCTTACAGTATGAAGCCTGTTCAGATTGATTCCTTTTACTTAGTAAATATGCATCTAAGCTTCCCTCAGGTAATTTTTTTTTTTTTTTTTTTTTTTTTTTTTTTGAGGCAGAGTCTCACTCTGTCACCCAGGAGTGACAACAACCTCGGCTCACTGCAACCTCCACCTCCTGGGTCCAAGTGATTCTCCTGCCTCAGCCTCCCGAGTAGTTGGGATTACAGGTGATTATCCATCACCACACCTGGCTAATTTTTGTATTTTTAGTGGAGATGGGGTTTCACCATATTGGTCAGGCTGGTCTGGAGCTCCTGACCTCAAATGATCCCCCTGCCTCGGCTTCACAAAGTGCTGGGATTACAGGCGTAAGCCACTATGCCTGGCCTCTTCCAGATATTTTTCATAGCTTGATAGCTCATTTATTTTTGTTTCTGAATTATAATTCATTGTGTGGCTGTACCACACTTTTTCCATTTACTTATTTGAAGAGCATCTTGCTTGCTTCCCAGTTTTAGTATTTATGAATAAAAATAATATATGTCCCTCTTTTTTAATCATCATATTTTGTTGCTCCTCGGGACTACAGATTCATTGCATCTGTTCTCAATTATTTCCTGTCCCTTGATGAAGTACTATATTTACCTTTATCAAGTTTTGTATTTTTAATATGTTTGCCACAAAGAAGTCATACAAGTATGACAAAAGTAATCTCCTTAAGCCAGAATTCATCTTCTTGTAGCTAACCTGACATCCTCAGTCCTCATTTCTCAGATCTACTATGCGAGAACCTTATCCCTGGTCACCCAGGATCAAAGTTAGACACTCTTTAGCTTTCTTTCCCCATTCTTATACCATCACCAAATCATTTAACAATATTGGCACAATATTTTGTTTCCTACATTCTTTTTTCACCCTTACAACCTCTGACATAAACTGTCATAATATTCTATCTAAAGACTTGGTCTTCCAGGCTTTGTTTCTTAACTCTGTTAACCCAAAGTCTTTATGTAGCCAGATTTAGCTTCTTAAAGTGTAAATCTGTTCATGTTATTGCAACAAATGCAATATTGCAATAATGTCTATTTAAAAATAGCCTAAGTTAAAATTATTTTTTTTTATATAGCGGGCCCTTTATTATCTGACACTAGCTGACCTTTTCAGACCTAATTCTTACAACTGACTCACAGATACAACAAATTTCTATAAATTTCTTTACCAGGCCTCTTTCTTCCTGCTTGTGTTTTTGCATGTGTTTACTTTTATCCCACTCAACTGGATGTCCTTTATCTTATTTTGCCTCTTAGTAAAATCTAACTCTTCCATTAAAATTGTAAAGAGACTACTTTTGAGGATTTCCCCTAAATGTTTTACATAAAATTTTTATTTCTCTCCTTTGTGATACCTAGAGTTTTTAACATATGTCTCTTTCAGTCTTTTCATATGCTGTTAAAATATTTTACACGAATATTTCACCACCCTATAGTGTTTACCTCAAGAACTGAAATCATCACGTGTCTTCTGAATTTGACACATATACAAACCCGGCAAATTGAGTTGCCCATATTAATAAGTGACTGAATTACACAACTGAAACGAGTCATTCAAGGGGAAATTTATCAGCATTTATACTAAGAAGGTTGTACATAACAGATCTATCTTGCTTCATTTTTCTGGTCTGTGGCCCATAAAGAGATACCTAGGACTCTCAAATGTCAGAAGAATGAAGAATTAGTATTCAAATATCAGCATGAGCAATAAATGAAATTTCTAAATACTCTACCATTTAATGTCAAGTTCCTGAACTATACAGGTCTGCAGAAACCTCTAAAATCATGAAACATTTTCAATCAAGTAATGGATTCTATAATCTATTCTCTGAACTTAATAACCTTAATAAATATGTGATTAGCATGCACCTATTTTTCTTGCCTAAGACAAAAAACATTTTTTCATTTTGTTAAAGTAAAAGCTGCTTTAATCAAAATTTAAAAATAAATTATTTTTTTTAAAGGACACTTTAAAATGCTGACAACAGCTGATTAAGTCTGCTACAGAAACCTTTTCATTATTTTTATTTGGAAAACTCAGAAATCACTATATTTCACTGGTAAGAATTCTGATGTTAAAGCCTTTTTTTAGTGTTTTGTAGAATTACTTTACCTGAGTGACCCCACTCCACAGCGATTTACAGACTCACCAGTTTTATACATTTATAATAACATAGATATACACAGTAACATTATCAGTCATCCCTTTCTTGGAAAAATATTTATGTAAACTGCAGGTCAATAATGTTAATGAAGATTTCTACATTCATTGAGAAAACTGTTTTTGACTTCAAATGATGTATACTTTAGTCCGTATCTAATTCATCTTTTCTATCTGCAACTTACAGATTTATAAAAATAAATAATCTCAAATCATTTAAATGAAAGACAATGTATGTATGCCCATATCCGTATGTATTCTGGGGCAGGTGACTATCAATACTCCCTTTCTTCTAGAATCATATGCTCAAGATACTTTAAGAAAGGCATATCATGATGAATTTTTCCCATAGTTTTGTTGAAGCCAACTGGGAGTGCACTTTTGTTCTCCTGACACATTTGTGGGTCAGGTAGACACGTAGGGGCTGGCTACCTAAAACCAACTAATCACTAGGTCTGTTTACAATAAAAAGACATTTTGAGGCACATTTCTGCTATATGAATTTCTGACAATTTTTTCTGTAAGAGTAGCCTCTTTTAACATACAAATAGTTTCCTTTATGTAGAAAGTGAATATAATGCCAAAGGGAGTATATCATATCTCTATTTAATAATTACATATAAAAATTTTTATTTACTACTTTCCTTGCTTTCAGTCTCCCAGTCTTGTCTCTAGTTGGATTAAAACATTTTCAGCTGCAGCCTAGCCAACATAGTGAAACCCTGTCTCAACTGAAAATACAAAAAATTAGCCGGGTGTGGTGGCAGGAGCCTGTAATCCCAGCAACTCAGGAGGCTGAGGCAGGAGAATCCCTTGAACCCAGAGGCAGAGCTTGCAGTGAACGGAGATAGTGCCACTGCACTCTAGCCTGGGTGACAGAGTGAGACTCCATCTCAAAAAAAAAAAAAAATAATCAGCAAATCAGCTGTACAAAGAACTGTGTAAATATGGCAATAAGAAGGGTTTAAGTAAGCACATATATATGTATATATATATTTTTATATATTTATATACTTGTATGTATTTATATATTTATATTTATTTTTATATATATTTACATATTTATATATTTAATTGTCAATTCTTGGAAAGTCTCTGGATTCCATATCTCTCTACATTTTAAAAACACAAAAATGATTTTATTCATGTATCTATTGTTCCATTTTTACTAGAAAATATTTTTTTCTATGCTGTCAGAGATTTTTACTTGAATCTCCTTTCATTTATTTGTTCTTGGTTTTGTGGTGATAGGGGTTGGATATTTTTTATTTATTTTATAATTAAATCTATGTAAACCATAAAGCCCTCAGTGCAGTTGACTTGAATTAAGACTGTGGGTTATTTTATCAAGTCATAATTTTACTTTCCCCTGAATTGTCCATGCATTCGAATATTGCTTATAAACAAAAAGGCTTTGTTTCTCCTAAACAAAATTCTATTTGTGTTTATATTTTTATATGTGCTGTTATTTCTTGGGTTTTTCAAAAGTTCTGAAACTTTCTTGGAGACATATTATAATTCTACTCCTTGTTACATTTTGGCATAAAAATTATTCTGAGGTATAGTGATCTTGCCCCTTTAAAGATATTTGCCCTCAAATTGTAGAGACAAGGTCAGTATCTAGATGTATCTTATTAAGATAAAAATAAGAATCGTATCAGAAGTTATCAGGACCTAAAGATGACTGGTGGCAAAATGCATGTGGATAGACGTTTTAGGGAAGCTATCCAGGCAGCAGTGAAATGATGGCATTGTCACTGTGTGTTGTTTAGAAATGCCTGCATTTTCTAATATTTCAAAGCTTAATGAACTTTGTTCATTCATTATTTTACAAAACAGTATCATATATGAAACAGATAGGGGTGGTACCTCTATTAAACTTGTGTATTACCATGCATTTATATCTTTTTCTGTCTTCCTTGCAGCCTTCCATGACCCTCAACCTAGTGGAATTTTGAAATTACTTATTTTGTTCAAACTTTTCATTTTGCCACTGAAGTATAGGAGGATTCAATGACACAGTTCAGTTCTCACACACACAAAAGAATGTCCTTCTACTCTCTTCTCTGCTTAAACCACACTAAACACCAAAAACCTACTAACTAACTAAATAATAACAAAGAATAAAACAAACATAATAGTCTAGTTCCTAAGTACACAGGCTCTGGAGCCAAACTGCCACTGAAAGATTTTATGACTTTTGATAATTTGTGTTTTGGTTTCATAATCTGTAAACTAGGCTAATAAAAGTACCTTTTATAGTACAAATTAATGCTATGAAAATTAAAGCTTAATAATCATAAAACTTTTCAGAATATGTTTTAGTTCATTGTAAGTGCTATATGGTGTTTATTAAGTAAATTTATATTGTAAAACATAATACTTATAAAAACGTGCATAGAATATACACATATAATTTAGTAAACAAGTATGAAATAAACACCCATGTATCTATGTAACCTTAAACAAATTCAACAGATAGAAAATTGCCAGGACCCCAGATATAACTCCAAAACTACCACACATCTTCTCAGTGATAGATTCCTTTTTCCTCCTTGTGTATCTATATAATAGCTACTAATATTAATAATAATATTAATATTAGTATTATTAATTATTAGTGTTAATAATAATATTAATATTAGTATTATTAATTATTAATGTTAGTAGTAGTAGTATCATCATGTATTCTTACAGAATCATTTTCTCACTTTCCTTTACATTTTTGCAACTTATGTGTGCAATCCAAAACAATATAGTCCATTGTCACTCTTTCTGAGAGATACATAGAATAAAATCATATTGTATCTTCCTGAGGTCTGGAAATGTTATTTCAGGAGTACATTGCCTGTTTTTAATGATAGGTAGGGTCATATTGATATGTAGTATCTATTATACGATTATATGTCATTTTGTTTTTTCAATTTTTCTATTGTTATTAGACATTTGAATTATAACCGGTTTTGCTGTTATAAACCAAGATCGGTGCAGATTTTTTTTCACATGAAACTGTAGTATATGAGTATAAACTGTAGTATATGAGAATAAGTGAATTTGCTAAGCAATATGGTATGCATATTTCAACTTTACTAGATAATAGCAGGTTTTTCCAAAGTATCTTTACCAATTTATACTTTCAAAGCAGATACGTAAAAGTAGTCATTGTTTTACATATTACTACAGATAAACTTCTCTAAAACTTGTTAACTTCAAACAACCTAGTGATTTATCATTCCTCACATTTTCCATGGGTCAGGGATTAAGGAGCTTCTCAGCTGGGCAGTTCTGGCTCAGAGTTACTCATTAAGTCACAAGCAAACATCACCTGGCACTAATGGTCATATGAAAGCCTCACAGGAGTTAGAAGATCTGCTTCAAAGTTGATTAATTCACATGGCAGATGAAAAGTGAAAAATGGCAGGCAGAGCATTTGCCAATGGCAGGCAAATTGGTGGTGGCTGTTATCTTGGTGGCCAAGTTTCTGTCCACATGGGCCTCTTCAATGTCCTCATGAATGGCACGACAGGCAGCTGGCTTTCCCCAGACTGAACAATCCCAGAAAGCAAAGCAGAAACTGAAATGTCGCCGGGCGCGGTGGCTCAAGCCTGTAATCCCAGCACTTTGGGAGGCTGAGAGGGGCGGATCACGAAGCCAGGAGATTGAGACCATCCTGGCTAACACGGTGAAACCCCGCCTCTACTAAAAAAATACAAAAAAAACCAAACAAACAAACAAACAAAAACTAGCGGGGCGAGGTGGCGGGTTCCTGTAGTCCCAGCTATTCGGGAGGCTGAGGCAGGAGAATGGTGTGAACCCGGGAGGCGGAGCTTGCAGTGAGCTGAGATCCGGCCACTGCACTCCAGCCTGGGTGACAGAGCAAGACTCCGTCTCAAGGAGAAAAAAAAAAAAAGAAACTGAAATGTCACTTAAAACCTAGTCTCAAAGGGCATAAATTACTTCTGCGATATTATGTTGATATACAGGCTAGCATGATGCAATTCAGATGGCATTACACCAAAGTATTAATGTCCAGGAAGCAAGGCTTACCAAGGAAAATCTTGGAGCCTGGATATAACACACTTCTAATTTCTCATAATGTGAGACTTTTAAAATATTTTAAAAGTTTTAATTTGGATGTTTATTATTACTAATTAAGTTAAGCATTTTCACATGTTTATTGGCATTTACATATTTTGGGAAGTTTTTTTTATATTTTATTTTTTATTGTTATGGTTACCTAGTAGGTATATATATTTATGAGGTACATGAGATGTTCTGATACAAGCATACAATGTGTAATAAGCACACAATGGAGAATGAGGTATCCCTCACCTCAAGCATTTCTCCTTTGAATTACAAACAATTCAATTATATTATTTAATTTATTTTAGAATATACAATTAAGTTATTATTGACTATAGTCACCCTGTTGTGCTATCAAATAGTCTTATTCATTCTTTCTATTATTTTGTACCCATTAACTGACACCACATGCCCTAACCTTCACACTACTCTTCCCAGATTCTCATGACCATACTTCTATTTTCCATGTCCATAAGCTAAATTGTTTTGATTTTTAGATCCCACAAATAAGTGAGAACATGGAATTTTTGTCTTTCTGTGCCTGGCTTATTTTATTTAACATAATAATCTTCAGTTGCATCCATGTTGTTGCAAATGACTAAATCTCATTCTTTTTTATCACTGAATAGTTTTCCACTGTGTATATGTACCACATTTTCTTTATTCATTCATCTCCTAATAGACACTTAGGTATGTTCCAAACCTTAGCTATTTTAAACAGAGCTGCAACAAACATAGGGAGTGCAGATATCTCTTCAATACACTGATTTCCTTTCTTTTGGGTCTATAACCAGCAGTGAGATTGCTGGATCCTACAGTAGCTCAAATTTTAGATTTCTTCTTTTTCTTTCTTTTTTTTTTTTTGGAATGCCTAAATTGTTCTCCATAGTGGTTGTTCTAATATACATTCTCACCAAAGGTATAGAACTATTCCCTTGTCTTCACAGCCTTGCCAGCACTTGTTACTTCCTGTCTTTTGGGTATAAGCCATTTGAATTGGGTGAGTTGATCTCTCATTGCAGTTTTGATTTGCATTTCTCTTTTCATATGCATGTTGGCCTTTTGTATATCTTCTTTTGAGGAATGTCTATTCAAATATTTTACCATTTTTTAAATCAGATTATTAGATTTTTTTTCTACAAAGTTGTTTGAGCTCTTGAATATTCTGGTTACGAATTACTTGTCAGATGCAGAGTTTGCAAACATTTTGAACACATTCTCTGGGTTGTCTCTTCATGTTATTGATTGTGTCCTGTGATATGCAGAAATTGTTTACTTGATGTGATCCCATATGTCCATTTTTGCTTTGGTTGCTTGTGCTTATGGCAAAATTGCTAAAGAAAATTTTACACGGACAAATACTCTGGAGACGTTTCCAAATGGTTTCTTGAAGTAGTTTCATCGCTTGAAGTCTTCAATTCAAGTCTTTAACTCATTTTGATTTGATTTTTGTATATAGCGAGAGACAGGGGTTTAGTTTCATTCTTCTGCATATGGATATCCAGTTTTCCCAGTACTATTTATTAAAGAGACTGTCTTTTTCCCCACTGTATGTTCTTGTTAGCTTTGTCAAAACCAATTATTACTGTAGGTGTGTAGATTTGCTTCTGTGTACTCTATTGTGTTCGGTTAGTCTGTGGGTCTGTTTTCATGCCAGTACCATGATGTTTGGGTTACTACAGCTCTGTAGTATAATTTGCAGTCAGGTAAAATGATTCCTCCAGTTTTGTTAAATTTGTTTAGGATAGTTTTGGGTATTCTGAGTCTTTTGTGGTTTTATAAATTTTAGGATTTCTAAAATATTTTTGTGAAGATCATCATCAGCATTTTGATAGGGATGGCGTTAAATCTGTAAAGTGTTTGGGGTAGTATGGACATTTTAACAATATTGATTCTTTCAATCCATGAACGTGAAATAACTTTTCATTTTTGGTGTTTTCCATCATTGATGTCTTATAGTTTTTATTATAAGGATCTTTGACTTATTTGGGTTATTTCCTAGGAAGTTGATTTTATGTGTGGCTATTGTAAATGGGACTACTTTTTAAATTTCTTTTTCAAATTGCTCACTGTTGGCATATAGAAATACCACTGATTTTTGTGTGCTGATTTTGTCACCTGCAACTTTACTGAATTTGTTTATAATTCTAATAGTTTTCTTGTGATGGACTCTACATTTTTCCAAATATAGAATCATATTATCTGCAAACAAAAATAATTTGACTTCTTCCTTTCCAATTCAGATGCCCATTATATCTTTCTCTTTTTTGATTGCTCTAGCTAGAACTTCCAGTACTGTGCTAAATAACAGTGGTGACAGTGGGCATCTTTGTCATGTACCTGATCTCAGAGGAAAGGCTTTCAGTTTTTCCCCATACAGTATGATAGTAACTGTAGCTCTGTTATCTATGGATTTTATTATATTGAGATATATTCTTTCTGTCATGAATTTTGGAATTTTTTTAAATCATGAAATAATGTTGAATTTTATCAAATGCTTCTTCAGCGTCAGTTGAAATGATTATATGGTTCTTATTTTACATGTTGTTGATATGATGTATCAAATTAATTGATCAACATATGTTGAACCATTCTTGCACCTCAGTGATAAATCCAACATAGTCATAATGAATAATCTTTCTAATGTATTGTAGAATTTGGTTTGCTAGTATTTGGTTGAGAATTTTTGCATACATATGTATCAGAGATATCATTTTCTTGTTTTGATGCATGTTTGTCTGGTTTGGTATCAGGGAAATTCTGGCCGTGTAGAATTAGTTGGAAGTATTCCTTCTTCCTCTATTTTTTTTAGAATAGTTTAAATAGAAGTGGTATTAATTCTTTAAATATTTGGCAGAATACTGCAGGGAAGCTATCAAGTATTGAGATTTTCTTTACTGGGATACTTTTTATTATGGCTTCAATCTCATCGCTTGTTATTGGTCTGTTGAGATGTTAGATTTCTTAATAGTTCAGTTTGTGTAGGTTGCATGTGTCTAGAAATTTGTCCATTTCTTTCTAGATTTTCCAGTTTATTAGCATATAGTTGCATGTAGTAGCCACTAATGATCCTTTGAATTTTTGTAATATCAATTTTAATGTCTCCTTCTTCATTTTTGATTTCATTTATTTGGATATTACGTTTTTTTCTTATGGTGATTAAAGGTTTGTGAATTTTGTTTAACTTTTCAAGAAACCAACGTTTTGTTTAATTGATCTTTTTATTGTTTTCATTTAAATTTACTTATTTATATTCTGATCTTCCTTTTTATTTCTTCTGATCTTAGTTTTTTCTTATATTTCATATTAATGATGGGTTTGGTTTGCTCTTGGTTTTCCAGTTCTTTATAATACATCATTAGATTGTTCATTTAAAGTTTATCCTCTTTTTTGATGCAGGCAAGTATAGCTATATAATTTCCTCTTAGTACTGCTTTTTCTGTATCCCAAAACTTTTGGTATGTTATGCTGCCGTTATCATTTGTTTCAAGATATTTTTCAATGTTCTTTTTAGTTTCTTCATTGACCCAGTGGTCATTCAGGAATATACTGTTTAATTTCCATGTACCTGTATAGTTTTCAAAATTCCTCATTATTAATTTCTAGTTTTATTCCATTGTTGTCAGAGAAGATGCTTTATATTATTTCAAATTGTCTTAATGGTTTAAGACTTGTTTTATGACTTAGTATATGGTTTTTCTTTAAGAATAATCAACATGTTGAGGAAAATGATTGCATTCTGCTGCCATTGGATGAAATGTTCTATAAATATCTATTAGATTCATTTGGTCTATAGTGCAGATTAAATCCAGTATTTCTTTGGTGATTTTGTTGCCTGGAATATCTGTCCAATGCTGAAAGTGGGGTGCAGTCTCCAGCTATTTTTGTATTATGGCCTATCTCTCTTTTTAGTTGTAATAATATTTCCTTTATAAATCTGGGTGCTCCAGTGTTAGATGCATATATATTTAAAATTATTATATCCTCTTGCTGAGTTGACTCTTTTATCATTATATAATGACCTTCTTTGCCATTTTTTTTGTGATTTTCATCTTGAAAACAGTTTTGTCTATTATTAGTATAGTAACTCCTGATCATTTTGGTTTCTATGTGCATGAAATATCTTTTTTCATTCCTTTATTTTCAGCCTATGTGTGTCTTTACAAATGAAGTGTGTTTCTTGTAGGCAACAGATCAATAGGTCTTGTGTTTTCATCCATTTAGCCAATGTATGTCTTTTGATTGGAGAGTTTAGTCCATTTATGTTCACTGTTGTTACTGATGAGCAATAACTTACTCCTGTCATTTTGTTATTTGTTTTCAGGTTGTTTTGTGATGTTTCTCTTCCTTCTTTCTTCCCTTTCTATCTTCCTCTATGCAGAATTTTTTGTGTGTATGTGTGTTTTGTTTTTTTCTGGTAATATGATTTAGTTTCTTGCTTTTTATTTTCTGTGTGTCTATTGTATGTTTTATGTTTGAGGTTACCATGAGGATTATAAATAGTATCTTATAAACCATTAATTTTACCTGATAACAATATAAGTTTATTTACATAAACAAATAGACAAACAAGCAAAAAGAAAACTAATAAAAACTCTATGCCTTAAATTTGTCCCCCTGCTTTTTAATTTTTGTTGTTTCTTTTTATATCTTATTGTACTGACTATGTCTTTAAATGTTGTTGTATTTACTATTTTGATTGGTTCATTGTTTAGTTTTTCTATTTAGGAAAAATGTACTTTACACACCAGAGTTACAGTGTTATATAATATTTTGTATTTTTCTGTGTACTTAGTATTACCAGTGAGTTTTGTACCTTCAGATAATTATTTATTACACACCAATGTCCTTTTCTATTTGAAGTATATTTTTTTCTATTTCTCAGTTTTTGTTTATCTGGAAAAAACTTTCTTTCTCATTTTTAAAGGATACTTTCCCTGGGTATCCCAGCATATTTACTTTTTTCCTTCAGCACTTTAAATATATAATGCCACTCTCTCCTGGCCTACACATTTTCCATTGAAGAGTCTCTTGCCAATGTACTGGAGTTCCATTATACATTGTTTTTTTTTCTTTTTTTGTTGCTGCTTTTAGGATCCTTTCTTTATCTTTGACTTTTGGGAGTTTGATTCTTCAGTGTCATGAGGTAGTCTTCTTTGGGTTAAATCTTCTTGGTGTTCCATAACCTTTTTGTACATGGATATTGATATCTTTTTCTAGGTTTGGGATGTTCTCATCTATTATCATTTTTTATAAATGCTGTACTTTTATCTCTTTGTCTCCCTTTTAATGCCAATAACTCTTAGATTTTCCCTTTTGAGGCTATTTTCTAGATTCTGTAGGTTTGCTTTACTGTTTTTTCTTTTGTTTCCTCTGACTGTGTATTTTAAAATAGCCTGCCTTCCAGCTCACTATATCTTTCTTCTGCTTGATCAATTCTACTATTAAAGGACTCCAATGTATTCTTATTTTTTGGCTCCAGAATTTATACTTGATACTTTCTAATTATTTCAATCTCTTTGTTAAATTTATCTGATAGAATTCTGAATTTCTTCTCTGTGTTATTTTGAATTTCTTTGAGTTTCTTCAACAAAGCCATTTTGAATTATCTGTCTGCAAGATCATATACCTCTGTTTCTCTAGGATTCATCCTCAGTGGCTTATTTAGTTCATTTGGTGAGGTTGGTATTTTTCCAGGTGGATGTTGATGCTAGTATATGTTTTTCAGGTTTGAGGCATTGAAGAGTTAGGTATCTATTGTAGACTTTGCTGTCTGGTCTTATTTGTAGCTGTCCTTCTTGTGAAGACTTTGCATATATATGAACAGACTTGGGTATTGTGATCTAAGCTATATCTACTTTGGGGGCACCCCAAGCCTAGTAATACTGTGGTTCTTGTGGACTTGTGTTGGTACCAGTTTCATGGTCATGGACAAGATTCAGAATATTTCTCTGGATTACCATGTGGATACTCTTGTTCTCTTCCCTTTCTTTCTCCCAAACATACAGAGTCTCTCTTGCTCTGTTCTGAGTCACCTAAAACTGGGGGTGGAATTACACAAAAGTCCCTGTAGCCACCTCCACTGTGACTGCTCTGGGGTCATACCTGACATACCTGAAGCAAGCACAGTGTTGGGTCTTGCCCAAGGCTTTCTGTAACTACCACCTGGCTAACGTTTATGTTTTCTCAAGGTCCTGGGGCTCCACAGTGAGCAGGTGTCACAACCAGCTAGGCCTGTGTACTTTCCTTCAGGTCAATGAGTTTCCCTAGGCCCTAGGTGACTACAGAGTTGCTATCCGGGAGTCAACGACTAGAGTCAAAAACATTAGAAGTCTATCCGATGTTCTATTGTATTGTGACTTAGCTGACACTCAGGCCACAACATGTAGTCCTTTTCACTCTTCCTTCCAATTTTCAAAAGCAGAGGAGCTTCATCCTTTAGCCACTGCCACCCCAGGTCATGAAGAGTACTGCCAGACTTCCTGCCAATGTTGCCTTAAAGCCCAGGGGCTCTTAAGTCAGCTGTGATGAATGCTGCCTGGCCTGGGACTCATGCTTCAGGACAATGGGCTCCCTTCTGGCCCAGGGCAAGTCTAGGAATGCTGTCCAATAGTCATGTCCTAGAATCTAGAACCCCAAGAGCCCACTTGATTCTTTTCCCCATTCCCTAGCTATCCCCCATGGCTGTGCAGGTACCTGATTTTTAGTTCTTATGAAAGTGTCTTATCTGTATAGCCATTTGTTAACTTGGTGTCCTTGCAGGGGATGGGAGACAATCAGTGGAGTTTCTATTCTGCCACCTTGCTCCACCTCTGAGCATTTACATATTTTGTTTATGTTTCATAAAGTATGTATTTTCTGCTTATTTTTCTTCTATGGTCAATTATATATTTTGATCCATGATAAGGTGGCTCCTTCTAAGATTTCTGAATTGGCTTTTAAAAGTGTCACAAGCTCAAATGCCAGTTTACTGGTTGAAAGCATGGACTCAAGTATATAAATTTCTAAACATATAGAAAAGTACTGTTTATCTCTAGAGCTATAGGAATGAAGTAGATGACAGTAAAATCCAAAGTTTTCATTCTGATCACTGAATTAAAATATCATAAATTCATATTTTCTACAGACTTTCTAGGTAAAAGTTTGGGAATTGTATAGGAAAGAGAGTTTCAAAGACTTGTAATAAATTAATAAATAAAAAAAAATGAATACCATGCAAAACAACAAGTCTCACTGAGCATTTCTTGAACTTAGAAACAGATCTTGCTGCCTTATCTCAGGATGCTATAACTCCTTCATCTAAGAAAATTACTTTGCAATTGACTTAGAAAACCAATTCTCCTTGCTCTCTATATTCACAACCCATAATTTCCTACATCTCTATTACTAAAAGTAGATGTCAATGTGGTCATTTGGGAAAAAATCTTAGATGATTATTTTCTTTCCATCTCTCCCCTTACTGGGACTATTAGGCTCAAGTATTTTGATTTTGGCCAGTAATAGCAAAATGCTCACTATCATCTAAATCCACATGCATTTTTCTCAGGCTTCTAATAATAATAATAATAATAATAATAAACATGGTGCTATACATCTGGTTTAAGAGACAGTTTGTAATGCAGAAGCAGGAGATATACTAGGAAGGAGGAGATGCCTAAGTCTAGGCCTAGAAATATCACTTATTTTAGATGGTGAAATTTTGATGAGCATGCCTAAGTATATGGATAGAGATAAGTTAATAAAGGGTAACATAGGTTTTATTGTTAGTGTCTAACAGTCAGGCAGTTAGTTTTTATCAGTACAAAGAGCATAGTTGTAGTTTCTTCTCAAAAGAAAATTTTACTTCCTGAAGAGGGAATTGCAATGTTCACAATATCCTAGGAGCCACTGTGACTCTCACTAAGAAATGGGACAAGATTAAGACATTATATAAATATGCTATTGATATTCCAAGAATATTGGGTCCAATGAAACTGTAGACTTAAGTGATGGAGATGTTCATGTGTGTTTCTGTTTACATATATGCATATAAACAGCATCTGGTAGACTAATATGTTCACAACAGGTGCTAGGGTCTGTATTTATTTATTCTAAGAAGAAGATTACATTTGGTGCAGTACATTGTAATCCTTTGCTGTCCTACTGGAAGCACCTATTCATGGCAGTGTCCAACAAGAGAATGCCAGTGGTTTCATCTGCACATCGTTCAAGATTTTTGTAATCGGTTTACTATCTGAAGTATCCTGAGGAATATAGCATTCATTTCATTTATTATTTTGTTAGCCAAGCTCTAGTGACTACCGTTTGATGGTTCTCATAATATTTTCAAGGGGACAATGTGGAGTTTATTTCAATGCAAAGGATACATATTTCCACTATACAATGAAAAATGAAAAATCATAGGCAGATGTTAGAATCCATATACAAGTATGTCTGGATCAAAAATTGTACCACCTTATCCTTAAAACTGATACTCTGAATGGTAGTCAATGTGAAATAGTGTCTTCATGAAAAAGTCATAGCTCAGGGCTATTGTTGAGTAATTCCTGCAAGGTATGAATACCTTTGTTTTTGTAGTTCACAATTACTCTGGTAATCAGTAATTAATCTGTGTGGGGAATGCTAAATGGACAAATGCATAATAAGTATTGAATTACATTTCCTTAAGATCCTCCAGGCTTCACTTCATTTAAAGGATTCTGGGGGTATAAAATCAGCCAAATATGGGTATTAAATTATTCATTCTACAGATATCAAGTCAAGCCCTATTCTTTAGAGATCAAGTCAACATATCTGAATTGGGGTGTTTATACTATGAAAATTAAGCAGGATATTATAGAGCTTTTTGTTTATTTTTGTCCCAAGGATCCCATGATTAATTAAATACTGCCAAAGATCCTGGGAATCAGACAGTTTTGTGTATCATGTAGTCAGCTATTTTGTCTCTCAGTTATGTGGCTTTTGTTGACTTCTATTCTTATGGGATACTTCCGTACTCAACGAACATTTCCATGTCATGGTACCCAACCAGGAAAGTCTGCTTTAAAACAGGATTACGTTATTTTATTTCTTAAATATGTTGAGCAGTTGTATTCATTTTTTTTAATTGTTTTTATCAGTTTTGTGCTTGAAATCTAATTACCAAAAATCTAGTAGCTTAAAACAACACAAATGTATTATATTACAGTTCTGTATTTTAGCATTGAAGATGGGTCTCACTAGGCTAAAATCAAGGTCTCTGAAGTGCTGTGTTTCTTTCTGGATGCTCTTTGGGGAGAATCTATTCCACTGTCTTTTATAAAGTCGGTAAGCTGAGGTTCATGGCCCTCTTGTTCATCTTTAAACCCAGAAATTGTTTTCCTTCTGACCTTGTTTCCCATCATCATATCTCCTTGTCTTACTCTGACTTTCTTTGTCTCACACTTTCTCATTAAGGGCCTTAGTGTTTACACTGGTCCTACCTGAATAATTCAGGATAATCTCCTTGATTTAAGGTTATTTTTGTAGTTGCCTTATTTTCATTTGCTACATTAATTCTCCTTTGTCACGTAACTTAATGTAGCCACAGTTTCCAGGGATTAAGACATGGTCATCTTTCTTTAGATTATTATTCTGCCTCCCACAATAGTGTTAATCAAACATTTACCCATTATTCAATAATTATATAACAATACGTATTTTTAGTCAGATGAATATATTTGTGAAGAGTATCAAAGTGATTAAACAATGGGTGTTGAATAAATATAAAGAAAAAAATTGTGACACAATGTAGTGGGTAGCCAAGAATTTCTAAGGTGAGTACGTGGTCTGGACTAGTAGCAGACAAATCTTAGACTGACACCCCGTTTTTATGTCAAAACCATAACTTACTTGGGGCTGTTATGTTGTATTGCATGTGGAATACTTCCATGAATATTTCATATGACTGAATTGCTATTTGCTTTAAAGAAGTATTACTCCAAGTGTGGGAAAATTTAATTTATGCTTCCCAAATCTCAGTCAAGGGGCTTCCTTAACCTCTCACATTTGCTATTAAACTATGAGGATTATGCAGTCTGACTCCTTTACCTCTCCACCTTGGTCTTTCTTTAGCCATTATTAGGCAGAGTTCAATAATTCTTATAAGACATACCCAAATTAAATTGGCCATTCTTCTATTATGGCGTTAATCCACTGAATCCTATTTTATCCCCTATATTTCTCCTATTAATTAGTTCTTTGATCTCTAGAATGATGATTCATCCTTCTTGTCATATGGCCAATATCACAGTGTGAAGTTAGCCATGCTATAGTTTCTACAAAGGAATAAATCAGTTTCTATATATAATTACTTAATAGTCAACACAAAAGTAGTGCTTCAAATTGAGATATATGAAAAATAGAATATTAAATATTGGTTAAATTGATGTGTATGTGCTTACTGTGTTTACTGGGGTTCTTTGAAAACAGATAAAATATTTTAAAGTAATTGAGAATAGGAAAGAGAGTTCTCAGTGTGAGTTGTTCTCTGATTTCTATATAGCTTCCTAAAGTAATTCGTTGTGACACTAGCCTGCTATTTTCACCTGACATAGGTTAATATCATTTGAGTCATAGGGTTAATGAATTTGGACCTTTTTTGAGTAAATGTCATTATCCTGCAATATATTTGAACTCTTTTGAGTTAATTTTTATTATCCTGTAATTTCTATAGCCAAGGTTTCACTTACTAATGACAGAGTTGTACTCATTAAAGTGAAAGGAATCACAAAATTGAAATATTATTATTGATCAAATTTACATTGCTATTTCTAACCAATTAATATTGATTACATCCTGGATCAAATTAAAATTTCTCAAATTATTTCACAGTGGCCTCGGAATGCAGTATAATCTATTTAATTGTTGATGGAAAACCACTGATATTTTCTAAATTGTTATCAGTAAGTGATTTGCATTAGCTTTGCATTTCAGACACTTTCTGAGTTCTTAATTATTTAACTTGTCAGATCAATAATTGATCATACAAATGACACTAAGAATTGCTTTTTCCCAAAGGAAATTCAGCAATGTTAACCATTTTATGAAAGATTTTAGAAAATGCCTCTAATAACTGAATTCAATTTCCATCTGCAGCATATATAATATGCAATCCTACACATTCATAGAAACATGATAACTTTTATTGACCTAAAATTAAGTATTGCACATCTAGTTTCCTCTCCAGAATGTAGAAAGCTAGAAGGAATTCCTGCTTTTACAACAGCAATAAAAAAGCTGAACTAACTTCATGACTTTGTGAGCTCATTAAAAAGTTGTGGTCACCAAGTGAACGGATCCAAATTGTAAAGAAAGACACTGCCTACGGGAAAGAGGAGGTGCTCACGCAGTCAACAGTGTTAGACGCAATCACACGCCAATAAGAAGTTGTAGAGACATTGTGGAACTTTTGTGGGCTGCAGAAATGTGGCAGAGTTTATACCCTCTTATCTGCCATTTCTCCACAAACCCTAACACACTTCACAGAACAGAACAAAAAAGCTCTGAGCTGTGTTGATTGTGGTGCAGACCTGGAGGAGAGGAACAGTGGCCACACAGAAAGGACAAACAGCTCCTCCAAGAAGCTACCCTTCTAACTCTACACAAAAAACAATACGTAGAAGGAAGAGTAATGCTGCTAGCAGCTAGACCAAATGCATTGGTGAACACTCATTTCAGCTGAGGGACAGCAAGGAGGAGGGAGAGACAAAGTTTACATCTGGAAGAGAGTCAGCATTAAGCACTGAGCTCAGAACTTTAAGCAGTAGAGGAAAGGAGAACTGAGAAAGCTATACATATGCACAAGGTCAGAGACCTTGTGCATGCCTGAGGCTGAGTCTTAAACAGAAGAACAGATACTATATTACCCTCACAGTACAATCAAACCAGATTACTTGAGTTACAATGGCAGCAGCACACTTTTAGGAGATGGCCAAAAAGGAAAGAACATAACACAATACTGTCTCTGAGTTACAGTAGAAAGGAAAACCTAAAATTCTGAATCTTATATTAGTGAATTGTGCTCCTACAAAGTACCAACCACCCTAGATACAAGGTTAAAAACTCCTGAACTAAAGACTTAAGCAAAAGAAATGTTGTGATGATTTTGCAGTATGCAATTATTACCTCAGTTTTACTATTATTTATTGCTCTACACAACATGTCAGTTTTTAACTGAATGAATGCACAAAAATTGTCCATTAGCCTGTTGATGGTCATCTGAGTTTTAAAAGGGAGCTTAAAAAGGCAAAGAAAAATCCACAGTCAAATAAAAACAAACAAACGAAAAATATCTTCAAGAGAAAGAACAATTATTATAACCAGATTCAGATGTGACACAAATGTTGAAACTATGTGACTATCAAGCAGGGAATTTAGAATAATAATTAATACACGTAAAATTCTAAAACTTTCAAAAATAGGAGGATAGTGTGCATGATCCAATTGGTTATTTTAGCAAACCATTGGAAATCATAAAAAAGAATTAAATGAAATTTATGGAAATTAAAATACATAATGGGAAAGAGCCCCTTCTCTAGGCTCCTCAATATAATCAACACAGCAAAAGAAAGTCTCAGTGAACTTAATGTGTATTCAATGGGAAATACCCAAGTTGAAACACAAAGAAAAAAATCTAGTGAGGGAAGAAAAGGAGGATACCCAACAGCTGTGAAACAATAGCAAATGTTCTAACATATATAATTGTAATTGGAGGAGCAGAAAGAGAGAAAGAGGGAAAATACATATTTGGAAAAATAATGGCTAGAATTCGCTAAAATTAATGTTGAGAACTTCAGTTTTAGTCCAAACTCTATGATTAGTTTTTCAGGCCTGACCACAGGCAATTAAAGGCTTTCCTGGCAGGTGGGAGGGTACAGGTTGTCTGCCCTACGTCAGACTTAGTGCACGGCCAGTGCATTTCAGTCTCTGAAGCGAGTTGCTGTCAAAAACTAGTATTCCCCTTCCTGGCCATGCTGCTATGCCTCTGTGCCCAAACACTTCTCTTTGGAGATCTGCTTATCAGCAAAAGCTCAAGGTAATTTTTACAGTTTTAAACCATATATATGTGTATGTTTATTTATTTATTTATTTATTTATTGAGACAGAGTCTCGCTCTGTCGCCCAGGCTAGAGTGCAGGGGCTTAATCTCAGCTCACTGCAAGCTCCGCCTCCCGGGCTCACACCATTCTCCTGCCTCAGTCTCCTGAGTAACTGGGACTACAGGTGCCCGCCACCACGCTCAGCAAATTTTTTGTATTTTTAGTAGAGATAGGGTTTCACAGTGTTAGCCAGGATGGTCTTGATCTCCTGACCTCGTGATCCATCTCCCTCAGCCTCCCGAAGTGCTAGGATTATAGGAGTGAGCCACTATGCCAACACAACAATGTATATTTTTAATAATACAGTATATATCCTTCTCTGACTTTTTTTACACTCAGTGTTATATTTGTCAGAATAATTCTTGCTTATGCATAAAATTATTTGTCATTGATTCTTACTTCTGTCAGTTATTGCATAAATGAATGTACAAAAATTGTCCATTATCCTGTTGATGATCATCTGAGTTCCTTACATTATTAAACTTACATATATTGTTTTTATGGATATAATTTTAGGTGTCTCTTTGAGCAAATATGCAACAATGTATTTAGGGTTTAGGCCTAAAAGGGAGATCCCAGGATCACAAAATAAGCACATATTCAATTGTTCTGATAATGCCAAACTGCCTTCTAATGAAGTGTGTCAGTGTATGCTCACATCATCAGAATATGAGCATTTCTACTGATGCATTCTTTTCCTTAACAGTAAGGTTTAACATTTACAATTAAACGTTCTTGATTATTAATAAAATTGAGTGTCTTTTGATATGTGTACAGTCATTCGTGTTTTTTCTTCAGTCTTCTGTTGGTCTTTTAAGATTTTCTCTGTCTTCATTATACTGAAGGATCTGCAATCTACTGTGTGCTTGACACTTTTATTTATTGCTATTTGAAGATACAGGCATTCAAATAATTGAAAGTTTCCCTTCTCTCCTAGAGCACACAATTTGTAACAAGTAAATTAGCAAGTATATAAATAAGACAATTGTGGGTATTTATAAACACTCTCCAGGTTTTTTGCTGTATAAGAAATTCTCTATTAAGTTTTGTAATAATGCAAGTAGATAAAATATCACATTGTTTTCTATATAAGTATTATACACAGGATATTTCAGTCTCTAGCATGCATCTCTACCTGGACCCTTCCCTTCTGTCTTTTCATTTCTACAGTGTCGCAGTGGGCTCTATATGCCACAGGTTGTGTTTTTTGCAAGTAGACACTAAGATGGAATTTGGCATGCATAATGTTTATAAGTGATAAGTATTTGGGAAAAAGATGGGGATGAAGGGTGTATGGTTGGGCAAAGAAAGAAGTTAAACTATGATGCAAGCTCAACAAAGCCTCGGTCAACCTTATGTTGGGAGATCTGAAACACAAACAGCCAGTTAGAATAATCCCACATTGGCCAAAATATAAGGACCTTTGTGCCTCCACCTCAATTAGTCATTGAATATGGGCTGCCCGGGTTATCATATGCCATTTTAAGTGGGTCTTTGCAACTGTAATACGGAACTAAAAACATGGGGCTCTTTGCTTGCAGCCCAGCCACTTGATTTCAAAATGAATTTATTTATTTTTTCCTTCTCTTGCATTTAAAGATATAACCTTGAGGCAAAATGGAAAAGCTTTTTTTTATGAACATTAAAATAGACTCATATCCCTCCTCTTTTCATCATATATACTCCCTTTACATTTATCTAACTGTGTGCTAGTATCTAATTACATGTCTTCTTAAATGTTCCAGGGGCTAACCTTGAGACAGGTAGACCAATTCTGCAGACCCAGCTGCAGAGTTCCAGAGATTGCTTCAAGATGACTCATTAACAACGCAGCCATTGTCGACATGCTGTCAGCCTGAGGTCCAGGTGGACTGCAACCCAAGATAGCCACCTGAACAAGACACACAGCCATTATACTCATACCCATTCTTACATGCCTTCCTTATCAAGTTTTCCTTTTGAAACCCCTGCCTTTCCCCCAACACTCCAAAAAATCAAAGTAGTTACTTTGGATGGGAATCCAACTGCTTCCCCTTTGCTAGTTTTGGTTAACAATAAGTCACTTCCTACCACCAGACCTCACTCGTGGTAATTGGGCTCTGCAAGCAATGAGCATGCGGACCTGATTTGTTCAGTTGGTGACACACCCCATGTGCTCCGGGGGCTGAGCCCAAGGGTCTGGTTTCCATCAGACAAAGCATGAGGCTGCCTGATGCCTGTGAAATACAGCTGCTTGTGGCCAGCTGACCCCTGAACTGGAACGGTGGGGAGTTTCCTTGCGGCTGTCTTAGGGGGAATCCTCTCCTCCTTTTCCTGTTGCAGTGTCTGTTGCCTTCACTGTTTCGTTGGTGCAAACGAAGTGACTTTTAGAGAAGTCGGCAAACTTTGAAACTAGAATTTTGGAACTCTGAACTTTGGAACTGAGTGAGTTGGAGTGCACCCGAACACCCTGCGCCCCCTTTGGACTGTTGCTGGGGCTCTACTCTGTTTAGACTTGGCCGATAGTGAAACCATTTGAGCATTTTATGCGTTTGCATTTGTGGCACCCTTGGGGCTTTGCTCGGTTTGGACTTAGTCGCCTGTGGGGAAGATGGGGAGGGAAGGCGTTTAAAATTGAGGTGAGGGATTTGAGACTCTACCCAGCTTCTTAAATGGATATGTATTTGGAGGTGCGCCATTTATTCGTACATGTGAGTGTGAATATGTGCCTTTTGTACGTGGACCTTACTTCATTCTGTCTCTCTCTGTATGTCTCTCTTTCCCCTTTTTACAATTTAGCCAAAAGCTCCCTCTGCCTGAAAACAGTTCACCTTGACTGGTGACTTGCAGAGGTGGGAGGGATTTGTCTGGAGTGCTGAGGCTTTCCCTGGCAGGAGAAAAATGAGGGTGGTGGGGAATTAACCCTTCGCGGTGCAATGGCTGGAAGGCTCCCATGTCTCCCGTCCTGTCCTTCGTTTTCCTCTTCTTTTCTGTAAAGCCTGACTTCTTTTCTGCCCTCCATTCCTCTCTTTTCTTTTGGCCTTTTCTTTATTTCTTTGTATTACAAATAGTTATAATGGCAATTTGCTATTTTCGTATTTTAGCAAACTTAGCTAATGCGTGCTTTTGATGGTTTCTGTTTTGTTGTTTTGTAATTATAACACAAACTAATGTTTTCATAGATATTTAAATATGTTAATTATTCTGGCTCTTGAAGAGGCATTTTGATGTGTAGACTCCAGTTTATCTTCCATCAAATAAGTTTTTTCTGAATTTCTGAATTATTATTTGTTGTTGTTTACTTGGTTTAGTACTTAAATTGTCTTTATTTTATAGATTTTGCATCTTCTTAAATTCTCCTCCTTAGTGCAATGAATGAGGCATGATAGTTGCATCCTTCCATAGTGGAAACTATAGGAGGCTTAAAAATTTTGTTTATGAACTGTTACTTTCATTCTCAAAATACTGGCTTATAATAGAAGAGAATTTACCTCAGTTATTTTTATCACTATAAATGAAATGCAATTTGTTGGTTGGAATGGTTAAGAAACAGAATACTTGTTTTATAACTGTTGAAATAATTTAAAAAAATTAAAAAATAACAAGAATCACATTTGTGGGAACAAAATATATATATATATATATATATATATGAGAGTGGTTTCATTTATAATTTGATCACTGATTGCCTTCTTATCTACAGAATTTGCTAATTCCATTTGGGAACTGGCTTGAAGCCTTCCTACCCCAAATATGCAAATCTAGAATTTTATACCCAACTAAAAATAACCTTCAATATAAAAGTCATAATAAAGATGTTCTTAGACAAACAATTGCTAATAGTGTTAGTCCCCTGTAGAGCAACGCTGCCAAAATACTATAGGAAGTTCTTCAGGCTGAATAAAAATTATCTCAGATGGTCTAAAGAAGGTATAGGAAGAATTAAGATCTTCAAAAAGGTAAATAAATGAGTAAATATAAAAGACTTACCTGTTTAAACCAGTACATCTCAAATTTTGACATGCATCAGAAACATCTTGTTAAAATAGGGCTTGTTAAAATGCAAATTTCTGAGCTCAATTTCAGAATTTCATAATTTCATGTGTGTGTGTATATATGTCTGTGTGTGTATATATATATGTGCGGGTGGGGTGTTAATATTATCTGTCTATCTGTCTGTCTATCTATCTAATGTATTGTAAGAAACCATCGACATTTATTGTTGCTGCAAATGATAGCTGTGGTATAAAGACAATATTATCATTAGTGAATCCATTTCAGTTTTGAAATTTATATATCTAAAAATATGGGTGATTCTAACTGTTATTAGAATTATTAGTCAAAGTCAATAGCCTCACAGGTTAAATATTTTTAGTTCAGTTTAAGTAGGTTTACGGAGAGTGGTGTCTAATGTTTATTCCCTGATCTCTTTGGAGACAACATAATTTTGTTTATAGTTCATATGTTCTTTTCATACAAGGTGTAGAACATAAACAGTAAAAAACTATACAGGAAACATTATTTTTTGATACTATGCTCATCAACATGGCATGAAATATCTACTTTCAGGACTTAAATCACTGCCAGTTAGAGCCAATATTTGGCTTTACAAGTTATATTTGATCATACATATATTTCCTCTCAGTTTCTACTTTTTTTAATTTTCATAAAAACAACATGCTTTATGCTTTTTCTATGAAAGAGGACTTTAAGCAATAGTTAGAAAACCAAATGTTTGGAATACATTTATATTAAATTTTATTAATTACTTTTTTAATAGGTGCCAATAAACACATAAGACTTGAACAGTTCTTTCATAATATATTCCCTTATTGCAGTAAAAATAATTCCAATACAGGCACACATATAATCACAGGGGCTCATAATCACTAGAAATTAATGTTGCAATTGGTAGTATTTATTTAATTTTCAAGTTTTGGAGGAATTTTAACTATATTACCAAATTTAATCATTCTATTAATATTATGATATTAGTATTATTATTCTAATTCTGTTGATGAAAATTGAACATTAAAATATTAAGAAAATTCTGTTAGAGCTAGAATTTGGGTGTATGCTTACATTCATTCTCAAGTAAAAGAAATTATTTACAGTAAATTCCAGGGCCCTCTGAAATGCCATGTTATCTTTGTGGAATAATTCTTAGAAATATAAACAGGTATAATTACTTAAAAATACAAAATGAAACAAAAGTAAGGAATGGAGATGTGCTAATTTTTGTATAACGGTATTACAATTTGTTTTATCATTTTCAGAGCCAAGGAACTTACAGAGAATTAAATATATTTTACTTGAAAATATCATATTTCTTTCAAGAAAATGAATATATAACTTATAGTAGTGTCTTCTGGGACTGGTGGTTCAAAGCCAAACTGCAGTATAGGGTAATGAGGCACTGAGTATGAAGTCATACCATCTTTTCCTCTAAGGAATGTTCATAACTTTCAATACCTTTTGGGATTGTCTGTAAGTAAAGATATCACATAAAATTTCACTAGCAATATTTGAGATTAAAATGAAAAAAGAAATAGTTTTTAAATTAACTTTAAAAATAGTTACTGGTATGAATATTTTATGGAAAGCAGTTCCACCAATTAGCTCCTAGGTGTGCAGAGACCTGATAGCTGGATGCTGCCTAAGGCACATATGACATTAAAAAAATAAATCAGCTCTGAGGAATCCAGAGGACAGGTTGGAACATGAACATAGATTAAGTCACATGAAAATGAAAGGACTAAAGTTTGAAGTTCTTTAAAAATTTGCAATAAGATTGTAAACTCAATTCTCAGTTGCTCAGTCTGTAATTGCTTGGATACATGCATGCTAGAAGACTTGAAGCCAGATGTTGATCTTTCATTCTCACCCTATGGATTCTGTCCTCTCTTTGAATTTATTATTGATTCTTTCAAAATAAATATTCACTGGGGTTTAGATTAGAAATGAAAACCTGGCACATAATTATGCTTGTGAATCTCACTATCAGAAGATTTGGCAAATGACTGTTTTCTATTTGAGTCTTCTCAAAAATCAGTAGCAGCTTTCATTGGCTTTTATATCAATTAGCTAGAGAATTGATTTCAAGTTAACCCACAGAAGCATTTTATGACTATAGAAATATTTCAGAAGTTTTATGTAACTTGAATTACATTTTAGAAATCATTAGCCTAAGGAAGAGTTGGTTTATGAGATTTGTTTTTGGTTTTTTTCTTTACCATTATTTTGGAAATTAGAGTTAGCCAGTAAATATTTCTGTTTTGTATGTAATTTGTTTTGGTCTGTTAGAATCCTTATGTTTTAAAAATATAGAATTATTCCAGCTTTCCTTACATCTCACATTTCTACATTTTTATGTCAATACAAATTATAATTTAATATTCTTGGTAGTTTTCATACTGCTCACTCAGTTGCATCATGCTGCCCAACTCTCAGGGGCAACATTAGTCTATGGTCTAATGTGAATAGCATCCTAAGGCGTAACTACAATAATAAAGCCTGGCGTGGTGCCTCACACCTGTAATCCCAGCACTTTGGGGGGCCAAGGTGGGGGATCACCTGAGGTCAGGAGTTCCTGACCAGGCTGGCCTACCTGGTGAAACCCTGGGTCTACTAAAAATACAAAAATTAGCTGAGCATGGTGATTGCACACCTGTAATCCCAGCTACTTCAGAGGCTGAGGCAGGAGAATCGCTTAAACATGGAAAATGGAGGGTGCAGTGAGCCAATTGCTCCACTGCACTCTAGCCTGGGTGACAGAGAGAGACCATCTCCAAATAAATAAATAAAAAATAACAAATAAATAAGTAAATGAAAATAAATACAGTGTAACTACAATAATAGTGTCTTTGTTTTTGTGAGTATTGTTGGAAAAGGGCATTATAATACAATGGAAAAAACTATGTAAAAATGAAATGTAATTCAATTTATATCATAAATATTTTTGAGAACCATTTATCTACTCAGCAATTATTTACCAAACTCTACCACATACAATTTGTGGTATGTGCTAGAGATTAATTTTGAGAAAATCATACATAATTTTTACTTTCATGGAACTTTATGGAATTAACTTATAGAATTAAAGAGTTAATTAATCTTAAACATATATAACTTTCTGCTTTAATAATTTCTAAAGAGAAGAATTACAGAAAATATATGTATAATGGAAATTTTAAAAATGATTAATAAATGAAAACTTCTTTTTATAAAGTGGCAGTTGAGCTGAAAATAGAATAAATCAGTTAATGGAAACGTACGTGGGGTTGCTTTTGACAAATATTCCATAAATTTCTTATACTGAAATGAGCTTGGAACAATAAAAAATGAAAGTTCACATGAATGTAGCATAGGGAACAAGTGAAATTGTAATAACAGCATATCACTCTAGAGCTAGATAGAGTAGAGCTAAAGTAGGACATACAATCGAATTGAAGATTTAGATATTTACCTGAAAAGTAATGGTAACCAATTCAATTTTTTTTTAATTTATTATTATTATACTTTAAGTTCTAGGGTACATGTGCATAACGTGCAGGTTTGTTACATATGTATACTTGTGCCATGTTGCTGTGCTGAGTTTCTTCACAGAATTGGAAAAATCTGCTTTAAAGTTCATATGGAACCAAAAAAGAGCCCGCATCTCCAAGACAATCCTAAGTCAAAAGAACAAAGCTGGAGGCATCACGCTACCTGACTTCAAACTATACTACAAGGCTACAGTAACCAAAACAGCATGGTACTGGTACCAAAACAGAGATATAGACCAATGGAACAGAACAGAGTCCTCAGAAATAATACCACACATCTACAGCCATCTGATCTTTGACAAACCTGAGAGAAACAAGAAATGGGGAAAGGATTCCCTATTTAATAAATGGTACTGGGAAAATTGGCTAGCCATAAGTAGAAAGCTGAAACTGGATCCTTTCCTTACTCCTTATACATTTTTTTTTTTAACAGGGGGTTGAATAAAGTTTAAAAAGACCAATCTTCCTGGACACTTCATCAGTTTCCTAATATGTCCCTTTTTCTTATTTCTCGTGTGACATTTTACTTTATATATATTTACTCATCCTAAGCAAGGTCCATATCTGCTAAGATAATTTCTTATTCTGAATATCAATTAAAGTTTTTGTATTTTCATATCTGCTAAGATAATTTCTTATTCTGAATATCAATTAAAGTTTTTGCATTTTCAGAATGAGAGTCACAGCTAACTATGAGGAGAGCTAATCTTTTAACTGTATTTACAACAAACATAATTAAATGATAATCTCTTAAAATTAATCATGTTATTTCAAATTCCACATGTTAAAACTTTGCCTATTAAAATCAATATTTCTTTTTTTTTTTGAGGCGGAGTCTCGCTGTGTTGCCCAGGCTGGAGTGCAGTGGCGCGATCTCGGCTCACTGCAAGCTCCGCCTCCCAGGTTCACGCCATTCTCCTGCCTCAGCCTCCCGAGCAGCTGGGACTACAGGCGCCCACCACCGCACCCAGCTAATTTTTTGTATTTTTAGTAGAGACGGGGTTTCACCGTGTTGGCCAGGATGGTCTCGATCTCCTGACCTCGTGGTCTGCCCGCCTTGGCCTCCCTAAAATCAATATTTCATGATTATAAATAAGTTTATAATATCAAAATGTTGGTGGTGGTAATTATGATAGGAAAGAATTTCACAGTCACTTTTTTTTCACAAAAGTAGAAGTTGAGGTTAATCCAGTATGAGCATATCTTCTCTTGCATGATGAATTTAAAAAATGATGACATTGTGGTTAAAATTTTAGTTTTTAGCTTGAAAGTCTGTATCAAGAACTGACTTTGCCTTTTTTTTTTTTTTTTTTTTTTGATATAGAGTCTCACTCTGTCACCCAGGCTGGCGTGCAGTGTTGTTGGCTCACTGCAACCTCTGCCTCCTGGGTTCAAGTGATTCTCCTGCCTCGGCCTCCCAAGTAGCTGGGGCCATTTTTAGACATGGTATAATATATATTTTCCACCAATACTAGAATACACGTATTACTTGTATTTTTTTGATGAGAAAACCAGATTTGGAAAGTTTAAGCTGTTTCCCCAAAGCACTATGTTAAATAATCTCAGATTGTACATACCTAAGAATAGATGATCTTGCCCTAAATTTCCTCCATGTAAATGTAGGCTCTGTTAGTATTTGTGTAAAAATGAGCAATCTACCTCCTTTTCTGTGCTGTTTTTACATTTGCAAGTTAGTGATGATAATATGATCTAAAAATAGGATTGCCAGAAGGAATAGATAATGTTATATAAAACAGTGTTTAGCACATAATGCTTAATGGCAGTTGTTCTCATAATCATTATTGCTATTATTTAGTGCTAATAGTGATAGCAAGAGTAGTTATGATATTTATGTAGTGTAAAGCATGAGTGTGAGGTAAGAAAAAAAAACGGGATGTGTAAGATGTTGATACTTGATTATCACAGTTTATTTTCCCTTTTGCAGATATATATATATATATATATATATATATATATATATATATCTGCAGAATATGCATCTGTAATATTTTGTGCGGATGGAGATAGATTATATTCCAAGTATCCCTTAGTGTTAGGTGATCATAATAATAATGTTATAGTCAATGGGATGTGGGCAGAAGTAATGTTTGTCTCTCTCTGGCCCAGTTCATAAGTATATCCCACAAAGTGATAATTTGTATGTTCTCCTCTTTCACTAACTGGATGCCAATGACGAAGGTGATTTTGGAATTTTCAAATGGTAGACTCTCATCTCTTTGAACAGAGATAACACATATTTGAGCTAAAACAATTTTGGAGTCTAAATTCTTCTGTTTTTTTCTTTCATAGCATCATGATTCTTTTTTTTACGTAATCTTCAGCATATCAATGTATATCAAAACCTATAATGATACCAAGAGATTCTTCTGTCATAGCTAGATATAACCTTCATTCAGATAGAACTATGAACACAATGAATATTTATTCAAAGAACATATATTAACATTCACTGGATAAAGTTAAAAAAACTGAATTAAAAATGCATAGTTTATGTTAAAAAACATTTTTACAAAAATTAGTTTTACATTATATATTTTCAAAGCAGCATAAAAGTATAGGAGGCTTTATTATGACAACTGCCAATTCTATCAACGTAGAAGCGTTTGATTTAATAGAGACTCTTTAGTCAAAGTATTAAACTCTCTCATTGTCTAACTCACTTTTTACAACCCCCAACTATATTAATAAAACTTTTTAAAGTACCTATTTTACAATCATTGGAAACATAAATTACTAAAGTTGTCTAATTTTATCAATTATTAATAGTGTTATTAATTCTTATAAAGATATGTAATTATGAAAAATATAATTTGATACCTGAAAAAATGATATCCAGAAAGATACAAATTATGTTAGCCTAGGTCAGCAAGACGTCAGAACAGAAATTTCACAGTTCACATTCCCCAATGGAAACAAATATTAGCAGCAATTCACAGTCAAAAGTGCATTTTCAGGAGCATTGGAGTCCAGATAGGAGATTGTGAATCCCCAGTGGAGTTTAAAACCAAAAAGGTCCACTGTAAGAGGGCAGGCTTGTGCCTCAATGGCAGGCTTACCAACCATAGTCCTAGCTTTAGACTAAGCAGCCATATACTTCTGGAAGATTAGCTCTGCCATGGTTTTCACACCAGCCTCATTAGCTCAGGCACCTGGGTGGATTCATGCCCATATCTACCCTGGATAAAAGGCCCTCTGACATTGAACCTGACTACAGATCCTCCAGCAGCCCTGTAATTTGGCTCCATCTCCACACTATCACAGTCCATGGACAGTCTTGCCTGCTTTGGTACCTAATGAGCGCTATGCCTCTTTATGCCCATGTTAACAGGCTCACTGACATTTGACTGGACAACAGCCCCTTGAAGAAGCTCAATGGCCCACTCTATCCCCATGCTATCATGGTCTAGAGGCAGTGTTACCCACTCAAAAACCTGGCAGGAGCCATGAAAATTGGCATTCCCAGTAGAAGCCTGCTGACCTCAGACTTGCCTGTAGACCCTGAAATAGCCTAATGTTCTGGATGCAGTCTTGCTCTACTGGGTTCCTGAAGGCAGTCCTGCCCACCCAGGGGTCCACTGGGGACCTTATCAATGAGTCTTTTTGGCAAGAGCTGTACCTATATAAGACGCTAATAAAAGGACTATCATATTCAGAGTCAACTGTAGACCCAAAAGTGGCCCCACAAACCATTTTTATTCCTGCTCACCTGCAGTCACAGAGTTAGTCCCGCCAGTCTGGGTATCCAGCAGAAGAAGGTCTATATCTGCCAAAATCAGTCTGTAAACACAGATAAATGTATTTGCTCCTTCAATGTACAGACACTAATGCAAGTCTACAAGGATCACCAAGAATCAGACAAACATGACACACTAATAAAGGCCCAGTAATTGACTCTAAAAAAAATGGAGTTTCATAAACTGCTTGACAGAGAACTCAAAATAATCATCTGAAGGGAACTCAATGAGCTACCAAAAAAAAAAAAAAAAATGTAGCTAACTGAACAAAAATCAGAAAATCAATACATAAGTAATATTAAATGTGTAACAAAGAAATGAAACCATACAAAAGAAAGAAATCCTGGAACTAAATAATACAATGACTTAACTTAAAAATTTAACAGGTAGCTTCAACAACAGACTCAATAATTCAGAAGTAAGAATCAGCTAACTATAAAGTAAATCATTTGAAATTATCCAATTAGAGAGGTAATAAAAGGAAAAAGAAAGCATAAAGGATTTATGGGACACCATCAAGAATAACAATGTAGTCATTACAAGAATCTGTGAAGGAAAAAAGGGAGAGAAACAGCAGAAAGTACATTTAAAGAAATGACAGCTGAAAACTTTCTAAATCTAGAAGGGGAAATGAACATCTTGATTCATAAAACCCAAATTTCCAAATAGAAATAATTAAACTGAAAAAAGTCAAAGACAATGAGATAATTTTCTAAGCAGCAAGAGTAAAAAGACATGCCACATACAATAGAGTCCACTTAAGACTACCAGTCTGTTTGTCAGCAGAAATTTTGCAGGCCAGGAATGAAATGATACATAAAAAGTACTAAAAGAAAAAAAGAAAAAAAAAAAAAAAAACTTGCCAACAAAGAATACTTTACAGGGTGAAACTGTACATTAAGAATAAAGAAAAGACTTTCCAAGACAAACAAAAAAATAAAGAAGATGTTTAACCACTAAACCTGTGTTACAAGGAGTGCTAAAGGAAGATTTTCACGTTTTAAAGTACAGATGCTAAACAACAACATTAAAATGTATAAAAGTATAAATGTAATTTAAAAGGTAAGCAAAGAAACAGAATATTTTAATAGTGTAATAGTAGAACATAAATCATTATTAAAAGCAGTATATAAATTAGAAGAAAAAAGTAGTCAGAACAACCATTACCACAGGATTATTTTAATACCAATACACTGTAAAAAGAAAATGTAACATCATTTACATAAACTGCATATGCAAGAAAAAACATGAAGTGTAGAGTATCTGTATCCAATTGAAGTTATGTTATCAGCTAAAGCAGACTTATTTATCTAGAAAACGTTCAATTTGAGCCCATTGGACAACAAATTGCAGAGTAGATACACAACAGGTAAAGGGGAAAGAATCAAAGCACATCAAACAAAAAATTACCAAACTACAAAAAGAAAAAGAAGAGAAGATTAAAAAAATTACAAAGAGACAGAAAACAATTAATGAAATGGCAAAAGTAATTTCTTACCTATCAATAATTATTTTAAATGTATATGGATTAAATGGTTACACTTAATATGATCCATGTAATCTATTATAAATAAAATCAATTTAATAAAATGTAAATGTATATGAATTAAACTTACCAACCAAATGAAACAGAGTGGCTGAATAAATTTATGTATATATAAAAATATATTACATATATATGTATGTTATCTATAAGATATTTTCTAGATTTATGGTACAAACAGGCTGAAATAGAAAAGATAGATAAAGATATTTCATAAAAAACAGTCACAAAAAGAGGACAGGGATTATCATACATAAAATAGACTTTAAGTGATAACTTGTCTCAAGAAACAAAGCAGGTCATTATATGATGATAAATTGTCAATGGAATACGCAGATATAGCAATGATAAATATATATGTACCCAATATCAAATATATCACAAATTGAATATATTCAGCCTTTTATTTGTCAATGATACTTCAATAAATCTGGGAAAAATAATTATATAAGAAATAAATAATTTCGTCTCTGTGAAGTCCTTTCTACAGTGGTGTGCCACATTCACTTAATGTTTCATTTATTGAAGTAGTATTCAACTAGGTATTAGTAAGAATACTTAATTAGTGTCACTATGTCCCAAGATTACTAATGATAGAGATTTTTAAATATTTTACTCTTTTATGTTTGATCTGTGCTCACACAAACATAGAAAATCAATATGTATGGCTATATTTTTCAGATTGATGCTGTAGAATTTCTCCAGTTATGCACTATGAATAAGTTCTGGAGATCCAATATACAAAATGGTGACTATAGGTAATC
Source organism: Macaca thibetana thibetana (assembly GCF_024542745.1). Taxonomy (NCBI): domain Eukaryota; kingdom Metazoa; phylum Chordata; class Mammalia; order Primates; family Cercopithecidae; genus Macaca; species Macaca thibetana. The sequence continues at coordinate 104,811,415 of NC_065578.1, read as the reverse complement.
ATTCTTGTATTGTATATTTGAAATTGGTTAAGTATAGATCTTAAGTCCTCTAACCCAAAGCTTAACATGTGAGGTGACGGATAGGTTAACTAGGATGATGTAGTGACTCACAATATATAGTATATCAAAAAATCAAATTGTTCACTTTAACTATATAAAGTTTATATTTATCAGTGTAACCCCAATAAAGCTGAGAATAAAGAAATCAGCTTTGGGGAAACAAAAATGAATCATGTTAGTCCAGGCATTTATATACGCTCATAGGCTCATTTTAAATGACTTTATTTGGGATCTAGGCCTTTATGTAGAACATTTGAAAGCTGGTACTGGTATATTTATTTCTTTATGTTCAATCCTTTTTGACTTCCTCTATTACTCCAGTCTGTATATCTAGCAGTCTCCTCTCAAACATCTCTACTCTTTCTTCAAATATATTTGCTTAATCCATTCCCAGAACGCCAAACTTGACTTTTCTTTTGTAAATTTATGTACATGTTTATTCATATTGTATCGTTTCCGGCAGTTACTGGCTCAACAAATGTGTTTTAACAATGACTTTCATTCAGATCAATATTCTAAATACATCACTCACAACAATAAAGATGGTTTTAAAATACTTATAATCCTTTTCTAGCCTATGCATAATTAATTTAGTCCTCTCTAGAAACAATTTTACACAATAATAAAGAAATAACCCTTTCCCAATTTTCAGTCTCTCTCAAGGGCAATAAGAGATGATATTGACTAGACTATACTCCTTATGTGAACTGCATGAAGTCAGAAAAATAAAGAGCATATCTTTAAAACAAAACAATGTACTCGGCAAACATTGTAGTAAAAATGGAAAATGTTTTAGTGTTTTTCAAGTTATACTCTAGTAGTCAACTGCCTGCATGAAGGTAGGCCCTAGGTATACATATATGTATGCAAGCTAATGTTAATGATAAAATTGAGGACTTTGCCCCTAAAATATCTTAATTACACATTTTATTGTCATAATGCTTTCTGGTTACCCACATTTAGTGCTGTGTCATAGGATTTATACCCTTTTTTACCCATTTATAGTCTTTCAAAAATGAAAGCAGAATAAGGTTAAAAGATGGGCTATTTCAGACAAGAGATCCAGGACAGACTTGTTTGACTTGAGGCCACTTTATTATTACACTGAATGTGACAACATAGGCATTCAGAATCTGGTGAAACAATCTTCTAGGAGCAGCTAACAAGAATCCTAAGACAGGAGTGTTTATGTTTGGGTTGAGACACATTGAGGAGCTGAGTGATTGACAGCAAGGGGAGCAAGACATGAGGTAGACTTGTATTCTATTCTCAGTGAAATGGGATAGCTTTAGAAGCTTTTTAATAAAAGGGATATATGATCTAAATTTTCTACTCTAAGTATCATTCTCTGTATAGCATGGAATGTAAATAGTACAAACAGAGAAATAATGAGAATGCATTTGCTAAATTTTATAATAACTTTATTATTTTAGTTTATACTATACCAGTATAAAGTGAACATTGAATATTTTATGATAATTTTGAGAAATTTTTATTGTAATGAATAGTTTCAGCAGTGACTTTAGAGTTCCTTAAGAGTTCCCCAAGAATCACTATCTTAAAAATATTTTATTATGAATATTATCAATTATTTGGCAAAATTGGAGTAATGATATAAAGAATCATAAGTGGGAGTATTCTATTGATATATAGTCTCTAAACAAAATACTTCAAATGTAAAATAATAAATATATTTCCAATTATACATGTTCTCAAATTATGTTAGATACATTTTAGACTAATGTTAGTTTTAATATTATTTTATATTAAATATTTTATATTTATGTTATTATGCTATTTATGACCCTACTAATAAACCACAAGTAATGTATTCTTGGTTAATTTTAAGATATATATATATATATCTATGTGTATATATATATAGAGAGAGAGATATATAGTTTAGTAAATTAACAACTTTTATTTAAAAATAGACTTCGAATCACAACTCAAATGTTTTCCCCATTTTATTAATTTTTACACTTATTAAGCTCCATTAAAATTATAAATTCAGATGCAGCTTGACTTACAATGGAGTTACAATTCAATAAATCTGTTATAAATTGAAAACATTATAAGTAAAAAAAGGCATATAATGCACCTATCCTACAGAAAGTCATAGCTTAGCCTAGCCTAGCTTAAATGTGCTCAGAAACTTACATTAGCCTACAGTTGGGCAAAAGCAACTAACAAATAGTCTATTTTATACTAAAGTGTTAAATATCTCATGTAATTTATTAAATACTGTAGTGAGAATGAAAAACACAATCGTTGTGTTGGCTCTCAATGTGTGATTTTTAAATGAATGCATATCTTTATTGCACAGGTATAAAGTCAAAAATATGTTAAATTGAAACATCATAAGTCAGGGTCCATCTATATATCTTGCAGTATTTACATAAATGGGGCAGAAAAAATGATCCAACATTTGTATCATTAAAATCAAAGAATGGGGAAGTGAGAATAGAACTGCAGAATAATTCAGTGAAATAATGACTAGAAACGTTGTAAATGTGGTAAAATACATAATATACAGAGCTAGGAAACTGAACTGTAAATAGGATAAATTCAAAGAAACCCCACATATTATGAAGACCCCTTAAAACCCAACAAGACATGTCACAGTGAAATTTCTGAACATTGAAGACAAAGCAAAACCTTGAAAATAGCTAGAGAGAAATTATTCATTACCTACAAATACAAATATTATATCTAAAATGATATATACATAATTTCAAAACCATATCCATGTTTTAAATATGTTTAAAATATATACATAATTTCAAAACAATATCCATGTCTCAACTGACATGATGGTGTCTAGAAAAAAATTGCACAATATTTTTAAGTGCAGAAATAAGATAACTATTAACTATGAACTCTATATCCAGTGAAATTTTTATCATGAATGAAGGGGACTCAAAGACATTCCATGTCAAAGAAATAGTAAAATAATTTGGGTAGCATACCTTGAGGACATCATTGAAAAATGGCCGAAGGAAATTCTTCATAAAGCAAAGAAATTATAAAAGAACAAATCATGGATCACCAGGAAGAAAATTCAACTGAAAGAATAGATATGTGGACACATGCAATAGACTACCTTCACAAGTTGGATAATTCATTCATTGTATAATTCATGCAATAGGCTATCTTCAAGAGTTGTATAATTCATATTGATGATTGAAACTAAATAATGACATCATCAGATAAAAAAGAAAATGATAATTAAAAGTCAGAAAGTAAAAGATTTGAATGAAAGTCTTCTACACTGCACTTGAAATGTTAAAATGTAGATACCATTAGACTGTGTTAAGAGTCATATGAATAAAGTAATACACAGAGCAAATATACTAAGACATACACTCAAAGCATTATGAAAAAATTAAGATAGAATTCTAAAAAAAATTTTCAAGTATCCAAGAAGGCAAAAAAAAAAAAAAAGAGAGAGAGAGAAACAATGGAATAAGAAGCAGAGGGAACAAGCAGAAGATAAATAATAAAATGGGAAATGTTTCTCTGATATAGCAGTATCGTTTTTTTTAATTGTACTTGGTTAGACATGTCAATTTAAAGATGCAATTGACAGAGAGGATAAAACACACAGCCTATCCATATGATGTTTCCTGGAAAATTTACTTCAAATTCTACAACATGCATAGATTTAAAGTTAAAAGGATGGAAAAAATATATCATCAATTATTACTTCACATGTAAGTTGCTGGACCACAGCTCCAGAGTCTCTGTTTCAGTAGTTCCAGGGTGGGATCTGAAATGCTGTATTTTTCTTTTTTTAACTTTTATTTTAGTTTCAGGAGTACATGTACAAGTTTATTATATAGATAAATTGTGTGTCACAGGGGTTTGGTGTACAGGTTATTTTGTCACCCAGATAATAACCATAGTACCTGATAGGTACTTTTTCTATTCTCTTCCTCCTTTCACCCTCCACCGTCAAGTACTCCCCAGCATCCATTGCTCCCCTCTTTGTGTCAATGTGTATTCAGTGATTAGCTCCCACTTATAAGTGAGAACATGCAATGTTTGGTTTTCTGTTTCTGCATTAATTTGCTTAGGGTAATGGCCTGCAGCTGCATCCAAATTGCTGCAAAGGACATGATTTTTTTCTTATTGTGGCTGCACAGTATTCCATAGTGTATATGGACCACATTTGCTTTATTCATTCCACAGTTGATGAACATGTAGGTTGATTCCGTGTCTTTGCTGTTGTGAATACTGATGTGATACACATACAGGTGCATGTGTCTTTTGGTAGAATATTCATTTATCTTAGCGTATTCAGTAGTGTGATTGCTGGGTTGAATGGTAGTTCAACCCTCAGTTCTTTGAGAAATCTCCAAACTGCCCTTCACAGTGGCTGAACTAATTTACATTCCTACCAACAGTGTATAAGCCTCCCTTTTTTTCTGCAATCCAGTCAACATCTGTTATTTTTTGACTTTTTAACAAAAGCCATTCTGACCGGCATGAAATGGTATCTCCTGTTTTGATTTTTAATTTATTTGATGATTAGTGATAATGAGCATTTTTCCATATGTTTCTTGGTCGCTTATATATCTTCTTTTGAGAAGTGTCTGTTCATGGCCTTTGCCTACTTTTTAATGGGATTATTTGTTTCTTGATTGGTCTTTTAAATTCCTTGCAGATTCTACTAGGCCGTCGTCCGATGCATAGTTTGCTAATATTTTCTCCCATTCTGTAAGTGGTGTGTTTACTCTGTTCATAGTTTCTCCTGCCTTGCAGGAGCTCTTTAGTTTAACTAGATTAAAACTTTTCCAGTTTTATTTTTGCTACAATTAGTTTTGAAGACTTAGTCATAAATACCTTCCTAGAGTTTGTTCTAGGATTTCCCTGTCTTAATTACATCGTGAAAACATAGTTTCAGCATTAAGTATTTATTCAGATGATTACAAATAATAGAAAGAATATGGAAAATTTAGTTCATTTAAATAAATGTAATATTGTGTCTTGTAAGTTGACAATTATCAGGCTATATATTCGTACTCTGCCATCATTCAAGTTTATAGTCTTAAATTAAAAACTAGATAGCAATTTATGCATATATTTAAAAGTGAATTTAGTAGGTATTCCTGTGTTGATGTTAGGTTGGGTTATTTTAGTTGTATTTTTCAAATTTGGACTTCTTTTTCATAAAATCAGAAGCAAAAAAAAAAAAATAGAAAAAAAATGCCAGTAACTAAAATTGTATACAAATATTCTGCTTTACATGGGAGATGAACTTTACTTATGAAATAGACAGAGTCATCATCAAGGAAACACTAATATAAAATGAACATTTGTCACATAAGACTGCTTTTATAAAATAAAATGTTCAAAAATCAAATATCCTCGAGAGCTGAGATAATGTTTATACAAAAAAAACTGTTTTAGATATGCTAGGACAACTAATAACAATGTTAAATTAGTGATATAAAGATTTATTAAAAATATAAGGATTAAGAAAAAAATAAGTTATACTTACTCTTTCAAATATATATATATAGTAATAGAATGAAAGGTTAAAAATGTGTACATTCATTCATAGAAGGCTGAGAAAGCTACAAAACTTTATGTTTAAATAATATACATTTAAACTTTGTCACGATTTCCAAAATTAGAGTTGATAACATGCCCATTTTTTTTCAGAAAAAAGCTTTAAACTGATTTTCATAGTATAATGTTGTCTGATAATTTAAGGTTAGTAACATTCCTTCAAAGAATAATTGTGCTAATAATTTTTAAGCCATGTGTAATCATCAAGATCCACATAAAAATTGTAATTATTTTATCTTCCTAGACAGTGAAATAAAATAATTTTGAACAAAGTTAAAGTATGTTCTCAAATTTCATCCAAGACAAACTAAAAGGCTAAAATTTGAAAATATTTTATAAATCATTCTGAATAATATTACTGAATCATCTAGAGTATGATCAAGACCAAACATTTTCTGCGTAAATAGGCAAAATGAATACAAATTGTTTCTCTCACTATGAAGAACTCAACACTTACTGCAAATTCTAAATTCACAGCAATTCTCCAGGTAGAAGTTGATGGTTTTGTGCTGATTAGAAAACAAATGTAAAGAAGGCTATTTTAAGATAAGCTGTGTGTGTTCAACATAAGGCCAAATCTAAAGGAGGTCAAATAAATTTGTAAATACAGTCATACAACAAAGCATCCATAGTTCAATTGGCATCTTCTTCTCAGGTTCCTGTCTATAACTTCTATGAATAAGATTATGTAATTCACAGGATTTTTGTGATTAAATGTGTGACCACAAAAGACTCTAGAGAAAATCAAAATCAAATAATGTATTGAAATTAATACAATTAAATATTATATCTAAAATGATATATACATAATTTCAAAACAATATCCATGTTTTAAAACATAATTTTACATTTTTTATTTAAATAGAATTATATGTTTTATTTAAGTCATAAATTATACCAAGGAATATATAAGGAAGATAGTTAATGCCTAGGAATGTAACAAAAATATTTTAATGCTTTCTCTATATGTTTTGATTCATAATTAAGAAAGTACCTAAGAATGACATAAATTGAAAATATAGAATAAATTATAAGAGATTCATAATTGTAAATCACATAAATTATAATTATTTGTGACATTAATAAATTATGAGTGGTTTATAAATCATTTCTGATAACAGTTAATTAACAAAAAGTTACTTCAACCATTCTGAGAAAAACAATTGGAAACCTTATTATAAATGATATTATTTACCCATAGAAAATAACCCCTAAATGAATTATAATTTGCAAATTGAAAATGTATGCTGGTATTCATCTAAACCATCTAAATTTGTTAATATTTTAATCTCTTGCAATATATTGGATACAACAAATTATAAAATGAAACATTCTAAATAAAATTCTATGACATTCTACGCGAGTTGGTGACCCAGTTATTATGGAAGGATAACTGATGGTCTTCAGTAAGTTGTTGCATATTTTCCCTTGTAAGTCTGTTGTTTTCAAGAACATAGTGAACTTACAATATTACTCTAAGCTTCTTTCAATTTTATGAACTCTTTCTGATGAAGAAATAATCTGATCACCATACACTGACAATGGATAATACATATTAGAATATCAAACATCTTAGTTAAATTTTCACATCAGAATTCAATTTTTATTTTTCTTCTGTGTTATTCTATACCACTTCTGGTTAAATTACACTAAATGTTATTTCTACACATGAACTTAATAGGGATTACTTCCATGGCAACTGGTATAAGTTTTCAGTAAAGAATAGCTTTGAAGGTACTGTATCTTTGGGATTATGTTTTGAGTTATTCTGTTAACCCTAGGGACTTTTATATTTATTTTTTCTTGGAAGGACTTAATTTGAAGAACAAAAGATCAGATCAGATTTAAGTTAGAATAGATGTTTCTCTTTTTTTCTCTCTGAGAAATATCAACAGAGACACAGAGACGTGCTTGCACCCTGTGTTACATAACTGATAATTTAAAACTAAATTAAACCAATTATTTCCAGGTATGATTGATATTTCAAAGACATTGTTTCCATTGGTAAAATATATTCATTCACATTTGCCTTCACAATTATTTATTCCTTAGGGATTATACCTATTTTGTTTACAGTCAGAAAATCACATGGGATTTACCCTATAGAGGCTATAGAATATTTAATTTTTATATAATTTCATTTTTATTCTTATTTATATGTAAATATAATTTGATAATAAATAATGGGTAATAATTATTTTAGTTTTTATTTTCTCAATGAACATTTATTAAGTTTTCTAACATGGTAATTATCTAGAAGGACATTGAACATACACTAGTTAGCAAGCAGACATTGGCCCTGATCTCATGAAGGAAGCATTTAATTAGGAAACATTACAATTTCATATAAGTGTAATTTTATCTTCTTATATGAGTGCAGAAGACTAAGACAAGTGAAAAGACAAAATAGAGTTACACACATTAAAGTAGTAAACATCCATAAATCTATCAAGGTTTAAAGTGCTTCAAACACATCAGAGGGATAATCCACAGTATATGAAACCGGCACATAAAATGCTGACTTAGTTGAGAGAACAACCTTGAACAACAGAAAATGAGCAGTTCTTTTAAGTATTTCTACATTTCTGGGCCTTTCTATTCCTATTTTCCTGACACCACGTTGCAGGTCTGGAATAAGCCTTTTAGTTCTTCTTTTCATGTGTTTTAGACATTTGTGGTTATTTTTCCAGCTTCTTCATTGATGGATTACATACTGTTCTTTTTTTTTTTTTTTTTTTTCATTATCTCTAGAGAGCACAGCACCTGTCTTTATCTGTGTATAGCCTGCATTTTGTCATACAGAACTACATTAATGTGATTTTTTTTTTTTTTAACATGGAGTCTCATTCTGTTGCCCAGGCTGAAGTGCAATGGAACAATATCAGCTCAGTGAAACCTCCGCCTCCTGAGTTCAAGCGATTCCCCTGCCTCAGCCTCCCAGTAGCTGAGATTACAGGCGCCTGCCACCACGCCCGGCAAATTTTTGTGTTTTCAGTAGAGGTGGAATTTCACCATGTTGGTCAGGCTGGTTTCGAATTCCTGGCCTCATTTCTTTCCACAAAGCCCCCAGCTCTGTGTATCTTGTAAAGATATAATTGCCTTTTAAAAAATGTTTCCTTAACTTGGAAGAACACTGCTACTGAAACCACTAGAATCAACAAAGATGCTCAGCACACAAAATGCTTAATTATGGGGTTAATATAAGCAAACTTTTCTATGAAGTTCTTTACACACACTACTTGCAAATCTTCATCAGCCACCCATTCCTTAACACTTCAAGGGGTTGCCTGAATAATTCTTCTAGAACTTACCTCGAGTAAGGTTATTAAAGACCTCATATCTTGAATGCAATGTACATACCTTAATCCTAATTTGTCTTGCCCTGACTTTAGAACCTTATAGGGTTGGCCTTGTTTTTCTCTAAAAATATTACCTGTCTTGAATTTTCTATTTCTATTTCCATGAAATGCCATTTTACGTTTTCCTGTTATTTTTCTGGACATTCCTTTGTAGTATCTTGTCAGCTTCTCTTAATTTATACACTCATTAATGATTAAAGTTTTCCTGAAATTTATAGTGGAAGTTTAAAACATTTTAGTGGCATCTACTCTGGTTATTTCGGTTACAATCTCTTTGTGAGAGCTCTCATATTCATATACCCAGTTGAGATTGCTCTAGGGCCTAAATATGGAGCTTCTCACTGACAACCACCTTGCACTGTCTCACCGGCACTGCCTGTTTAACACAAATCTCCTCTCCAAACATATATATTCTCTGTGTTCCCTAAGTCAGGAAATTACACCATGGTTTACATAATGGTTTTCCCTCAGCCCCAAATCTGGGATTATTCTTGATTCTCTTATTTGTCATCAATTCTATCACAAATCTAAGTTATTCTATATCATACATACCTCTGAAACCCACCCACCATCTTCTTCCTCATGGCCAAGTGGCCATCATTTCTCCTCTGGATTATTGTAATATTCTCTTAAGTGATGTTTCAAAATTAACTCTTCCTACTTTGTTATTTGTTCTTCGTTCTTTAAGATCTCCTTTTGTAAATGTAAAACTGATGGTCATCTGATGTATAGAACAATTCAAGGCCTTCCTACTGATATCTGAACAGACCCAAAATCTGGCCAATAATACCATCCAGAAAAGGTTTCTTTCTGTCTAACTTTCTAGGATCTTTTCACATATCCCTTTAACTCTCCATACCTTAGCTATATTGACTTTCATTTGGTTCCTTTATTTGTCATGGTTATTTCAAGCCCTAGGTCAGTTTTTCTGTTCCTGAAAAGATATATTTAAGTCTTACTATTCCTTTATATGTGTATTTGCATGAGAACACAAACCTATATAGATTCTTCTATTAATTCTTCACATAGAATGCTGAAAATCAATTCCTTATAATTATTATAATTGAAATGTATTACATAATAAATATATATGTTCTATGATATTGAAGTTTTCCATTAGCACAGCACTTGTGTTAGTCTTGTTCATCATTATAGTCTAAGTATAGAGCTTGATAAATTGTAGGCATCAAATAAAAAGATATTTGAATAAAAATGAATAAATCAAAAACCTTATATAAACAGAATAATTAAAATTGTTTCCATGAAGAAAAAACACAGAGGCCAAATTTAATTTAAAAATTTACTAAACCTTAAAAACAAAAAATGCATCCTATTTTATTGTTCTGAAATTAAATCTAGTGCAGATGAGCCAGGGCCCACAGCCAGTGAGGTAAGAATTTATAAAATCTTGAAGAAATTCAAAATGAAGCAATGCTGTTCCCTAGAGTTTAGAAGACTAGTTTTTTCAGGAGTATACATTTCTGAAATTTTACTTCTGTTCTTTTAAATTTATTACTCAGATTTTATTGTACCAAATAAACTGTATTTATATATTTTTAAGTTTATGCATATAGGCAAATATCTCTAAAATTTCTCTTCTAATAAAAATACTTACGGCCGGTCGCGGTGGCTCACGCCTGTAATCCCAGCACTTTGGGAGGCCGAGGAGAGCGGATCGCAAGGTCAGGAGATCGAGACCACGGTGAAACCCCGTCTCTACTAAAAATACAAAAAACTAGCCGGGCGAGGTGGCGGGAGCCTGTGGTCCCAGCTACTCCGGAAGCGGAGGCGGGAGAATGGCGTAAACCCGGGAGGCGGAGCTTGCAGTGAGCCGAGATCGCGCCACCGCACTCCAGCCTGGGTGACAGAGCGAGACTCCGTCTCAAAAAAAAAACAAAAAAAAAAACAAAAACAAAAACAAAAAAAAAAAAAACTTACATATACACATTTAGATATTTTGTGTATTTATTCAGTAAGTGTATTAATTCAAATCTTATGTTTAGCAGTTATTAATATTCCTTTTGCACAACATCATAGGCTTCATAGACAGACATTCCCGGAGCTAGGATTCCTATACTAGAAACGTTGTATACTGCCTTACACTGATTATACTTTAACATATGTAAGCAATTTGTTGAATTCTTATTCACTAAACGTTCTTTTCCCATCTTCTGGCCTGTCTCAGTGGGTCATGCCTGTAATCCCAGCACTTTGGGAAGCCAAGGCAGGCAGGCAGCAGGCAGATCATTTGAGGTCAGGTGTTTGAGACCAGCTTGGTCAACATGGTGAAACCCCGTCTCTACTAAAAATACAAAATTAGTCGGCGTGGTGGCACACACCTGTAATCCCACCTACTCGGGAGACTGAGACAGGAGAACCATTTGAACCCAGGAGGCAAAGTTTACGGTGAGCTGAGATCAGGCCACTGCACTCCAGCCTGGGTGACAGAGAGACTCCGTCTCAAAATAAATAAATAAAAATATAAAAGTAAATATATTTCCCATCTTCTAGTAAATTGCTGTTTTCAGAATTGATCGTAAATCTATACTTTCTGGGCTTTCATCCTTTTAAACATCTTAGCCAATAACTTCTGTACTCCATTCTGTCTAATATATTAATTGATGAAATGGGGAGTAATTCTCATAATCCTGAATATCTTATTATATTAATTTAGTGTGTTGATATTACTGCCTGGCATATACTTTTAATCTTCAACTTTCTTGTATGAATTTAAAATATGCCTATTATATTAGTATTAATCTTTTAGTATTTTAATATTGTTACATTTTACTCCTTGATTAACACCGAGTAGGCTACAAAATACATTATATTTTATACTAATACTTTAAATACATAATAAACATTTTATATACTTCTTTGGAATAAGTTAGTAACATTTCTAAATATAGTTGAAGGAATATAATGAAGTCCTTAACTGCAAACTAGTTGATTTTAGATGTATTCAATGTTTCATAAAACATTCAGTAAAAATGGCAATGTATTTTTAAAAGATATTAATACAAAGTCTATAAATTTACATAGATTAATACATGAAAAGTAACTCAGTTTTTATTCATAAAAAGAATAATTCTTTTTAAAGAGATAGTTTGGTCCAAAGTTGTGTTTTTTGGCTCATTTCATTGAAATGGTAAGCTTACTTGGCTCTTAAATTAATATTTTTTCAAAGAAGACATTATATAGTCACAATAACCAAATACTCTTTTATTTATATATGTGGAAAATCAAGTGAATAAGATATACTCAAGCTAAACTGTAATACCTTCAGTGAAACATTTGTCCAATAAAACACCTTTGGTAAACATTTGCTATTTTTTCCAAGTGCCATAATCAAGATTCATTTAATTAATGAAACTTTTAATGCAATTTCACCTTCTTTTCCATTTTAGGTTAATAATTATCAAACATATGGCAATGCTGGACTTTAGCTGATCACCGTGCTTCTGGAAAATAACAAAAGTTAAGACATCTGTTCACCATTTTGTGTGTCCAAGGACCACCTACTTTTTACATATGACAAGAACTACCCACCTCCACTCTTCAGGTAAGACTTACTGTCCACTCTGCCCCGTGACTCCCCCACGTCTTGGGGACGACTCCCTTGTACCTGAAGCTATACTACTGTAAGCCTCCTTTCCTTTTTTAAGATGTCTGTCATTAATGAATGTTCATTCTATTGCAATAGCCTGAATAAAATCATTTTCTCAATTGTTCAGTACGTATTGTCTGTGACAAAAGAAAGATAGGTTATAATTTGGCATATATTAATAATTTTAGTCTTTTTATTTATGAATTATTCTATCTTTCCAAATGCATAATAAAACGTAATTTTTCTTTTTATTTTGAGAGGGAGTCTTGCTCTATTGCCCAGGCTGTGACACAATCTTGGTTTACTGCAACCTCCACCTCCAGAGTTCAAGCAATTCTCCTGCCTCAACCTCCCGAGTAGCTTGGATTACAGGCACCCACTACCACAACTGGCTAATTTTTGTATTTTTAGTAGAGACGAGGTTTCACCATGTTGGCGAGGCAGGTCTCGAACTCCTGACCTCATAACCTGCCCATCTTAGCCTCCCAAAGTGCTGGAATTACAGGCAAGAACCACCGCACCTGGCTGTAAAGTGTAATTTTATACAAAGTTATAGACACATTTAAATATATATATATACACACACACACACACACATATATATATATATCTCGACATGCAAATATGCTGTATTGTCCTGTTATCATGCTCCTAATAAAGACATGCCCAAGACTGAATAATTTATAAAGGAAAGAGGTTTAATTGACTCACAGTTCCACAGGGCTAGGGAAGTTTCACAATCACGGCAGAACGTAAAGGGGAAGCAAGACACCTCTTACATGGCAGCAGGCAAGAAAGCTTGTGTTGGGGGAACCCCCTTTTTAAAACCATCAGATCTCGTGAGACTTATTCACTATCGCAAGAACTGAATGGAAAGACCTGCCTCCAGGTCTTTTCAATTACTTCCCACCAGGTCCCTCCCACAACACGTGGGAATTATGGGAGCTACAATTCAAGATGAGATTTGGGTGGGGACACAGCCAAGCCGTATCATACACACAGATTATTCACCTGAATTAAATAAAAGCAAATAATAGAAAGAATCGAAATATTAAATGAATATGGAATACTTTTCATAAACTTTATATGTATGTACACATTTGAACACACACAGACATAGTTTATGGTGGCTACATGAAAAGATTAGGTAGAAATAGGTCATTTCAATCTCTTCAACTAAATATAACTATTTAAAAATCCAAAATAGATTCCTGAAATCTTTATATGTTTTTATTTGGGTTCAGCAAAATCTTTTGGCTTTAAAATGTTAGCACCACAAAGCACCTCAGTAAGAGGACAATGAAACACTCAAAGGGTAATAAGTCCAGAAATCTCTCTCCATTTAAAAAGTTATTTCTTTATAAAAATTTTATTTTCCTGTTGATAGAATACAGAAATAAAACTCAAATTTTGCTTAGTGACATAGTGAAGTCATATTCAGGATATGGATTTTTACCCTACCAAAGAGGTGATAATGAAGACATGTAGGTTTCCTATTCAGCCTTTGTACTCAAAGTTTAAATTCAAAAAAAGAGAGACCCTGTATCTTAGAATGCCTTCCCCTCTCCTAGCAACCACATTATTGAAATTCAAACTGCTAACATTCTAAAATCCCCTTTTTAAATAAGGATAGAACATGCTGAAGAAAAAAGTTACAACAAGAAAATATATGGGAACAAAATGCCTACGCAGTGCAGAAGTCTGAATAACTAAACCACTCAGAGTAGAGGAAAAAAGCGAGATTCCAAAGATCCAATAAAGTCGATTCTTAAAAACGTATAAATCAGTTCCTACCTTTTTTATCAAGTTCAGATTTCTCTGTCCTTAATCATATATTAAGATAATCTAAGATAAATTATCTTATATTTTGCAAAGCAACCATAAGTATAAAAAATACTGGAAGAATAATCAGCATATTAAATTCATGAAGAATTTTTACAACGTGAAGAATTTTTAGAAAACGTATCTCCAAATAGAGTGTACAAAAACATTTTCTAATAATTGTTGCTTGAAACTAAATATTTAATTTTTTAAAATTATAATAGAAGCATACTAAATAATATGCCTAAATAAATCTAGAAAACAGTTCATTGTTTTCTATCAAAAATAAATGTATATTTATATATTTATTCTAAAACATTGAAATTATATTAAATTTGACAAAAATAATAGCCACAGGAGGCACAGTTTTTGTAATTTTTTAAATGAGAACAAAATATTAAAGAATATATTTATTTGGTGAGAAATATATTAAATAGTCTATTGCAGCAGGGTAGGGCACCATTAAATCCTCAAGTTTATTTATTTTATTTTATTTTTTTAATTTTGAGACAGTTTCCCTCCCAGGCTGGCATACAATGGCTCAATCTTTGCTAACTGCAACATTCAACTGCTAGGTTCAAGATATTTCACTGCCTCAGTCTCTCTAGCCGGGATTACAGAAGTCTGTCACCATGCCCAGCTACTTTTGTAATTTTAGTAGAGACAGGGTTTCACCATATTGGCCAGGCTGGTCTCGAACTCCTGACCTCAGTCGAGTCGATCCGTCCACCTCAGTCTCCCAAAGTGCTGAGATTGCAGGCATGAGTCACTACGCCCGGCCTCAAGTTTAATTCTTAAGTGAGTCAATCAGTTACAGTTCTGCTCAAAGCTTTGAATGCACCTAAAATTTCATCCAACATCTATTACCTTTCATCATATCCTAAAATAGCTTGAAGATGTATATGATTTTATGAAAAAGCTCTGTAAAACAAAACAACAAAATTAAAGGTTTACATTTTAAAGCAACAATATTCACCTATAGTTGATGAATGCACAGTTAGAGTGAAAAAAAATAGAATTTTGATGAATTCTGAAATGGTTCCACCCTATTCAAACAAGTTGTATTAATGTATATATACATTTCTTAATATATAAAATTCACAAATTGCTACGAATACAAAAGCTTACAAGTTTCCAGTGAGAATAGCCTCTGTCAAAAACTTTGCTTGATTTGCTGTATATTGATTAATTTTGTTACTGTAAAACAAAAAGATATCTTCTAATTGAAAAATATCAAACACAAAGTTTTGAATTATAAAAGCAGCCTCAAGCAAATAATAATTTTAACCCAGCACCAAAATTAACACATTCAAAGGGCGTAAGCAAGCATTGGGCACAGATAAAGCATTCGTTTCAAGGAGGATCCCAAAACCAACAGATGCAGCAACCAAAGCTATCATTTCCCTCCTATGTTAAAATGTATTTCAATTTTGGATTAAGACAATGTATGCAGAAACACAATTCACTAAAGGAAACTATTATGGGTTTGAGATTTTTTTCTTTTATATACTGTTGATTACATAGAGAAAAATGTTATTTATAGGCTTCTCCCTATTTTCTTTCTTTCTTTTTTTTTTTTTTTTTTTTTTTGAAAGGGAGTCTCACTCTGTCACCCAGGCTGGAGTGCAGTGGCCGGATCTCAGCTCACTGCAAGCTCCTTCTCCCGGGTTTATGCCATTCTCCTGCCTCGGTCTCCCGAGTAGCTGGGACTATAGGCGCCCGCCACCTCGCCCGGCTAGTTTTTTTGTATTTTTTAGTAGAGACGGGGTTTCACCGTGTTAGCCAGGATGGTCTCGATCTCCTGACCTCGTGATCCGCCCGTCTCGGCCTCCAAAAGTGCTGGGATTACAGGCTTGAACCACTGCGCCCTACCAAGCTTCTCCCTATTTTCAAGCCAGCCAGCCATCCTAAATTCATAGATTTTATTGTAAATTATAACAAATCTAGACCATGATATTATTGCCTGCTCCAAACAATGGACTTTCCCTAGTTTATACCATTAACATTTTTATCAATGGTATTTATATTTGGTATTATTAGGAGGTCATTATAATTTTACAGGAATGTCTAACTGAGATAATTTATTCACTCTTTTATGTTAATCTTTTTCTACGTAGCATCACATAAGATAATGGAGGTGTGATTTTTCCAGCAACTTTTGCTAGTTTAATAAATGACTTAAACGACCTCCTCTTCCATATTCATTTTGAAATTATACTTAGTTTGTTAATATAAAAGAATAAGCATAATACTGCTGAATCTACTATGCATTACATTTCATGATTCTTTCATATTGTTTTGATCAGGGAATAAAGAAAAATATCTTTGGCTAGTTTTGATATCCTGAAAGTTTATCATGTTTTTTTTCTTGACTGAATAACCTCCTACTTTGGGAAGTCCTTAATACTTTTACTTTAATCATAAAATTAATTGGTAGATTATCTTTCCATATATGTATGTGTTTGTATGTAGGCGTGTGTGTAGTAAATCAAAAGAAGTTGAAAAACAATATTCTCTGATAACCTCTACATATTATAAGCTAATTTTTATCTGGATAATTTATAGAATTTATATTTTCAATTAAATTTTATTTTTCAATTGTCTATACCACCACTGGCAAGCTCAAAGTCTCCCAATACACTCTTCATGGGCCTGTGGGCAATGGAAGATGATACAGAGTCCAATATTTTCCCCTTTGCCTATTGGAAATGGATAGGCAAGAGACTTGCCAAAAAAAATCAGATCTGATTCCTCAGATCCCAAATCCTATAAATAAACAGATGCTGTCCCAAATATCAATAAGTTGAAATTGAGATCTGAAAAGCCTTTGTGATAAGATGTCTCTAAATTGGCTCCTAAATATCTCTATTTCTGGTATTTGTACCTTATGAAATGTTCTCTTCTTAAGTGTGACCTGGACTCTTTGAAATGCTACTAATTAGTAAAATACTGCATATATAATAAGACATTACTTGGAAAACTACTTTACAAAATTGACTGTTGACTTTCATCTAAGGTGCTCTTCCTCACTTCCTGGCTTGCGCACTTTCTGGGAAGATATTTGTCATACTGTGAGATACCCTGTGAAAAATCTCAAACTGCAAGAAGTGAGAGGCACCAGACAATAGCCAGGTAGAAACTGAGGCTTTTCATTCAAAATCCTTGAGGACCTAAATATTTCCATGAACCAAATAAATGAACTGGACATTCCACCCTCCCCAGGTTGCCCTTCAGATAAAACTCCAGCCCTGGCCAACAGCGTGATTAAAAAAACAAGAAACTGGCCGGGCGCGGTGGCTCAAGCCTGTAATCCCAGCACTTTGGGAGGCCGAGATGGGCGGATCACGAGGTCGGGAGATCGAGACCATCCTGGCTAACACGGTGAAACCCCGTCTCTACTAAAAAAAACATAAAAAACTAGCCGGGCGAGGTGGCGGGCGCCTGTAGTCCCAGCTACTCGGGAGGCTGAGGCAGGAGAATGGCGTGAACCCGGGAGGCGGAGCTTGCAGTGAGCTGAGATCCGGCCACTGCACTCCAGCCTGGGCGACAGAGCGAGACTCCGTCTCAAAAAAAAAAAAAAAAAAAAAAAAAAAAAAACAAGAAACTTTAGCCAGAGGTATTCAGCTGAGCCACTGTCAGCATTCAGTCATTAGAAACTTTTAAGTGGATCAATTTGGAGTAAACTGTTATGTAGCAACAGGTAACTGATATAATCTTCTACCCATTGTTAGGATACATGGAGCTTAAGGAAAAAAAATGCAGTTTTATAGAGATACAGTGAGAAACTGCAGAATGGCAAGCACAGGTGGAAATTAATTAGGGAATTGGGGCATGTGAATATGCTTAAACTGTTTGAGCCTGTTAGGTACATATTTGCTTTAGTGGGATAAATACATTTTAAAAGTCCAGGATGGCACAGACATTTATATTTTTAATTCACTTATCTCATATTTTATTTCAGTGTTAACTACTCGTCTATGTCAAATCAATTATGCTCATTGGATTATTTTACTTTTATTTAAATTTTGTTATCTGGTATTTATTATATAGAATATGCAAATTGAAGTCCTGTCCTTCAGCAATCAATAAGGTAAAGGAGAAGAAAGACACAAATAAGTAGAATTTTATGATACTTTAAGATACTAACAGACTTCACTTTGCATAATAGTGTGAGACCATAAAAATTACCATGAAAGCTGAAACTGTGCAAATAAACCTTAATAATCAATTGGGAAAATTATGATTGTTCCATGACCTATAAAATATTTACTAAAAATTTTAAAATGCTCGTACTGTGGGTGCAAAAGTATATAGGGAAATAAGAAAATAGTAAAACTAGTATTTATTTAGTACACTGTAATTTTTAAACTTAAAAAAATTAAGTGTTTTATTTCTTTGTAAAAAAACTTATCAAGAATATTTTGAATATTGATTGCCTTCTTGTTGTATAACTTACACCACAAAGCAGGAAGCTTTTTGTATGCCTTGGAGAACTGTTATATTCCTTTCTAAATTTGGATCAGTCCCCAATATTTTATTCTTTACACTTCCAACATTAAGAAATATCTTTGAGAGTTATTGGAATGTGAAGCTTTGCGTTGTTTTTGCTTCCTGTATGTCATCTCTAGTCTTTCACCATAATCAGCTTCTTTATTTACGTTGATAAGTTCACCTTCACCAAATTAACTCTGGCTGCCTATTTAGAGCCTTTCAGGCAGTGGCAGCGTCGACATTGCCACAATCTGCCATTTCACCTGTAAAATCTATGTAGTGTTACATACTATGTATTAAATAGAGATTATATATATTATAATATATTATATATGTGAAAGGAAAATAAACCTCAGGACTCCCAAATCACTAAGCCAAAGCAAAAGTCAAGCCGGGAGCTATGTCAGACAAACATACCTTCCATTATATTTCTAAATATGATTGCTGCAAATGTAAAAAGCTACGCATCTCCCTCACAATTTGCCCACAAGGAAATTCCCTGTGGGCAAAGGTCAGACAGAAGTCAAAGTCATCCCTCTGAGGCTCACCTGAGACAAATACATATCTGATTACTACCTCTGCCCTATTGTTTATGTAAAAATGCAGATTCGAGCCAGACTAAATTGTGTGTTCAGTGGAAAGCTGATCAAGAACTCAAATTGTGTATTCAGTGGAAGGCTAATCAAGGACTGAATATAATATAACCTTTGACTCTCATCTAATTATAACTTGGAAGCCCCCACTTAGAATTGTCCCACCTTACTGGTCCAAATGAGCATATATCTTATATATATTGATTAATGTTTCTTGTCTGCCCAAAATGTATAAAAGCAAGCTGTATTCCCCCCATTTCAGGCCATGTCATCAGGACCTCCTGCAGCCATGTCACAGGCATGTCCTTAACCTTGGCAAAATATTAAATAAACGTTCTAAATTGATTGAGACTTTTTTCAGATACTTTTTGGTTTACACAGGCAATAGTATATATAATACAATAATGGTATTATACTACTAATATATACTATATTCTATTAAAATACTATATTATATTAATATATAATGGTATTATATATAGTATATGGTTTCATTTTTCTAAGACGTCATGTAAGTTTATCACTAGGAGATAAGGAAGCAACACTACACATTTGTTATCTGTGTGTAAACTGAATCACAAGAAAAGCTGTGATTAGTCATTTATGAGGACATGAGTCTACTGTATACATAGTAATTTGTGGGCTGCAGAACCAGCAGCAAACTTTATACTTTACGCAGTTACAGTTTACATTTTGTGATAATTAAAAATTGCACTTTGTTGTTTGTGGGCTGGTGTTATTTTCTCTAAGTCATGGAAACTGAAATTTGCACATATCATTTCCATGAAGAGTGAGGTTTTATTTATTTAAAACCTGTAGTTCGAGAACATCAAAGCCTAAAAAAAATGGTAGCTCCTTCTATTTAAACTTACTTTTCTGGAGGAAATGGTTAAATCAGCATGTGCAGGTTGCTCAAACTCTACATATTCAGGAAAACAGAGTAGCTTGACAGTTTAGGAAGAAAGATGATCTCTGAGATCTTAGAATATTTTGTTTGTTTGATAAGTGTGTTTATGTATCCCTAAAGCTTTGGTCCTGAAGGACCAGTGTGATCAGGTAGTTTATGCTTATACTGTGATTTATGGTGGCTGAATGTATTCATCCTAAGGGACTGGAACCTGAGTAGCTGAAGTCAGTCATGCAGGGACTAGATGCCTATGTGGTAGGACCCTATATTAGTCCATTCTTATGCTGCTAATAAAGACATACCCCAAACTGGGTAATTTGTAAAGAAAAGAGCTTTAATTGACTTACAGTTTAGCATGGCTGGAGAGCCTCAGGAAACTTATAATCATGTCAAAAGGCCAAACAAACACATCCTTATTCACATAGCAGCAGCAAGGGGAAGTGAAGAGCACAGAGAAAAATGCCCCTCATGAAACCATTAGATCTCATGAGAACTCACCACTATCAAAAGAGCAGAAGCATGAGGGTAACCATCCCCATGATTCAATTACCTCTTACTGTGTCCCTCCCTCCACACATGGGACTATGGGACTACCAATTTAAGGTGGGATTTGGGTGAGGATATAGCCACACCATATCATTTTATCCCTGTCTCCTCCCAAATCTCATATCCTCATAATTTAAAACACAATTGTGCCTTCCCAACAGTCCCCAAAAGTAGTAACACATGCCTGCATTAACTCAAAAGTCCAAGTCCAAAATGTCATCTGAGACATGGCAAGTCTCTTCCACCTATGAGACTGTAAAATCAAAAGCAAGTACATCACTTCCTAGATACACTGGGTTTACAGGCATTGGGTAAATACACCCATTTCAAATGGAAGAAATTGGTCAAAACAAAGAGGCTACAGGGCCCAAGCAAGTCCAAAATCCAATAGAGCAGTCATTCAACCTTAAAGTTCCAAAATAATCTTCTTTGATTCCATGTCTCATATCCAGGTTAGGCGGATGCCAGAGGTGGGCTCCCATGGCTTTGAGCTTTGGCTCCCTTATGGCTTTGCAGGATATAGCCCCACTCCCAGTTACTTTCACAGGCTAGTGTTGAGTGCATGAGGCTTTTCCAGGCACACAGGGCAAGATGTTGGTGGATCTACCATTCTGGGTTCTGGAGGATGATGTCCCTCTTCTCACAGCTCCGCAAGGCCATGCCAGTGGGGACTATGTCAGGGATTATGACCTAACTCTGTCTGGGGTTATGACCCCACATTTTCTTTGTCCACTGCTCTCACAGAGGTTCTCAGTGAGGGCTTCACACCTGTAGCAAACATCTGCATTGACATCCAGGCATTTCCATACATCCTCTGAAATCTAGGTAGGGGTTCCCAAACATCAATTCTTTACTTCTGGGTATCTGCACTCTCAACACCACGTGGAAGCTGCCAAGGCTTGGGACTTGAACCCTCTGAAGCCTCAGCCTGAGCTGTGGCTTTACCCCTTTTAGCCATGGCTAGAGTGGCTGGGACATTGGGCAACAAGTCTCTAGGTTGCACACAGCAGGGGTGCCCTGGGCCCAGCCCAGGAAACCATATTTTTCCTCATAGGCCTCTGAGACTGTGATGGGAGAGGCTACTGTGAAGGTATCAGATATGCCCTGGGGACATTTTCCCCATTGTCTTGGTGATTAACATTCAGCCCCTTGTTACTTATGCAAATTTCTGCAGCAGGCTTGAATTTCTCCTCAGAAAGTGGGTTTTCTTTTCTATCCCATTGTCAGGCTGCAAAATTTTCAAATTTTTATGCTCTGTTTTCTCTTGAATGCTTTGACACTTAGTAATTTCTTCTGCCAAATACCCTAAATTATCTCTCTCAAGTTCAAAGTGCCATGGAGAGCTAGGGCAGGAATAAAATGCATAGTAAGAATGACCTTTACTCCAGTTCCTAACAAATTCCTCATCTCCATCTGCAACCACCTCAGTTTGGACTTCATTGTCCATATCAGTATCAGCATTGTGGTACAAGCTATTCACTAAGCCTCTAGGAAGTTTCAAACTTTTCCATATTTCACTGTCTTCCTCTGAGCCCTCTAAACTGTTCTAACCTCTGCCTGTTACCCAATTTCAAAGTTGCTTCTAAATTTTGGGGTATCCTTATAAGAGCACCTCAATCTCTATCACGAGAAGAGCAGCATGGGGGTAACTGCCCCCATGATTCAACTATCTCATACTGGATCCCTCCCACAATATGTGGGGATTATGGGAATTACAATTCAAGATGAAATTTGGGTGGGAACACAGTCAAAACATGTCAGACCCAAATTTGAGCTCTGGACACCCAAAGCTGCGTGGGTTTCTTTGATTGATAACACTTTAGCTTTCCATGTGTTGTCACAAGTTGTTGCTGAGAGATCTAAACAGGTCCTTGAAATTCTACCAACAGAAGACACCTAGAAGATTGAGACTGGTTTTACTTGGACCTTGTCCCATAGATCTCTTCCTTTTGCTGATTGCAATCTATATTCTTTCACTCTTAAAAATGTAAACATGAGTATAACAACTTTCCTGAGTCCTTCTACTGAATCACTGAGCCTAAAGGTGATCTTGGAGACACTTGACATACCTGTGTATCTTCTGTCTTACGGCATTCCATCCTCTTCTTAAGCATTCTTTATTTTATATGAGACTATATATATATATATATATGTATACGTAAAATATATATTTTTCTTTTTCAACTTTTATTGTAGGTTCTGAGGGTACATATGCAGGTATGCAAGTTTGTTACGTAGGTAAATTGCATTTCTCTGCGTTTGGTGCACAAATGATGTCATCACCCTTGTAGAGAGCATTGTACCTGATAGGAAGGTTTTTAACTCTCACTCTCCTCCCACCCTGCAAACTCAAGTAGGTTCTGGCATCTATTGTTCTTCTCTTTGTCTCCAAACATATGCAAGTTTAGCTGTCACTCATAAGAAAAGAAAAGCAAATACTGCATATTCTCTCTTATAAGTGAATTAGGATAATGACCACCAATTTTTTTTTTTTTTTTTTTTTTTGAGATGGAGTTTTGTTCTTGTTGCCCAGGCTGGAGTACAATGGTGCAATCTCGGTTCACGATAACCTCTGTCTCCCGGGTTCAAGTGATTCTCCTGCTTCAACCTACCGAGTAGCTGGGATTGCAGGCATGCGCCACCAAGCCCGGCTAATTTTTGTATTTTTAGTAGAGATAGAATTTCTCCACATTGGTAGTCTTGAATTCCCAACTTCAGCTGATCTGCCCGCCTCGGCCTCCCAAAGTGCTGGGATTACAGGCATTAGCCACCATGCCCGGCCTCCACCAAATATTTTTTATAGAAAAATTAAACAGCCATGATCCTTACCCACATGAAGCCTGATGAGAAAACAGAAAATTGGGGTAAACAATCACATTAACAAAAATATGATATTATTTTCAACTGGGTTAGTATTGGCTGAGAAAAATAGAAGTTGATGCAATTTTAGGTAGGGAGGAAATATTTAGGAAAGTAGCATGTGAACAAGCACTAGGATAAAATATGGGGACAGTAAGATGTAAGAACAATAACTGAAACAACTCTGAGAGGAGGATATTGAGAAAGCCACAAGAAGATTTAGTAAGAATCAGATTTGTAGAAAATATCTTTAGAGAGGTAGGTATAGGCCTATAGGCCAATCATGGAGGATTTAGTTGAGTATAAAAGCTGTTCTTTGTTTTATATGTATGATGAAAGTAACAAAAGTTAATGTACATGTTAAATATATGATTATGGTTTCTCCGCACAGGATAAAATAAAAAGAGAGAACAGGTTAGCAGTATGGAGATTAAAAAGACAACAAAATTAAAGTGAAGATATCCAGCTACAGTTCCAGCTGCGACTTGCAAGACTCTGTAATTTCACATGTGTCAATAGAGATGTATATATGGGAATACTTACTTTATAAATTGTAAGTTATATTAAAATGCATATGATTTTTTTAAAAAGCATCCAGAGTGATTGCAGAGCATGTTCAGTAATAAGAAGTGAAGCTCTTCAACATTTTAAAGGCAGGAAAACATATATAGGTGGAGTTTCCAAAGTGGTAGGAGAGAAACCTTGATGATATGGAGAAATATTTCCAAATAGAGGGCAAGACTAACTGTGTCAAAAGCTCTGAGGTGAAAAATATGTTGAAGATTGAAAAGCAACCATTAAATCACTCTCTGCGGATAACGTTCCCTCTCAACTTCATATTCACTCACCCATTCAACGATTATTTCCTGAGCTCCTGTTCTATGTAGAACCCTCTTCTAGGCACTTAGGCTATATCACTGAATAAAGTGTCTTGTTAAAAAGGATAAGTATATAAGTAAAGGAAAGAAGTACAACTACATGAATAAAAGAAAGAAAAAGTAAGATAAATCAGAAGTATAAGTAAAGGTGTATTAAATAATGTGGTTAGTTATAACCTTCAATGAAACAGTAACATGTAACTAAAGACTTGAAAGAGCTGAAAAAGTGATTCATGAAAATATAAAGTCTAAGTGTGTTCCAGGAATATTTCTTGTGCATATATTATAAGGTTAAAGCGTGCCTGGAGTACTGGGGGAGCAGTAAGG
Organism: Macaca thibetana thibetana; assembly: GCF_024542745.1. Classification (NCBI taxonomy): domain Eukaryota; kingdom Metazoa; phylum Chordata; class Mammalia; order Primates; family Cercopithecidae; genus Macaca; species Macaca thibetana. The sequence continues at coordinate 104,786,393 of NC_065578.1, read as the reverse complement.
ATACCTATGTGCTCAGAACAGAGTGAAAGGGGAAATTACTAAGATAGGTCTCAGAGATGACAATTACAAGATCTGGTATTTACTCTGCATGACACAGAGAAACATTGCAACATTTTGAGCAGAATGACAATAACACATTTGGTTTGCAAAGACTATCTGCAATAGAATCCAGTTTTCTGGGGTAAGAATTAAAACAAAAAGCATTAATTAATTGGCAGCTTATTACAGTAATCCAAGTAATAATTTATGGTGGTTTGTTACAGGATTATAGCAGTGGAAGAGATAAAGAACGGTTATATTTTGTTTATGTTCTTAAAAACAGACTCAATACAACTTCCTGATGCAGTGAACATGGATTACAAAAGGAGGCAAGAATGACTCCAGTGTTCTTAATCTATACAACGGTAAAGGCAGTTTTAGTAAACTGAGGTGGGGACTGTGGATGGAGCAGGTTTGGGGGTGATGGTCAAAATGTCAGCTATTGATTTATTAATATTTAGGTAAAAAAATAGTCATTCAAATAGCAAAGTTAATAATGTAGTTGAATATAACAGTCTAGATTGTGGTAGAGAGATTTGGGTTTGAGAAAATATCATGAATAAGCAGGAGTAATATAATTCCCTGTTATCATCATTTACTGGCAGTAACATCCATCCTTTTCCTTTCTTTTGTAATGAAAGGCATGACCCTTCCCTGAATATAGCCTAATCTTTCCAATATACCTGGCATTCTATCCCCACTCTTCAGAGTAATTATTGTGCCATTTTTTCCCCTGACTTTTTCTCATGTATTAAAAATATTTCTCAGGTAGAGATGAAAGCTTCTGGTAAAAAAAAAAGATATATATTATATATGTATATATATAATATATATATGTATATATATGTATCAGTTGTTTTACATCTGTTCCTTGAATCCACTGACAACATCAAAGCCAATAAGAAAATGGAGGAGAAATGTTTCTCCTTCGTTGCAGTTAGGAAAAATGTCATAACTCCAATGATGATCCATGAAGAACAGCTGAGAAATAATTTGAAATACCATCTAAAAGAGGAAAGATACTTAGAGCCAACATATATTTTCCTGAGAATATATTCTTATATCTTGATCAAGGCAAGTTTTTGTTTTGTTTTTAAGTAAAAACATTTGTTCTTAAATGCTCATCTGTGTCTCAATGTTAGCGGTATGCCTCTTTGGTAAGAAATAACCAGAACATTGTAGGATGTTTAGCTCCTCTGAGTCCACATCCTAGATGTCAGTAGTATCAGCTTACATTGTCACAACCAAGTCTGGCTCTAAGCGTCCCTGAACTCATTTTGGGAGCTGTACTCTGTACTGTTCTAAATGTTAAATAGTATTATTTACAGTTATTTGTTTTAGGCTTATAACTGGCAAGTCAAAATGGAAAACGAGCTCAGGTTCAAGTTCAATAAGTGTCAGGCTTACTGATAGCAGAGGAAAAACTGTGTAGAAATACCACCCTTATTGTCTATGACATAGGCTTCTAATTATAAGACACTAGAGACATTGACATCTACTTAAAAAAGGAAGATATGATCACAGAAAAGCTGTCATATAAAAGGTCTACAATATAAAATACATCAACAGTTATGAAAAACCAATGACAGAAAACATGCAAATGTTTATGTTAGCTATTTATGAGTAAATGGCATTACAGGACATTTTATCTCTTTATACTTTCACATTTCCAAAATTTCACAGTGTGTGTGTGTGTGTGTATGTATATGTAAAATTAAAACATGAATTTAGCAAAGTATCTTGTAAATTTTACGATGAGAATATGTTATTAGAGTCTTTCAGAAGCAATTAATACTACTATAATTTGCATTGTTTAAAATACATCAGTAGATTAAATATATTTGTAATTATAAAATAGAAACATAATGCACACCTTAACCTTAATAACTATAATGTCATCTAAGGAGAAGGTTAAGTAAATGTGTTATTGGAATAAATTATTTGATAATTTAGTGAATAAAATGATAGAATTTGCATTTGCAGTTTTTCTGGAACTTAAAACAGTTTAATTAACAGGCTAGCCTTGACACAAGATTATATAGAAAAATAAGTCAAGTGATATTGTAATAAAGCCAAAAACATTTTAAAAATGATTTTAATATTAATCACAATATTTTTATTATAAATATGGTACAGTCATGCACTGCATAAGAATGTTTCAGTCAATAATGGACTGCATGTATGACTGTGGTTTCATAAAGTTATACTGCTTTGTTTTTATTGGACCTTTTCTGTGCTTATATACACAATGGTAAATACCATTGTCTTACTACAACTGCCTACAGTACTCAGTACAGTAACATAATGTACAGGGTTACAAACTATGAGAAGTAGGCTATTCACATACCTTAGGAGTGCAGTAGGTTACACCATCTAGGTTTGTGTAAGTACATCCTATGTTGTTCAAACAGTGACAAAATTCTCTTAACAATGAATTTCTCAGAACATATTCCTATCCTTAAGAATAGGATTTTAAAATGACTGCATTTAAAAAATTTTCTAAGTAGTATTTCAACACCAGAAATTATGATTAGTAATGTTGATAAGGAATAAGAAAACAGCTAATAGATTTAAGCAGTCTAATTTTTAATCTCAGTCAATACATATGTTATATAAATCATCTAAGTCACAGAGGTAAATACTTATATTTCATGGGAAGTATAATAACCAATATTTTATATATTCTTATTTATGCTCCAAATTTATTTGTAAGGAATAAAGATGTTGTCAGAATAAAAACATCATTTCAATATGCTTAAAATTCAATTAACTCTCTTTTGGCAGAATCAATGAGACAATAATTATAAGACATGAGCATACAATAAGCAAATTCTTGAGAAGTGGATTTTATTATTCTTCAGTCAATATGGAATCAGCATGACAGTGTATTGAAATTTCATTTTTATCACACTTTTAAAACTGTCATTTCTGGAATAGTAGAGTTAAAGATCTGCAATAAAATAAAAAAGACTGCTGTTTACAGCAATCAGAGAAGGAGTATGTATTTTAATCTTAGCATTGTGAAATGCGCTGAGAGCTCATTTACCCATTGCCATTTACAATTTGTGAATCAATTTGTAAACAATAGTGCCTGCCTATATAGTTGGTCCGTTCTGTGAAATTTTACTTCAGGAATATTTTATGGGGTATTTAGGAGATCATACATCCCTTTATTTATTTTGGTCGCCATTTTCAAACTTCTATGTTTTTACCCTTCCATTTTCTGCAGATTGCCATTTCAGGACACCTCCTACATCTGAGGAAATATGCATTGGTCTTGTAGTATTTTTCTCCTCCAAATAAAAGTCAGTATGATCACAACTAAACTATCAGAAGTGAGTTTATGGGTAGCGTTAACCACCTCGTTTATCACCCAAACTGGAACACTTATGGTACTTCATTGCAGCAGGCATAAATTGAGACTTTTCTGGGCAAACTGAAGTGTTTGTTCACTACATTTATAGCACATTTTTAAAACTGCAAAACAATTACATTGCTATTTGCCTCCATGTGTCATAAGAGACAATTGACTTGAATCCCACGGGTTGAGCAACAGCCCACAAATTTGACTTATATTTATTTATAAAGTTTATGTAACAGGTCATTGGATATTCAAACACATATTCTAGACCTGAGAAGAAACTCCACCTTCGTAGATGACATTGAATGCAGCTACTAATTATGGTATCTCTAGTTTGGTTTTAAGAGAATAGTTGGGACTATAAATTGCTTCTCATGGAACATATAGTGAACATATTACATCAACTTATCCTGAAAAAAGGTGTTGTTCAATATCTATGTAATAAGCAATACTGTACCTTTCTATTGTTAAACGTGTGAAAGGCACCTCAAATTCACATTATTCTGATTATGCCTACACAGTGCTTATGGGCACTGCGATTCTTCATGTGAAAAATAGTAATAAATTTTAAGGCAGCTGCTATGCAGTAAAATAAAACAAATAATAATAATTACTACTAAAGCAGCTACTAGGCAGTAAGATAAGGTACATGTGCAGCTATGCACATTTTATACTGCCATTTGTGAAGATTAAACAAATTTAAAGCATGTAGAATGTTGAGTGAGAAGTAATAACAAACTATGGTATCTGTTAAAGTTCTTATGTGAAAAATATTATATTCATAATTTAAATATTTGTTTCGCTTTTATCAAAAGACACAAATTGGCCTTTTCTTTGCATGGTACAGTTATGAATGTAACAGTTCTTAGAGATAAAAAATTATTTAAACTATGGCATAAAGGGGTCATTCATATTAGAAATACATGGGTAGATATTTTTTAAATTTGGGATTATTTATTACAGACAAAGTTGTTACTAAGCTTGTTTTAAGTCAATCTTCAGTGATAATTAAAAATGAGAAGATATACAAACAATTTAAATATGTATTTGTCTAGAAATTAAATAAATTTAATTAACATTTTGAATTATGTCCAAAACCACACCTCTAATAAATAAGAAAACATTAGGCCGGGTGTGGTGACTCACACCTGTAATCCCAGCACTTTGAGAGGCCAAGGTGGGTGGATCACAAGGTCATGAGATCGAGACCATCCTGGCTAAAACAGTGAAACTTCATCTCTACTAAAAATATAAAAAATTAGCCAGGCATGGTGGCAGGAGCCTGTAGTCCCAACTACTTGGGAGGCTGAGGCAGGAGAATGGTGTGTTTTCATCCACAGTCAGATAATGTTGTTATTGTTGCAGTAACTTTTATTTGTCTTCTCAAATCTTACTTCATTTAAGAAGTACTCAGTAGAGAATTTAATATAAATTTTTATTAAAAGGCAACTGTGATTTACTATTATTTACTGTGAGGCAGAGCTTGCAGTGAGCCGAGATTGTGCCACTGTACTCCAGCCTGGGCAACAGAGCGAGACTCCATCTTAAAAAAAAAAAAAAAAAAGAAAGATTGCTTCAAAGAGAATACAATACCTAGGAATCCAACTTACAATAATATTTACTACTAAGGGATGTAAAGGACCTCTTCAAGGAGAACTATAAACCACTGCTCAGTGAAATAAAAGAGGACACAAACAAATGGAAGAACATACCATGCTCATGGATAGGAAGAATCAATATCATGAAAATGGCCATACTGCCCAAGGTAATTTATAGATTCATTGCCATCCCCATCAAGCTACCAATGGGTTTCTTCACAGAATTGGAAAAAACTGCTTTAAAGTTCATATGGAACCAAAAAAGAGCCTGCATTGCCAAGACAATCCTAAGTCAAAAGAACAAAGCTGGAGGCATCACGCTACCTGACTTCAAACTAGGCTACAGTAACCAAAACAGCATGGTACTGGTACCAAAACAGAGATATAGACCAATGGAACAGAACAGAGTCCTCAGAAATAATACCACACGTCTACAGCCATCTGATCTTTGACAAACCTGAGAGAAACAAGAAATGGGGAAAGGTTTTCCTATTTAATAAATGGTGCTGGGAAAATTGGCTAGCCATGGTAGAAAGCTAAAACTAGATCCTTTCCTTATTCTTTACACAAAAATTAATTCAAGATGGATTAGAGACTTAAATGTTAGACCTAATACCATAAAATCCCTAGAAGAAAACCTAGGTAATACCACTCAGGACATAGGCATGGGCAAGGACTTCATGTCTAAAACACCAAAAGCAATGGCAACAAAAGCCAAAATTGACAAATGGGATCTAATTATACTAAAGAGCTTCTGCACAGCAAAAGAAACTACCATCAGAGTGAATGGGCAACCTACAGAACGGGAGAAAAATTTTGCAATCTACTCATCTGACAACGGGCTAATCCTACAAAGAACTCAAACAAATTTACAAGAAAAAATCAAACAACCCCATCAAAAAGTGGTCAAGGGATATGAACAGACATTTCTCAAAAGAAGACACGCATACAGACAATAGACACATGAAAAAATGCTCATCATCACTGGCCATCAGAGAAATGCAAATCAAAACCACAATGAGATACCATCTCACACCAGTTAGAATGACAATCATTAAAAAGTCAGGAAACAACAGGTGCTGGAGAGGATGTGGAGAAACAGGAACATTTTTACACTGTTGATGGGATTGTAAACTAGTTCAACCATTAGGGAAAACAGTATAGTGATTCCTCAAGGATCTAGAACTAGAAGTACCATTTGACCCAGCCATTCCATTACTGGGTATATACCCAAAGGATTATAAATCATGCTGCTATAAAGATACATGCACACGTATGTTCATTGTGGCACTATTCACAATTGCAAAGACTTGGAATCAACCCAAATGTCCATCAGTGACAGACTGGATTAAGAAAATGTGGCACATATACACCATGGAATACTATGCAACCATAAAAAAGGATGAGTTTGTGTCCTTTGTAGGGACATGGATGCAGCTGGAAACCATCATTCTCAGCCAACTATTGCAAGAACAGAAAACCAAACACTGCATGTTCTCACTCATAGGTGGGAACTGAACAATGAGATCACTTGGACTCGGGAAGGGGAACATCACACACCGAGGCCTATTATGGGGAGGGGGGAGCGGGGAGGGATTGCATTGGGAGTTATACCTGATGTAAAGGATGAGTTGATGGGTGCTGACGAGTTGATGCGTGCAGCACACCAACATGGCACAAGTATACATATGTAACAAACCTGCACATTATGCACAAGTACCCTAGAACTTAAAAGTATAATAATAATAATAATAATAATAATAATAATAAAAATGAACATTCAAAGTGATAGGCACTCCAAATACCCTGACTTGATCATTACACATTCTATGCAGGTAAAATGTATTCACATGTACCCATAAATATGTACAAATATTATCTATCAATAAAAGAAAAAAAATAAAGTGAGCAATTCAGTGGTAAAAAAAAAAAAAAAAAAAATGAAAACATTTAATGCAGTGACCTTGTAAGTGTTTTTCCAGTATGTTTTAAAGTGCGGACCCAAAAAAGCAAAAGCGTATAGTGTTTTTCATATATAACATAATATTTGACTTTATTATTTAAACATTATATTTACACAGAAGGAAAGTGTTCTATACATTTAATATTAAGCATCTGTGAATAATTTTCAAAGGATATTACCGAGTTTTCTTATGCTTAAGAAATAGTATATGTAGAATGGAAGAGCAATTTTAAATAACTGCTAGGTTTTGTATAATAGGAATACATTTTAGTGGTCTTATAATTTATTTACTCACTTATCTTTGAAGAATTGAACATAGTGATGTTTTTATTTTTCATATTTGTCTGTCGTTTCTCAGGTCTAAGCCAAAGGACACTTCAGTTATCCAATCTTGCAATAAATATATTTAAGTACCTAATATGGGCCACTGTCAGTATTAGGGGCACTGAGAACTTCAGATCTGATGAACACCCAAGAGCTGCTACCATAAAATAAACTAGGCAGCTACTAGGCAATACGATGAGGCACACGTGTAAAATCTGCTTTTAGCTTGGTGAAGAGTGGTTACACAGCCATTATTACAAAAATTACTTTTTTCCACAAATAAAGACATCACTTGTCTAGAGAGTATATGCTGCCATTTGCTTTTGTCATTTAAGAAGTGCTCAGTAGAGAATTTAATATAAACTTTTATTAAAAGGCAACTGTGATTTACTATCAAAGGCAATACAGACACATCATTGAATAAAGGAAGATTCTTAAACCTCCTTAGGGACCATCCAGATGCATTATACTCTTTCAGAGTTCATTCTTTCTTTTCCAGGCCTTTCTTCATTTACCACCCCTCCCCTACTGGTAGAAGAGAGATTAGAGGCATTATTTTCTTTATCCACAGTCAGATAATGTTGTTATTGTTGCAGTAACTTTTATTTGTCTTCTCAAATCTCACTAAGTTTTTTCAACCTTTCTCAAAGAAAATTCAATTATCTGCAACCTCCCAAATATTTTATTTGAACCCATCACATTTATTCATTTGTCTGTTTGTTTCTAGCTATTCTGAGCCATAGATTATGTAGGTATTTCAATAACAATTTCTTATACAAAATGTAATACAAAAAATACATATTTAACACATAAAATCAGTTTCTTAATAACTATTAAGATTTCAGTTAATTCTAAACTTTATGTAAAAGTTAAAATGAGCTCAATATGTGTAGACATATTATGTTTTCTTAGGCTATTGATTTTTTTGCAATGTTTAGTAAATGAATAGGATAGTGCAGGGCTTTTATCATATTTCTTAAGAATTTTATGTTATTAGTCTTACTTTTCTGGTAACTTGTTTTCTAGTATATTCATTAGCAACCTCCTGGTACAACATATCTGAAAATGCTTGACAATTAAAATAATAATAACAACTTTTTATATGAATCCCTAAGCAGAAAAGTACGAAGAAAAGTCAAAGTCCAGAAACTGTGGGAAATCATAAATTAAAAATGATTTTCAAATATTAGAGATGATGATGCCTCCGGGTCATCTGTCAATCTCTAAATTACCTACAGCTTAAAAACAGAAGACAAAATTTGAGACCATGCAGAATAGTAGATCTTATCAGAGAATATGCATAAAACCAGGATTAACAAATGTAAGGAAAATACAATTCTTCTACTGAAGAAAATAAAATTCTTATTCATTTTTATTTAAATTCTAAGTGTATGTGTGCACACACACACTCACACACACAATATTCTAATAGCAATCTTACCTTCACATGGATTTGAGGACCTAATTTACAATATCACTATGCTCTAAGCAGCTCCACGATGGCTCTATAATTTAAATTTTAAAACTACTACTTTGTCACCATTCAGAAAACTAGCAAACAAAACTTTAAAAATATTTTTAGAGAAAATTATTTTTAAAAATTTAATAATTTTATTTAGAATTAAATTTCCTAAACATCAGTCTCTGAAGCATACAGAAACAAAGTACCATGAATGAGAGTAAAAATGAATATAGCAGAATCAGACCCACATGAACAGCAGATACAAGAATAAAATAAAAGCAACATGTCTCCAGGTTCCCAGGAGAAATGGATCTATATTTATACACACATATATACAGAAAGAAATGTATTATAAGAAATTAACTCCTGTAGTTATGGAGGCTGAGAATTCTCAAGATGTGGAGTCAGAAAGCTGCAGAGCCAAAACAAACAAACAAACAAACAGTATAGTTTTATCTGGGTCTGATGCCCTGAGATTAAGGAGTGCTGAAAGCATAAGTTCCAGTCTGTCTTAGTCCAAAGACAAGAGAAGACTCTCATCTCAAGGACAGTCAGGCAAAGAGAGTGAATTCTTCCTTACTCAACCTATTGTTAAAGCCATCAATAGATTAAATGACACCTACCCATGTTGGGGAAGGAAATCTGCTTTACTGTCTTTTGATTCAAATATTATCCTCATTAAGAAACACCTTCACAGCTACAGCCAGAATAATGTCTCATCACATCCCTGGGCACCCCTTGTCCCAGTCAAATTTATACATAAAATTAAATATCACACAATATTTAATCGAAATAAAGAAATAAAGTAGGAATTGAAAACTATGACAGGAAAAAATTAGGGTATAAAATATAAAAATGAGGCTATAGGGTAGATTTGATTGAAAATTCAAATCCACAAATAAGGGAAACAAATTTATAAATTCTGTAGGGGTACGTGAAATCAATGTGATCACACATCTTGATAAAGTATTTTACATATGGAAAGAAAAACATTCAACAGAAGGTACATTTGTAAGATAGAAATAATAGATAAAATAACCTGGAACTAATATTCTAGGTGATATCGACATAAGGGAAGATGAAGGGCAATGATACAAGACTGAAACAACTATTTGCTTTTTTTATGAGCAGTTAATTGGAAATGGTCTTTTTTTAAAAGTGAAGAAGAGAAAGATGGAAACATTAAAAAAACTTACAGAATTTGAAACATACGTATAGTTAAGAAAACGATTATATTCTAAACAGTATAAACATAAAGGACTACAAATTAGACAAATAAAATTAAAATCAGTCATCTAAAAATGAGAACAACTTCAAAGCAGCAAAATGATAAGATAGCTCACCTAAAGAGTAATAAATAGACTTACCGAATACTTCATAAAAGCAGCAATGAAAGTCTAAAAAAGGGAAGGAATATTCTCAACATGCTTTGAGAAATAGATGTCAACATTGAATTCTATATCCACCAAAACTATCAATTCAAGGGGGAGCAAAAGTATATTGATTTCCAACTGAGAATCACTAGTGGAATTTTTAAAAATATATTTCTGAGATTAAAAAATGGATTGTGAAAAAATGTGTTTCTGGTTAGAATGAGATAATGGGGACAATATTTGGCCTCCCATTTTAAACAACCAAATATGGAAAAAAAGAAAATAAATGTCAGTTCTCAAGAAACAGAATTTGAGACAAAAAAGGAGAGAAAACTTTAAAGTATGGAAGCAAAGGACTTGAGCCTTATCAACTCACTGCATTGACCCAGTTTCCAAGTCATGATCAACAAGGTAGATTCAAGCAAGTCTGCCAAACTGCCTGAGTTAAAGAGAGAGCTGAGCATCCAGGTAGATCAAGACTGCTAGTATTTGCTAATTGGAAAATGCCAGAATATTTTAAAAGAATGATACATCAGGAGATACATGGGTTTATCTGAATAGTGTGAGATTGGTTTTTCATTACAAAATTATAATATGCTTCATTTTTTTTTCATAAAAATCTAAAAAAAGAAAACAACTATTTGTCTTAATGTGTATAATTATTATATAGTATCCAGAATATGTTTCTAATAAAAATCTTAGAAAATTAATAGTAGAAGAGCACTGTCTTGATCTGATGATGAACATCTAAGAAAGGCCTACAGATAAAAATATACTTAAAAATAAAAAATAAAATATTTTCTTCCTAACATCAGAATTAAGATAAGGATTTTTGCTTCTCAGCATTTCTATTCAGCTTCATAGTAGAGGTACTAACTAGTACAGTAATCAAGAAAATAAGTAGCAGGCATCAAGTATGAAAGGTAGAAATAACGTTGTTTTTATTTGTGGATTGAAAAAATATGATATAGTATCAAAAATCCATGAGAATGAACAACTATGTTTATCAAGTTAAAATATTCAAGAACAATAGACAATAATCAATTGTATTTTTATATATTGTATATACTACCAAAAAGACTAGAAATTGACACTTAAAAGTAATACTAATTAAATTAGCATCAAAAATATAAAATACTTAAGAATAATTTTTTTTTTAATGTGAAAGACCACATCTACTCATGGTTTAAAAAAAAAAAAAAAAAAAAAAAAAAACTCTTAATGAACTAGAAACTAAAAGTAAATTCCTTAACTTGATAAAGAATATCTGTCAAGAAAATAGAAAAATTCAAACATTAAAATAATACTAACCTCATAGTTAATTGTGAGAAACGAAGTTTTCGCACTAAGACCAGAAAAAAGGCAAGAATGCCCTCTCTCATCACTCCTTTTCAACATTATACTTAAAGAAATAGCTAATGCAATGCAAGAAAAATAAACAAAAGCCATACATTAGGAATGAAGAAATAAAGCTGCCTTCATTCATAGATGGCATGATCATCTATGTAGAATATAAAATAATCAACAAAAAACTCAAAAAATTATAGAATGATTACAGTGAGATTGCAGGATGCAAAGTCTATCACTGTCTTACATGACATCACTCTCTCTTATGTACTAGCAATGAACAATTGGAATTTACAAGTAGAAACACAATACCCTTTATATTAGCGCTCCAAAGATGAAATCCTTAGGTATAAATCTAATAAGCCAAAAGGCTCTTGCAATTGATAAATGATTTCAGTAATGTTTCAGAATACAAAGTAGATATACATAAATATTCATGCTGAGAACAAAATTAAGAACATAATCCATTTATGATATTAACAAAACACTAAAATACCTAGGAATACATCTAACCAAGGTGGTGAAAGATCTCTACAGGTACCACAAAACACTACTAAAGGACATCATAGATAATAGAAACAAATGGAAAAACATTTCATGCTCATGGATTGGAAGAATCAATACTGCTAAAATGGTCATATCTCCCAAAGCAATCTAGAATCAGAACTTTTTTTTAATCAAACTACCCACATCACTTTTCACAGAATTAGAAAAAAAAAACTATAGTAAAATTCATATCAAAGGGCAAAATAGCCAGAATAGTTAAAGCAGTCCTAAGAAAAAAAAGAAAAATTGAAGCATCACATTACCCAACTTCAAACTCTACTAGAAGGATACAGTAGCAAAAAACACCATGGTACTTGTGGTACATAAACAGATACACAGACCAATGGAACAGAATAGAGAACCCATAAATAAAGCTACACGCCTATGGCCATCTGATTTTTGACAAAGTCAACAAAAATAGGGAATGGAGAAATGACTACCTATTCAATAAATGAAGCTGAGACAGCAGCTAGGCACATGGAGAATGAAAATGGACCCCCACTTTTCATTACATACAAAAATCAACTCAAGATGGACTGAAGACTTAAATGTAAGACTCCAAACTATAAAAATCCTAGAAGAAAACCTAGGAAACATAATTATAGACATTCGTCATGGGGAAGCATACACGACTAAGGCCTCAAAAGCAATTCCAAGGAAAACAAAAATTGACAAGTAGGACCTAGTTAAACCAGAGCTCTTCCTCACAGCAACAAAAACTATCAAAACAGAAAACATACAGTCTACAATATAGGAGTACATATTTGCAAACTAGGCCTCCAGAAAAGATTTAATATACAGAATCTATGAGGAAATTAAACCATTGAACAGGTAAAAAACCAAATAACTCAATTAAATAATGGGAAAGAGACATGAACAAACACTTCTTAAAAGAATGCATGCACACTGCCAACAAATATATCAATAAGTGCTCCACATCTCTATTCATCAGAGAAATGCAAATAGAAACCACAATGAGATACTAAATGGCTATTATTAAATGTCAAAAAGTAACAGATGCTGGTGAGGCTGTGGAGAAAAGGGGACACTTACATGCTATTGGTGGGAATGAAAATTAGTTCAGCCACTGAGGAAAGAAATTTGGAGACTGTTCAAAACACTTAGTATTACTATTTGACTCAGCAATCCGTTACCAGGTATTTACCCCCCAATATATATCATATATATAATATATATCATATGGAAAGATTGTCTTTTTCTTCTTAAATTATTGAATATGTTGTTTTATGGGTGGTCAACCATAGATCCATTAATGGGTCAATAGTTGAATTTATGGATTATGGATTTATTATCACAGATTTATAATTTATAATTTATTATTATGTATTTATCCAGATTTTGGCAATAATGAGCAATGCTGATATAATTATTCATACACAAGTTTTTGCATGAGCATTACTTACTTACTTCTCTAGGATTAATGTCCACAACGTGCACTGACATGTTCATCACAGCACTATTCTCAATAGTAAAGACAAATAATTGGCCAGGTGCGGTGGCTCACACCTGTAATCCCAGCATTTTAAGAGGCCGATGCAAGCAGATCACCTGAAGTCAGGAGTTCAAGACCAGCCTGGCCAACATGGCAAAACCCTGTCTCTACTAAAAATACAAAAAAGTAGCTAGGCATGGTGGCACACACCTGTAGTCCCAGCGACTCAGGAAGCTGAGAAAGGAAAATTGCTTAAACCCAGGAGGCAGAGATTGCAGTGAATGGAGATCTCACCACTGTATTCCAGCATGGGTGACAGAATGAGACTCTGTTTCAAAAAATACATACATACATACATACATACATACATACATACATACATACGTACAGTGAATCAACCCAGATGCCCATCAGTGATGAATTGGATAGAGAAAATTTGGTATGTATACACCACGGACTAATATGCAGACATGAAAAAGAACAAACTCATGTTCTTTTGCAGCACCATGGATGCACTTGGATGACATAATCCTAAACAATTTAACACAGAAAACTAAGTATAAATTAACATAGAAAACAAAACATTACATGTTCTCACTTGTAAATGGGAGTTAAACACTGGGTACTCCTGAACATAAAGATAGCAACAATAGAAACTGGACACTACTAGAACAAGAAGGGAAGAAGGGAGACAAGGGTAGAAAAACTATTTATTTGGGTACAGAGCTCAGTTCCTGGGTGACGGGATCATTCATATCCTAAACCTGTAATGCAATATACATAGGTAACAAACCTGCACATATAGTGCCTGAGTCTAAAATAAAAATTGAAGAAAATACAAAGCAAATAAATAAATAAAAGAAATAAACAGATTCCTCCAAAAGTTAAACTTTTTAACATAGAAATAATTAGAAATTCACATGCAGTTTTAAAAATAAAAATAAATAAAAATAAAAATAAATTATCATATACTCATTACTTAGTTTTCCCCAGTGGTTACATCTTGAAATGTGTAATACAACATCATAAACAAGATAGTGACATTGATACTGTCAAGAGCTGAGCCATCACAACAGGATCCCTCATGATGTCTTTTTATAGTAACACCTATTCCTCCACTCTAAAATGCTGGAAACCACTGATCTGTTCTTTATTTATGTAATTTTGCATTTCAACTTGTGAATGGATTTATGTAGTATATAACTTGTCAGAATTAACTTTTATGATTCTGCATAATTCCCCAAGATTCATCCAGATTGTTGTATGTGTTAATAGATTATTATTTTCTTTTCTTTTAAAATTGCTGAATAGTAATAGTTTTTTTTTTTGTTGTTGTTGTTGTTGTTGTTTTTTGTGAGAGTCTCGTTCTGTCGCCCAGGCTGGAGTGCAGTGGCGCAATCTCTGCTGACTGCAAGCTCCACCTCCCGGGTTCACGCCATTCTCCTGCCTCAGCCTCCCCAGTAGCTGGGACTACAGGTGCCCGCCACCATGCCCTGAAAATTTTTTTGTATTTTTACTAGAGACGGGGTTTCACCATGTTAGTACGAATGGTCTCGATTTCCTGACCTCGTGATCCGCCCACCTCGACCTCCCAAAGTGCTGGGATTACAGGCGTGAGCCACCGCACCCGGCCTGAATAGTATTTTGTTTTATGATTGTTTGACCACAGACCCGTTAATGAACATCTGGACTTATCCAGATTTTGGCAATAATGATTAATGCTGTTATAATTATTCATACACAAATTTTTCATGAACATTACTTATTACTTCTGATATTAATGTTCAGGAGTGCAGCTGCTGGATTGTATAGTGGTTGCATGTTTACTTTTAAGGCTCTGCCATCCAAACTGTTTTCAATAAAAGTTGTAGAATTTTACATTTTTATTAGCAATATTTGAGTGATTCAGTTTCTCCATATCTTTCCTAGCGTTTGATATTGGCACTTGTTCTTATTTTAGCCGGTGTGATATGTAGGTAATGACGTCATTGTGATTTTAATTTGCATTTCCCTAAGGACTAATAATAAAGAACATATTTTTGTGAGCTGATTTGCTAACTATAGATTCTCTGGTGAAATAGCTGTTCTTTTATTTTTGCCCATTTTCTAATGAGATTGTTTTCTTACTGTTATCAGTGTTCTTTATATATTCTAGACATTGGTTCTTTAGTGAATATTTTTAAAATACTTTCTCTGTTTAGCTTGTCTTTTCATTCTCTCTTAAAAATGTCCTTGG
Source organism: Macaca thibetana thibetana (assembly GCF_024542745.1). NCBI lineage: Eukaryota > Metazoa > Chordata > Mammalia > Primates > Cercopithecidae > Macaca > Macaca thibetana. Next base: position 104,770,691 of record NC_065578.1, on the reverse strand, counting down.
TGGAACAATTTTTTTAAATTTTGATGAATTTCACTTTAAACTTTTCTTTGTTGTGCTTTGTTGTTCAGTTAAGGACTCTTTGCCAAACTGCAGAGACCAAACTTTGCCTCACTATAGATCCCCAAATTTTTCTATTTTCTTAAAGGTTTTATAGTTTTGTGTTTTACATTTAAGCCCATAAACCATTTTAAGTTAATTTTTGTGTAAGACATGAAGCTTAGGCATTTTGAGTTAATTTTTGTGTAAGACATGAAGCTTAGGTTATATGAACTGTATTCCATGCTCACCATTAAAATTATTTGTAACAGGGTGTATAACTCCCAAATCTGATGAGAATGAGCATAGATTAAAGTTTAAAAAATCATTGCATTAAGTAAGGCAAGAGAAGGATAAATTGTTGAAAAGAATATATAAAAATAGAAAATGTTTTAAAGTCAATTAAAATAATTCCAATTAAATCTAATCACAATAACTTAACACAAAAATTTGCAAAACACTAACAATGTGCCAGACACATGGTTTCCATAAGAATGCTAATTAAACCACATTAATAGATTAAAATGTATGGCATATATGTTATTGGAGATAAAAATGGTCACAACCTATTCATAAAGTTTCAATTCAAAGAAAATTATAGAAATTAAATTTTCAGGCCGGGCGCGGTGGCTCAAGCCTGTAATCCTAGCACTTTGGGAGGCCGAGACGGGCGGATCACGAGGTCAGGAGATCGAGACCATCCTGGCTAACATGGTGAAACCCCGTCTCTACTAAAAATACAAAAAATTAGCCAGGCGAGGTGACGGGCGCCTGTAGTCCCAGCTACACGGGAGGCTGAGGCAGGAGAATGGCGTAAACCCGGGAGGCGGAGCTTGCAGTGAGCTGAGATCCGGCCACTGCACTCCAGCCCGGGCGACAGAGCGAGACTCCGTCTCAACAACAACAACAAAAAAAGAAATTAAATTTTCATACTCCCATTCCTGGATTAATGGGTTATTGGATTAATAGTTTATTAAGGGAATGAAACAGGTGGCTTTACAAGAAGAGTAAGAGAGATCGGAGCTAGCAGACAGCCTTGTTACAGTGTGATGCCGTGTCAACTTAGGACTCTGCAAAGATTCCCTGCTACCAAGGCGGCCCTCATAAGATGCATCTCCTTGAACTTAGACATCCCAGTGTACATAATTGTAAGAAATAAATTCATTTTCTGTAAAAATTATCCAGTTTTAGATACTCTGTTGTATGCAATAGAAAACAGAGTAAGACAAGGTTATTCTTGAAGAACCTGAGAGGATTCTTGAAAGTAAGTCATTAAAGTGAAGTGTCCCCTGTAATATTATGACTGCCAGCTGTTTCCTTAGCCTTCAGTTACTCATCAAAATTAGTATTTAAGTGTTCATATCAGTTTATGACTTGGTGGCCTGGGCTGCAAGTAATCAAAGTTCAGCTGGAACTCATATTCACCTGTCTCTCCAAATTTCTGAATTGTAGTTTACTCTGAAACCGCAGTTCTCTGATGGGTACAATATAATTAATTACTTTTAAAGTTGTCCAAATTTTTCTTGTAGTATGATATTGCGTGCTTATTTGGAAGTTTTGTACATGCCAGAAATGAACTGAAAGCCCAAGATTAGCCTTTCATCCAACAAGGGAAGATATTATCTAAGGTCTGATTCTCTAGGTCTAACTCATTTCCTAGGGAAAACATGTTAAACAAAGGCCAAGAGAGAATACTCAGGCTCTCAGTAACTTTTAATTGCTGACAAAAAAATAAGCTTTTCCTTTATTTAGACTATTTTAATATCAGGAATTTCAGAGCAATAGATTGGTTACTCAGATTCTCTGTATTCTTCCATGAGGCTACATAACTTTGTAATTTTCATGTAATTTTGTGTTAAAATACAATTACTTTATGTTAACATTCATGATTAGCAATTATTGCAAGATTCTGAAAGAATATGACATGTTTCAAAAAATTTATATACCATATCATGAAATATAAGGTATTTTATGGCATTTGCCTTTTATATATTAATACAGGAGTCTTGCCCTGCCAATAAAATCTATTTGTTTTATTGTAGTCATTCTAGCTGTCAAATTTATTACTATATCCACCTGGCATGTGAATCTAAATTCTTAGCATTCTCCTTTTATTGAACAGAATTTATGATCACTTTCAAAGCTCAATGAAATAAAATAAACAATTTCCAACATGATTCACCAGCAGAGTAGGTGATTATTTTGTTGATATCGTGCACAGGAGTTTGAGTTTAAAATAACATTTGAAGATTGTTGTAAGAACAGGCTGTTTAGAGGCATGGTGAACCTAATTTAAGTACAAGATGACATCTGGTAGCACTACGTTAATTTATTGTTGCTGCAAGGCAGTATTTAGGTGGAAATATTCTATACTAAGCTTATAATTGTCGAATAAATTTTAGTCAATTCTTGATGTCAAGTGGCATAATTCAGCATTCTTAGATTATTATTTGGAATTATATACAATTTTAGATTGTTACTGCCACTTGAACCTAATGAACTTTAAATCTGTATATAGTGACAGTCCATTGAAATGTCTACGATAATTATGGTTAAACTCTATGTTCCATTCTTCCCTTGCCTCTAATTGAAGAAACTTTGCCATTATCCATAGTAGTCATCTCTTTACACAAATGACTGAAGGTGAAAATAGGCCCATATCTACATCACTTCATACAGTGTGTTACTTAAAAGTGTGCGTGCAAGCCTATATGCAAATGAATGCTTTTTGCTTGGGCAAGTTTCATTTTAAAGCAAACCAAGGCTAACTCATAATGTTAACCAGAGACTCATTATGTAAAGAACTCTATCATTTAGCTATACTGGTTTGCACTATTAAAAATCACTAAACTATCCAGTGACAGTGACAATGTCTTTTCTTCTTACTTTAGGCACTGCCATTCACATTGCTAGGTTAAACATAAAAGAAGTTAACATTGTTTAACAAATACACTGGGCCGGGCGCAGAGGCTCACGCCTGTAATCCCAGCACTTTGGGAGGCCAAGGTGAGCAGATCACCTGAGGTCAGGAGATCAAGGCCAGCTTGACCAATATGATGAAACCTCGTCTCCACTAAAAATACAAAAATTAGCCATGTGTGATGGCTCAATCCTGTAATCCCAGCTACTTGGGAGGCTGTGATAGGAGAATCACTTGAACCCTGGAGGTGGAGGTTGCAGTGAGCTGAGATCACTCCACTTCACTTCAGCCTGGGCAACAAGAGCAAAACTCCATCTCAAAACAAAAAACAAATACACTCAGCACATTAAATGGACTGTGAATACTATTATAACGTACTGGTTTACAATCAGATGAAAAGATAATGTATATACTTAGGAAATATTTATTGAATAAACTAGTTCTATATGTATAAAATAAATGTATTTAGTATTACAGACTAAATGATGCAATAATTAAATTATTTTTACTAAAAGTGTGTAAAATTGGTCTTTGGTGAAGTTTTATTCAACAAGTTATTTAAAAGAAGGAACACCTATAGAAATATCTCTCACCTTTCTGAAGTCCAGTATATATTGCTCTGCAGGGTAAAGAAGGAATAATGACTCTCCTTCCAGGTCATTTGATGAAGTGGAAGTAAATTTACCTCTGATTAATTTGTGGAGAACTTTCAATTCCAATGCACACAAAAACACACAACGTTTTGTGTTCACATACCTACATATTTTCTAATTTACTTATCTCTATTATTAACATTCTAGGCCTAAATGCAATGTTGCATGTTTTATCTACTTTATATTGCTTTTTCTTGCTGTAAAATTAGAAATTCTAATCACCAAATGGATTCGAAAAGCTATTTAAAAAATATAGAAATGTAGCAGGTAGAGCTCTATGGATTTTGTTTTCCTTGTTGAATATAACAATGTGGTAGGTAAGCTAGTAAATCAGAATTAAAATAAACAAATATATTAAAGGAAAGTTACCAAAAATCAACAGGAAATTTTTTACTAAATAACAAAATTTTGAAGCAATTTTCATCAAAATTCCAGTAAAGTAAACATTTCTACTATAACAAATGTTATTAGCTATGATTGAAGAAAGCTAAAGCTACTGTAAAAAGAGATGTACAATTACTAGTTACCAACGTAACTTTTTTTTTTTTTTTTTTTTGAGACGGAGTCTCGCTCTGTCGCCCAGGCTGGAGTGCAGTGGCCGGATCTCAGCTCACTGCAAGCTCCACCTCCCGGGTTTACACCATTCTCCTGCCTCAGCCTCCCGAGTAGCTGGGACTACAGGCGCCCGCCACCTCGCCCGGCTAGTTTTTTTGTATTTTTTAGTAGAGGCAGGGTTTCACTGTGTTAGCCAGGATGGTCTCAATCTCCTGATCTCGTGATCCGCCCGTCTCGGCCTCCCAAAGTGCTGGGATTACAGGCTTGAGCCACCGCGCCCGGCCCCAACATAGCTTATTAAGATGGAGAGATAAAAGTATTATAATTTGTTGGTTCCAAAGAAAATGAAAAGTTATTCTCTGGAAAATTGTGACAAAACCTATGAAAGGTGTTGGAATATACATATCAGAATTTATACTTGTTATATAAAATAAATAATATATTATTAAAGATGTAAAGCATAATGACATAAGGGAGAAGTATACAATATTTACTTAAAAATTTTGTTACGACATGATGTTTTGAGATTAATTTTTTGGAGCGTTAGTATTTTGAATGTTAACACAAAATAATATAACAATCAGTATAAATTGATTTATGTTTATCTGGCAAACTATTGTATAACCATGATGAATATTTCTATTTGATGGAAATAGAAGTGTATTCTATTATATGGGTTAAACATATGCTTATTTAAAAAACACCAATTACTCTTGCGTCTGAAAATAGATAACAAGAAAGCTGGACCATGCACATATTTTGACATGTCAATATAATTGAAATCAAAATAATATGGGAAAATACGGCAAAATAGCAACCAGATAGTTCACATTCCTAAGGGCTTTGAACTTCTTTATATTAGTAGTTAAAGTATTCAAAAAATGTAAAAAGAAAAATCAAAATATATGAAGACCAAAAATATAGTATCTACTTTGATAATAATTAGAATTCCAAGTTAAATTATTATGATATATCACTATTGTCTATTAGATGGCAAAATATTCACAACGAAAAATAATTTCCACTAGTAGGTGCAAGGCAGATCATTCTAATGTGCATACAGATTGGCCAATTTCCTCACGCCTGTAATACCAGCACTTTGGGAGGCTGAGGCGGATGGATCACGAGGTCAGGAGATCGAGAGCATCCTGGCTAACATGGTGAAACCCCATCTCTACTAAGAATTCCAAAAAAAAAAAAAAATTAACTGGGCTTGGTGGCAGGCGCCTGTAGTCCCAGCTACTCAGGAGGCTGAGGCAGGAGAATGGTGTGAATTCGGACTGCGGAGCTTGCAGTGACACGAGATCACGCCACTGCACTGCAGTCTGGGCGAATGAGCAAGACTCGGTCTCAGAAAAACAAAACTAAACTAAACAAAACAAGATTGGCCAATTTCTTCAACATTTTAGGAGGGAAATCTGAAATAATATATTCAAATTGCAAAATAAATTTACCTTTTAACATTTCATTTTAAGAACCACGTTGCCGTAAAAACACTTGCAGTAAAAAGATTTGTCATATAAGCACTGTATAGAAACATGTTTACAAACTTGTTATTTTGTTAGCGAAAACAGAAGATCTGAAGTCTCAATAATAGAGAAGACTTTGGTAAACAGTGTGGTATTTGTAACATGCTAATTTGGAGCTCTTAATAAAATCTGGCCTAAAAAGAATTTAAGAATGTATTCTTAAGTGAAAATAACCACAACTACAACAAACCAAAATAATTGTGTAGTATATTCTCATTTCTAAAATATCAAGCCGGTTGATAACATCACTCACAAAAATATAGCTATACATATTTACCTTCTAGATTAGTGTGCAAATAAAGCAAAGATCAAAAATGTAAGGGAAAAATTTAAAGACCTCTATCATTAAAACTCTTACAAAATATATAAATTATGTAAGTATTCTTATTAATACAACTTAATTTAATACAACCTCATAATGGAAAGATTAACTGAATATGGCCCATATTATGAGAGAAAGGATTTCACACGTACTAAACTAGATGTTTCCATCTCCTTATATTTTCATTTTTCCCCAATTTATTGAGATGTAATTAACAAATTGAAATGGTATATGTTTGTGATGTATTCTATATTTTGATATATGTATATGTTCTAAGATGATTACCACAATCAAGCTGATTAATATATCCGTCTCTCACATAATTACCATTTTGCATGTGCATGGTGAAAACATTTAAGATTTTTACTTTCTTAGCAAAGTACAAGCATGCAATTTAGGCACCAAGCTGTACATTAGATATTTAGAACTATTCATTCTGCGTAACTGAAACTTTGTATCCTTTGACCAACATCTCCCTATTTCCACTGCATCCCAGACCCTGGCAATGATCATTCAACTCTGCTTCTGTAAGACAGACTTTTTTAGATGATTTCACACACAGTGGGATGATGCAGTGTTTGGTATCTGTGCCCGTCTTATTTCACTTAGCATACTGTCCTCCATTCATCCAATTTGTAACAAATAACAGAATTTCCTTCTTTTTTAAGGTTAAATGGTATTCCATCTAATCTATTTTAAGGTTAAAAAGTATTCCATGAAATAGTCCATTAAATATGTGTGATATACAAACACATATATATTTTCTTTTATTTTTTCCTTTTTTTCTTTTGAGACAGAGTCTTGCTCTGTTGCCCAGGCTGACATGCAGTGGCACCATCTCAGCTCACTGCAACCTCCTCCTCCTGAGTTCAAGCGATTCTTCTGCCTAACCTCCCGAGTAACTGGGATTACAGGTGCCCGCCCCACTCCTGGCTTTCTTTCTTTCTTTTTTTTTTTTTTTTTCAGGCAGAGTCTTGTTCTGTCACCCAGGCTGGAATGCAGTGGCACAATCTCAGCTCAGTGCAAGCTCCGCCTCCTGGGTTCACACCATTCTCCTGCCCCAGACTCCTGAGTAGCTGGGACTACAGGCACCCGCCACCATGCCTGGCTATTTTTTTTATTTTTTTTTTATTTTTTATTTTTAGTAGAGACGGGGTTTCACCATGTTAGCCAGGATGTCTCAATCTCCTGACCTAATGACCCGCCTGCCTTGGGTTCTCAAAGTGCTGGGATTACAGGCATGAGCCACCGCGCCTGGCATAATTTTTGTATTTTTAGTAGAAATGGAGTTTCACCATCTTGGCCAGGCTGGTCTTGAACTCCTTACCTCATGATCCACCCGCCTTGGCCTCCCAAAGTGCTGTGGTTAAAGGTGTGAGTCACCACACCCAGCCACATTTTCTTAATTTACCAGTAGATGGACATTTACATTATCTTTGTATCTTTGCTGTGACAAATAATGTTGCAATGTATTTGAAACTCCAGATATCTCTTTGAGATACTGACTTCAGTTCCTTTGGATATACAACAAAAAAAATGAGACTCCTGGATTATATAACTTTATTTTTAATTTCAAAGGAACTTCCATAGATTTCTGTAATGCCTGTACCAATTTACACTACGATGAAAACAGTATACAAAAATTCCATTTTCTTCACAGTGTTACCAACAATGTTTATCTTTTGACTTTTTATAACTACTCTAACATATAATAGGTGATAATTCATTATAATTTTAATTTTTCTGTCGATTAGTGACATTGTATATTATACCATATACCTGTTGATCATTTGTATGTCTTTTATTGAGAAATGTCTATTCAGTTCCTCCACCCATTTTATAACTGGGTCATTTTTTTATATTGATTTATTTGAGTTTCTTATACAGTTTGCATATTAACTTCTTACAACATACATGGTTGCAAAGATTTTCCTCATCTTTGTAGGCTGCCTTTTTACTTTGTTATTTTGTCCCTTTGCTGAGCAGATGATTTTTAATTTGACATAGTTGTATTTGTCTATTTTTGCTTTTGTTGCCTGTGCTTTTGGGGTTGTAGCCAAAAAGAATTTATTGGCAAAACCAATGTCAAAAAGATTTCACTTTGTTTTCTTCTAGTAGTTTTGCAGTTTCAGGTCTTCTATTTACGTCTTTAATCCATTTTGAGTTGACTTTTATATATGGTGTAAGAGATGGTTCTCATTTCAATCTTCTGCATGTAAATATCCAGTTTACTCAATACTATTTGTTGAAAAGCCTTTCCTTCCTCTATTATATTTTCTTGGTAACTTTGACAAATACTAATTGATGGCAAATGAATTATGAATTCTGCTAAAATTGAAGTAACGACAAATCTTAAATTTATAGTGAACTTGGGGTGGAAGAATGGAGAAATCCTCCATTTCTAAATCCATTTGGTAAATCGATGCTTTACCAAAAGTTTATATGGGCAATGCCCCAAAGAAATCGTCAGTTTACAAATACCAAACTCGTTTTAAGAAGAAACAAGATAATGTTGAAGATGAGGTCCGCAGTGGCAAACCATTCACATCAATTTGCAAAGAAAAAATTTATTTTGTACATGCTCTAATTGAAGAGCACCAATGATTAACAGCAGAAACAATAACCTACACCATAGATGATCTCAATTGATTCAGCTTACATAATTCTGACTGAAAACTTAAAGTTGAGCACGTTTTCCACTTAACGGGTGCCACAACTATTGCTCCCAGGCCAGCTGCAGAGAAGAGCAGAGCTTTCAATGGAAATTTTAAACAATGAGATACAGATCCTGAATATTTCTTTGAAGAATGATAACAGTGGGTGAAACATGGCTTTACCAGTAAAATCCTGGCGACAAAGCACAATCAAAACAATAGCTACCAAGAAGTGGTAGGTGGTCCAGTCAAAGCAAAAGTGGACTGCTCAGGAGCAAAATCATGGCAAAACTCCCTTGGAGATGCTTAAGGCGATTTGCTTGTTGACTTTCTGGAAGGCCAAAGAACAATAACATGTGACTATTATGAAAGTGTTTTGAGAAAGTTGGTTGAAGCTTTAGCAGAAAAAAAAAAAAAAAAAAAGCCTGGGAAATCTTCACCTGAAAGTTCTTTTCCATTATGATAGTCTCATGCTCATTCCTTTCATCAAATGACGGCAATTTTATGAGAGTTTTGATAATCATTGGGCATCTACCATATAGTCCTGATTTAGTTCCTTCTGAACTATTTTTGTTTCCTAACCTTAAAAACATGTATTTTTTTTTTTTTCAGTTAATAGTATAAAAAAGACTACACTGACATGCTTAAATTCCCAGGAAACTCGGTTCTTTAGGGATGGACTAAATGGCTGGTATCATTACTTACAAAGGTGTCATGAAATTGATGGAGATTACGTTGACAAATAATGTTTATTTATTTATTTATTTTTCTGGTTTAATTCCGTTTTTCCACAAACTTTTTGATGTCCCCTTGTGTGTGTGTGTATGTATTCATGTGTGTGTGTATACAATCTCTTATTGGCTCTGTTTCTCTAGAGAACCTTGACAAATGCACACCATTAGATTTCTCAAAAAGGAAGTAATCATGTGATACTTTGATTCTGATGCAGTAATACTGATTGTATGATAAGTTTTTATAGCAGCAATTGGAAAGTAATACAGCTTTTGTACAGGAAACGACGTGTTACTGAAGCAATTATCTATAAATAGGTAACAATATGTGGCAGGGCACAGTGGCTCACACCTGTAAACCTAGCACTCTGAGAGGTCACAGCAAGCAGATCACTTGGGGTTGGTGTCAGGAGTTCAAGACCAGTCTGGCCAACATGGTGAAACCCAATCTCTACTAAAAATACAAAAATTAGCTGAGAGTTGTGGTGTGCATCTGTAGTCCCACTGACTCAGGAAGCTGAGGCAGTAGAATTGCTTGAACCTGGGAGGCAGAGATTGCAGTGAGCCAAGATTCTCCCATTGCACTCCAACCTGGGTGACAGAGCAAGACTGCATCTCAATAAATAAATAAATAAAAATAAAAATATGTAACAAATACCTGCAAATGTGTTACCTTACCTGGGGGGAAGAACTTTCTTGAGATGTGATTAAGTTAAGGATATTATAATGAAAAGTAATCCTGGATTACCTGAGCAGCCCTAATGTAATCACAAGAGTCCTTTAAAAGTGGAAGAGAAAGTCAGATAGACATCCAGAGACATGGTGCTGTGAAAAGGACTCACTTTGAAGTGACTGGCTTTGAAGGTGAATGAAAGGAATTTGAGTCAAAGAGAGTGGGTGGTTTCTAGAAATTGGAAAAAACAGGAAATTGATTATCCTCTGGAGCTCCTGAAAGGAGCACAGTCGTGCCAACACCTAATCTTAGCCAAGCTACATTCAAGACAAGATTTCTAACCTCCAGAACTATAATAGATTAAATCTGTGTTGTTTTAAGCCATCAAATTTGTAACAGCATTAATAGGGAACAAATATAATTCCTTAACACTGTCAAATATAATGAGAAACCATGAAATTCTAAAATGTATTTGAAATTCTAAGGTATACATTGTCACTAGTAAAAATAATTTCTAATATTTTGTCATTTTGTCACAATGTTTTTAATAAACATAGGTTTTCAATTAAAGAATTTTTAAATATAGTTATAATACCTTCTATATTCATTAATTTTAGACTTAATTATATTTTATATCATAGTAACAATATAAATGACATTTCCATCTTGGCATTTTTAGATTTCGTGTGTAGATACAATAGCATGATAACTTTATATGTATTCACTCACATAATATGCTTCTGTTCTTTTTCAGAGTCATAACTTAGTAATTTCTCTTAAATTTGCTCTGTCCTGTGGTTGAATTTAAGTTTGTTCTCCCTGTAGAAACATAGTTTTGACTTTACTTAATAGTAAAATGTATTCTACCACTGATTCTGTTTTATCCTGATAAAGGAAGTAGGTTTCAGTAATAGAATTTAAACATGTGAATGAATGTTCCTATATAGATTCTTGTTGAGAAAGGTTCACATAAAGAGGTTGGTGTTTCATCTAGCCCAAATAGTATTTAAAATACATATTATCTGTTTGCTTTGTACAGACACATACTATTAAATTGAGTATGCTATAAACAAATATATGGTTATGCTGAATATGTTAATGTTTATGAAAAGTTATAGGGGTGCCTTACATTTGAGAAAAACATGAAATCTATGATACAGTATACATGGTGATCTTCATGCTTAATGAGATATATCACATGCGAGCTGCTGACGTATTGGCCAGTGATCTGTTTGTAAGATAAATAAAGAATTATCTATTTTCATTTTAATTATTTTAAATAATATATTAGGAGTGTGTAATATATTTTAATTATATACAAAATGATTTATTTACTTAATTAAATTTAATTTAATTATTGTCATGAATCTTTTATTAAAACCTGTAACTAGAAATAACTTCCACATTACTTTGCCATATTAACTAAAAGATCTGGGTTATGGTATTAAAATGTAGGAGGCTGCCGGGCGCGGTGGCTCACGCCTGTAATCCCAGCTCTCAGGGAGGCAGAGGCGGGAGGATAGCTTGAGCCCAGGAGTTTGAGACCTCCCTGGGTAATATAGCGAGACCCCATTCTCCATAAAAAGGAAAAAAAAAAAAAAAAGACAAAAAAAATAAAATGTAGGAGGCTATTAAATTAATAACTGTGTAATGGCATATATCATGCCTACAATGTAGTAATAGATCAAATACTATATGGCATAGATCATGCATATAATACTTTCTCTTAGTACCTCTTAATCTTATCAAATGTTTTATTCACAGTGGTGTGTGGGAGGATACCGGTTGTGTGGGACAACAATCAATCTCCTATGATACTAGAAACTGAGAATTTTAGTTAATGCAAGGAAATTGTAAGGTACTTGGATGATCTATGAAAGCATGAGGAAAATGCTTTCAAGTCCATTAAGATTGAAAAATAAAAGTAGAAAAGAGATAGATCTCTTCCACTTCTGCACTGAAAACAGGAAATTTCCTAAGGCACTAAATTAATATGTGACATAAGCTAAGTTGATGCTCTTTTTATAGTTTAGATTGATACTTACTGGTATGAGAGGGAAAAGAAATATGACAACGTAGTTGAGAAATGGGAATGATAAAACGTTAGAAGTCTAGTTAATGCATCCTGCAAGCAGGAGTGGAACAAGCATCATAAGATTATGAAATGGAAACATAGTGAACTGTATCTATTGGATGTTACTGTTGAGATTTTTATTAATGCATACCTGTAGAACAAACTTCACTAAGATTTTCTTGGGAAACAATTTCTTATCATTTTTCTTAGTTATTATTTTATAGACAAGAAAGTAATTTCATATATATAATGATCTTATTTTGACACTCATGAGCCATTTTTTGTTTATTTAACTTGTGGTAGATTTTAAATTTTCACTTCATAAATGTACACATGAATGTGTATTGAGCATACATACACTGCTTAGATTGTAGCATGGCAAAGCATCTACATCTACAGGTTATCTGAATCTCACATTTCTGTCGGTACTTGACAGGCAATTTTAATGAAAAAGAGCCAAGATTATGCACAGTGAGCTGGTCATTCTTGAATCATTTTATTCACTCGTGCTTATGAGGATTAATTTTCTTATAAGGTTCCAATATAATATGAATATATAGCTGTTAGACTTTTTAGTAAGGTAGAGTAAAAATATTATTAAGCCCAGAGGAGTTAAAAGCCTGACTAGGCAGTTGTGTATATTTTGTAAGGACTATATATATTGTTGTACTTAAATTTTTCAAGTTTGACATGAAATGATGGGAATTTTATCCCAAAGGCAATCATCTTCCAAACAGTATAACAGTGTGAACCAAAATACTGAAAATGTCAACATTTCACAGATCATTGATTCTTAATGTTTCTGAAGTTGTTTTTTAGTGTCCTGTGGCTACTGTTAAAAAAAACTGACATTCTTTTTGTAGTACTTCTCCTTCTCAATGTCTTAACATCTTTTGAGTCAGAGCTAGCAATGTTGTGTTAGTTTTGATTGTTATTTTTTTATAAATTACATTCCATACCTGTTAGAATTTATCACTTGTGTTTTGATAAACTCCATATACAAAAGATGTTTAACATTTAATCCTCTAGAGCTTAAAGTAAAATTCTCTGTCAAATTATAAATATAAAATTATTTCTTCCTCATCTTAGAGGAAAATCTTTTAACTTTTCATCATTGTGTACGATGTTTGCTGTGGGATTGTTTATATATAGTCTTTGTTGTGTTGCAGTGTGTCCTTTTTACACATAGTTTTTGAGTTTTTATCATAAATGATGTTGAATTTTGTCAAATGTTTATTCTGCATCTATTGATATTACTGTATAGTTTTTGTTCCTCATCACTAATGTGATATTTTATTTATTGCTTAGTATATCTTGAGCCATCCTTGCATCCCAGGGATAAATCTCACTGGCTTAAAGTGATAGATTGCTGAGGATTTTGAATCTATGATCATCAGGTATACTGATCTGTAATTTTCCTTTCTTGTGATTTCTTTGTCTGGTTTTACTATCAGGATAATTCTTGCCTCACAGAGTGAGTTTGGAAGTAGTCTCCCCTTCTCAATTTTTTGGTAGTTTGAGAAGAATTAGAATTAGTTATTTAAATATTTGGTAGTGTTCCACACTAAAGCTATCAGATCCTGGCCTTTTCTCTGATAGGAGACTTTTTATTACTGATTCAATTTTCTTACTCATTATGAGTCTGTTCAGATTATCTATTTCATTATTTAGTCTTAGTACCTTATATTCTCCTAGGAATTTATACTTCTATATGCTATACTACTGGAAGTCTTAGCCAGAGTAATTAAGTAAGAAAATAAAATAAAAGCCATCTGAATCAGAAGGAAAAAGTTAAATTGTCTCTGTTTGTTGATGATATTTTATTATATATAGAAAACTCTAGAGACTCCACCAAAAATAGGACTAATAAACAAATTCAGTAAAGCTGCAGGATAAAAACAACACATAAAACTCAGTAGCATTTCTATATACTAACAATAAATTGTGCAAAAAAGAAATTAAGAAACTGATCTTATTTATAGTAGTTTCCAAAAAAATACTTATGAATAAAGTTAACTAATGAAATGGAAGATATATACACTGAAAAAAGAAAACATTCATGAAAGAAGTAAAAAAAGGCACAGAAAAATGGAAAGATACTCTGTGTTCCTGAATTATAAAAATTAATATTGTTGAAATGTTTTTATTGCCCAAAGCAATCTACAGATTTTATGTAATCCTTATCAAATTTCCATTAAAATGTTTTGTAGAAATAGAAAATAAATTTTTTACAAAACCACTAAAAATCCTGAATGGTGAAAGCAAGCTTGAACAGAAATGAAGTCAGAGGCATCATACCACTTGTACCTGGGCTAAAATATACTACAAAGCTATAGTAGTGAAAACAGCTTCATACCAGCATAAAAACAGATACACAAACCGGTGGAAGAGAATAGGGAGCTCAGAAATAAATCCACACATTTACAGTCAATTGTTCTTTTTAAGTTTTCCTAATTTATATATATTAAATATATATATACACACACATATATCCTTTTTAATGTGCTAAGAATATATATATGTATATCATTTGTATATATTGTAGATGTGTGTGTATATATATATACTCATATATATTTATATCTCTCTATCCTATGTATCGATGTAGGAGATTATATATAGGAGATAATTATATATAGGAGATATAACTCATATATGCAACAAGGCCTCACTGTGTCACTCAGGCTAGGATGCTGTGGCATTATCATAGCTCACTGTATCCTCAAACTCTGGGCTCAACTGAGGTTCCTGCATCAGTCTCCCAGGAAGCTGGGGCTATAGACATGACTGGCTAATTTTATTTTTATTCTGTGGTCTGCCTGTTTATATTTTTAATTGGTAAAAATCATGCCTATTTATCATGAAGTATGAATAAGTTGCGGAATGACTAAATTAAACTTATTAATATTTGTATTACTTCACAAACATCTTTTTTGTGTGTGTCAATAACACAAAATCCACTCTCTTAGTAGTTTTCAAGAAACAGTACGTTATTATTAATCATCTCAAAACTTCTTCCTCCTATCTAACTAAAATTTTGTATCCTTGACCAAAACCTTCCCAATTTTACTCCCATATCCAGCTCCTGGCAACCACCACTCTACTCTGCATCTATGAGTTCAACTTTTTAAGATTCCTTATATAAGCAAGATAATGCACTATTTATCTTTCTGTGCCTGATTTATTTGGTTAATTGATTTTTTTTTAAACGTGTGAAAAATCCACAGTGGAGCAAAGAGTCTCTGATAAATTGTGTGGAGAAAATGGGATATATATGTGCAGAAAACAATTGGACTCAACTCACATTCTATACAAAAAATAAACCTAAAATGGATTAAAATGTAAACTTCAGACAGAAACTGTTATAAGAAAACATAAGGAAAAGTATTTTGACATTTATCTGGACAATAACGCTTTAGAAATGACTTCAAAAGCAGAGAACAAAAGCAAAAATAGGCAAATGGGACTGTGCAAAAATCTTCTGCACTACAAATGAAAAAATAAACAGAGTAAAGAGACAACCTACAGAAGGAAAGAACATATTTTCAAGTCACACTCCTGATAAGAAGTTAATATTTAAAGTATATAAGGAAATCAAAGGTCTCAATATTAAACAGAAAAACATGTAAAAACATGGCTTAAGGCTTGAAGCGACATATCTCCAAGGATGGCCTACAAATGACCAACAGGTTTATGAAGAAATGTTCAACATTACTAATGATCAGTTAAATGCAAAACCAAAACCACAGTGAGATATCGCCTCGCATCTATATTAGGGCTTTTATTAAAGAGACGAAGATAGCATGTTGATGAAGGTGTGGAAAACAGGGAACCCTTGTGCATTGTTGATATGAGTGTATAGTGGTTCAGATTTTGTGTAAAAAAGTATGAAAATGTCTCAAAAAATTAAAAGTAAAATTGCTATATGATCCAGCAATCCTGTTACTGTGTACATCAGAACTCCTATCATTCGTGAAAACGAAGATGAATGTGATGGACATGAATTTAAGTGAAATAAGCCAGGTACAAACAGTTAAACACCATATGACCTCCCTTTTTGGGGACCTTAAGAATTTGTACTCATAGACTCAGAGTAGAATGGTGTTTTCCAGTGGCTGGAGGTGGGAGTGGGATTGAGAAGATGCTAATCAAAGGATACAAAACTTCACTTATAATGAAGAAATAAGCTACAGAGAACTATTGTCAACATGGTGACTATAATTAATAATGATGTAACATATGCTTAAGGATTGCTAAGAGAGTCAGTTGTAAGTGTTCTTACAACAAAAAATGATAAGTATATGAGGTAATGGATATTTTCATTAACTTGATTTAACAATTGTAAATTGTTTTGTACACAATAAAGGTATACAATTTTTGTCATTAAAAATAATTTTAAAATAAAATAAAAATTATTAGCTAAATAATATTTCCTTAAGTTTATCTTAAGAAAAAATCAAGATAATAAACCTTTGTGCAAATATATTTTATCAATGACCACACTATTCCATGCCTGCCTACATAGTCACTTTGGGGGAGAGTCCTCTTCTTCATTATGAAAGCTGTGGTTGGTCATGTGACTTGCTTTTGCCAATTAGCCAGTAACTAATTTGACTCAAGTAGAGGTCCAGAAAAGAAGCTGCATATTTGTACTGTCACTCTTGATTCTCTACCTTCTCCTTCAAAACTTAATTAAGATGGCTCTCTCTTTTGGCTATCTGTGACTACTATGAGAGCAAGTCTTGTGTAAGTCTGAGAATTAGAGAACACGTGGTGGGGAAAAACTCCCATTTTTAAACTGAGGCTATTCTAGATTATCCAGTCAAGAGCCAACCACACAGATAACCACAGATACAAGAGTAAGCCCACCCAAGGTGAGCCTACCCTGGTTGAAATTAGAAAAACAATCTCACTTACTTATCAATCTATACCAAATAGTAAATTGAGTATTTAAGGCACTAACTTGTGGTATGTTTGTTATTCACCAAAGCTAACTGATACAAGCCTAAATCTTAAAAAAGAAAAAATTAGTACACTAAAGCAAATCCCCACCATTGAATACTGTGCAGCTACTAAATATAATGTGTATATCTATATGTACATATGTATGCATAAGGGCTTGTATTAAAATAGAATGAAAGATAAGAAGTTGATAGCAGTGTTATCTCTGGGTGGAAAAATTAAGTATTACAATGACTGCCTCAATTTTGTTTTTCTGACACTTATCAAATTATTTAAATCTGCAATACATTTGAGTTCTACATCTCTGATTATAAAAATATCTTTGGTTTAAAATGTTTGCAATTATTTGATTTACCTATGTAATATATTAAAAGAGTAAGAGGTAATTTACATGATATGAACATTGGAATAAGCTTATATAAAAACTAATCCCTTATCAGAATTCTGCTGTATTAGAAATTTTTTAAAGATTTTTTTTTATTATTTAATGCATTGTCTCTAAAACATTTCAAACGAAGTGTAGTTACAAAGGAATTGAAAATTTTAGCTGGTTTCACATATGTCATGTATATGTTCCAGTTTTTATCTCTAAAGGAGGGAAAAATATATACAATTCTTTTGAGGGCTAAATGAGTTAAAATATAAAAGGTTCTTAGGGCAGATTGAATGTGCAGTGGTTCCTTAATAAAAATTAGTTTTTATTATATAGTACTGAGTAGTGCAGTTTGGAGGAAATACTTTGAGAGTCAACACTAAAAAATAACATTTTAATCTATAGACCTTGTGGGATAAGATCATGAAGGAAGCATATCTAGATTGCTACAAGAGAAGGTCAAGTGTTAGAATTTTTCAGGATATCAAATGTAAGAATATGCAAAAGTTATTTTCTGAAGTCCTGAAATCAACCTGATCTTTACTTACTGCTGATCCTTAATGATGATGATAGCTAGTAAGCTTGACCGACTTACTTATTTGCAAATGCTAGTTGTTCTCTGAATGGACTTGAAGATCTTCTCTTGCATATGCACACACACACACACACACACACACACACACACACTACCCAACAGCATGAATCCAAGACACTATGATCCTGGCTATGAGGCTAGAGAGCCAGTCATGCTGGAATAGTTTGTCTTGGCATGTGGTTTCAATAACTGGAAATAAGGGAGCCATTAGAGAGGACACAGCTTGAGAAAAAGCCAAACTGGATGTTATTGGTTCAAAGGTTGGCACATATAGCAGTTCCTTTGGAGCAGACAAGGAAGAACAAATTAGAGAGAAAGTTTTATACATAAGTGGAAGTGCCAGACTTGGAAAATTTTTGTGTGCTGAAAAAAGGTATTGTTGAATAGGATGCTCCTTACTGTAGGTTTGGGCATAATATTGGCCGTTAAAAATCATGTTCGACATGAATACATGTTCATAGTAATTTCATATCCCTGAAGAAACAAAGCAAGACAAAAAAAGTCATTTTCTAAAGAAATATCTTTCTACCACTCTAGCCAAATATGCTTCCTTTTTTACACTGCTTAAACAAATATGACAAAATCATATTTAAATATATTCATAAAATATTAATATGTCTAATATTGTAAAGGCTAGTTCTCAAGGACAGATATAATTACCTGTTCTTGTTCTTCCTGTGTGCTTCCAAAACTTATTGGTACAAGTGATGAATTCAGAACAAAGCAGTACACAAGGAGAACTTTCTGGGTGTGAAAGAACAAATGAAAAGATGGATGAACTGTGATATGAACCATGAATTTTGCCTTAAAAGTAGAACACAGGAACATGGAGTCAGAAACATCAACTGTGCACTATTGCCTAAGCAAAGACAACATTAAGAAAAATTAAATAGATTTCCCAAAGGAAAACATGATTGATGAAAGAAAGAAGTAACATTGAAAGCATGTTATAAGTGGTTAGGTAACTAACGTTTTGTGGAAGGTTGTATTTACACACACATATACACATATACACATGTATATACATATATTCTGATAACTTTCGATATATATTATTCTGTGTATATCTGGGATTGTGAGAAAAAAATACAAGATTGGTAACAAATTCAGGTAGAAGGATGGAATATGACTGTTGGCCCTCCTCAAACAATGTTTATGTAAATGGAAGGAACCTGGAGTTGGCCTGTGGAGAAAAGGGGATGGAAGAAAAAGAAGACAATGGCTTCTTCCTCAAGGACATCACATTTTGACAGCTAAGACTGACATAGTGATAGCAGTCTTATTGTAATTGACTAATCAGAACAGGATTACAACTTCCTCAGGTTACTTAGCTAAGAGTTACATAAATGTACTGAGGTTAAAAAAAATGTGCAATTTAAAAATGTTTTGCTCAGTTATAATAGTGGTTAATATGTAGTATGACACAAATGGCCTTCTTTTGTAGAGACAAAACATTTGAAAGCACTGCCTGACACTGTTTTGTCAGATATGCATGCTAGACATTTTGTTCATGTATTCTTTTCACAGCAGGAAGTCAAGAAACTGGAAAAATGACTGATTGAAACAGAGGTCTGTGTGCAGAAAATAACTGAGTTATGTTAGTAAATTGTGGGAGAAATCTTAAATGGGGCAGCAATGCAGCAATGCATTGTTATTAATCTTTTCTCATTCCAAATATAGAACTGCAAACTGGCACACTTATATGCACATATATATACACATACTGTTCTTAAAAGATATATAATTTTCAATGTAAATATTTTATATATAATAATATATAAGAAAATTATATTAGTAGGTAACATGGATTTCAAACTTCTTTCTTTTCAATTTGAATAGGCTCTGAATATATAGGTTTTATGTAGTTCCCACATCCTTAGCATACAATAAAGAGAAAAGAATCTCGTAAGCTTTGGTTGAGCTGCTGGTAGGTTTATAATCTAATTTTTTTGGAGGGATAGGAGCATGATATATGGCTATCTGTTTTGGAAATTAGTTTACATGAGAAAGCAAAGTTGATTTTTCATGGAATATAATAACCACTGGATTCCAAAGTGCTGACAATAAAAGATTTAAAAACTATATGCAAACATTTTCTGTCAACCTCAATGGCTTTTCTTTTTTATTCTGTCTGATAATCCTATACTTATTTCTCTTAGGATATAAAAACAATGATAACTATATCTATTTAGGTTATATTGTAGTGGTTTTATTTGTATTGAAATAACTGTTATAGTATTTAGAATAATAAAATATGACTATTTTGTTAGGCTCCATTTTATTTGGTGTACTTCAAAAAATACATGAATGTATTCAGACAACAAAAAAACTTTTTCTATTTTATTTATTTTATTACAATCAAAATACAATTGTAATTGTTTTATAATCAATGAGTCAAAATATGGTTATTTTGCATGTGCGATGTATTATCGGTGACACAAAAGGCAATAAAATAAAATCCTAGCAGTTTATAGTCAAATGCCTATTGTGTAGTCACCTTGATTCTATTACAGTAATCACCTAAAGCTTTCACAACAATATTTTTCTTATACTGTATACTTACTAGACACTGGGTTAAACATTTTTTTATACATTATAATAGTCGACTCTCATGACACAGCTATGAAATGGGAGATTTGAATCTGAGAAGACTCAGCATTCTTGAGCAAGATTACAGAATAATAGATTACAGAATAATAACTCTTGGCTGACTCATTCCCAAAGGCCAGCTTTCTTGCCAATAACATGAATTGTCATTATATGTTAAGAGAATCATTAACTAAAGTAAATGTTATTTGTAATGTTAAAGGCATTGGTTATGAGTAGAGTCTATGTATACCAACTTTTTCTTAATATAATAATATTTTAAGGTTACTGACTATTTATATAACATGCCAATGTAATATAGTGATTGTGTATAAGTACACTTGTTATGAAGACATAGCTATTTCTGAACTTTGGTTTTACTATTTACTAGCTAGTAGACTTAATGGGCTATTATATTAGTTCTAAGAGGAATACATGTGTTTAGATACACAGTAGGAAATGTTAGCATGCACAATTCTTACGTCTATTCCCCTTTTTCAGGGGTTTTCAGCTAACACAACTCGAGTCTATTTAACTGGCATTGTTTCCCAGTCTTTACTGCCTTATGCCCCATTAACCAGAAGTCTTGTATTATGGAATAGTTAAAATTCTTAGTATGCATCACCAGTAGGGTTATTTCTATTTAAAGCTTTACTCACTGTTCAGAATTGCACACCTTTTCAATACATTCTTAACAGTCAGTCCCTCAAACTTTAATGTCTCTCAAAGTTTTCCCAAGATTCAGCTTGGAGGCAGAACAAAGACTGTAGGGAGGGTAGTGAAAAAAGTAAACAAAAGTCATTCACATGAATGCTGAAAATACACCATCTGCTGAATGTGTGTAGTAAAGTCTCAGCTACATTCCAAACACTTTATAACTTTTGTCTCAGTAGGAGTTGTGTTGACTTCCATATTTAGAATTCTTCCCCAGTTTTGCTGTGCATAAGTCTGCTGTGGTAATTTCTCTAGTGTTCAATCAATAGATGAATTTGATTCTTGAGATAAGCTATATCATCTGATTTATCTGTATTAGTAATAAAGATGTCATTTTTGCTACGCTATTTACTTTTTTCACTCTCAAATTTTTAGAATTGGAGTGAAGGAGTAAGAAAAATATTTCTGGGGAGTCCTCAGACCTCAATATGTGTTATATAATTGGTATGTCTGTAGATTATGTATTAATATATTGAAGCTACAGAAAGGAACCAAAGCAATAAATGGACACATAATGAGTCCTCAACTATTTAAGGAGTGTATCACTGAGCTAAACTAAATTTTATAAGAGAGGACGTGACCAAGAAAGGGGAAATGTTCATGACTGTTATTTCCACACAATATAAGATTGAATTTAAATTCTAAATTAAATTTAAATTCCAATCTTTCATATGTACTGCTCTAGAAAGGAAAATAGGACTTATATTATTTAAATTAAAAAAACTATTGACCAATTGCTAGATATTTGGTGGAGTTACAATAAATATAACTTACTGAGATCACCAAAGGAGATGAATAAACAATAATGTTTTATGTATTGATCCACTTGTGTGTAAAACTAATAAAAACTAGTATAGATATTTTTATACCACCAGACTGAAATATTTTTAATTGTAGGGACTGAACTGTATTTATCTCTGTATCTTTAGTACTGCAGATAAATCAAGTAAATAATTTAGAATATTTGATAAAGTCAATTGCACTTTAGTGCAAACTGGTAGCTTATATTATATTTGTAAAAGAATTTACTGCTGAAAAGCTTTAATCCACCCCAGTTCAGAAATTCAGCCAGCTGTTCCTCAAGTCTTGAAACCATTACTTTTTCAAATATGAGGTCTCAAATGGATATCTTTCTAAATAACTAATTGACTTTGATTAACTAAACAAATAAAAAAATTTAATATTTAAGCCAAATACCATGTGGTTTATAAGATAAAAATGAACAGATATCATTTGCATATACAAAGGTCTTAAATATGAAAAAATAGTTTTTCAAATAACCAGAAATATTTAAAATGTAGGCAAAATTTGAATGTTTGTTTCTAACCTACAATGGGAGTATCTGATGTACAGTGAGCATAACTTAAGTGAGTCAAAAAAACATTCATTTACAGAATTAAAACACTTGAAAAGATAGTTTATCTAATCACTTTAAATTTTGATTTATATACATCTTATGTATGTAATATTAGAACAGAATTATATGCATGCATTTACAAATACAGTTGCTGAGAGTTTGTTACCAAGTTATTTAGTCATGTCAAGAGACATCACAGATCTAGAAATTATGTACATAAACGTAAATAAGAATATTTTATTTTTTATTCTTTAAATAAAATTTTTAATCTGTATCCATAGATTATTAGAAGAGATTTATGAATCAGATAAATGCCCTTATGCAATTTCTGATATTATATTAAAAATTATCCATATATATTCTTGTCAATTTTGTGAGAGGAGTGTCTATACTTTTAGTGTAATCTCAAAATAAATAAATACATAATCTGTGAGTAAACAAAAATTGGCAACCCCTATTACAGAGTACTTTGTTTGGCCATGGCATCTGTGTGCCAATTTACCGCTTCTGCTGCAAAGTTAAATAGTAACACACAGTGAGAACGTAACTTGTTAAACAGCTAACTGCTCAAAATAGCTCTCTGGGTTTGAGAATGGACTGGAAAATTTACAGTTGGCACTCACTGTTTTAGTAGTTATCTTGGTATTTCCTAAAGGAATAGATAAAATTAAAGAAAAGATGCCAATAACCAAGATTTTAACTTTAGCATTTTCTCTAGTATTTTAACTTGCAGTGGCTTCAGTGAGTAGTATTTAAATATTGAAACATAAATTAACCGACCTTATGTTAATTAATTGAACATTATTATAACAGAACATTTCATTCTGTCATCACTCCGCTAGAGTGTTGTAGACTGAAAATATTACCACTGAGTACAGAGGAACTTTGCCATGCCAAAAGATTTATCTCTATCTTGAGTTTCCCCAAGTTTACATCAAATATTAAATTTATAGTCAAGGAGACGGTGACAGCCCAACAATAGTTTCTCTTTGGTGAACACATTTTAAAATTCTCAAAATATGTGTGAGACTCTTATATCATTATGTGCTTTTCTATACTTAATCTCCATTTTCTTTTTCCTCCTGCTTACACCTAAGCCAAAGATTTATACTCATGTTAGTTTGCTGCAACCTTCAAACCCTTCTCAATTAAGATTTCTGTTTTAAAATAACAAATGTTTCCTTTTAAGAATAACCTTTTTACACATATCCTCCATTAACTATTCCTGAAATGTTTATGAAGACAGCGAATAGTTAAATCCACATTTTCCTCTCATTATATATTATTGTATTTTGTAGAATGGTCATTATAATGCTTAGTTGTAAATATGTACATATGGGTGTTACCAATATCTTCGAATAAAAATAGCTTTGAGTAACCTACTCACCATTTAAAAAATTCCTCCTGATGCAGTGTGTACAATATTGTGTGTCATACTGGAAGATATTAAAGAGAAATTTGGAAGTTTATTGAAGGAATCTTCAGCAGAACCCATTTTACATCACTCTCATTTTAGAGCAACAACTAGGCACAGGCATTGCAACAGACAGTCAGACAAAACTTAGCATTGCATAACCATGTTTCTAAAATTTTACAGCTGATCAAATCTCATTTCTTATACTTCATCATCTCAAGCAAAATGTAAAATTTATTATCCCATTATTAAAATAGTGCTTTTAATATATTTTGCATATCTCATATTTTTTTAGTATTATGACATTTATTTACTTATTAGCTATTTTAAATTATGCCCTTTGCTTCAAAGCCTCAGAACACAAGCTGCATAAAGCCTCTAATTAAATATTTAAATAATAAGAAACAATCAAACAGCAACATAATAACCCAACAATAATTCCTAGCATAAAACCACAATTCTCATTTATTGAAACAAACTCCATATTGAGAAGAAAAGAATTGTGTGTGGTTTCCTTAGTATTATGCATAATTAATGGAAAAATCGAGAACAATGAATTCTGAATTTCGTGCAGGAATCCCTATCTTCAATAATTAAAAATGTTAATCAGTTTTCCACTTCTTGCTTTCCATCTTACCCAACTTGTTAAATAATTTAGGTATTTTATTAACAAGAGATGATTTATGGTTAGATAATTTATACAATTCATTATGATATGCTGAAAACCTGTAGAGGAATCAATCCCTTGAGATAGAATTTTATATGTATATAGTAAACAATCATTACGAGAATCATTTTTTTGGTATACTTACCAAAAGGAAGAATTTGTCCTATGACAAATAAGTCTAAGAGTAAAAATTGTACATTACTAAAGCGTGATTCTCCTCAAATGTGATTTAGACTAACGTGATCCACTGTTACATTAGAAGATAATCACATGTTTCCCTAAACATTTTCTACCATTTTTAAGAGTCTTTAGAACACAGTCTGATATATAGTAGATCCACAATAACAGTTGACTCTTTTGCATTGATTCAGAAAGGTACTTTTTTCTAAAATAAGGTGTTTTTATTTTAGTACATTGTGCATACTCATTTCCACTGACTCATTTGGTTTATGTCTTAGTCATTTGCATAAATATAGAAATTATATTTAGTTTTATAATTCAAATTTTCATTAAAAAGTTTTATAATGAATTTAATTATTTTTAATTATGCATCCAAAGGTTAAAGTAAGTCATTTGACACAATAATGGGTGGTTTTGCTTTTGATTTTAGCTCAGGAGCACACTTCAAGTGGCCAAATATACAGATTATTTATGAAAATTTGCTCAATACTGGTTTTGAAAGTGACAAATGTTCGATCATTCCTCCTCTGATAGAAGATCTCTGGTTTTGAACATGAGAGCTCTATTCAGACTCAAACTAAATTAGAGGTAACATGCAATGTATAGTTTAGGGAAGGTTCTCCACTTTATTAAGTACTTTTGGGTAACTGGTATTAGGGCTAAGTGCTCTACATTCCTTTCAAGAATTCTTATGATTTGTGGAGAAGTAAATAAATGCAATGTTATTTTATGAAGTACTTTTAAATTCTTATTGCTTTAAGCCTTTGAAATAAAGAATTTTGAACTGTGATTTGAAAATTTAGACCATTTTTCTCCAGCTACATATTATCAATGAATCTAATTTGTAACAATCTCAATTAAAATCAATTTCCTTTTACTTATAGTTTATACATATTTTTCTTTCCTTCGGAAAAACTTTATAATAAACATATATTTCCAATTTATCTGTAATTATAACATTTTATCTTATAAAGTATTCCCAAACCAAGATAATTATGGAAAAAATCATTGTTTAATTTCACTTTACGTTCTACGCCAAAACATCATTCTTTTAATTGCCAATAAAACCTAAGTTGTATTTCAAAACAATTTTTTCTAACACAAATCAGAATTCTATTTGAATTTATTTAGAAGCAAATGAGACCTTTTTTTTTTTTTCCAAAGGAGAAGAAATGGAAGTGCTTTTTAATTTGCCTTTCGTTTTGTTTTACAATATAGAGTTCATACTTTTTCTTACAATTCTATGGAAAATAATAATCAGGCAAAACACAAAATAATCATCAGGCAAACACAAAAGCTCAACTAATCTCTTCTTGGACAAAGATGTCTGACCAACTTCCAAATTTTAGTTCCATTTGCAAAGTTATGGTATCAACACTCATTTTAAATATATTTTAGTATTTATTTTTTTCCAGATGATTCAAGTGCTGCTGTAATTATCTAAAAATACAATTCTTACTTCTCTTCCTGAAGCTTATATTTTCAATTTTTACATGATAATCCCAGTATTTGGAGGCATGAGTCTGTGGAGAATTTCTCTGCTATCACCGCTCCTTCTACCTCCCCTGCATGTCTTTAAGCCTTTCTGACCATAACTAACACTAAGAAAGAGGGAGGTGATTAGTTTTTACTTAGACAGTTTCCTTCATTATTAGGTTTTCCTGAAAAGGAGGATGAAGTCATAATTTTTTCAGCCAGTATGAATTGCCTGCTTTATTTGATGACACAGGTTTCTGTGCTTCCTGGCCAGCCTAGATTCCACTTCCAAGAGTCCCTTTTAATCCATACAGCATGAAGCTAGGAAGGTAGACATGAAAAAAAACTTGATCTGGGAATCATTGAAAATGTTGATAAAAGACTGTGCCCCATATGAAGGCAACAGGATGGAGAGAAGCTGCTTTAGTCCCTCGGGAAAAGGCAAGGAGATATATATATATAAATTTAGCAATGATCAACACAGAAAGAGAAACCAAAGCGCTATCTAATTCATATTTTTCTTGTCTCAGTGCAAGGAAAACAAAGTTTTCCTATATGGATCAAGAGTGAAGCTGATACTATTAAGCTACCTAGACCTCCTGAGTTATCTACATGTCTTTCTCACCAGCTGATATTACTCATTTAAAGGCTTTTAATCCCTGTGTCACAGAAATTTGCAGAACTCTTCTGCAGTATGTTTTTAGCTTATAGCCCATGTATGGGGTATGCACTGGCTACTGCATGAAATTTTGCAACTAGAAGGATTTGTTCATTTGACGGAACAAGCACATCATGGCCCAAAACACAACATTGTGAAGTATTTTGGTTAGGGGGACTCAGTTATCCACCACCTTCCTCAGCTATGAAAAAACTAAAGGTGTTAGAGACCCTCAAGAGGGGATGTTAATGGCACTACTTAAAGTCTGTTTATTAAAGGTGAGCTGGAAGGAGTTGCAGTTATGTACTCAGAAGATTGGTGGGACTCTGTCAATTTTCATCAGCAGATTGCTGAAGCTTTTTCAAAATTCATCAGACAGATCAAGCTCATGCTCTCATCTTAGAAAACTTGTCTTGGCTTTCTTGCCAACTGTATAAACTCAAGTTAGAAAAAAGATGGTAAATAGCAAAGACAGATTATTATTCAATCTTAGCACCAGCTGGTCAGTTTGAGATAATTTAAAGAAAGATGAAGACAAAAAAGGAATTAAAGACTGCTGTATTGGCTGCTCAGTTAAACCTCTTCACTAAAGGCAATTATCCTGACTTTGGCCACCCTTTCTATAAAGAAAAGAAATAAATAATAGTTGTTGTAAAAAGCCAGTCATGGTTGCAGAAAGCCAGTGTGTTGGGAGAGGGATTGTAAAAAGAGATTCTGAAGGGTAAAGAAATTGTACAAACATGAGAATCAAGAAAGCCCAAAAGCCTAAGGAATAACTGACAGGTGTCTTAAAATGGACAGATTTAGGAAGTCTCAGAGGCGGAAATTAAAACTACTGCTGCTACTTAGTCTGCAATGCCCTCAGATTTTCATTTGGTGAAAGAACACTAAAAAATTATTGATACTTTGATTAAGTCTTCTACTTTTCATTTTTCTCTGCTATTCCCATACAGATAGGTTATCTTGCTGAGGAACATATGTTCTTATTTTCTCCTATTTCTCTCATAAAGCTGTTTGGGAGACACTTGTTTTAAATTGCTGTGCAATTTAAAGGTTACCATATTCTGTACACCAGTGAGTGTCTGTAGAATTCCTTGGGGAAAATGCATGTCATTTGGTTACTATGCACCTTGTGAATGTAAAGGGTTATAGCAGAGAGTTGTAGGCTCATACTGTATTAGAAAATCACCCAAGCTACATTGCTTTGGGGGAATGGCAGAGAGTGGTAATTTCACACCATGTTGGAAAAGCACGCCTATCTGGACAAATCAATCTATTGCTTTCAGAGCCAGGGACTCTTGATACTGGTGTACTTTGAGATATAGAGCCAATAAAAATATTTCAATAAAAGCAAAGTGCATGCCATATGCAAAGTGATATCTGATATCAAGAGCTCAATCAGAAGAAATAAAGCCTATATAATGGTAAGAAAAGCTAAATAATAATGTAAATAAGCCACCCACCTACAATATTATATTGTTCTTCTGGTAAATGAAAAATATATTTTTTCCAGACTTACGGAGCTATAATTGACCAGTAGAAAGTGTATATGTTCAAGGTGTGCAATCTGTTTATTTGCTGTACTTATTTTCTACTGTTTCAAGAGCTCAATCAGAAGAAATAAAGTCTATATAATGGTAAGAAAAGCTAAATAATAATTTAATAAGCCACCCACCTACAATATTATAATGTTCTTCTAGTAAATTAAAAATGTATTTTTTCCAGAATTACTGAGGTGTAATTTACCAATAAAAAGTGTATATGTTCAAGGTGTGCAATCTGTTTATTTGCTATACCTTTACATTGTGAAATGATTGCTCCAATCAAATTAACACATTGATTTCCTCACACAGTTACCATTGTGTGTGTGTGCAGGTTTGTTTGTGTGTGTGTGTGATGAGAATACTTAAGATCTACTCTTTTAGCAAATTTCAAGTAAACAATATAGTAAAACTATGGTCACTATACTTACATTAGATCCTCAGAACTCATCCTATAACTGATAATTTGTATCATTTGGTCAATATCTTGCTATTTTCCTCAGCCCCTGTCATTATTATTATATTATTATTATTATTATTATTATTATTCTGTCTGCTTATATAAATTCATATGTTTTAGATTCCACATATAAGTGGGATCACACAGTATTTGTCTTTCTGTGTTTGACTTAGTTCATTTAGAATAATGTCCTCTAGGTTTATCCATGTCATTGCAAATGACAGGATTTTCTTTTTTTTCACTACTGAATATATTCCATTGTATATAATAAATATGCTATTTTAATCCATTTATTCCTTCAGCAGCACTTAGATTATTTCCATATCTTGGCTATTGTAAATAACATCACAACAAATATGAGGATTCATATATTGCTTTAAGACACTGATTTAATTTCCTTCGGCTACTCAAAAGTGAAATTACTAAATCATATGGTAATTCTATTTTCAAGTTTTTGAGGAAACTCTAGACCTGATTTTCATAAATATTGGTCTAATTTACATTCCCTGAATAGTGCACAAGAATTTCCTTTTGTCCATACCCTCAGCAATATTTGTTATCTCTTGGCTTTTTAATAACCACCAGGTTTGAGGTAATACCTCACTGTGAGTTTTATTTGCATTTTCCTGATAATTTGTGATGCTAAACATTTATTTATAAATATGCTGGCCATTTTATGTCTGAGGAATATAAATTTGATAAAGATGGTTGACCACTGTATAGATTTGTATAAAAGCTTAACCTTAGTTCCTGTATTTCCTAATTCTATATCCCGACTTCTGATCTTGGTATCATTTTCTGAAAGTATTTATAATTTATCTATGTTTTAATTTTTGTTACTTTATATTCCTCTAGAGAATGGAATTAGATTCTTATTTGCTTTCACTTATGAAAGAACCCAATATTTATCACAACTGTTTCCTCAAGGGTTTTGGGATTTGCCTACAGTATTTTCTAGTCATTTATGGAACTTAGAGAAATTTTTCCAACCAGAGGGATTTATAATTATTCAAACTATAGATTATTTGCTGGTATCCTCAGAAACTAAAGAGCATTGCAAATTGATACTTCAGCTTTGTTACAGTTCTTGGCTTAACAGGAACATAAGGCTTCACTGAGGAAATTGCAATATTGCACAACTGAGCTCTAATATTTCAGTGCTACAATCTAGGAGTCTGCTAATTTTATAATAAAATGACCTATTACAAAAAAGTAAAAATTTTGGAGACTACTACAATATTGTAGATAGCAGATTTCAGCTTTTGCAAAGAAAACAAAATCTCTGATGGAACAATTACATAATAATTATCTAGATCTTCTGGTTTGGTCCCTAAAATCTGAATAAATTTTTAAAGAAGTTAAACTAGTCACAGCTTCCCCCCAATTTTAAAAAATACATAACATTTTAAATAGAAAACATTGCATTTCAACAAAAACTAAACTACCTTATGAAAAATTGATAGCTGATTTTTTAGAGATAAAACTTTATAACTGCCTGCTTAAATATTAGTATTTCATTGTAGTTTCTTAAAGGCAAAAGGACATTTCCAAAGGTAATAATTTTGCTGATAGATCTGTAAAGCCAGTTGTTGAAAACATGGTATAGTTCAACCTTATATGTTTCACTTTTAAAACAATAAAAAGTTGTTCATTTTAAAGCTATGTAGAAATAAATAAATGGACATATGGATTTAAAAATGGGCTAAAACAAATGTGGCTGACTGTGTGAATTACGTAACAAAATAATGCCAATATCACAGTTTCTATTGGCTTGGGGTTGTTATGCCACCAATAAAACAATCTGTGTGAGAGAGAGATTTTAAACACACTAGAGGTCTTAACTACACCTAATAATAACATAAAATTGTTCAAAACATAAAAGAGATATGCTATTTGTGAGTAGAATTATTTTCATGCCACACCCAAACTAACTATAGGAAGTTTTCATTTAACAATTTTACCAGATATATTATGACAGCTGGATTTCAAAGAACAAAAGCTTATAGAAGGTAAGCTGAGATTTTTTTGTCTATTAGTGGTGTGTATAACATCTGGGTGGTCTGATATTTTCCCCAATTCATGAAACTAATGTTTGGGCAGTGGTAAACACTCTGTTGATAAACATAATTTCTGCTTTTGGGATGTCATAGGATTTAAGTCAGACAAAAAAATATGTTATTTCTACAGTTATCTAGGAATTATGGAAGTATTACAGATTCCTATAAGGCTCAGTCCTCTGGAAAATGGAGCAAACAAATCAAACTGAAAAAAAAAAAATTCAATTGTCTAAAATTCTGCCACTTCCTATATTAAGATGACCTAGAGCTTTGCCACCACCTTCAAGTTAGAGCAACCTCTACAAGCAAGTATGGAATCTTTTCTTTGAATTTCTGTTTGGCAGACTTATGAATTCTGGTCTGACTTTTTCTGTGCCTGATTTAACTGAATCCTCTCATAATGATGTTTATTACCTCAAATGGCTTCTCTCTTCCCTGGTAGCTCTGAGACAAAAAGTCATAAGAACCCGGTAGGACCCACCAGAAGACTGCCAAGCCTATTGACCAAAAGGTGTCACAAATTAAGGTGTTCTGATGAGAAGAAAGGCCTTTATCTCCTTTAGAAAGACATTTTTAAATGCTCCAAATCACCCATAGGCTGTCAAAGTAAAAACAAACTAACTAAAAATAAAACAAAAACAAAAAACAGGATTCATACTTTCCACGTGAAGCAAACATCTCAGGGAGACTGGACTGATGGTCCTACAAAGACTGGAAACTTAAGTTTTCTGACGTAGCTAATTGTTGTACTGAACACAACTGAAAGGAGATATTCTAGCAAATTTATTACTGTTCTTATAGATTGCCTCCTGTCTTAATCACAGTAGGGTTATTTCAATTTCTTCTTTAAGAAACACATTTTGGACTGGGCACGGTGGCTCACGCCTGTGATCCCAGCACTTTGGGAGTCTGAGGTAGGCTGATCACTTATGTACAGGAGTTTGAGAGCACCCTGGCAATATAGCAAAACTCTATCTCTAAAAAAACTACAAAAAATAACTGGGCGTAGTAGCATGTGCCTATAGTCCCAGCTACTCGAGAGGCTGAACTGGGAGGATCACTTGAACTCAGGAGGCAGAGGTTGCAGTGAGTCAAGGTTATGTCACTGCATTGCAGCCTGGATGAAAAAGCAAGAGCCTGTCAAAAAATAATAATAGTAATAATACAATAAAATAAAAAATAAAAAAAGTTAAAAAGGAAAAATGAATCATATTTTACTAGAAAACCTACATGTTGTCTCTTGTACTTCTTTTTTTCTGTAATCCCAGTGTTATGGGTTAAATTGAGTCCCCCAATATTTATATGTTGAAGTCTTAACCCCTGGTACTCCAGAATATAACTTTATTTGGAAAAACAGTCATTGCCAATTTAATTACTTAAGACAAGGT
Source organism: Macaca thibetana thibetana (assembly GCF_024542745.1). NCBI lineage: Eukaryota > Metazoa > Chordata > Mammalia > Primates > Cercopithecidae > Macaca > Macaca thibetana. Next base: position 104,738,116 of record NC_065578.1, on the reverse strand, counting down.
AATACCAGAATAGGGTAGACTCCAATCCATTATGAAAGCTGTCCTTACAAAAAAGGAGAAATTTGGACACATATCACACAAGGACACAAGTTTAAAGCCATGAGGAGATGAAGGAGGAAGTTAGGCTGATGTTTCTCCAAATCAGGGAATACCAAAGATTGTCACGAAACCACCAGCAGGTAGGTGAGAGGGATTGAACAGAACTACTTTAACTGTCCTCAGAAGAAACCAGCCCTCCTGACACCTTGATCTTGGTTCTATCCTCTAGAACTGTAAGACAATAAATTCCTGTTGTATAAGCCACCGAGTCTGGGGTACTGTGTTACAGCAACTCTAGCAAACGAATACACCAAGTAACGATTCTCACAATCTCATTTCTATCAGTTCTCAATTTTACTTACAATACAAGCAAGGTCTAGACTCATAAATACAACAATCCGATTACTGATAGAGTAAAAATGACATCATTTTCATTAGTAGTGTTTGAAAACAACAAAGTAAAATTAGTTAATATGCATCCAGACACTCAAGCTCCAATTTTATACTAAAAATATATTAGAAAGATAATGTAGAAACAAATAACATAAAATAAGTATACAAAACATATTACCTGTCATTTACAGATAGAGATTGCCAAAAACACATCTAGTGTCACTAGGATAAATTGAGATGCAAGGTCTCTCCAATCTTAATATAGACAGATAAACAAAGGTGAATACTTGTTATTCATAAAGATTTATTTGACTATTATAATAGGATAACTATTGATTCTTTTCTCGTGCCAAAAGAAAGCAAACCAACAGACCAAAAAGACTCATAGTATTTGTCCATAAGACTTAAAATAGTTACAGGTGTATACATTAATGATAGAAACATAATCTGTACTGTTCAGTAGTGTCTCATAATAAAACTTTGATACTAAAAGATGGCCATGAATATTGTTGCATTTCACATCAATAAAAAAATTAGAAAAATTTGAAAAATTGTTAAAAGGCCTAATTGTTATATCAGTGTTATGATATTTATGTGATGAACTAAAACTCAGATGTTATTTGTTATCCCTTGCAAGAAAAGCTTCTCATTAAAGAGTTATATTATCTGGATCCAGAATCAAGCTAATCCTTAGGTTTGAATGAGACAGGAGTTTATAAAGAACTACTAAATGGTTATTTGGTTAATCATTTGAAATGCATTAAAGACAATAATTTGTGTAATTAACATATAGCTAAGAAACATTTTTGTAGCTTGCTAATCAATAATCTGATTTAGCTATTCATCATTGGTATGGTATATTCAAAGGTTATCGCTGATATCATTTGCTGTGTCTCCACATGAATCTCATCTTGAGCTGTTGTTCTTATAATCCCCACTTGCCATGAGACGGACTTGATGGGAGGTAATTGAATCATGGAGGCAGTTACTTTTATGCTGTTCTCTTGATAGCTAGTGAGTTCTCATGAGACCTGATGGTTGTAAAAGGGGCTTCTTCCTCTTTTGCTTGGCACTCATTGCCTCTCCTGCCTCCCTGTGAAGAGGTGCTTTCAGCCATGATTGTAAGGTTCCTTAGGTCACCCCAGTCATGCAGAATTGAGAGTCAATTAAACTTCTTTCCTTTATAAATTACCCTTTTTAGCAGCATGAGAACTGATGATTACAGTAAATTGGTACCAGTACAGTGGGGTGCTGCTATAAGAATACGAAAAATGTGGAAGCAACTTTGGTACTGGGTAACAGGCAAAGGTTGAAACAGTTTGGAGGACTCAGAAGAAAATGGGAAGATGTGGGAAAGTTTGGAACTTCCTAGAGACTTGTTAAATGGTTTTAACAAAAATGCTGATGGTGATATGGACAATGAAGTTCAAGTTGAGGTGGTATCAAATGGAGATGAGGAACTTGTTGGAAACTGGAGTAGAGGTCACACTTGCTATATTTTAGCAAAAAGACTGGTGACATTTTACTCCTGCCCTAGAGATCTGTGGAACTTTGAACTTGAGAGAGATAATTTAGGGTATCTGGTGAAAGAAATTTCTAAATAGCAAAGTGTTCAAGAGGAAACATAATATAAGAGTTTGGAAAATTTGCTGCCTGATGATGCAACAAAAAAGAAAACCACATTCTCTAAATTTGAGATGGCTGCAGAAATTTGCATAAGTAATGAGGAGCCAAATGTTAACCACCAAGACAATGTGAAAAATGTCTCCAGAGCATTTCAAAGACCTTCATGGCAGACCCTCTCATCACAGGCCCAGAGGCCTAGGAGGAAAAAATGATTTCCTGGGCCAGGCCCAGGGCCCCCCTGCTCTGTGCAGCCTTGGGACTTGGTTCTATGCATCCTACCCACTCCAGCCATGGCTAAAAGGAACAAATGTACAGCTCAGGTCATTACTTCATAGACTGCAAGCCTCAAGCCTTGGAAGCTTCCACATGTTGTTGGGCATGCAGTTGTACAGAAGTCACGAATTGGTTTTGGGGACTTCCACCTAGATTTCAGAAGATATATGGAAATTCCTGGATGTTCACGCAGAAGTTTGCTGCAGAGGTGGAGTCCTCTGGAGAAACTCTACTAGGGCAGTGTGGAAGGGAAATGTGGAACTGCAGCCCCCACACAGAGTCACCAATGGAGCACAGCCTAGTGGAGCTGTGAGATGAAGGCCACTGTCCTCCAGATCCCAGAATAGCAGATCCACCAACAGCTTGCATCCTCTGCCTGGAAAAGTGCCAGCCCTTGAAAGCAGCCGAGGAGGGAGGCTGTATCCTGCAAAGCCACAGGGGAGGAGTTTCCCAAGGCTGTGGGAGCCCACCTCTAGCATCAGCATGCCCTGGATGTGAGACATGGAATCAAAGGAGATCATTTTGGAACCTTAAGGTTTGATGACTGCCCTATTGGATTTTGGACTTGCCTGGGTTCTGTGGCCCCTTTGTTTTGGCCAATTTCTCCCATTCTGAACAGGTATATTTATCAAATGCCTGTACCCTTATTGTATCTAGAAAGTATTTAACTTGTTTTTGATTTTACAGGCTCATAGGTGGAAGGGACATGCTTCGTCTCAGATGTGACTTTGAACAGTAGACATTTGAATGAATGTTGAAATGAGTTAACACTTTGCGGAACTGTTGAAAAGGCATAATTCTGTTTTGAAATGTGAGGACGTGAGATCTGGGAGATACCAGGGGTGGTTTGGCTGTGTCCCCACCCAAATCCATAACGGGAGGGAGCTGGTGAAAGGTAATTGAATCATGAGGGTGGTTACTCTCGTGCTGTTCTAGTGATAGTGAGTGAGTTCTCATGAGATCTGATGGTTTTATATGGGGCTTTCCCCCCTTTTACTCAGCATTCATTCCATCTCCTGCCACCCTGTGAGAAGTTCCATCCGCCATGATTATAAGTTTCCTTAGGTTTCTCCAGCCACGTGGAACTATGAGTCAATTAAACCTCTTTCCTTTATAAATTACCCAGTCTCGGGTATGTCTTTATTAGCAGCGTGAGAATGGACTAATACATTCCCCAATGCAAATAAAGTACTGATTTCTTACAAAATCAGTAACTATATTATTTTATCATAATTTTGACATTGGTTTTGTTTTCTATTTTACTCTGGACTTGCTAGATATTTGAATAACTGCAATTTTCCCAGAGAAAGGTAGAGACAACAATAAAAATAATTAGAAAATAGTAATATTATTATTGTTTAGTAACATAGGAGATTGTAATGGCAAATTCAAATTTAAAATAAAAGGCTTAATTATCCATGATCAACTTAAAGAGACTAAATTCTTTTTTTTTTTTGAAATGTATATACATCTTTTTAAAAGCTAAATAAGACTCTCACCATCTTTGTGACTTAAGCATGTTTTTCTCAAGGACTTGAGAAACATCTCTTTGAAATATTCATACCACAGAAGAGAACTTTCTACCTTCCATTTTTTTGAGAAAATAGAAACCTAACTTGGGCAGAAGAGCCTCCCTTTAAATTTCAAAACTATCTTTTATCATAAAGGAGCCTGAAGTGTATTTTTCATTTTGGTAATCACAAATAGCTAAAACAGATGATTATCTCAATTACCAAGTGAGTTTAAGATGAACTATGTGTGACAAATGTTGTTATCAAGTTATCTTACTTGAGGACTATTCTTTTTTGAGAACTCATATTTAATAAATTTTATCTGCTTGGCTATATGAAAGGGTGAAATTTTTTCTGTCTTTGCAAACCTTTAACAGATTGCCTTTGATGCACATCACATTCAGGTTTTATGCTCATTCAAAAATAAAACTGTTTTTCTCTTTTCTATCTTTGAGAAGAGATTTTCTGGGTTGGGAGAAGACTTTTTTATATTTATTTTCCTAACACATTATAGCAAAACTTAACAGAGTTATTTCAGAAGAGCAAAGAACAGACCAATCTCACTTGTAGACATGTACACAAAATTCTTAAATAAATGACTAAACATGACTGGTAAAATATGTACTCTTCTATTTACAATAACAAAGCCTGCAAAAAATTTAATCTTCAACTCACTCAAGAAAACATTACAATATAAACATCTATTTTATTAAATATACAGCCAACTAAAAAACATTTTAAAGAAAGGTGTGGAGTATCAAAGTTAGTGTCCAATTTTTAATTTGTGGTTTGATTTTGCCTTTTTGTTTATCCTCATCTATTCCTGCCTTTGGTCTGAGTTCACTTGATTTTTATTTATTTATTTTTATTATTATTTTTTTCAAGATGGAGTCTTGTTCTGTCACACCGGCTGGAGTGCAGTGGTGCGATCTCGGCTCACTGCAAACTCCACCTCCTGGGTTCAAGCAATTCTCCTGCCTCAGGCTCCAGAGTAGCTGAGATTATAGACACTCATCACCACACCCAGCTAATTTTTGTATTTTTAGTAGAGACAGGGTTTTATCATGTAGGCCAGGCTGGTCTCAAAATCCTGACCTTGTGATCTGCCGGCCTCAGCCTCTCAAAGTGCTGGAATTACAGATGTGAGCCACAGTGCCTGGCCCCACTTGATTTTTTCAATTGCCTGTAAACATTTAAGTGACACTCAGCCTTTTCTTGTGTTGTGTCCTCTACCAAGGCAGAGATTATCTGACTTCATTAAGCCTCTTCTACAGTGTCTTTAAAGAAAACATTTTTAAAATAAAACAGGATCAATATTGAGATTATTGGATAATCTACTTGTGACAGAAAAGAAAGTCTAGCAAGATATTTTCACAAAATATAATCACCATACATAATTTGAAATTTGGTTGGCATTTCTGCATAGAATATCTAGACAAAAAAACTTTCTGAAAAATATCTGAACCATACCTTACCTCCAACCCTTCCAGGATTGAACATGGTGATATTAATGTCCATTGAAATAAGTAGAGACACTGGTAACGAAGTCTTCCACTCCTCTTGGGAAAGAGACGTTACCAACCTGATATGTCCTTTCTTCAACTGGAATACTTTTTATGTAAAACCTTTACATTTTTTTCCCTATTGTCCATGTTATCATATGCACTAGAGTCCCATTTCAAACTGTCTTCATTTCACATTCACTTATTTAAATGCCCAGCATCCCAACCAGATCCTGATTAACTTGTTCTCCACTGCCAATCATCAAAATTTGGCACCACATATTATCTCTCAGAATGCAAAGCACATGGAAGATCTTTAATATTCGTAAAGAAGGGGAACCTTTTGTAATTCTTTTTTTAATCAAATTTACTTTTCTACTAAATTCTTGTATTAATACAGATAATTTAAGTACTCATTTGTCATGTCAAACTGAATAGAGTATTATTTGTTGACGTTTATTCAATTATTAAATGATTATGTTAAATATAAAAATTTTGATAATTTTTAAAAATATGAATGCTCAAATAAAATGCATGAAATGTAAACTATTTCTAAGCAATTGGTTTATGATAAGTTGGCATCAAAACAAATTTTAGAAATTCATTCCACTTTTTTTTTCTTTTCTGAATCCTACTTTTAATGTTGTTACATTTAATGAGCAGGATTTATTATGTGATGCTATTAAATATAGATGTAACACTCAAAACAACAATGTCAAACCCTTGTATATCTTCTGTTTCAGGTTACTCCAATTGTCAATGGTTTTCTCCTGAAAATAAAAATTATTAATGCATATTTCTCATTTTAATAATATATAAATAAATTAATTAAAATTTTGCAACAAAAAGTCTTGTCCCAAGGAATTCAAAAATTAGTTCATGTAACAAATAGTTATTTGACATATGTGATAGGCAGAGCGACATGATATTTAAGAACTTGAATGCTGGATACTCAGACAACCTGGGTGCAAAACAGTCATGTGGTCTCCCCATGGTAAATGGATGGTAAATGGGATAATCTCTGCACCCTAACTGGATGTGATGTCAAGACTGCTGATGTCACAGCCACACACATCAAAAGAATGTACATTTTGTAATTGAAATAATGAGATTTTTTTAGGTAAGAAAAGTAGGCATCCAAGCCTGTCTAATGCCTGGAGCTGAAGAGGCCAGTGGCTTTGGTTTATACTGTACTCAGGGTGTGGGCCTGGGTGAGGGTTTCAACAGTCAGGAAGAGAATTGTGCTTTGAATATCCTTCCGTTGACAAGAGACAGAATACCTGGGTTTTCTTATTGGTTGTCCAGATGCGACACGAGAAGGAATGAAATACTGCTGGGGTTTGAACACTGTCACTGGTCAAGCATCCAAATGTAGTCAGACTCTTAATTATATTAACCTAAATTCATCACTTCCTAACTGTGGCACCTCAAGTAAATCACTTATTTTTACTATATAATTGGCATAGTAGTAATCTCTACTTCATAGATTTGTCTCACATAACTTCATATATACAATTGTCATGATATAAGTTTTTATTACATAGAATAGTTACAGAGATTAGAGGAATAATGAATATATGTATCTTTTAGAAACTTCTCTGGCACATAGAATCATCTCAGAGATGGTTGTTCTTGCAGAACCATTACATACTAGTCTCTATGCTAAGCAGAATATGTGCCAATTGCCTGTCATCAAGAGCTCTCCATGTCATCGGAAAAGAAGTTAAAAATACCTCTAAGGTTGGTGCCATAAATTTCATATATAATAAATTTATATGTAACGTTTATAAATTATTTATGCTATCCGTATATTTATACATTTTTTAAATAATTAAATATATGCATATATACACATATATAAATACACACACACACGGAGAGAAAAGGGAGAGCTTAACTCTAACTATGGAACAGTAAAAATTTGAGGTTGCCTTTGAAAGCTGAATAGAGAATCACATGGAGAGAAATTGAGAAAACTATTTTTAGACAAATAAAATAGCATAAATAAAAGCATTGAGGTATGTAACTGTAAGTATTGAATGAAGTGGAAATTACAATGCAGGCTTTGGGGGATAACTGGATATTCACAGGACAACCAGTGATGTCTAAAATATATATAATGGCCAAATTGTTCATTATAAATTATAAAACTATAAGAGATTTCAAAAATAGAAGTGAATTATAATGATAACTAAAGAGTATAGGCTGGGCATGGTGGCTCACGCCTATAGTTCCTGAACTTTGGGAGGCCAAGGCGGGTGGATCACTTGTGGTCAGGAGTTCGAAACCAGTCTGGTCAACAGGGTGAAACCCCATCTCTACTAAAAATACAAAACAATTAGCTGGGCATTGTGGCTTTAACACGGGAGGCGGAGGTTGCAGTGAGGCGAGATTGTACCACTGCACTCCAACCTGGGTGATAGAGCAAGAACCCGTCTCAAGAAAAAAAAAAAAAAAAAGAGTCATTCATGGAGGTGATACAATTTAATAGCTCTCCAAGTTAGTGGAATTTGCCTAAACTCAGAAAGTTAGTTAAGTGTATTTGATGTAGTAAAGAATACAAAGACAATCTGTCTCTGGGACTGGAGAAGACCTGCCTGACCCAGTTAAAATATATATGTGGAGAAATTGTTATGAATAAATTTTGCTAAACCTTATGGTATCATAACACTTAAGTGTGGTAAGCAAAATGTGGTAAAACTTTAAGGCAACCCCACATAAAGGAATGAAAGAAACAGAAAAGTTCTGCCTATGAATATAGTCAGAAAGTCAACTACCCATAGATAGAAACTCTACTTGCTCCTCTATTACAGGAATAGTTTTATCTGCTTAGTCTAGAGCAGTGATCAAGGGAGAAGAGGCCCTGGGTCTCATGAAGTCTATGCTTTAATAATGGAGATGACCAGGCACGATGGCTCATGCCTGTAATCCCAGCACTTTGGGAGGCCGAGGCAAGTGGATCACGAGGTCAGGAGATCAAGACCATCCTGGCTAACACAGTGAAACCCCGTCTTCACTAAAAATACACACACACACACACAAAGTCCAAAAAATTAGTCAGGCGTGGTGGCAGGTGCCTGTGGTCCTAGATACTTGGGAGGCTGAAGCAGGAGAATGACATGACCTGGGAAAAGTAAACAAAATAAGGTAAACTGATAGAAAATGAACTGAGACATGGGGTAACTTTAGAAAAGTTCTGTTGAAAGTTGACCATTGATCTGAAACTTAAACAATAAGAAAAGCTTATTTATGCAAAAATCTAGAGGAAGAATATTCAGACGTAACATACTTATGGAAAAAAATAGGTACAAAGCAATAGGGCCCAATTAGCATGTGAGAAACTGAAATAAATGTGTAAATAGAATAATCCTTTTTAGGAAAAGCAAACACTATTGGATAACTGGATTATTAGATATAACAGATAAAGGAAGAAATATGCAAATGAATTTCCAAGGAGAGATCTAATAATTATTGAATGTCTGAGTGTTTTGATGTACATTTTTCAAATGAGTTTTGCAGCAATAAAAGTACATGGTAGAACTCATTTAACATATGTGAAAGCAGTGGATTTCAGCTGTTGTGAGCTGTCACAACGTGATAATTCACAGGATTTGAAACTGGTTGTACTAACTTTAAAGCCCATACCAGTGACATTTTACCATACTCCTTTTACTGGCTTAAATGATACATAATGATATGATTGATACAGAGAAGATATTAGAAAAGAAAGTTAACATACTTACAAAATAGATTTTTAGTCATCTACATGGGGCTGCTTACCAGGTCATTGTAGATGGTTAACAGATAAAGAGGAGCCCAAAACTATATCAATTTGAATACATTCTATAAAGCAGAGAGTTGGGGGAAAAATAGAAGCCCTTGGTAATGTTTTTTCTAGTCAGTCTATGGGGCCTAAAGATACTGATTTGATAAAAGCATTATGATTTTTAAAGTACATTTACCATTTGGTTACCAAACATTAATATTTCAATATTTTCCAAATATTAAAATTTGGGATTTAGGATAACTAGGAATAACCAAATTTTTGAGGAAGGTTGGTTTTTACCTCATTGGGATACTAATCATTTTTAAGGAAATCTCTATTGGAGTAATCCATCTGAAAACAAATCCAACTACTTGTGAAACTTTGGCTTTATTTTACAGCAGTTCTAGGAAGTGACGACTATATTAATACTGAAATACAGAGAAATAATAAAAATATTTGCTAAAATATGACAATTTAAATAATTAAATTTGAGTAATTCATGTAGAGAATGATACAATAAAAAAGCTACAAAATCAGTGGGAAAGTATTTCTGCCTTTTTAGCACACTTAATCTTGTTCAGAGTAATTTACATGGAAGAAAAAGCAGTGGATGACATGAGAATTCTGGGAAGATGTCAAGGTAAAATGTATTAGGAATCGGTCTTCTCACCTAGACAACAATTGCACTAGCAGAGTTTGTCTTGTATAACTATTTTCCAACTTTTTAGAGTGTTGGACCCTTACAACTTTCAGGAAGAGGCTTGGGCAGTAAATTACAGTTAATTTCTGTCAATATCATTTCTTAGCTCAGAGACAATTATCCATTTTCGCTCTCCAGCCCTGTAGCAGACAGCAATGTATTTGTTCCTGGAGCAGCTGTCACACAGCTTGCAGGAGCCACAGTGGGCAATAAAGAGCCTGTCTTCAAAATATTGTTGACCTGTGTTCTGATTGTTGATTGCTATTTCTGACCACATAGGTGCAAGCACAGTGGCAAGAAGCCATTTTTGCACTCCCTCCTCAGTTGTTGGAAGCCCCTCTCTCTTGTTCTGAAACAACTTCCAGGGCATCCTAAAGAGCCAGCACCTTTATCCTCCCTTTCATTTTTCTATGTTTTTATTTTCTTTTTGAGATACATACTTTAAACACTATGGCATTCAAAAGTAACTGCATATACAGGAGAATTAGAAATTTACCACAAAAGCACAGGGAATGGCTCAGAAAAAATATGACAAAATCTTAACGTTACACCTCACACTTCTCTTGAGCACAGAAACAGTCTTTAACAATAAAAGAAAAATAAACAACAGCAAATTCTAGGGAAAGAAAGAATTCTGATTGCCAGAAATAAAACATTACTTCAAAAGTTCAGCTTTGAACAAAAATTGATAAACCATACAAAGAAAGGAGAAAGTATGACTCAAAGAAGCAAAATGAAACAAAACAGAAACTCTCTCTGAGAATGATTGGATGATAGACATACATACTAGACAAAGTCCTAAAACAACCATCTGAAAAATGCTTAAAATCTAAAGAAACATGAAGAAAGTGAAAAAAACAAGTATGAGGAAAATTAAAATATCACTAAAGAGACAGAAAAGCTAAAATAATACAAAAATTCTAGATCTGAAAAGTACAATAACTAAAATGAAAAATTATCTGCAAATATTAAAAGGCAGATTTGAACAGAAGGTAGAAGAATCAGTGAATTTAAAGATAGAACAATGGAATATACCGAGTTTGAGAAACAGAAAGAACAATGATTGAGAAAAGCGAATGGAGCCTAAGGAACATATGGGACACATCAAGCAGACCAAAATATACATAGTGGTGATTCCATTAGGAGAAGAGAGAAAGAAAGGAGAAGAATTATTTGAAGATCTTTGGCTGAAAATTGTGTAAGTTTGATAAAGGACAGGAATATAGACATCCGAGAAGCTCAATCAACTCCAAGTAGGAAGAATTCAAAATGATCCACACCAAGATATTGTACTCAAACTGTCAAAAGTCAAAGACAAAAAAAGTAAAAAAAAATTGTGAAAGCAGTAAGACCAAGTACAAGGGTCCACCAGTAACATTATCAGCAGAATCATCATCAGAAAGTTTGGAATCTAAAAGGAGGATGATATAGTTTAAAGTAATAAGCAAAAAAGTCTGTCAAACAAGAATCTTATATCTGGGAAAACATTTATCTTCAAAAGAAGGGAAGAATTAAAACATGCCAAAATTAATGAAAGCTCAAGAGGTTTATTTCCACCAGACCATCCCTGAGGGAAATGCTAAAGGAAGTCATATAAGTTGAAATGAAAACAAGACAGTAAATCAAAACTATATAAACCTATGAATATCTCAATAAAGGCAATTGCGTTGACAAATTTAAAACCTGCACAGCAAATCTGTAAAAATAACCATACTGCCAAAAGAAATCTACAGATTTAATGCAATTTCCATTGAAATACCATCATCGTTCTTCATTGAACTAGCAAAAAAAAAAAAAAAAAAAAAAAAAAGTTGTAAAATTTATATAGAACCAGAAAATAGCCTGCACAGCCAAGGCAAGACTAAGCAAAAAGACCAAATCTGAAGCCATCACATTACCTAACTTCAAACCATACCACAAGTCTATAGTCAACAAAACAGCGTAACACTGGTATGAAAATAGGCACATAGACCAATGAAACAGACTAGAGGACTCAGAGAAAAAGGCAAATACTTACAGCCAACTGATCTTTCACAAATCAAACAAAATCATACAGTGGGGAAGGACATCCTATTCAATAAATGGTCCTGAGATAATTGGCAAGCCACGTATAGGAGAATAAAACTGGATCCTCTTTTCTCACCTTATACAGAAAACAACTCAATGTGAATCAAAGACTTAAATGTAAGACATGAAACCATAAAAATTCTAGAAGGTAACTTCAGAAAAACTCTTCTAGACGTTGGCTTCGGCAAAAAGTTCATGATCAAGAAGTCAAAAACAAATGCAAAAATAAATAAAGTAAAATAAAATAAACAGATGGGGCCTCATTAAACTTAAAAGCTTCCAGATATCATTAAAAAAAAAAAATCAGCAGAGTAAACAGACAAACCACAGAGTGGGAGAAAATACTTGCAAATCACGGATTTGACAAAGGACTAATATCCAGAATCCACAAGTAACTTAAACTAATTAGCAAACAAACAAAACACAAATAATCTCATCAAGAAGTGGGCAAACAACATGAATAGACAGTTCTTGAAAATATACAAATGGCAAACATATGAAAAAATGCTCAAATCAGTAATTATCAGGGAATTACTACCTTACTCCTGTAAGAATGATCATAATAAGGAAATGACAAATTGATATGTTGGCATGGATGTGGTGAACAGGGAACATTTTTTCACTGCTGGTGGGAATGTAAACTAGTAAAACCACTCTAGAAAACAATATGGTGATTCTTCAAAGGACTAAATGTAGAGCAACCATTTGATCTAACAATCCCATTACTGGGTATCTACCCAAAGGATAAGAAGTCATTATGTGAAAAAGACACTTGCGCACACATGTTCATAGCAACACAATTATCAATCGAAGATATATGGAACCAGATTAAAAACCCATCAACCAATGAATGAATAAACAAATTGTGAAATACACGTGCACGCACACGCGCGCGCGCACACACATACACACACACACCATGGAATACTATTCAGCCATAAAAATGAATGAAATAATGACATTCAAAGCAACCTGGATGGCATTGTAAAACTGACACAACTGACCCATAAACTGTTCTTTTTGATAAACATAGATATGGACCCTTCTGGTCTTGAAAAGCTTTAAATTTGTATCTGTTTTTTTTTTTTTTTTCTGCGTTTCTTCCTCAGGAAATATGGAGGTCTCTTACAAAAAGTATCATAGAATTGAAAGCAGATCACTTCATCAGATGCTGGACCCCCTAATTCATCATGATTGTTTTCTTGCCCCTCCTAAAGTTTCTGTTTCCTTACTCATTGTCACATTTCTTACTGTTTATATAAACCTTTGGTTTAATCAGGGAGATGGTTTTGAGACTGAGCTCTCATGTCCTTAGTTACAGCACCCAATTGAAGTTTTCTTCCTTGACAATACTTATTGTTTCAGTGATTGACTTTCTGTGCAGGAAGCCGCAGAACCTAGACCAAACCCTTGGACACCATTATTCCAAGTGAGTAAGGGTTGGACACCATTATTCCAAGTGAAATAAACAGAAATGGAAAAACAAATATCACATTTTCTCACTTATAAGTGTGAGCGAAGCTATGAGGGCATAAAAACATAAGAATGATATAATGAACTTTGGGGACTCAGTGGGGAGGTTGAGAGAAGGATGAGTGATAAAAGACTACACATTGGGTACAGTGCATACTGCTTAGGTGATGGGTGCACCAAAATTTCAGAGATCACCACTAAAGAAATTATTCTTGTAATCTAAACCACCTGTCCTCCCAGAAGTATTGAAATGAAAAAAAATTAAATTAAAAAAATAAATCTTAAAAAATGCACAATTAAATAAAAAATACAGACTAGTATTTTGTTTGAACATTGATGACAAAATAAATTACATTTGATGAAATTCAATAATCTTTTATAATAAAAGTACACAATAAACTAGGAAAAGAAGGAAACTACCTCTACATAATAAAATCCATATTAGAAAATCCACAGCATAGCCCATATGTGATGGTGAGGCACTGCAAGATTTTTCTCTGAGACTAAGAACAGTGCAACAAATCCAAACTTCTCCACTTCTATTTGACACAGTATTGGAAGTCCTTGCCAGAACCGTTAAGCAAAAACATAGAAATAAAGGCATTGAAATTGAAAAGAAGGAGGGAAAATTATCTCTGACTTTAGATGATTTGTTCTCATACACACAAACTCTAAAGAACGTACACATACACATACACACACACACACACACATATACACACACAACTTTTAGAACTAATAAACAAATTCAGCAAAGTGGATACAAAGTTGACACAAAAATCAGTTTTATTTTTATACATTACTAATGAGGAAATGAATTTACCAATACAACTTCATTTACTATAGCATGAAAGTGAATTCAATACTTAGGGATTAACTAAACTAAGCAGTCAAAAAATTTGTACAACAAAACATTGCTGAAAAAAATTTTAAAAGACATAAATAAATGGAAAGACATCTCATTTTTAGAGATTAAAGACTTAATATTGCTAAAATGTCAATCTACCCAAAGTAATCTACAGATTTAATGTCAACTTTATCAAAATTCCAATTTTTTTGCAGAGGTAATAAAACTTTTCTTAAAATTTATATGGCATCTGAATAAACCTCAAATAATTCAAACAATTTTGAAAAAGAACAAAGTTGAAAGACTCACACTTTCTGACTTCAAAATTTACTACAAAACTACAGTAACCAAAACAGTGCAGTACTAACACGAGGATAGACATATAACTCAGTAGAATAAGGAAACCACTCAAAAATAAATCCTTACATACATGGTCAAATAAATATCAACAAGAATGCCAAGGCCTTTTCATGGAGAGCAAACAGTCTTTTCAGCAAATTATGTTGGGAAAACTAATTATCTGCATACCAAAGTTAGAACCTAACCAAATGTTATATACAGAAACAAACTCACAATAAATTAAATATGTCCACTTAAGAGCAAAAAGTATACAAATTACAGAAAAAATAACGCAAAGCTCCTTGACATTGGATTTAGCAATGATATCTTAGATATGAAATCCAAGTCACAGGCAATAAGAGAAAAAACTAATGGTACTTAAAAACTAAAAATTTTTGTGCAATTGGATAAAAGGGTAACATGTGGAATGGGAGAAAATACTTGCATATCATGGATTTTGATACGGTTTTTGCCAAGGGATTAATATCTAGTATATAGAGAGAACACCTAAAACTCAACAATCAAAAGCACTTAGCCCAAATAAAAAAAATAGTCAAAGTAATTGAATAGACATGACTACAAAGAGCATGTAAGAGGCTGGGAACAGTTGCTCAAGCCTGTAATCCTGGCAATTTGGAAGGCTGAAGTGGGTAAATCAGTTGGGGCCAGGAGTTCAAGACCAGACTGGCCAACATGGCTGAATTAATTTATGATCAACAGATTTAACATATGATCAAGAATTCTACTTCTGAATATAAAACAGAATTAATATATGATCAAGAATTCTATTATAGAGTATATACCCAAAACAATTGAAAGCAGATTTTAAAAGATATATTTCTATACTCATGTTCATAGCAGCCTTATTAATAGCCAAAATATAAAAGTAACCCAAATGCCCATCACCAGGTGAATGAATAAGTGAAATATGAAATGAAATATTATTCAGTCTTAAAAAGAAAGGAAATTCTGACATACACTACAATATAGATGAAACTTGAAGACATTATACTAAGTAAAACAAGTTGGCCACAAAAAGATAAGTGATTCTACCTGTATGAGGTACTTATAGTAGTCAAAATTATAGAGACAGAAAAAAGAGTGGTTGTAAGGGACTAGGGGAGGGGAATTGGGGAATTATTACTGAATATATGTAGAGTTTCAATAGTGCAAGAAGAAGAGTTCTGAAGATTGATGGTGGTGATGGCTATTTCACAATATGAATATACTTAACACTAACAAAATAGTTAAGATGGTAAATATTATGTTTATTATATATATATATATATATCTCAATGTTTTTTTGAAATTGAAACAAATAGGGAGTATAATTATTAAAATGGTTCCCAATATAGGCATTTTCATTTTTCAAAACTGTATTCTTACAATAAATTTTAAGATAATTACATGGAGAAAATAATTTAATGGTATTGCTTGGTAATATTATTTATCAAAAAGTTGTCCACTTTCCTTGAGAGTATAAACGAATCCCAACATCCTATGTACCATGTTTCTTTTTTTTTTTTTTATTTCTTAAGAGGTGTGAATGATTTCTAAGGGTGTTTGTTTTGTTCTTAGACTAGAGATAAGTCCCCAAATCGATCATAGTATACATTGGAAATTTTGTCAACTGAATATTTGTGTCCTCCAAAAATTCATATGTTGTAATCCTAACCCCCAGTGTGATGGTATTTGCACATGGGGCCTTTGAAAAGAAAGTCAGTCATACAAGTGAAACCTTCATGAATGAAATTAGTGTCATTATAAACAAGACCCCAGAGAGCTCTCTAGCCTCCTTTCCAGTATTTGAGGACAGCAAGAAGACCAATGTTTGTAAATTAGGAAACAGATCCTCACCAGACATTTAATTTGCTAGTGCCTATCTTAGAATTCCCAGTCTCCACAACTGTTAGAAATAGGTGTTTTTTAAGCTACTTAGTATATAAAAATTTGTCATAGCACCTTGAAAAAACTAATATAGAAATCGGTAATGAGAAGTGTAAGTTCTGGTACAATACATACCCAAAATTGTGGAAGCATTTTTAAATCAAGATAATGGAAAAAAGTTGCAAAACCTTTGAGGTGCATGCTATAAAAATCATAGATAGTAGTGAAAAAAATTGTAAGATAATTCTGATGAAGATTCAGAAAGAAAATAGAGATATAAAGAAAGCTTTGTCTTCTCATAGAAATCTAAGTAATAATGAACAGAATGTTGGCATAAACACAGACAGAGTAAAGGCTATTCTGAAGAGATCTCAGGTGGAAATGAGAAACATGATATTCAGCAATGGATAAAAGGTGATTCTTCTTAAAAAAGGGACTGTGATGATTAGTACTGAGTGTCAACTTGATTGGATTGAAAGATGCAATGTATTGATCCTGGGTGGGTCTGTGAGAGTGATGCCATGGGAAATTAACATTTGAGTCAGTGGGCTGGGTAAGGCAGACCCACCCTTAATCTGGGTGGACACTATGTAATCAGCTGCCAGCCCAGCTAGAATATAAAGCAGGCAGAAAAATGTGAAAAGGCTAGACTGGCTTAGCCTCCCAATCTACATCAATCTCCTATGCTGGTTGTTTCCTTTCCTCTAGTATCAGACTGTGAGGTCTTCAGCTTTGGGACTCAGAGGTGGCTTCCTGGCTCATGTGCTTGCAGACAGCCTATTGTGAGACCTTGTTATAATATCCTATTATGTATATATCCTATTAGTTCTATCTCTCTAGATAACCCTAATGAATACAGATTTTGGTACCAGGAGTGTTTCCAGAGGAACAGATTATTATTAATGGAACTCCATTAAGAATGGACTTGTTTCATTGGTTTTGGGGTTTCCGTAGTTCTCTGCTCAACATGATTAGACCCAAAAATTCTTAGGACTCTACCTCTAATAGTATGGAGAACACTGTTAATCCTTGGCATGAACTGTTTAGAGAGTTATGCAAAATAAATGCATAAGACACTGGTGATCCACCGCTCATGAGAGGCAATGAGTTTAGTGACTCTATACATAATACCTTTGACTCTATGTGGAAAACCAAGAAACATAAGAGTTCCGTGAGTCAGAGTCTTATCTCCTGTAGAAAAAGAGCTGAAAATGTGGAAAAATGAACAGAAGCTCTTATCATGAGAGTGGCTAACCTGCAATGAAAGGTGCATGCACAGCCTCACAAGGTGTCTACTTAAGGTGAGAGAATTGATTGAAAAAGAATTAGACCCTGAAATTTGGAATGGGAATGTGTCAGACGACCTTATTGAAGCTGGGGACACTGAGCTTGTAAATTCTGATGAACTTTTTTTTTGTCAGAAGAAACAGCTTTTCATCCCCAGAAACGGCAACACCGCCTCCCAGACCCATGGTGCCATCAGCCTTTCCATCTGCCTCCGAGGATACAAACCTACACTGCCTGGGGCAAGAGTGATGGCCTCCCCTGAGGCAGTTGCCAGAGCAAGATAATGTTGGTTCTTCCTAGGAGCCACTCCCAGCACCCCTGTTTGTTTC
The DNA here is from genome assembly GCF_024542745.1 of Macaca thibetana thibetana. NCBI lineage: Eukaryota > Metazoa > Chordata > Mammalia > Primates > Cercopithecidae > Macaca > Macaca thibetana. The sequence goes on along the minus strand of NC_065578.1, from coordinate 104,720,077 downwards.
TAGACCTATAACTAGACTAAAGTCCTGGCAGACTCCTAGAGGTGAAATTCGGAGTGTGACCCATGAGGAGGTGTGCTACACTTGAAAAGAACTGCTTGAACTTTCTAATTTATATGAGCAGAAATCTGGAGAGCAGACATGGGGATGGATATTAAGTGTGTGTTGGATAATGGTGGAAGGAATATAGAGTTGGGTCCAGCTGAATTTGTTGACTTGGGCCCACTAAGTAAGGATTCTGCATTTAATGCTTCAGCTCAAGGAGTTATAAAAGGTTGTAATCGTTCATTTGCTTGGTTAGCTGGAATATGGATTAAAATATGGTCCCCTGTGAATAATCTGGAAATGCCTGATCATTCTTGGTTTAATGTAGAGGAGGGGATTCAAAGGCATAGGAAGTTTGGAATGGTGGAGTAGATTAGTTATTTTAGACCAACTCATCTCAGCTTGGAGCATCCAGAATATATACCCTTGACCAATGCCTGTGAAATAGATTCGTGAGGGCAGCACCTGCACCTTTGAAGAGACCAATAATTGCTCTCCTCTGTATGTTAGATCTGACAATGGAAAACTCAGTCACTCAATTACGAAATTTAAATACAATGGGAATAATTGGATCCCAAGATGCCAGGGGCAAGTGGCAGTACTCAACCATGAAAGGCAAGGTGGGCATAGCTACCATAATGGACAAAAAAGGCAAAGCAGCAATCAGAATAGTCTGACACATGGAGAGTTCTGGCATTTGCTAATTAATCATGGTGTTCCTAGAAGCGAAATTAAGAAGCAGTCTACTGCCTTCCTACTTAATTTATATAATCAGAAAACTTCCAGGTCAAATGGACAAAAGTCTAATTTGAATAATAGAAACAGAGAATCACGGCCCCTCAATCAATTTCCAGACTTGAGCCAGTTTACATACCTAGAACCCCTTGAATGAAGGGGATGCCAAACACATCCCCAGGTTAAACAAAGGAAATGGGGAAAACAGTAGAAAATGAAAAGCATTTTGGACCTCTCACCATATAAAATTAGACCATATGAATATTTGTCTGTGAACATATGCTATTCTTCGAGATAAAGAAAGAAACAACTTCAAAGATAATTCAGAACCACTCTTTTCAACACCTGCTCAGAGTTCCCATTCTGGGGGCATTACTGCTTCCCCTTTAATTTCAAAAGGCAGAACCAATAACTAGTGGAGCTTTGGGGGCAAGGCAAACAAGCAAAGCAATGGGTATGACCTGCCCTACCTTGACAAAAAAAAAAAAATGTGGCAAGAACAGTGCCCTGGCCCAGAGACAGAACATGGTTGAAGACACCCAAGAGAGCTAAAGACTATGCAGTACCCTACCAAGATTTGGGCAGAAAATTGCAACTTCAGTGGGTCTAAAGGTGGGACCTCCATCTCTGTGGACCTGGAATACAAAAAATGGAGTCAAAGAGGATTATTCTTGAGGATTATTATCTTACTCATTTCAGGCAGGGTTTTTTCTTTTTTCTTTTTCTTTTCTTTTTTTTTTTTTTTTTTTGGCCGGGTTTTAGTCTTGCTTGGGACCTTCCATTATTTACTTCTTTCTCTTTTCTGAAACGGAGTAATGGTTTTTTTTATGCTATGCCTGTACCTCCACTGAATTTTGGAAGCATCTAACCTGTTTGGTTTTCACAAGTTCATAACTTTAAAAAAACTGCCACACTAGGAACTGGAGCTCTAATCTCCCCCATATAGGGCTTCTATTATATATAGATAAGATGAAGGACTTTAGAGCAAATCTTCAACTTCTTTCTGTAGAAGATTGTTTTGCATTAGCCTTTGACCATACATATTCCCATTTTTAAGCAGATAGATAGATTGACAACAAAAGTCAAGCAACAATACAGGATAACCAATAATATATGTTCACTTTCATATCTCAATTCTCTTCTCTCTTACTTTCTTACTTGCCGTTAAACTAAGTATTGTTTCTGTTTTTTTAGTATTTTTAGTATTAAACCTCCAAACTTAAGTATTAAAGTTCACCTAAAATGTTCTTCTTGCTCTATTTGATGAACTCCAACATGACTTGATATATAATGTACACTCTCACTAAGAGAACACTATGTATTTCTTAAAACATGACAGTTTTAAAAATTTTCTATATGTTTTATGCTTTTATGGTTGTTGTTTTTCAATGAATTTACTAATGTCTTTAATGTTTCATTTTATGTGGTGACCTGGGTAGTCTTTGTGCTGAGTTTGTTGGCAAAATGCTGGTCTTCATGTTGCTGTGAAGGCATTTTGTAGATATGGTCTTTGTATGGGTACACTACACATAGATTATAAACATAATGCTGTAGATCTAGGGACTAGAGAGGACTCTAATACTTTGGTTGGTTGGCTAAAACATAAACCAAAAGTTGGAGTATACTTAATGAAGTTGAAATGACAGGTGTGCTTATATATGCAGAGAGATCAAGGGAATTTTAGTTCAGATCTGTCTCATCATGGGTCTATCAGGTCCCTGTACACATTCTGCAGTCATTTCCCCAGTTCTGGAAAACATAATTAATTACAGACATCCTCAAAAACTGGGATCCAGAATAGGTCCCTGAGTTAAAAGGATTCAAGAAAATTATAGTAAGAAAGGTCAAGCTGAAGCCATTAGAACTGTCTGTACCTAGGAAAACAGTAAACCAATGGCAATCCCACATTTCTGAAGGAAATACAGAGATTAGTAAATCATCAAGAACTTGAAAATACTGCAGTGAGGATTTGCAGCGTGACCCCATTCAGTTCAACTCTTTGGCCTGTGTAAAAAACAAACAAACAAAAAACCAAAAACCAAAAACAAAACAAAACAAAAAACACTAACATGGGCCTTGATGAGTAACAAGTAATTATTTTCAGCTTCACCAGGGGATGATTCCAATTCCAGCTGCTGCTTAAAATGTGGTTTTATTGCTCGAGCAAATTAACACATACTTTGGTACTTAGTGTGCAGCTATTGATCTTGCAGATAATTTTTTTCTCAATACCTGTTAAAAAAGACTACCAGGAGCAGTTTTCTTTTCCTGGTTAGACCAGGAATATACCTGTGTTTTACTACTTCAGGGGTTTATCAGCTATTCAGATCTTTGTCATGATTTAGCTCATGGGGATTTCAATAACCTTTCTCTTCCATAAGACATCATGTTAGTTCATTATCTTAATAGGATTACTTGATACGACATAGTGAGCAGCCAGTAGCAACTATCCTTAACTTATTGCTAAGACATTTGCATAACAGAGTATGAAACACAAATCTGACAAAAAATTAGGAGACTTCAACCTCAGCAAAACTTCTATGGGGCCAGAGGTGTGCAACATATCAAGAATTTTCATGCATATGACGCATAAATTGTTACATATGATGTTTTCTACAACCAAAATAGAGAAACAACGCCTAATAGACAACCCCTGATGGGCTTCTTTAGATGAAGCATATTCCTCATTTGGATGTGCTACTCTAGTCCATTTAGTTCATTCGGTGAATGATGCTAAAGCTGCTAGCTTTATATGGGGTCTAGAATAACAGAAGGACCTGCAACAAAACCAGGCAGTCATGCAAGCTGCTCTACCGCTTGTGCCATATGATCCCGCTGACCCAAGAGTGATTGACATTTCAGTGCACATAACGATGCTAAAACTAATAAATGAGTAAAATATTTCTATGTATTAGACAAGCACAACAATTAAAAATAATCAAAATATTCTTTAGCACGGTGCAAATTAAACCACAATGAGACACGATTTTCACACTTATGAGATTGTTTATAAAATAAAACAATGTAGAAATTTCTAAGTGTTGGCAAGGACATCTCGTATATTGATGGTGGGAATATAAAATGCTACAACCGTTTTGGAAAACAGTTTAGAATTCTCTTATAAATAAAAAAAAATCTTCTCAATGTTTTAGAATTTACTTAGTTTACATTCTAAGGAGTTGTGTTTTTTGTTGTTGTTGTTGTTCTTGTTTGTTTGTTTGTTTTAAAGTTCAAACCCTTAACATCCCTTTTAGTGGACACTGTAATTCTCAATTACTTTGGTGAAATTATGTCGTTAAGACTCTTAATTCAATGAATGACAGTAATAGTTTAAATAGTCTGGGTTGGAGAGGGCCCAGAGTTCTGTTTAAATTGAGAACACTCTTAAGAGTTGAACAGAAGTCACTCTCAAAGTGTCTTGTGCAATTTGTATCTTGAACCTCCAATTCTAGCTTCACAATCAGGAACTCCTAGGATGTGGAAAATTTGGAAAGGAGGTTTCATACAGAAAAAGAATCTTACAGATAAAGCAAGACACCTGAGTAAAATTCTAAGGATTTTAAAACGAGGTTAGGCAATATTTTTCCAAAATTTGCTATTGTGAAAAACTAGTTTCTGAACTCCTCAGGCTCAAGAAACAAATTTATCAAGGCCTATGACCATCCCCTTCTCTATGAATTTCTTATGGGTACACGCTAAAAACTTGATGAATACTGACTGATAGTAGTGCTGACAGTAACAAGAGTGCTTTCCACCTAGAATAAAGTTTTTCTAGTAAGATAAGATATTCAAAGAATTTCTAAAAGAGATCTTACTTCCTTGCAGTTCTGACATCCACTTGCCCCTCTGATGTCATTTAATGTATTTTGTAGATTGATTAGTTTATAGCTTAGATTTACTGCTTCGATTATTTCAGTTTTTCTAAATATTTCTATTTTTTTGAAGTATCCACTCACATGCCCGTTGACTCAGATTTAATGAAGTTTTAAAATAAGCAGAAGCTTTCTAGAATTGATGGTGAATAAAGGTACTATTTTAGGAGAAATGGTGAGGAACATATTGCCTTTTCTCACTTAAAAGTGTTTCATTCCCTAATTTTGGTACAATAGGAAGAATTTTGGATTTGGAATCAGATCTGGATTTGAGTCCTTGCTCCTTATGTATAAATCTCTCAGATGACTGGGCATTAAACAATATTTTCAAATCATTTTAGTCTTAATTTCCTTATTTGTAAAGTTTGGAAAAAGTTTACCTCTCAATCAAAACTCTACTGATAATGCACACACAAAAATAATGTATGCAAGAATCATGGTTTTTAAAACACGAAAATACAAGGTTATACTTCATTTAGAAATATTCTTATCCAAAAATAATAATAATGATAAGTATCATTATAAATAAAATTAAATACTTCTAGCATGAAATGCAATCTTTAAATATTTTATAAAATATTATCTTCTACGTATAACTCTATGAGGAAAGTAAAATTATTATACTATTTTCACAGATGAAAAACATGAGACTTGTCCAAGATCATATAACTGAAAAGTGATGGAATTACTCCCTCATAATTATAAGGTAGAAGAAAGTTATTTTTCAACCAAATATAAGTTCCTCATTCAGGCAATATGTATTTCTTCATTCTTCAATGTATTTATTGATTAATATATATTTATCAATATATATTTCTTCATTGCATATATCACAAAGAAGATGCCTAAAATATGTATTACATTTTTGCTTTTTATCTTTAGCAAGTCAATTTAGAGGCAGAATAAACTGAAAAAAACTGGTATTGCCTATATACCTAGAATCCATATTCATAATTCTTATTTATCCATGTTAGATTATTAGAAAACTTCTAAGAATGTTAGTGACATTCATAGTTCTCAATATAGTATATGTAACAATTGTTACCTTTATACACATCACCTGAAATGGAGCCTTTTTATTTCTGACTCATTTCTACATGCTAGAGATCATAGGGTTTGGGTAAGAAATCATCACTTCTAGAACTGTCACAAATGTAACCAATTAGTGCTGTAAATCTCAAATACTATCTACATTATTGAGTCAATCTAAAATAAAAAAAAAAATTAGACACTTTTAAAACTTCAAAATCTGGAAGGAAAGGCTTAAAACAATTCATATTTTTAATCATATTTACTGTAAATGATGTGAGGAAGGTAGAAACCTCAAATCAATTTTAACAGTATGAGTGACATAATCAATCCTGATAATGGTGCAAATTATACATAAGTAGAGGCAATTTTTGTCTATCAAAGTTTGTAAATGACAGATCAAAGCATATGTAACAGCTTTATACAATAACTTAAATTCTAATATATCCCGTTGATTAACATTCAGCAATATATAATTACCAGAGACCCAAGTAAACAATATTATCTACGTATATAATGCAAAAGAACTCTGAAGCTTGACCAAAGACATGATGAGAATTTTTAAAATTTAAAAATTAGTCATTATTTGTACATAAATATACATTATCAAACAAAGGAGTACATTTGAGAATTTGAAATGGGGTCATAATTGTGTATTAAAAGTTTATAATATTTTCTATTCCCACAGAAATACATGTTTTAATATAATCATGGAAAACACACACTCCAGAAATCTGAGAATGCTTTGTCAGGAGATATGGAGAGATGGCTGAAATCTTGAGGTTTAATACGCAAAGAAGCTACTAGGATAGGGAATACATCAGTGGGAGGAGAGTACTGGCCAATACTTACAACATCATCACATTTACATTAATGAACTATCACATTTAGGTAGCCAATCTTCTACGGGAATATAATTTAGTCTAAAATATGCCAAATTCTTGTCTATTGAATCTCTCATACATGTAACAACAAAATTAAAGGTTTTGAAATTATTACTTCCAGACAGATAAATAAGCTCTTTTAAGCTTTTGATAGCCTATATAAATATCTGCCTTGAAGCTGCAAAGATCTAGTACAATTCATGACTTTCTAAACATATTTCAAAAGTAGAATTCTAAAACATAAGTGAAGAGCTTTATAGGAGATTAAACATATTAATGTGCTAAAGGAAATTTGCATCATTTGTGATTTAAAAAGATATCTTTGTGATTATAAAAATTTGTTAGGATTTGTGAACATTTAAGGACGCATTAGAATTAGGAATGGCAGTTGTATTTAGGGATAAAAATATAAATTGACCTCATACCCTTCCCCCATTCATTGAATTGTTGGAAGGATAAAAAAAATTTAATACTCTGTGAAGTGTTCAATAATATTCACAAAGTAAATATCTTACTATCTTATTTCTTTTAAAAATAAAACTAATGCTAATATTTCACACATGTTATTTTCTAAACATTTTAACTAATTAGAAGGTCTTCATCTGATGTTGATTTTATTGTTATCTTTTATTTACAGTAGAAGAAACAAAAGTGCATTACATTTACATTAAACAATACACACATTGTAAGTGTTCAAAATAAAAATGTCACTTAAATATAATGCAGAGTTTTTCTCTTCCATTACACTACAACTGCCTCCCAGTAAAAACAAACTTGAGTAAATAGATGAAAACCTACTTTATTAATTGTCTACATCAAATATAAAATAAATAAAAAGACTGAGACTTTAATCTGTGGGTACTAGACAAAATTTAATTTCATGTATTCTGATATTGAGTTCATGATAATTCCGCTGAAACTTACACTCATTACATTATTATTTTCACAGACCACACTATAGTGATCACTTCTTCATAGTGGGCTTGACTTTTTCTATCCTGAGGCATTAAGAGGCCAAAATAAGCAGGCACTGATCCCGAGTGTAATCTCAATAGATATTCTTATTCTAACAAAGGGCATGGATGCTTGAAACTTAGAAATGTATAACACCTATTATTCTGGTTGATATTTTTGAGACATTAACTGTAACATTAAGAAACAGCTTTAACTACTCAAGAAACCACTGCTTCAAAAAGCTAAAGACTGGGTCTGAAATGTAGTTTTAATACTTTTGAATTACAGATACAAGAGGTAGTTACAACTACTATTTGGTATTAGTTTTCTAAAGAAAATTGTCCAAGTAGATCACTCAGCATAAGTATCTTTGGGCAATGAAAGTTTTGATTTTGTTCAACTTAACTGAGCACTGTGATAATAATAAAATCAACTCCCAGAAGAAATCTAAAGAAAAACCATCAAACTCTGCCTTGTGTCATTATCTAGTAAAGATTAGTATTAAAATAAAAGTTGCCAGACACAGATTTCCTATTTATGAAAATGAGCGAATCACTCTATGCAGCATTTATCAAATACTATTTTCAAAATTTAAAACATTACCCTCATACAAATAAGGAATGAATATATGTCAAAGATATGTGTTCAACACATTCTTTAATTGAGGAACCAGTAAGACACTACAGCTAGCTTGAAAAATAACTTGAGAAATGTAAATATATATAATTACTCAGTCAAAGGAATTCTAAATTAAATCTGTTAATAAACAAGTTAACGTCTTACAGAGTATTAAAACTATAACACTGAAATTATATTTTCTACTAGACAGAAATCCACAAGTTAGCATGTGACTCCATAGTGTCTGAGTGCTAATCATACAGTACATAGAAAAGATGAACACAAGTATGTTTTCTTCCATAATCAGTAATATTTCAGTGAGTCTGTTAAACAGTGTCCTTTTGTGACACTGGAAAAAGCATACAATTATCATTTTGCTTTATTTACAAATGGTGTATATACAAACACACAAAATCATAAACACACATATTCTTTTCCTGAATTGCCCACATAGATGTTACGTGGTGATGACAGCATACAGTTTTTGTAAACACATTTAAAGCATCCTATTATGAAACTATAAATAAAATTGCAAACACTTTAAGAAGCCATGAACATTATTGTAATTTATCATAAATATAAAAATTGCCTTATTTACAGTCACTGTGTACCTAACTATAGAATATACTAATAAAGTTTAAATCAAATATAGAAAGATAAATGTTGAAATTAATTTATTTTATGCAAAAGTACATGGAAGAAATGTTTCATCAAAACACTAACATTGAATGTATTTATTCTACATTAGTGATAAATTTCAAAATGAAATATTTAGAGTAATAGACAACCTTGAATAATTTTCAAACTGCATATTAGATTATAGGTTAAACAGTACGGGTTGAATTTCTTACCCATACTTAAATGTACTCAATCCAAATGTTTGCTACTAAGTATAATTGCAAGAAAATTTGCAGTATAAGTAGTTAATTATGCTTAATTGATATTCTAAAAAAAATGTATTTAAGCAGTTTACTGCTTCACAATACCACTTGAGCCAGAATAAACGTTGCATTTTAAAACTTCATGGAACTAATTTATAGTGTAGGGCAGGCACAGACTTGATCTCATGACAGCAAAATTTTATGTTTCCATTTCAGCAATACTGCCTAACACAATAATATCAGGCCAGCAAATCTTAAATATAAGTTAAGCTAACATGATCCATTGCCTTATAAAGCTAGAGCACCCTGTGGAGTCCTGCTGAATATGCCAAGTGATTTGTCAAAATTTAATCATTCTAAATGTCAGATAAAGGTGCTTTTGCTGTCATTCTTTAAAACTGAGGCAAAAATCTCAAGTGTGCCTACAAGTTATAGAGAAAGCCTCTGCTTAATACTTGTATTAAATAAACAACATCCTTTCTAATCACCATTTATTTTGCTAGCCATAATAAATGAAACATAATAATACCATAAGGTAAATTTAAGACAAATAGTTATTTTATAAAGATAAAAATATAAGCATCTCCCTAGCAAAACTCAAATTTCTGATAACCATAAGGTCAATTTGAATTTCTCTTTTAGTCATTCCTTGTTAAAAAGGCAGATTTTTGGCAGCTTTAGAAATACATACTTTATTATTATCACAACAATTATTAGTTTAAAAATATTTTTTTCTAGTTACACCAAAGTTGTTTTTCTTAATTGTCAAGTTGCTTGGATAAACAATGTTATTGTACAAGCAGATATGCATGTAATTGTAGTCATGTTCTGAAAACACTAAATTATTTGGTAAATCATCTGCAGATAATTTAAATCTTTGCTTCTCATAAATATCAGCTACATTTTACATATAAAGTACTAGAGGCAAATTATACTCTCAGAAGTTTTCATATAATTTGTACTTTAAAAACAATTATCAGAGAACTTATGAGTATAAATAATAAAAATCCCAATCATCACATCAAAAAATATTAATTGACTGATTTGAAAAGCATAATTATTTCATTCAATAACCATGTATAAAAGTGTCAAATTGGTTGCTTAAATTATTTGCCAGTAATTATGCATGTATATCAACTATTTATTACCTATGCTAATAATGCAGACTATTAAAGTTTGCATATATATAAACACTTTTTAGAAGTAATATATGTAGTCAACTTTATTGACGTATAATTTATATGCAATAATAAAATATCTACTTTAAATGTAAAGTTTAATGAGTTTTTACAAATATATATATCCATGTATTTACTAGTCTGATCAAAATATATAAAAATTCCTTGGATAAGGAAAAATATATTTTGAACTATATTCTAATTATTGAAATTAGACTCCATTGTAATTTTGACAGCATTGAAGAGGAGACTTGTTTGTCTTTCACCTAGACTCTATTTGTATAGCATTGTAGAACACTAATAATGGGTCTATAATAAAGAGGTTTGATTCTATTTCCTTTGACGTGACTTATGAACTAGATGGCCAGGACAATTCCTTGAACCTTTGTGAACCTCAACATATTTATTATGTTATGATAATAATACCCTATCTATAAAGGATTTTCATGAGAAATAAGACATTTTAAAATAATTAAAAATATAAATCAGTACACAAATATGTATTGTTTAGTATAATTATTAATTCAGCAACAATATATACTTGTCCCCTCAGACAAATTTCTTACAATAAGCTTTTGCCTTCTGCTTTTCTATGTACTTCTGGAAATATAGAACAAGCATATAATAGGTCAGTAAGACCCAGAAGTAGCATATTAGTTCCAAATAAACACAGCAATAAATGTGACCTCAGAGAGCGTTCCTGGAATCATAATAGTGGTAGATGAGTCCTTGTTTCCATCCGCTGGACAAAGGCTAAGGAAAGCTTGTTACTTGCAGCTATTCTAGAGCCTGACCCTCAGTTGACTAATTCTGTAAGTCAAGCCGACCTTTTGAAGGAGATGTACATAATGGTTCCTATTTGAAAATATCTGTGAAATAATAATTACAGGGAGTGGTGAAAATCATGGTGACTTACTGAGAAGGAAGTAAGAAAATCATGACAAATTAGACAGAAAACTTTATTTCAGTTTAAACGTTTACTAGAAAATATTTTACACAGAAAAATAGAACAGTAGAAGTGGTTAGGAATACCTTCCACCAGGAAAGGGAGCATAGTGAGAGGTCCTTAAGTCTGCCCCCCATTATGCCCAGGTGTTAGAGGATGCAGAATATTCTCGCTCACCCACGGTGTTATAATGCTATTTTCTAACGTGGTGCAATTTTAGAGAGCTGGTACTACTCAGAATGATACAGCATGGATCCAACACTCACTTCATAATTGCTAAGGCGTTTTTTTCAACTGGCACTCCAAATGTTTTGATTCTACTGAAAAGAAGGGTGATTACATTGGGCAGTAACTTGCCTTTCCTGCTCAGTTGTGATTTGGCAAAGTAATTTTAGTATTTGCAGCAGGCTTTGAAAGGCCAGGAAATTTTTCATTGTGTCAGAATTGTAAAGCACAGGAAAAAATTGAGACATGAAAATATTTATTTCCAAAATATAAAATATGTTACCAATTAGGGACTGTTTGTAAATATATATTTCAGGTCTACATTACTTAAATCCCAGTTAAAAACTGATACTTTGAAAGAAAGTGAAGATACTATTATTTTTATTAACTCCTTTGAAAATGAGGCCAAAATTTCTCAGAGCTTGGGCTTTTGATATCATTCTAGGCTTTTAAGAAACTCTGCTTTTAGTACTGCTTTAAAGAGATAATTGCAACCTGCTAATAAGAACTCATTTTATCTGTCATTTGTTAAACTTTTACGACAGGGTAAAAACTTTTGCTAAGCATGTTTTTAGAATGAGAAGCTTTATTGAGGTATAATGTTCATACAATAAAATTAATTCACTGAAGTTTGTACTTTGATGGGTTTTGACAAATAACTACCATAGTGTAACACTATCACAATCAAGCTACTAAACAAATATACACCCATAGAATCTTTCTTAGAATTTTAGTCTTTCTTAGAATTGTATATAAATGGGACCATAAAATATGCTATCATTTCTGCTTGGCTTTATTTACATAACATAATGCTTTTGAGATTGATCTATGTTATGGTTTATATCAGCAGTTCACTCATCTTTTTATCTCTGAGTACTATTTCATTGTAAGGATATAAAAAAATTGTGCCTACCAATTCACATCTGATAGACACTTGGATTGTTTTCAGCTTTGAAATATTGTTAAATAGCTGACATGAACATTTGCATGTAAATCTTTGCATGAACCAATGCTTTCATATCTCTTGAGTAAATATTTAGGAATTAATTTTTTAGTAATATAGGAAATGTGTGCTTAATTATATAAGAAACTGACATACTGCTTTCCAAAGTGGCTATTCTATTTTGTGTTTCCATGTTCAGTATACGAAAGTCTCAGTTTCTCGGCATCTTTGTTAATGTTGGTTTTCTAGGTCTCTTTAACTTTAGCTATTCTAGTGGTAGACTGCCTCTCATTGGTTTTGGTTTAAATTTTCCTGACAGATAACAATAGTGAATTACTTTTCATGGGCCTTTTGGCCACTGAATTTCACAATTACCTTAAAGTGTCTCTTTAAATCTTTTAAACATGGTATTAATTGATTTTCTGTTATCATTCTAGGGGGTATAAATTTTTTAATATAATCTTGACATACACCTTTATCAGACACTTATTTTTTACCAATTATTCTTCTAGGATGTGTCTTGATTTTCATTTTCTTAATAATGATTATGAGCTAATTCTAAATTTTTTTATGTTCAATCTATATATTTTTCCATACATAGTTCACATTCCTTGCATCCTAGGAAATGTTTTCTTAAACAAAATTACAAACACATTTTTACAGAGTTCTTCATTCATTTCATAGGTCTAGTTCTAATATTTAGTTTATAATCAATTTCAAGTTAATTTCTGTTATTTTGCAACATAAGTGGTCCTTTTTTTTTTTTTTTTCAGCTTGAGTTGCTCTAACTAAATACCAGCCGCTCCCCCGTCCTGTCCCCACCCCCCAACCCAGACTGCCACACTGGGAACCAAATGTCCAACACATGAATTATGAGAAACACTGTCAAACCGTAGTATTATTCTGGCCCTAGCTCCCAGAATTCATGTCCTTTTGTCAATGAAAAGTATAACAATTCAATTTTAATTATTTCCAAAGTCTTAACTTGTTTCAGTACCACCCAAAAGTCTGAAGTCTTGTCTGTGAGTCTGTGAAATTGATACAAGTTATATACTTTCAATATACAATGGTGAGACAGGCAGAGGGTACACAGTCTCATCCCGAAAGGGAGCAATAGGCCAGAAGAAAAGAGTAACAGGTCCAAAGTAAGTTTGAAAACTATCAGGGAAGATATTAAATCTTAAAGCTGGAGAATAATGTCTTTTGATTCCTTGTCTGGCATCCTTTGCATGCTGGAATCAGGGATGGTACTTCAAGGTTTCAGGAACCTCTGCCCCTGTGGCTTCATTGGGCTCAGCATACCCTTTAGCTCATTAAGACTAAAGTCACACACTGGTACCTGCAGCTTTCCCAGGAAGCCACTGCATGCTGCTAGTGGCTTTACTGTTTTAGGGTCCCAGCAGCAGCCCTGATCACACATTTCCCTAGGACATTGCTCTAGTGGAGTCTCTCTACAGCTTCACGCCTGCAGCAGATTTCTACTTGGGCAACCTAAGTTTGCTGACACATCCTTTAAAATCTAAGTGGAGGAAACAATGCCTCCACATCTAATGAATTATATGTGCCAGCTGATCTGGCACCAAGTAAATTACACTAAGACCTATCACTGCATTCTACAGAGCAGCACATTGAGCTACACATGGGGCCACTAGACACACAGCTGGGGCAAGTGTGAAGTGCTGCTCTGGGCTACAGGGAGCAGAGTACTGAGATAGCCCTGGGCAGCCAGCAAGTGGAGAGGGCTGTGGACCTGTTTCCAGAAGCTGTTCTTCCCTCTTGGTCTTCTGATCTGTGATGGGAGAGGTGTCCTTGAAGATCTCTGAAATGCCTTTAGTGCCTTTTATTCACTGTCTTGATAAATAGCATCCTGGCTCCCTTCTATCCATCTAATCTCTTTAAGATTGTTTGGCTGTACCCATGCATGCTTTTTTTGTACCTTACATTGCCAGGCTACATTCTTTCAAATACTTCTACCCTGCTTTCCTTTTAATTATAAATTCTGCCTTTAAGCAATCTCTTTGTTCTTGAATCTCACTATAAGCAGCCAAAGTAACCACACAACATCTTAAATGCTTTGTTGCTTACCCATTCCTTCTATCAGATATCCTAGTTCACCATTCTCAAGTTCAGCCTCCCACAAATTATAAGGCATGGATCCAGTTCTGCTAAGCTCTTTACTACTTTATAAAAAGAATGGTATTTATTCCAGCTCCCAATACGTTTCTTCCTCAGTTTCATCTGAAATCTCATCAGCATGGCCTTAGCTGTCCACATTTCTGTTAACACACTGATCATGATCACTTCAGTAATCTCTAACAAGTCCCATATTTTTCCTAGTCTTCTTTTTTTCTTCTTTTATTACTAATTATTATTATTATTATTATTATTATTTAGAAACTGTCTTTAACTCTGTCGCTACACTGGAGCGTAGTTGTGTAATAATAGCTTACCACAACCTTGAAGAGCTAGGCTCAGGCAATTCTCCCAACACAGCCTCCCTATCCTAGTCTTCTTGACTTTCGAGCCCTCACTAGGATTGTCCTTAACACTCTGTTTATGGCATTCCAGACTTTTTCTAGTCTGTTGATCAAAACTCTTACAGCCTCTGTCCATTTTAGACACAAGTCCAAAGCTTCCACATTTTCAAGTATTCGTTCTTAGCAACAACCCACTTCTTGATGATATATTTTTTTCCCTTTGGTCAATTTTCTGTTGCTACAACTAAATATCTTAGACTTGGCAATTTTTAAAGGAAAGAGGTTTATTTAGCTCACCATTCTGGAGGCTGGGAAGTCCAAAAATCAGAGGACTGCATCGGATGAGGGTCTCACACTGCTTCATACATAGTACAAATGCAGAAAAGCAAGCAAGCATGTGTGAAAAGAAACAAAATACAGCGAATGGTCTTGTTTTATAACAACTTTCTCTCTTGGTAACTAACCCTGTCTTGAAAGACTGAGAACTCCCTCAGTCCTTCAAGAATTCACCTAGTCCCATGAGAGATTGAGTCAATCCCTCTGATTAAGAGGAATACATCCCTGATAACAAACTAATTATCTCTTAAAGGCCTCACCTCTTCATATTGCCACATTGGGAGCAAACTTCCAAACATATGAATTCTGGGGGACATATTTACACTATAGCACTGATCTTCTGTACTATAAATTTGGTAACATCACTTATTTACTACAGTAGTTTTTCATAGATTACTAGTCATTTCTATACACATACAATCAGGTCCAATAAAGTACACCTTATGAGTTTGTACTTTTTTTCATTTTTTCAACGGTTTATCATTGTATGTAGAAACTAAGCTTAATCATAAATAAAATCAAAAATTGTAGACAATATGGCCTTGTTCTTAATCTTAGAAGGAAAGCTTTCAGTCTTTGATTATTAACTATGAGGTTAACTATAGTTTTATATAGTTTCTGTATATCAGGTTTAGAAAATGCTCTCATTTCTGATTTGATGAGATTTTATCATGAATGGATGTCAAAATTTTTAAGTGCTTTTTGGCATTCATTGAGATAATTTTTAGTAATTTTCTTTTTTTTTTTAAATTCATTTAATCAAGTGAATTATAGAGATTGGATTCCAAAAGTTAATCTTACATTTCTAAGATAAACCCTAATTGTACCTGAAGATTAACCCTTTTATATATGGGTCCTTTTAAGTTTTTTAGTATTTAACTTACAGTTTTTAAATCTATGATCAGAATTCATATCAATGTTTAGTATTAGTTTCCTATAATGGCTTCAATAGAATTGATTATAATGATAATGATAGTCTTATAACATTCATTGAGAAGTGCTTGTTCTTATTCTACAAATTATTAAATATTGTATAAAACTGATGCATTTCCTCAATAAATTTTTACCAGAAGCGATCATTGAAGTGATGTGTGCCTGAGATTTTCAATCTAAGAAGATTGTTACATGTAAGACCAATTTCTTTAGTAGATATAGAGCAATTTTGATTATCTATTTCTTGGGTGAACTTTCATAGTGTGTGATGGTGAAAGAAATCTTCAGTTTTATTTAATTATTCTAATTAAAAATTATTATTCATATATTTTTAAAACCATTTTAGTGTCTATCAGATCTGTAGTGATTTTATTTTTCTACATTGTTCTTATCTTCTGTATTTTCTTTTTTTTTTAAATTCATTTTAATCTGTAATATATAATTTATGTCCAGCTCTAATTATTGGTATACTTGAAAATATTAAATATATACAATCTATAGTATTACATTACTTAAAGAACAGTTTATATTTCCATACTACAGTCAGCATCTTGAGTTCCTTCTTTAATTAATATTAGTGTTTTTTTTTAATTTATTTATTATTATTATACTTTAAGTTGTAGGGTACATGTGCATAACGTGCAGGTTTGTTACATATGTATACTTGTGCCATGTTGGTGTGCTGCACCCATCAACTCGTCATTTACATCAGGTATAACTCCCAATGCAATCCCTCCTCCCTCCCCCCTCCCCATGATAGGCCCCGGTGTGTGATGTTCCCCTTCCTGAGTCCAAGTGATCTCATTGTTCAGTTCCCACCTATGAGTGAGAACATGCGGTATTTGGTTTTCTGTTCTTGTGATAGTTTGCTAAGAATGATGGTTTCCAGCTGCATCCATGTCCCTACAAAGGACACAAACTCATCCTTTTTGATGGCTGCATAGTATTCCATGGTGTATATGTGCCACATTTTCTTAATCCAATCTGTCACTGATGGACATTTGGGTTGATTCCAAGTCTTTGCTATTGTGAATAGTGCTGCAATAAACATACGTGTGCATGTGTCTTTATAGCAGCATGATTTATAATCCTTTGGGTATATACCCAGTAATGGGATGGCTGGGTCATATGGTACATCTAGTTCTAGATCCTTGAGGAATCGCCATACTGTTTTCCATAATGGTTGAACTAGTTTACAATCCCACCAACAGTGTAAAAGCGTTCCTATTTCTCCACATCCTCTCCAGCACCTGTTGTTTCCTGACTTTTTAATGATCGCCATTCTAACTGGTGTGAGGTGGTATCTCATTGTGGTTTTGATTTGCATTTCTCTGATGGCCAGTGATGATGAGCATTTTTTCATGTGTCTGTTGGCTGTATGAATGTCTTCTTTTGAGAAATGTCTGTTCATATCCTTTGCCCACTTTTTGATGGGGTTGTTTGTTTTTTTCTTGTAAATTTGTTTGAGTTCTTTGTAGATTCTGGATATTAGCCCTTTGTCAGATGAGTAGATTGCAAAAATTTTCTCCCATTCTGTAGGTTGCCTGTTCACTCTGATGGAAGTTTCTTTTGCTGCGCAGAAGCTCTTTAGTTTAATTAGATCCCATTTGTCAATTTTGGCTTTTGCTGCTGTTGCTTTTGGTGTTTTAGACATGAAGTCTTTGCCCATGCCTATGTCCTGAATGGTACTACCTAGGTTTTCCTCTAGGATTTTTATGGTATTAGGTCTAACATTTAAGTCTCTAATCCATCTTGAATTAATTTTCGTATAAGGAGTAAGGAAAGGATCCAGTTTCAGCTTTCTACTTATGGCTAGCCAATTTTCCCAGCACCATTTATTAAATAGGGAATCCTTTCCCCATTTCTTGTTTTTGTCAGGTTTGTCAAAGATCAGATGGCTGTAGATATGTGGTATTATTTCTGAGGACTCTGTTCTGTTCCATTGGTCTATATTTCTGTTTTGGTACCAGTACCATGCTGTTTTGGTTACTGTAGCCTTGTAGTATAGTTTGAAGTCAGGTAGCGTGATGCCTCCAGCTTTGTTCTTTTGACTTAGGATTGTCTTGGCAATGCAGGCTCTTTTTTGGTTCCATATGAACTTTAAAGCAGTTTTTTCCAATTCTGTGAAGAAACTCATTGGTAGCTTGATGGGGATGGCATTGAATCTATAAATTACCTTGGGCAGTATGGCCATTTTCACGATATTGATTCTTCCTATCCATGAGCATGGTATGTTCTTCCATTTGTTTGTGTCCTCTTTGATTTCACTGAGCAGTGGTTTGTAGTTCTCCTTGAAGAGGTCCTTTACATCCCTTGTAAGTTGGATTCCTAGGTATTTGATTCTCTTTGAAGCAATTGTGAATGGAAGTTCATTCCTGATTTGGCTCTCTGTTTGTCTGTTACTGGTGTATAAGAATGCTTGTGATTTTTGCACATTAATTTTGTATCCTGAGACTTTGCTGAAGTTGCTTATCAGCTTAAGGAGATTTTGGGCTGAGACAATGGGGTTTTCTAAATATACAATCATGTCATCTGCAAACAGGGACAGTTTGACTTCTTCTTTTCCTAACTGAATACCTTGATTTCTTTCTCTTGCCTAATTGCCCTAGCCAGAACTTCCAACACTATGTTGAATAGGAGTGGTGAGAGAGGGCATCCCTGTCTTGTGCCAGTTTTCAAAGGGAATGCTTCCAGTTTTTGCCCATTCAGTATGATATTGGCTGTGGGTTTGTCATAAATAGCTCTTATTATTTTGAGGTACGTTCCATCAATACCGAATTTATTGAGCGTTTTTAGCATGAAGGGCTGTTGAATTTTGTCAAAAGCCTTTTCTGCATCTATTGAGATAATCATGTGGTTCTTGTCTTTGGTTCTGTTTATATGCTGGATTATGTTTATTGATTTGCGAATGTTGAACCAGCCTTGCATCCCAGGGATGAAGCCCACTTGATCATGGTGGATAAGCTTTTTGATGTGTTGCTGAATCCGGTTTGCCAGTATTTTATTGAGGATTTTTGCATCGATGTTCATCAGGGATATTGGTCTAAAATTCTCTTTATCTTCTGTATTTTCTCTACCTTTTCCATTACTATTTCATTCCTTCTGCTTACTTAGCATTTAATTTGCTCTCTTTTTACTAGCTTACTAAGGTGTTTGTATAGTTCATTGAGATATTAATTTTTTCTCTAATATATATATTTAAAGATATAATTTACCCTATAAATATTGCTTTAGCTGTTTCCCAGGATTTTGATATGTTGTACTTTTTTATTCTATAAAAAATATTCTAATTTTTAAAGTTATTTCTACTACTACACATAGGCACCTGGATTACTTGAAAATGGTTTGTTGGCTTTCTAAATATTTGACAATTTTTAAACATATTTTTTTCTCATTGATTTGTACCTTGATTTTATTATGATCAAAACACATATTACATAATTTCAATAATGAAATTTGTTGAAACTTATGGCCTGAAATATTGTTTCCTTTATATAACATTTCTTGCAAAACTTAAAGTGCATTTTGGTGTTTGAGGGTTGAATTATCTGAAAAAATCAATTAGGTCAATTTTTGTGATCATGTTTTCAGGCACCGCACAATCTTACTAACTTTTATTCTACCTGTTTATCAGCTACAAAGGGATAAAAGTATCTGAAGCTATGAATTTATATTTTGTTATTTCTCTTTGTACTTATATAAATTTCTGTTTTATGTATTCTGAAGCATTTCTCTTAGGTTACTATATATGAAAATATTTATAATCTTTTGATAAATTTTTAAATCATTTTAATGTGTTTCCCTTTATACCTGGTAATATTGCTTCTTCTGAGGTGCTTAGTATCTGATATTAATTTAACCAATCCAGCTTACTTGGGTTTCTTTTAGTGTTTGCATATGTGTATTCATTTTATTATAATATTTTCATACATTTCTGTTTTAAAATGGTTTCAACTTTACAGAAAACTTGTGAAGATAAAACACAGAGTTGCAAATAACCAACAACCAGTTTGTCCTGTTATTAATATCTTACCTATTGTGGCACAGTTGTTAAAATTAATGAACAAGTATGAATACATTAATATTAACTACATTCCATAGTTTACACACTTATCTTTAGTTTTTACCTAATGTTCATTTTCTGTCCCAAGATGTTATCAAAATTAGCACATTTTATTCACTCATGATGTTTTCCTGGCATTTTTTTTTTTTTGAGATTTTAGTTATTCTAATATGTGGGTAGCAATTGCTGTAAAAATACCTTTATTTTGCCTTCATTTTTAAAGATTTGTTGAATGATTATAGAAAACTAGATTGACAGTTTTGTTTTTTACCACCTTGAAAAACGAACTCCATTATTATCTAATTTGTTTAGGTTTTTACAAGAAATGTTCTACCACTTTTCCCTGTGTGTGTGTGTGTGGTTTTTTTTTTTTTAATGTGTGTATATATATATATATATATATACACACACACACACACACACATATATGTAATTCGTGTGTGAAAGTCAGGACTTTTCAAAATAATTTTATTCTTATCATTGACTAATTAGAAATTTGATTTTGACATGTTTGGTTGTAGCTTTCCTTATGTTTGTTCTGTGTAGAGTTCATTTAAAGACTTGGGCATGTGAATTTACACTTTCCATCAAATTTGGAAAAAAACAGCAGAGAATTGTTTTTAAAATAATTTTTGTGTTTCCCTCTTTTCCTTCTGTAACTCCAGTTGCACATTTGTTATATTGCGAGTTTTGCTTTATAGGTCTATGAGACTCTATGTATTAGTCTGTTCACTCACTGCTATAAAGAAATACTATTCACAATAGCAAAGACTTGGAATCAACCCAAATGTCCATCAGTGATGGATTGGATTAAGAAAATGTGGCACATATACACCATGGAATACTATGCAGCCACAAAGAAGGATGAGTTTGAGTCCTTTGTAGGGACTTGGATGCAGCTGGAATCCATCATTCTTAGCAAACTATCACAAGAACAGAAAACCAAACACCGCATGTTCTCACTCATAGGTGGGAACTGAACAATGAGATCACTCAGACTCAGGAAGGGGAACAGCACACACCGGGGCCTATCATGGGGAGGGGGGAGGGGGGAGGGATTGCATTGGGAGTTATACCTGATGTAAATGACGAGTTGATGGGTGCAGCACACCAACATGGCACAAGTATACATATGTAACAAACCTGCACGTTATGCACATGTACCCTACAACTTAAAGTATAATAATAATAAGTAAATTAAAAAAAAAAAAAGACAAATGAGCTAGATGTAAAAAAAAAAAAAAAAAGAAATACTGAGACTGGGTAATTAAAAAAAAAAAGACGTTTAATTGACTTACAGTTTTATATGGCTGGGGAGGCCTCAGGAAACTTACAATCATGGTGGAAGGTGAACGGGAAGCAAGGCACCTTCTTTACAAGGAGGCAGGATGGAGAATGAATGATGCAGGAAGAACTACCACATACTTATAAAACCATCAGATCTTATGAAATCTCACTATCAGTAAAACCACATGGGGGATACTGCCCTCTGATTTAATTATCTCCAACTGGTCTCTCCCTTGTTATGTGGAAATTATGAAGATTATGGGGATTATGAGGATTACAATTCAAGATGAAAATTTAGGTGTGGAACAGCCAAACCATATCATTTCACTCTGGTCCCTCCAAAATATTATGTCCTCATATTTCAAAACACAATCATCTCTTTTCAACCGTCTCCTAAAGTCTTAATTTATTCCAGCATTAACCCAAAAGTCCAAGTTGAAAATTTCATTTGAGACAAGACACTTCCACCAATGAGCTTGTAAAATCAAAAGCAAGTTAGTCACTTCCTAGATACAATGGGAGTAGAGGCATTGGGTAAATACAACCATATTATATGAAATAAATTGGACATAATGAAAAGGATACAGGCCCCATGCAAGTCCAAAATCCAGCAGGGGAGTCAAATTTTAAAGCTCTGAAATGATCTCCTTTTAATCCATGTCTCACATCCTTGTTATGCTGATGCAAAAGGTGGGCTCCCATGGCCTGGAGCAACTCTGCCCTTGTGGCTTTGCAGGGTAAAACTCACCTCCCAGCTACTTTCATGGACTAGTGTTGAGTCTTCGTGGCTTTTCTAGGTGCACAGTCCAAGCTGTCTGTGGGTCTACTCTTCTGTTTGGAGTACAGTGGCCCTCTTCTCACAGCTCCACTAGGAAGTGCCTCAGTGGGGACCCCGTGTGGGGATTCTTAAGCCACAGTTTTCTTCTACACTGCCTGAGCAGAGGTTCTTCATGAGGCATCCACCCCTATAGCAAACTTCTACATGGACATCCAGGCATTTCCATACATCCTTTGAAATTTAAGTAGAGCTTCCCCAACCTCAATTCTTAACTTCTGAGCACCCACAGGCCCAACACCATGTGGAAGCTGCCAAGACTTAGAGTTTGCACCCTCTGAAGCAATAGCCTGAGCTGTACATTGACCCATTTTAGCCATTGCTGGGACACAGGGCACCAAGTCCTGAGACTGCACCAAGCAGGAAGGTTGGGCCCAGCCAGCAAAACAAAGTTTTCCTCCCAGTCCTCCAGGCCTGTGATGAGAAGGACTGCCATGAAGAACTCTGACATGTCCTGGACACATTTCCCCCTATTGTCTTAGTGATTAATATTTGGTTCCTTGTTACTTATGCAAATGTATACAGCTAGCTTTAATTTCTCTTCAGAAAATGAAGTTTTCTTTTCTATTGCATGATCAGGCTGAAAACTTTCCAAACTTTTATCCTCTGCTTTCCTTTTTAATATAAGTTTCAATTCCAAACCATCTCTTTGCAAATGCATGAAACTGAATACTTTTAGAACAATCCATGTTGCCAGTCTTGGTGGCTTATGCCTGTAATCCCAGCAATTTGGGAATCCACAGCAGGCAGATCATTTGAGGTCAAGAGTTTAAGATCAGCCTGTTCAAAATGGTGAACACCTCTATTTACTAAACATACAAAAATTAGCCCAGCATGGTGGTGCATGCCTGTAATCCCAGCTACTTGGGAGGCTGAAGCAGGAGAATCGCTTGAACTCAGAAGGTAGAGGTTGCAGTGAGTCGAGATTGCACCACTGAACTCCAGCCTGGGTAACAGAGCAAGACTCTGCATCAAAAAAATAAGAAGTAAAAATGAAGAGCTCCCAGTCACCTCTTGAATCCTTTGCTACTTAGAAATTTCTTCTGCCAGATACCCTAAATTATATCTCTCAAGTTCAAAGTTCCACAGATCTCTAGGTCAGGGCAGAATGTTGCCAGTCTCTTTGCTAAAGCATGGTAAGACTCACCTTTATTCAAGTTCCTAACAAATTCCTCATCTCCATCTGAGACAAGCTCAGCCTGAACTTCATTTTCCGTATCATTATTATCATTTTGTTCAAAGCCATTCAACAAGTCTCTAGGAAACTCCAAACTTTCCCATATCTTCCTATTTTCTGAGCCCTCCAAACTCTTCCAACCTCTGACTATTACCCAGTTCCAAAGTCGCTTCCACATTTTCAAGTATCTTTATAGCATCACCCCACTCTCTGCAATACAAGTTTACTGAATTAGTCCATTCTCTCACTGCTATAAAGAGATACCTCAATCTGGGTAATGTATAAAGGAAAGAGGTTTAATTGACTCACAGTTCCACATGGCTGGGGAGACCTCAGGAAACTTACAATCATGGAGGAAGGCGAAGGGGAAGCAGATACCTTCTTTACAAGGTGGCAGTAAGGAGAATGAATACAGGAGGAACTATCACACACTCATAAAATCATGAGATCTCATGACAACTCACTCACTATCACAAAAACAGAATGGGACAGATTACCCCTATGATCCATTTACCTCCACCTGGTCTCTCCCTTGACAAGCAGGGATTATGGGGATTACAATTCAAGGTGAGATTTTGGGTGGGAATACAGCCAAACCATGTCACTCTGCATATTATTTTTTTTCTTTAGGTCTCTAACTTTATGTTTCATAGCTTCTATTTCTGTTCACTGATTTGCCTACTCACAAGGTCTTTTGCACAGGTTTTCATTTGGTGCTCACTAGGAAAACTACAGAAAAAGGGTAAGACTGGAGATGGAGCCTCTCCATAGAGAAGAAAAAGGAGGGAGAAAGGCTATATTTTCAGTAAAGCCAATTTTTTTCTATGAGTTTTTATTCTGATATATAGTAATGATATGAAATAGAAATAAAAAAAATTGAGATTGAAGGTTCTTTTACGGGAAAGATTGAATCTGCTATTATAGCAATGGGAATTATGCAGTATAGAAGGAGAAGGTGAAAGGAATAAAGAAAATAAAATGGATACTAGCATAAAGTCTTGGAGTAGGTGATAAGGGAGGTCAGTATTATAAAAATAATTCACAGAAGGATTATCTCTTAAAGAAAGATTGCTAATGAATTAAAGTTATAGTCCAGAGATTCTAGTCTGGAAAACTTATATGTAGCTAAAATATGTGCATTCTAGTCAGTTCTGAAGTCATTCAGCTCAAGATTATATGTAGGCTTGGAGGTAATGAAGAACTTCTTCAAAGACACTTTTAGTAGGCAGCTCAATCAAATATCGCAGTTTTGGAAAAGCAGTATTTCATGAGAAGGGTTAAGAGTTAATGGACAGGAGATAAGACGCTTTAGGTAACAGGCGTCGACAGAGACTGAATTGATTGTGGTAACCAGCATGAAGTTATGGTAGTCTTCTTATTTTCTTGTGCTACAATATATAGAAAGTTTGGTCTATTAGTTATAGATATTTATTCCATTCTCCCAGCAACTTTTTCAATTGCCCCTTACCCATGCCATTCCTTATATGCTCTAAAAACACTTGCAACTCATTTGAAATAAGTTCGAGAAGACTGCAAAATTATCTGTTAAATGTCAAACACAAGTCTGCAAGAGCAGCTATAGAAATTATGGCCCTGTCTCATGTTAACCACATCTCAGAATTTAAAGTGTGTGGTGTCTATAACCTAAACAATGGTCTATTCTCTGCAGGAAACTACTTGACTTCCATTTGAAGAGCAGTCTTAAAATTGGCTTTTTATTCCTATAATTACATAGGAAACACTCGACCCACTTTAGATGTCAAAGTCTTGACTTAATCTAATTAAGGATAAGGTCAAGAAGCTTTTATACGAGAGAGAAGATAGTGTAATACAGAATGTCTTCCATAACATATGTTTAATAAATTTTGGCTTTTTCAGAAGTACGAATGGAGTACAGATGGATATATAGAATTGTAAATTTCATTCTATCACACACAAACACACAAACACATATGCACACCAAAATATGATTTACACTTTTTTTTAGAACAAGACGTTCTTTATTGAGAGATAACAACCTCATTGAAAACTTCAAAAATATTTCATTCACTTTTGCATTAACAGTCCACGGGTAGTTCTTGGTATTTATTAAAGTGGTTATCAATAACTGTTTGTTCTTTAAAATAAAATAGTTACCGTTTCAGAATTCCAATCCAAACATAAAATATTTAAGGCCATGGGGTAAAATAAAGTCTTTCAAAATAGCTTTTCAGCAGTGATTTTATCAAAATTTGAATCTCTTGATTTCACAATGCCCTTTCATGTTGAGGTTTAAATAAATTTACACATGTAAATAATTTTTATAAAGAAATTAATATAAAACAACATGTGATAGATATTGAAAGAAAATTACTTTTTCTTATTTCTTCTCTGTTTTGGATTATATAACCAGAAATTTACATGAAAGCTCTAAAATATGAGGATTTTTTCACTGTGAAAGAGAAGAAGCTTAGTCATAGAATGTGTAGTTGATGAAGTAACCAGTAGAAAATAACATCAACCTATGAAAACAGAATAGGCTCATTTTCTAATAATCTCAGTGTGGTTATTCAGTGAATCAAGTTAAAAAGCACCATTAATCTCACAAAATAGATATTTCAATCTAGCTTTAGCTGTGGGAATATTGCAAGCAAAACAAATAGGAAACAATTAAAGAACATTTATATGTTAACTGATCATCTTGAATGACTTTTTCAAAGTCAGTTTAATTGACTATTGCAGTGCTGAAAGGGAGTAATTAAAATAAAGAGTTAGAATTGCAAATCTTTAATTATCTTCTGATAATAATGAGCAGTCTTGTGTAATCTTGAGTAGGTAACATTTTATTTAGATTGATTTCCTTTAAACAATCTTCACCAAGTCTACCTTTAAAATGTACTGAAGCAGCTTTTCTTTTTTTCTCAAAGGCACACTATGCAGAATTCATTTATCAAGGCAAGATTTTAACCTCTAAAGCCCTATGATTAAAAATACTAATAATTATATAAATGTGTGAAGTTTCTTCACATGTGATATAACATACACATTACTTGAACAATTTTCTTCCTTTGATTACATAAAATAAAAACTTTAAAATTTTTAAATTGTTTTAATTTAACATGCACAAGATGTTTTGATATATTAATACCTATAAGTAGTAAGTGATTACTACAACCAAATTAACATATGCATTATTTCACAATTGTCCTTCTGTTTCTTGCTTTTCTTTTTTATTTTTTTGATGAACATAACTGAAATATACTTTATTAGGAAATATTCCTTATACTTCTCACGATGAACACTTAGCTTGCTTCCATATCTTGCCTATTATTGCCTAATGCTACAATAAGCATAGGAGTACAGATATCTTTACCAGGTAATGATTTTATTTCCTTCGGATATAAGCAAAGAGAAATTACTGGAAATTTCCATAGTGTCTGCACCGATTTACATTTTCACACACCAGGCACAAGAGTTCCTTCTTTTTCACATTCTCCCAACACTCTCTTGCCTTTTTGATAATATCCATCCTAACAGGTGTGAGGGGATACTTCTTGTGATTTTGATTTGTATTTTCCTGATGATTAGTGATGTTGAGCATCTGTTCCCTTAACTATGGGCTATTTATGTATTTCGGGGGTCCTATGTCTATTTGAGTCCTCAGCCTATTTTTTAATTGGGTCATTAAAATATTTTGACTATTAAATTGTGGGAGTTCCTTATAGACTTTAGATATTAATCCCTTATCTTATATGTAGTTCACAAATATTTATTTCCCAATCCATAGGCTGCCTTTCTAGTTTTGCTGATTGGTTCCTGTGCTGTGCAGAGCATTTTAATTTTATATATTCCAACTTGTTTATTTTTGTGTTTGTGATTTATCATTTTGGTATTATGTCAAAAAAATAATTACCAAGTTGAATGTCAAGGAGCTTTTCCTCTATGTTTTCTTTTGGAGCTTCATGGTTTCAGATTTTACATTTAGGTCTTTAATACATTAGTTAGTGTTTGAATATAGTGTAATGTAACAGCCTAATTTCATTATTTTGCATGTCGATGTTCGGTTTTCCACACACCATTTATTGAAGAGACTATCCTTTTCCCACTGTGCATTCTTGAAGCACTTGTCAAAAATAAATGCATATGCTTAGATTTGTTTTTTGGTTTTTCTCTATTCCACTGAACTGTGTATCTGTTCTTGTGCCAGCATCATACTGTCTGAATTACCATAACTTTGAGGTAGATTTTGAAATCAGGTAATAGGGTTTCTCCAGCTTTGTTTATTTTGCTCAAGAATGTTTTGGCTGCTCAGGGTCTTTTGTGTTTTCATAAAAAGTTTAGATTTTTTTCCATTTCTATGAAAAATGTCATTGAAATTTTGATAGTGATTGCGTTGAATCTGCAGATTGCCTTAGGGAGTATAGATATTTGAACAAGATTGATTCTTCCAATTCATGAATATGGACTATCTTTCCATTTATTTGTGTTTAATTTCTTTCATCAGTGTCAGTGTATAGATCTTTCACCTATTTGGTTATTTTATTTTATTTTGTAGCTATTGTCAATAAGATTGTTATTATTGATTTCTTTTTTGAATAGTCCATAGTTGGAGTATTCTACTGATTTCTCTGTGTTGATATTGTATCCTGAAATTTTACTGAATTCATTTATTAGTTCTACTGTTTTTGGTGGGATGTTTAGGGTTTCTATATCATCATGTCATCTGCAAACAGAGACAATTCCACTTCTTGCTTTTCAATGTGGATGCCTTCTATTTATTTCTGTCGCATAACTATTCTGGATAGGACTTCCCGTACTATGATGAATAGAAGTTGTGAGACTGGATATGATTGTTTTGTTCCTGAACTTAGAAGAAAACTCTCAACTTTTCACCATTCAGTATAATGTTAGTTGTGGGATTTTGTTATGTTGAAGTATATTCCTTCTCTTCCCCATTTGTTGAGAGTTTTTAATTATGAAAGTATATTGAGTTTTCTAAAACACTTTCTCTGCATCCATGGTGGTGATCATATGCTTTATTTCCTCGCTTAATTCTGTAAAAGCTTTCCTTGGATGGAATATTTTTATTACTAATTCAATTTCTTTACTCTTTATTGGTGTGTTCATTCTTTTATTTCTTCATGATGTGATACTGGCAGACTGTTTCTAGAATTTTTTTTGTTTTATTTTGTCTAGATTATCTAATTTGTTGCCATATAATTGTTCATTGTTCCTTTTAATTCTTTGTATTTCTGTGATATCATTTGTAATATGTCTTCTTTCATTTCCAATTTTATTTGAATCTTTTCTCTTTTTCTCTTAGTCTAGCTAAATGTTTGTTTATTTTGTTTATCTTTCAAAAATAACAATTATTTTATTAATCTTTTCTATTGTCTATTGTTTTCTAGTCTATTTCTAGTATGGAAATGCACTTCTTAGGAACAATTTTTTGCTGTTTAGTAAAAGAAAACATCTAGAAAAATTTAGATTATTAGATACAGAATTAATGCCAAATTGTACAACTTGTCAACAATATTCTGACATCAAATATCATTCTGTCTTATGTATCATGTGTAAACAAAAAACCTAGCAACATAAGCAGTTAGTATTTTCTTAAGTTATTCTAATTTACGAGTGGTCAATAATTATAACATGATGAACTTAGAAATCCCCTTATTTATAAGCATTAGAAAATAACAATTTGATAAGGCAGAAGTCTTATAGAAATAATTCTTAGTTCAGATTACAGGCATACAATATAACTAAGGAAAGAAAAACAAAAATTTGTGAGTCATTATTATGGAAGATATTCAGCTAAACAATAATAATAAAGAGGTTATTGCATATTATTTTCTGCAAAGGTATTTTATATTGAGTAGCTTTTGTTAAGTATGAAATAATGAAAACCTACAATTTATATGCAGAACTGACAAAATAGAAGGTGATATGGCTGCAGCAAATAAATATAAATATTTTTATTTGCTCTGCAAAATAAAATACCAAAGAAAAGCCTGAGGATAATGTGTTTTGACATTTAGAGTATAGTTTTCAGCTCTGTACATTAATTCTAGAGAAATTATGACAGACAATCTAGATAATTCTGCTTTTTAAAAAAAATAAAGACCATCATAATATATGTTAAGTCTTCACTAGATCGGCAACTGTATTAGAGCAAATAGTTAAGAAGTTTTCTAAGCTATTGCTTTGCAACATCCAGACAAAATTGTTTTATCTCAGAAATGATGTTTTTGGCAAATAAATCATAATAGCCCTATTTCTGTAAACTATGTAAAATAAATAACTTAAAGTTTAAAAATATTTGAAATAGCTAATATTTGCCTATTAATAGATTATCCTGTTCATAGCACATACAAGACAGAGTTCTAAATTATCAGTATTACTAGATTAGAATAAATTAAATTTTGCTAATTATTTCAATTATATACCATTTGAAAAGTTAAGATATGTGTTTAGTTCTTTCATCATATTAAAAAATCTATGACTTCATCTATTTAATGAATACATAAATATAATTTCATCTTTCATCATATTTAGAATATTTGTATTATAAAAATTGTACTTAAAATTGATTGTATAATATTTGATGAGCACAATTATATGTCAAATTAAAAACATTAAATCCAATA
Source organism: Macaca thibetana thibetana (assembly GCF_024542745.1). Classification (NCBI taxonomy): domain Eukaryota; kingdom Metazoa; phylum Chordata; class Mammalia; order Primates; family Cercopithecidae; genus Macaca; species Macaca thibetana. The sequence goes on along the minus strand of NC_065578.1, from coordinate 104,690,036 downwards.
CTTAAGACCTACATTGTCTAATTAAAAGTTAAAATTGAAATGAGATAACTCTACATACCAATTAGAATGACTTAAGTTAAAAAGAATGACCATATCAAGTGTTGCCAAAGATGTGGATAAACTGGAACTCTCACATACCACCAAGAGAAGTCAAATGATATAATCACTTTGGTTAACAGTTTAGCAGTTTCTTAAAACATTAAACATATACCTACAATATGGTACAGCCATTTATCTCAGTGGTATTTATACAAACAATAAATGCATATGCCCACATAAGGCTTGTACATGAATGTTCATAGCAGTTTTGTTTAGTTCCAAACTGCAAATTACTCCAATGTCCATTGACAGATGAATGGACAAACTGTGGCATATCCATATAATTGAATTCAACTCAGCAATAAAAATTAACTATTAATGAACTATTTATACATGTTACAATGTAGATTGATTTTAAAATTGTTTTTTGAATGAAAGTAATCAGAAAAAAACACACAGGTCGGGAACAGTGCCTCACACCTATAATTCCAGCACTATGAGAGGCCAACATGGACAGATTGCTGGGGGGGCTCACGAGTTCAAGACCAACCTGGGCAACATAGTGAAACACCTTCTCTTAAAAAAAAAAAAAAAAAATAGCAGGGCATGATGGTGTTTGACTAGTCCCAGACACTCTGGAGGTTGACATGGGAGGAACATTGAGCCCAACAGGTTGAGGGTCGAGTGAGTCATGATGGTGCCACTGTACTGCAAACTGGATGACACATATATGCTGCGTTTTTTATTTGTTAAAAATTCTAACGAATACAAATTAATCTACAGCAATAGAAAGCATATCTACAGTTTCCTGGAGATGTGGGTTGGAAAGAGCTGGGTAAGGAAGGGCTAATTAAAAAGGGGAACAAGAAATCCTTCGGGTAGATGACCATTTTCTTACTTGACATGATAGTTTCATGGGTAGATATGTATGTCAAGACCTATTAAATTATAAACTCTAAATAGGTACAGTTTACTCTATGTTAATTACAGCTGTTAAAAATCTGTTTTCGTTTTCTGGCAATATGCTTGCTTTTTTTTGCTTTTTACTTCTGTATATATCAATGCTGTTTCCTTGTCATACTTACTTTTTTTTTAATTGAAGGCCAAGAAGAGTGTGCTGACAGATTTTTTTTTTCAGTCTTTCATATGATTTTATTTTCTTCCTTCAACCATAATAATATGATCTCCAAATTTCGTCTTAACCGGTGGGTCTGTAAACACAGGCTTATCCATCCCACTTACAGGCAAGGCAAATGCTGCTTCTTGAAATGGTCCCACCATGGACCCTCTGGTCATCCAACCCAAGTCACCCCCTTGCCTGGCTTTATCTTCACTATACTGTGAGGCCACTTCATTGACTCTCATCCCAGACTTTAACTTTTCCATGGCTTCCGTGATTTTGCCATATTTTTCACATAGAATGTGTCTGACCTTTACTGCATTGCCACCACCTTTGGGACCTTGAGCCTTCTTGTCAGCACTGTCACTCCCAGAGGCTGCTACCTCTTCCCCGCTTTTCCAGAACCACTTTTTCCTTTGGGCGGCATCTTGGATGCTTGTTGTTGAACTCTCCAGATTTTTTTTTCTATTCTTTTCTTTTTTTTTTTTTTTTTTTTGAGACAGAGTCTCGCTGTGTCACCCAGGCTGGAGTGCAGCTGTTTGCAATCTGTTAAAAATCCCTTATTTTCCACATGAATTTTACCTATTGTAGTTGTCATAGAGTTTACATTTACAAAGGGATACTTTTCAAATTCTTTTTTATTCAATTGCTAATTCTGTAAATTAAATATATCTCAATATAACATTTGTTTTATTATGTTATAGTAGGTGGCTAAGATACGTTATAGTAAATGACTAAGATATCTTGCTATTCAGAGAGCACACTTTTCTAACAGGGTAATTTCCCTAATCAGAGAGATTTGTTATGGCATTATGGCTATAGCTATTCCTAGAACCCATGACCATAAATATACAGAATAATATTATCTCATGGCCATCCTCTACTGAGTCTATTCCCATATTGCATATAGACTATGCTCATTCTAAGCAATGAGGTAAAAGGAATTTAAGGGATTGTTGTGGGATCACTATGTCTACTTTTAAGTTTTACAAAATAATTTCACCTTTATATCTGCAACAAATAGAGCTAGTAGTGTTTGTTGGAATCTAATCTCACAATAGCTTGAGTCTCATTTTTTTTTTGTACTGATAGTTCATTCATTTGCACTGTTGTGTAATATTTCCTGTACACTATTCATCTTTTCTTTTCATTGTGAATGGAATTCATATTTCATGTAACTGACCCTTATACATAGTGCTACTTTAAAATCATTTTACCTGTATTTTAATGAACATATGTACACATTTCTGTTAGAAATGGAATTGCTCATGTTCAATTCCTTTCTTTTTAGAAAATACAAAAACTTTTGCTCATTCTCCTTGTGCCTCTATGTCTATAATTCTCTTTCGCACATTATTTATCTTCTCTTTCTTTCTCTGCCTCCTTGAAGATATATCTACTTGTAAGTTTTCCAGTTTACTCATTTCTTCCTTCTACATATTTAAGATATAAAATCCATTTATGGAAATTTAATTTAATTTATTAAAATTTAAACAACATTGCTATTTGAATATTTTAAAATCAATTTTCATTTTCTGGCAATATGCTTTTTTTTTTTTTTTTTTACTTTTTATTTCTGTATATATCAATGGTGTTTCCTTGTCATACTTAATTATTTTTTAATTGAAGGCCAAGAAGAGTGTGCTGAGAGCTTTTTTTTTTTTTTTTTTTTTTTTTTTGAGACAGAGTCTCGCTCTGTCGCCCAGGCTGTAGTACAGTGGCGCGATCTCGGCTCACTGTAAGCTCTGCCTCCCGGGTTCACGCCATTCTCCTGCCTCAGCCTCCCGACTAGTTGGGACTACAGGCACCCGCCATCATGCCTGGCTAATTTTTTTGTGTTTTTAGTAGAGACGGGGTTTCACCGTATTAGCTAGGATGGTCTAGATCTCCTGACCTCGTGATCTGCCCACCTCAGCCTCCCAAAGTGCTGGGATTACAGGCGTGAGCCACCACGCCCAGCCTGACAGATCATTTAAATGCTAAATAGTTTACTGGCAAATCATTTTGATCCATTGGATATGGTAGGGTGGACTTTATTAGTGATCTATTTGTCTTTAATTCTGTTTGTCTTTACCCTTAGGTCATAATTCTTATTTCTAGAGCTTATGTCTCAATTTGATAGTGTAGCCCTTTGATCTGAATACAAACTAGAATGATTTCAGAGACAATTCAACTTGTAACGCTCTGTAATGCAACCTATTTTTCCTCAACACTGGACAATTGCTGAAACCATAGGTGTTTGGGTTATTTTAAATATTTTCTTATGAGTTATCTATTCATGTTTTTGCCCAGTTTTCCTATCCCGTTTTAATCTTCCTTCTCACTTTGTGATAGTTTTTTTTTAAATAAATTAGAGATATTAACAATTTATTAGTGATATAGGTTACAAGTACTTTATTTCTGTCCCGTCTTTCAGTTCTATTTGACTTTGCAGTATTTCGTTTGTACAATGCAGAATTTTTTTAATGTTATACTGTTAATCAATCTTTTAATTATCTCTGTGTTTTTACTTTCTTTACTGTCTTTTGCAATAAAAACAATCCTTCGTGTTGTAATATAGTCCAACTTACCAGAAAATTATGTGGTTAATTATGTGTTCCATTTAAAGACTGTAGCTTACCCCATGAAATTGTTTTATGCATTCCTGTAGCATCATCACACTTTTACTTTTACTTTCACATTTACATCTTCAATCCATTGTCAAAGAACACCAGAGCCAGGCAATAGCTAAAAGCAGTAACAGTAGATTTGACTCAGAAAATACTGTAATAGTTTAAGGCAGTATGAAACTGAGCTCAATTCTGAATGCAATAAGGAGAATCTGGAATTTATAGTCAAGGAGTATGGTGAGGAGATTGTTGGATGAAAAATTGCTGAGAGGTGACCTCAGTGTTAGGGGGATTCTTGCTAAACTGACTAAACAGGGCTCTCATTGAAGGCAGGACAAGGTAATCAGATATCAAAGGAGTAATTTGTTCTGATACTGAGTGCTCACATATCAAGAATGAAGAGGTTGACTTAGCAGAATTCTTTGCTAAGACTTGGACAGGCATAGAAAAGGAAGGACAAAGAATATGTTTAGGCTGTTTCTTCAGAAGAACCTTACTGAAGTTTAGTCAACTATAGAAAGCTTTTGTTGCCATTTGAAATACTTTTCTGTATGATGCATATTAAAGATCAAAATTTACTTTTTCCCCAAAGGATATCCACTTTCCCAGAATCATTTATTTAAAGGACTATTTTTTTTTTTTAATGCACTGAATGTCACCTTTGTCACAAATCAAATTACTCTACCCGTTGGACTATTTCTGGACATTGTTTTCAATTTCATTTTTCTATTTTTTCTAATAGTTCAATAATTGTATCTTTAAATTAAGTGTTAATATAGTTAGTGAAAATCTTCTGGAGTTCATTTTTTAAGGGTTGCTTAGCTTTTCTTTCTGCTTTGCATTTTAATATAAATTTTAAAATATGCTGAAAAATTTTGACCTGAAACTCACTTATAATTTGTGTTGGAATTACCCTGAATTCTTAGATAAATTAGAGAAAATGTGTATATTGTCTCTTTTTTTTTTATTAATGGATAATGTACATTCTTTACTTAGATTTAAAAATTTATTTCAGTAATTAATTGTAATTTTCAGTGTTAAAAATGTTTCGTTATATTTTGCCCAGTATGTTTTGTCTTTGATGGCTTCATAGATTGTAGAATTATTTAAATTTTATATTAATTTATTTGTATTATATCAAAATTTTATTGATTTTTTTCAATGTCTCAAAATTAAATAATAGTTACTGGAAGATTTCAAATTTTCCTATTTCCACAAAAATAAAATCTGCAAATAATGTAATTTTTCATTTATTTTTTCATCCTTTTTATCTTTTATTTCCTTCACTTGACTTGTTGTACCTGTATGGAAACCAAGTATAATGTTGAAAAGAAAAACAACCTTTTCTTAGTGCAAAATTTAGAAGGAAACTTCTAAGTGCCTCTCCATTTTATAGTAATGGATTACACAATGTCCAACCACATTAAACTTTGAACCATGTTTCTGACTATCTCCTTTTCTCTGTAGTTTCAGTCTAGAGTTGGCCAAAATAATAATTTATGTGAGATTAGCAGAGTAGAAGTGAAGCATCAGCCATTATATTCGAAATGTTGTCATGGTTAAATGTGATAACATAAAGACACAAAGATGTTTGAAGTTCCAGCTTGTCATCTGTCTTCGGTTCTGCACCTAGCTCCTCTTTCTAACAGCTTTATCTGTTGACCAATACGAGGACCAATAAGAGTCTTAAGCTCATCATCAAACAACATGTTGTGGCCTCACAGTAGTAAAACTTTTGTATACACTTTTCAACAGTTCCCTCTCTATGGCCCTTTGGTGTCTGGATGTATTTGACTTCTCAGATGGATTATTTGTTGACCTCTCACTCTCTAATTTTCCAAATCCCTCTTTTAGTTATCCACTCCTCGCCTTTCTCCATGATTGTTTCAAGTCTAGTTCCTTGTAGTAAACTATCTGTTCATAAATCATAGTGGTTTTGCCTCCTTGATTGAATTTTGGTTGATACAGTTATTCCTTTCAGGAGTGAGGTACTGGTGTTTCATAAATCTAAAATATGTCCATTAACTTTGGGACCACGCAATGTTTGCAAGCTGGAAGCATAGCAAATATACTATGAATGGAAGCTGAAATTATGAGTGAAGTATAGGAGGCTGACAAATAAATTGCTATTGGAGGCTGGAGAAAAGATGCCATATAATATAAAATTTTGAAGTCTACATTACCTTGTGGAAGATTGAATATGTACCCAATAAATTTGTTAATGTTGCTAAGGAGATTCTCAGACTGAGTGTTGAAAAGTCATTTACTTATTTTTGCCACCTGTAGTAGGGTATACACAGAAAGAGTGAACTAAAAAGCAAATATTTCTGTTTCTAAATAGATTTTAGAGGAACTATAGAAGACACATGGATTATGTCCATCTAGCCAAATAATTTCAAAGTTAAAAATGACCTCAGGACAACAATAAAATCTAGGGCATTGTCAGTACCTCACATAACATAGTGGTGAAAATTAAATATATAATATACATGTATAAATATATAAGTTAAATATATATTCATGGCAACATGTTCTCTGGCCAAGACTATAGGGAAGCAGACAACATAAAACACTGTCGCTAAGAATGCAAATTGATCAAAGACTTCTGGAAGTAAATTTGACATTATCTTACAAAATTACATTTTTACTTAATTTTGACTGAGCTGTCCGATATCTACGTAGTATCTGGAATGTTTTTCAGCAATATGAACATATATCTATCCCAGTTATTCATTACAGCATTGTACTATTGCAAAAATATTTGAAACAACACAAATACTCATACATGGATGAGAAGTCAAATAAAGTATGATAGAGACATACAATAGAATTATTTGCAACTATAAAACACAATGAAAATGACCTCTACAAACTAACATGAAGTAAAACCCATAATATATGTTTCAGTGCAAAAAGGAAAAAGCAAATAGAAGAGTACCAAAAGTGTGTTCCCTTTCATAAAAGAAAAAGGAAATAGGAGCAACTGCATATATTTACTCCTTTAGGAAAATGAACAAAAAAGCAAACAAACACATTAGAAGGAATTAGCAAAAGCTAATGAGTTTGCCTATCTGCAGGGTGTGGGTGAGAATAAGTAAAGGTAAATAGTGAAGAAAGCATTAGGGAGGAGAGATGCTCCTCTGAATAAACCTTTGTATAAAACCCTGACTTTTGGATCCATACTGATTCCTCACATACTGAAAAATATAAAAATAATTAAAAATTATCAAAATGTGAATAAAACTCAAAATAGAGCTCAGGGAGTAATTAATAGAACTTACTGTATTACAAGTAAAAACCATAGTTACACTTTAGCATAAGGCTAATGTATAGAATAATATTAATTGATTAAAATTAAAATATTGTTGATTATATATTGGTATGCACTGTGGATAGAATCAGTCATTGAAAAACATAGACATCAAACCATCAGTTGTACAATTTTTGAGTGTATATACAATTTTTATTTGTCAATTATACCTCAATAAAACTGGAGAAAAATCATTCAACAAGTATGAATTGATTAGAAAAACATGTATTTTGAATGAAAACTAAAATGCCATCACTCAAATATTTTTGACTCCATCTCAGCAGTACTTATCACAATACTTGAGTTTTTAAAGGATAAGTATAAGAAAAAGTAATTAATTCATTATAAGAAAAAAGAATTAAAATTTAAAACAATGTTTTATTGTCTCAAATTAAAAATAATTTATAACACTAAAGAGAAGTTCTCTCGGCTGTTACAACACTGGAAACTCTAGTAGGATTACCAAGTTCAAACTAGAGGCAGTGGCTTTAGTAAACACGGCATTTATAAAGATTGCAATTACCTGTTACAACCAGTAGGTAGCCAAATGGACAGATTTATTGAACTTCTACAGTTTTAGAAGGTGTGAACCACCTGAGACCTTGCTGGAGAAGAGATAAAACTATGAAATCAGGGATTTTACTACATAGAGATCTAGCTCATCAATTTTTAAATAAATACAACTACATTTGGAGTGGAAAGTGTTCGTGTTCTCCCTCTCTCTCTTTTTTTTTTTTTTTTTTTTTTTTTTTTTTTTTTGAGGCAGGGTCTCATTTTGTTGCCCTAGCTGAAGTGCCAGCCTTGACTTTCCAGATTCAAGTGACTCTCCTACCTCAGCCTCCTTACTACAGGTATGCACAACTAGACCAGATTAATTTTTAAAAAATGTTTATTAGAGACAGAGTCTCACTTTGTTGCCCAGACTAGTAGTGTTCTCTTTCACTGTCTAGACTTTATTATTTAATTTAAATATGATAGTCCAAAATTAAAATATATATATATATATATTTTCATAGTCAGATCACATCTCTCCTCTTACAGAAACCATTGCTTGAAGGAAGACAGTACTATGCTACTCAGGAATAATGATGGACAAATCATATGGGTACATTAGAATTGAACATTCCCAACTTGTTTCTCTCTGACTAAACAGATCCAAGTTTCTAACTCAGATTTTTATTTTTCTCTTTTTTAACCTTTGCCTCAGGATATGACTAAACACAATACAAACTGGCTTTTCTTCCCAAAAAAACGTTCTAATGTGGAGTCAGTAAAACTAACGATTTTCGTCGTTGGCTCATTTGCTATTTTGAATGTTAGTGAAGGGAATGAAAGAATGTTAGGATTTGAATTCCAAATTGAAAATTTACATGAAATTGCTTATATATCATGCATGGATATATCATGCATGGATATAAGTTAGTTTTCCAAGAATCCAAACACTGCAAAATGTAATGTAATGTAATATTATTTTTTGAAATTTTTCTGTATCTAAATTGTAAAACCATTGTAATTCTCAGTCAATTCACTCAAAAGCACTTTATCTCCTCTCTGGCCTGAGCATTGGGTCTTCCCTATTTGTATGTAGTATCATATATACTGTGTTTTGAATAAAATGTACTGACGTTGTTTAAATGCTGACTATTTTCTCATTGTATTATTTCCTTTATTATGGATCCTTTGAGAATTAAATTTAGCATTTTGATTTATTATTGCACAACAACTTTGATTCTTTTTTTCAGTCAGTCTTATTGAAAATAATTACCTGCATAAATTATAAACCTTCTTTTACTTGTTTGTTAATATCTTATATAATTTTTTTATTTAAATTCTTGAGTTACTCTTTTTTAGGCAACTAATCTTCAAACCAAAAAATGAAGCATTCACCAGAACATATGCCTTGAAGTAACTATTTGCCCTCTTATATCCAGGAAACCATTTGCCCCCGTTTGTCCAAGCAGATGAACCAGTTTCAATCCAACAGTCTTTAGTTCTACAGCCCATCTCCCTAGATGGCATCATCAATAAACAAAAATCAGTCATTATCCTCCAAAGCCTTCAGCTATAGAACTTTTGACTTGTTCCCTTTATCATTAATGCATGACTTTAAATATTTTGAGGGCAGAGGCCCTTTCTCTTTGTTTATTTTATTCGAAGTGTCTAGAGTGTTCCAGATACATGATAAATAGTAACTCAAGATGTATGAAATGCCTGCAAATAATTACAATTATATATGTCAAAATTTAGTTACTATATTTAAAATATAGAAAATAAGATCTTGGCTAACATGGTGAAACTCTGTCTCTACTAAAAAAATTAGCCAGGTAGGGTGGTATGTGCCTGTAGTTCCAGCTACTCAGGAGGCTGAGGCAGGAGAATCACTTGAACTCGGGAGGTGGAGGTTGCAGTGAGCCAAGACCGGGCCATTGCACTCCAGCCTGGGGCACAGAGAGAGACTCCATCTCAATAATACTAATACTACCACTACTACTACTAATAATAAATTTAAAAGATAAATAGAAAATAAACTATTCTAATTATTATTAGTTAAATAATTTTGAATAATTTCTGCCACAAAGTTTTTCTAATAATGGAAGAAAAAAAAAACATAAGCATCAAATGATTTGAGACATGCTTATAATTGTATCTATGCAGCTGAGAATGTTCTCCTTAATGAATTACACAATTTTGTTTAATTTTCCTCTTATCCAGGAATAAGAGGATTTTTTTTTTTTTTTTTTTTTTTGATACGGAATCTTGCTCTGTCGCCCAGGCTGGAGTGCAGTGGCCGGATCTTGGCTCACTGCAAGCTCCGCCTCCCGGGTTTACGCCATTCTCCTGCCTCAGCCTCCCGAGTAGCTGGGACTACAGACGCCCGCCACCTCGCCCGGCTATTTTTTTGTATTTTTTACTAGAGACGGGGTTTCACCGGGTTAGCCAGGATGGTCTCGATCTCCTGACCTCGTGATCCGCCCGTCTCGGCCTCCCAAAGTGCTGGGATTACAGGCTTGAGCCACCGCGCCCGGCCGGAATAAGAGGATTTTTAAAGGCATTTTATATATCTTTAATTACTACTAATTGTATACCTTGAACATTCTAAACTCTTGGGTTATATATACTATTTCTGCTCTACCAAAACATTCCAACACATTTTATTTTTTATTTTTTATTTTTTTTCTTTTCACACAGGGCCTTGCTCTGTCACCGAGACTGGAGTGCAGTGGCGTGATCTCAGCTCACCACAACATCCACCTCCCAAGTTCCAGCAATTCTTATTCCTCAGCCTCTGGAGTAGCTGGTATTATAGGCATGCAACCACATGAAGCTAATTTTTGTACTTTTAGCAGATACGGGGTTTCATCATTTTGACCAGGCTGGTCTTGAACTCCTGACCTAAAAGATCCACATGCCTTGGCCTCCCAAAGTGCTGGGATTACAGGCATGAGCCTCCGCACCTGATTCCAACACAGATTTTTCAGGGTCCCCCAAGGATAATTCCTTTAAAGCACAAACTATTTTATATCTGTTGATTAATATTCTTTTATGGATTGCTCCATTTTTCAGAATAAAGTGTTGTATTTTAATTTTATTTTCAGAACAAGCAAGATTCTTATTGTAATTGCACATGTTTAGTCTTTACTCTCGTCTTGCTACTCACCTCAATATGCCGGTATGTTTTGGTCAATCTGGAAATTCCCTCACACCTTTTCATACTGTATTGCCCTCTACTTGTAATACACTCCTGCTGATGTACACCCTCCTCTTGTACTATGCATAACTCTTTTATAAATCTCCTACTTTATGTCACAGAATATTTTACTTTCCTAGGCTTCCTTCACAACATAATCTTATGGTTATTATAGGATTTATCAAATTGAATTGAATTTATGTTTCTTTTTATGTGTCCACTGTAATATAGTGAATGGAAGAAATTGAATACATATTCCTATTTTTACTTTTGTTCATTTCTGTGTTTCTGCTCCTAGGACATGTCAATTAGATTAAATTTACCATGTACTTACTAACATACTTAAGCATTATGATAGATTTTGACTTTGCCTTACAATTCACATTTTTTGAAATTGTTCCACGCTCAAATGAATTTCACAATTCTCTCAACAATTCTTACATTTACGTACTACTCATTCTAGGCTTCAATAGATCAGCATGAATTTCAGATAAAATACATGTAATATGATTATTTTTTCCAATACATAAGATAATTGAATCTTGCAGTCACTTTTGGAAAAGGAAAAAAATAAGTTGGGTGAATAAAAGTATGTTATTTGAATATTAATAAGCAGAAATACCTTTCTCTTTTAGTCTCTTTTCTGTATAAGATTTTATTGCATTAAATATTAAAAATCATTGTTACAGTCAAAATTTAAATATGAATCATTGTGTCTTTAAAAAAGTTTATAACACACATATTCAACAGGTGTTTTTACATAAAACTCTTCCTGTAAAGTATTGATTAATTGCAACTATGCTTTTAGATTTTTTACAATATTATACACTATAAATTCAAGCACTCCTAACTGGTTTTAAGGTATAAAATGGTCATTCAATTTAAAATGTCATATCTAAAGTTTTCATTATCCTTGTAGTAGCAGAAGTTTTGTTTCTGCTCCATGCCAATTCTTTAGAAATCTGTCAATTGAATTTATCACAGTAGATCACAAAGCATAATCTTCTCAATTATTGTCTCTATTTCTGAGGCTAAGGTCAGGGTGTTTCATGTCTCATTTACCCTCTTGTTGAATATTTGTTTCAGGTGGTTTATATTCATGTTTCATGTATTGCTAATCCATTCTCATATTTGTTTTTGACACTGAAGCTATGGACATTAATCTTGTCATGGTAATGCTTTGTCTCCATTTTTTAACACATAAAAAAAGACACACAAAATGTATTTTAATGTGTGTAGCATGAGGAAATAACAGGAGAATGATTATTCAATAACTCAATGGGAAACAGAAGCTTATATACCACCTTTCATAGGGAAGAGGGAGATGGGAATGGAGGAAATCTTTTGAGGGCCAGCAAATGATTATTAGGATAAGTGAAGAGACGGAAATTAACTTGTAAATGATTCTTACTGGAATTTGAATGAGAGACAGGCATTGTTTTGTTTAAAGGTACTTCCAGGTGTGGTTGCATTCGTCAGTATACTTTGTTTCTTTTTTGAGACAGAGTCTCACTCTGTCATCCAGGCTGGAGTGCAGCATCACAATCATGTCTCACTCCAGCCTCTACCTCCTCGCTCAAGCAATCCTCCTGCCTCAGCCTCCTGAGTACCTGGGACTGCAGGTACACACCATCATGCCCCATTAATTTTTGTTTTTGTTTTATTTTGTTTTGTAGAAACGGAGTTTCATCGTGTTGCCCAGGCTAGTCTGAAACTCCTGGACTCAAGTGATCTGCTCACCACAATCCTCCCGAAGTGCTGAGATTTTCAGGGGCGTTTGAACCAGAGCAACTTTTCTTGAATGGGGAATGGATACAATAATGGATAAAATGAGACCTACTGGGCTGCATTCCTAGCAGGTTAGGCATTGCTAGTCACATTATAAGATAGGAGGTCAGCACAAGGTATGGTCATAAAGATCCTGTTGATAAAACAGAATGCACTAAAGAAGCTGATCAAAACCCACCAAAACCAAGATGGTGACAGTGGTGATGAAAGCGACCTCTGCTCATCCTCATTGCTCATTATTTGCTAGTTATAATATGTTAATATGCTAAAAGACAGTGCCACCAGTGACATGACAGTTTACAAATGGCCTGGCAATGTCCAGAAGTTATGCTATATAGTCTAAAGTGGGGAAGAATCCTCAGTTCTGGGAATTGCCCACAACTTTTTTCAGAAAACTCATAAACAATGTGTAGCACTTGTTTAGCACATAATTAAGAAATAACCATTAAAAATAGCCAACTAGCAGCCTTCATTGCTGCTCTATGTAGTAGCCATTCTTTGTTTTTGTTTTTTATTTTATAAACTTGCCCTCACTTTATTCTTTGGACTGGGCCCAATTTCTTTCTTGTGCCAAATCCAAGATCCCTCTCTTGGGATCTGGATCTGGACCCCTTTTGGGTAATAGGCTTACAGGCATGAGCCACCATGCCTGGCCCCTCAGTCTTTTTTCTGTGATAGACAATGAGATTTGAAGGAGGTGATAAAAGGTAATTGTGTTGTTTTTGAGAAGAAGTTTCCATAGTCAGATTACCAAATGCCAGAGTGATTCTCCCTCTGTGTGATTGCCTCCCTGGCCACAAGTGAAGGTTAGAGGGACCTTGAGTGTTAGGCAGCTTTTAAAATCTCTAATCATATCAAAGAGCCAGTCTTTGTGGTGTTGCTTTCTGAGCCCCAACATTTTTCCTTTCTAAAACTTTCCTAGAAATTTCACTTGTGAAAGTTTGACCCAAGTTGACAGAAAAAATAGCTAACTGTGGTGCTCAAACTTAAAAAATAACCAAGCATCCATGGCTGGGTGAGAGAGGGGTCATGCACTCTGTGTTCTCGAAAGAATGTTGTGAAAATGTCATTGAACTTCCTTTTCTACAATCAAATCAAACCAGTTCCTGCTGTTGGTGCCAAGATCAACTGTGACCTGAGCCTCCTCAACAATCCACTGGCCATTTGAAAGAAACGTCTGACATAGACTTCTCGTTTGGGTATGAAAACCATATAATCAGGGCTCAAAATTAATTGACCAATCAGAACTGAACAAGTTTGATTCTTCCATTTGCATAAATAGACCTGATTAAGAACCTGGGCAAGAACTTTCCTTATTTAAGCCACACTGTACTGTTGTTCATCAGAGAGTAGACTTTCACTTATACTGAAGTTGTGCCTTTCCAATATGCAGATTGTTTTGTTTTGATTTTTTAATAGAAAAACAGCTTCTCCTTGTTCCTCTGCAGATTTCAATTATGTTTTTTAATACTTTAAAAGCTGAATTCATGTCTGTGGGGAGAAAAATGAAGTAAATATCTGAATGACAAAGGATGTGATTAAATGCCCCTTCCATTTCTGGGAATAAGCCAGTCCAATTAAGCAATTATGTCTCATCAGGAAATAAAATGGCAGGTAAGATCTCAAAAGTAGGACCCTAAATATAACCCAGAAAAACAGATTTTTAATAAAAAGCATCTCTATGGAAATAGAAAAAAAACAAAGGCTAACGTTTGGAGTAGTGTATAAATCGGTTTTTTGGGGGAGTCTTTGAGGCATCTTCACTTAGAGTGAGCAGGAAGGGGTAATCTGACAGACTTCTGGATTCTGGTTCAAATCAGGTATTCCGGTGAACTTTCTAAGTAGTTCATACATCAACAGGCTCTTCATATAGAAGTTGCTATAGTGATTTCTCTCAACATTTATATCAAGTTTTCCAGCTTCAGTTTGTAGAATCTTAAGAAAAGCACATTTTTAATTTCTAGTAATTTTAAATGAAAAGAGTGGGAAAAACAATTGGAGATGTGAGTCTGGAGAGTCATAGTCATATATTTCAGGGAATTAAAAGTTTAAGGTTCAATATAAATGATAAAAAAATCTCAAAAACAAATGGGCAGGGTCAGAATCTAATAACGGTCATACTACAGGTTTTCTTCATGAAATATTTTTTTTCTCTTCAATTCCCCACCTCTATTAAAGATAAATCATGGTGAGAGCAATTTATTTGCAAAATGTATTTTAATCTTATTATACTTGGGCTTATTATTTGCATAAAATTCAGCAAAAATAGTGATTGGCCATATAGGTACTTTTCAAGTTGAATTTACTGAAGTTTTTCATAAGAAATTTCAGATTTGATTTTTAAAATTCTCCTGATGCTTAGGAGCCAAGGCAAAGACTGTATCTATGATGCTTATATAAATTGGGTGAATTCCTCTCTTCTTGAGGCCCCCAAAATATCTTGAGGTCTGTGAGAAAGTGACATTGTTTACTTACTGCAAGGTCAGGAATCTGGTAAGGCAACCATATTAACAAGGTACCAGAGAAGTTTTTCCAAGTCTTTGTATTGGTTCCATGAAAGTCAAACTCAATTACTCAAAGCAATATGGTCATATCAGAAAATGTGTCATTTCAGTTAAAGCCACAGTAAAGTAACTCGTGATTTCAATTGTATCTTGCCACAAAAGCGTACAGATTCTTACTGAACTTATGCAAATAACTATATTGCTATAAAATAAGAACACTCATGAATAATTGCTCAGTTCTGTGGGGATTATGTAGAGAGAAAGGTAAATGTTTCAATTATGTTCACAAAAGCATACTTTACCCAGCTGCTGTAAGCTATAAATAGCTTTTTAAGAAAAAGTTTTCTTTACTGAGAAACAAATCAGCAATGTTTCAAATCAAAGTAAAATAAGAAATTATTTCAGTCCTCTACCAGTTCACTCTCATGTAATTAATATTTGTTCTGCTTGATGTTAGACGACCAAATTTATGAGTCCAGTTTTTATTCTCCATTGGAATTTTTGAAATTCTTACATAGTCTAATTGAATAATCCCAAAATCATCAACAGAGGTCTGTATTTCAGAGTAACTGTCAGTCTTTTTATCCTTTAAAGGAATTTCTTTGAAAATATAATATTTAGTATTATAGTTCATTGCAAAGATGCTTTAGATGAAGCTGAAAAGGAAAGCAATGAACTGTGGACAGCAAGACCACAGAGAATGTGAGAATGGTCATGAGAATGGTCACAGCAAATGAGCTCATAAGAGTTTATAATAATGATGTGATTGATAACAGAATTTGGTTAACTTCTGTGGCCTATAGCAATTGTACAGAACTTCCATAATTTTTACCTATGTCATATTTCTGAACATATCAGCTACGTAGGACTCTCATATAAATTTGTAACATATGTTAATACATTTATTCAAATATGACTTAAAAAGCATTTAAACATAATTCCTTTATTGAATATGCTTTCTGTATAATTTAGCACGTCAAATAAACCTAACATGTTTTTCCTGGACTTCCAAAGTCCCTTTTGGAAGGTCCAAAAGTTAGTTTGATGTCAGTAGATTTAGTTTACAATGTGAAATTTGATATTGGGCAGTAGGTAAAATATGCTCAAGGTGTGAAACACTTGATCAAAATAAAATCATTATAAAATAATAGCGAAGGTAATAATGAAAATATTTCAAAAAAACTTTACTCTTTGATAAGGAGGAGATTGTTTTCTAAATAAGCATAGACCTAATAGGGGTAGCATTAGTAATAAAAAATCTGTATTTCCTTTTCTCCTTTTTATTTCTCTTGCTTTTTATTTACAGTTTTACTCAAAAGTTAAACACAAAATCTTTACTATTGTGTCAATATTACACAAAAATCTTGTCCAAAAGAGAAAATCAAATTCTAACTTTGCATTAGTGTATGTTAAGGTTCAATTTTAAAATCTGTATGATAAATGTATTAAATTTTAGTCAGTTTAACAACACAAAATTTTGAAATACTCTTTTCCTTTAACTTTCTGTACCTATTTAGTTCTATCTACATTATTTTTCTTTCTCTGAAATAACAATTTGAAACCTCTAATCTAGACAAAATAAATTTTCCTTTAACAAAGGCTAAAACTTTACATCCTTTGTATAATCTTCCTTATAAAAATATATCCTAACTTTTTAATATACCCTGTATACAAATTGTTTGTTTATATCTATTAGTTTTAGTTACATCTATTGATTGTAATTTTAACTCTATTTTAATCACAATTTTCAGTGAAAAATCTAGGAATTAATAAGTTTAATTGTTATGTACTAGATGCAGAGCCAAAATAGAGGAAAGAGCTTGAAGACAATGCCTGAAGAATCAACATCTCCCAGCATGGTCCAGAGGCAGAGCTGGGCCAGGAGGATTGGTAAATGCTGAGCTTGGGACTGCCCTGTATCTCTTGGTGCAGGTATTATAAACACATGTATGTCTGGAGGCCTTGTCATGGCCACATGTCTAGAAATCAGAATCTACAGGCTCAAAATAAGACATACGCTCAAAGATAAATCAATGAAGTATCAAAAATATCAGAGAAGGAACAGTTTTATGACAGAAGAACAGAGTACGGATAGTATAAATTTGTCTGACCAGTATACCTAAGCAAAAATGTCTAAAATTCTGAGGACATTTTTAACTTATTTTACCAACAATTTTAAAACTAACTTTATTTATCAAATATTACTAAAGTCACGTGAACTTGAAAAGCATTTGGGTTATTCAATTTATGAGTACTAACTTATTTATAAATTAATTTGGTATCACAAACACAAAATACAAACAAAACCATGTACACATGTATACATAGAAGTAAAGACAAACATAAATAGTATATAATTTTGATTTTATTTTATTTTTCCATGAGACAGGCAAAATTCAGAAATTTAAAAGGGTAGTTGGATTAAACTGTGTCTCTGTAAATGAAAAAAGTTAAGGTCTATCTTTCCCCCATGGCCAAAACCTTTATCAAGTTTCAGATAAAAGAGGGTAACAAATTTACATCTCAAAGCACAGAGAGAATATTTAAGCTATTTCAAGGATAAATTTGTGTGTTTTAGAGAAAGACTAAAAATTGATGTCAAGATAATTCAGAAATAATCGAGATTAAACACAGGATTTCATAAAGAGACCAATTTTTAGTTCTATAAGTAGTTTCCAATTTAGTCTCCATTTTCAACTGGACCACTGATTTGGGGCAAAGCCCATCAATGAATAATTCCAACAAAGCATTTGTAGTTTCTAGGGCCTACTATTTATATATATGAAAAGCATGTGCAGTTGCAGGACAGAGCACCTAGATCCACAGAAATAAATAATTTTTGCACTAACTCCTGTATTAACCAGAGTTGAAGCAAACACTCAAGAGAAATGTCATGGGGCTGGGCTGTGCAATGCTTCCACAGTGCCCTTCTCTGTACGAACATTCTCTCAAGGCTGGGAACAATGCAATTTCAATGAGCCTGCTTTGTGATTATCCCATCAACCATAGAAGTCTTATACTTCAGTGGTGAGTTTTCTCATAGCCCCCATGTATCCAAACTGTGCTTTTGTTATCTAAATGCACAAAAAATGAACACTATCCTGTGGTAATAATCATTCACTACAACTACTGTCAGTCACCTCCAAAACTGCAGTCCTCTCTCCAGTGACTCACCAACCATTACAACCAACAGGTCAAATTCTTTCTCACAGTATGAAGTAATCCCTGGTAACCCCCCAAAGTCCAAGAAATCAAGGAACTCAGTGCAAAACAAAGCAGGCCTTTAGGCCTCAGGAGAACCTGCCGCTGAATCTCGGGGCTTCACGAGAAAGACAGAAACGTCCCCCAAAAGAGGGTGTGTAACACCTTTGTTTTGTGTTCCTCAAGGGATTTCAGTGCTTCTAGAAGTCCCTTTTAGATTTCTTTATGAGGTATCAAAGGTAGCAAAAAAAGAAGGTGCTGTAGAAATAAATTGTAGAATAAGTATTAGAGAAGCCAATTTGAGGAGATTTTAAACTTCCCAATAAAGTCAATGAGGTTTTACATTTTTCTCAACAAAAGTTATGCCAACAAGGAAGGAAACAACAAAGAAATGAAACATTGATGTTTAAAAAAGGGGTTCATTTGACGGAAAAAATTACTCAGGGAAGAAATAAAATCCAAAAGAGAAAAAGCAAATAGGTCTTTAAAAATATATTTAACTTAAATATCAGCTTTTAATTAAGCCAAATTTTGAACCTAAAGCTCATTAAAATAACCAACAAATAATCAAAAAATCTTCTCAAATAGAAACAGAAACCAATAAGCCTCTTTTTGACTTAACCAAAAATTCATAAATTGTCTTTAAAGAGGTATAGCAAAGCTGTCCTCGCAAAATTTAGGCCCACTCCCCAAAGACAACTAAGAGAAAAAGGAGACTTAGATTAACTTCTTAAGACTGGCAATAGTCAGTCAGTAGGCTAGCTGCAAATGAGGTCCAACTAATGTTTTGTCAGGCCATCTTGTTTTTTTGTTTGTTTGTTTGTTTGTTTGTTTGTTTTTTTAATGGAGTCCTCAAGCTTTTGGTTGTCTCTCTACACAAGCAGACACAATAACTTGCATTATCCTAAAAGGAAATAAGCCAAACCAAGTTCTCAGTTCACAAAACAGTATGAAAAAAAAAAAAAAAAAAAAAAAAAAAAAAATAGGTGTTCATCAAAGGGAAAAGGATCAATAACAAATAGATTTGCAAAATACTCAAGTCACACAAATATCAAACTAATTTTTATACACTTCCCCCACTCTTCCCAGAGTTAAAGGATTTATATCTTTAAAGGACTGGTTTCTTGACCAAAAATCAAACATAGGCTTCAGTAGTAAAACTGTGGAATCCTAACCACTAAACTACGTGCTGGAGTATCTTCTTTGTAAATCATTCAGGGGTTACAAAGCAGGAAGTTCGAGATTTAGGTTTAAATCTGATTTCTTTTTTCTCTTTCAAAAGTCTTGCCAAGTGAATTTCTAAGGCTATTTCCCTTTTGTATGCATTCATAGGTACCAATAAGATGGCTGTTTAGAATAAGAGCTCTTTAAACAATTTTCCTTATTAAAACACAATTTATTCCTTATGTAAGTGACCTGAGCCAATGATACTTTTTCATATGAAGTCCTAAAGGTAACTTTCTAGATTCAGAATACAATGGACAAAAGGAGCATTTTTTTAATGAGAACAAAAGATACAGCCTCCCATCCCCCAAAAAAATTCACTTCCACAAGTAGATTAAGAAAGCAACATACTCTTGTAGCCACAAATGGTTAAGAGTAGTGTTTACACATAGAATGAGTTTTGCATTCCACAAAGGAATGCTGGCTCCCAGGCATAGAATCTAGGACACTAAATAGGTCCTCCTGGGATTTAGTTTTCCTAAGATTAACCAGGCAACAAGACTTAAGACAACAAAAGCCCTTTATGGAGAGAAATTACTAAGACAAATACCCCTGAGGGCTTTGCACATTTAAAACAGAGTGGGAGGCTTAAGATCTTATGTGTTTCAGAGTCTCCAATCTTTTCAGACTAGTCACCAGAAGTGACCAAAAATTATATCCCCCAGATAGTGAGTCCAAGAGTGTTTTTACTTGGTCACAAGTAAAGCTCTCCAGGACATGAACAAGACTAGAGAGGAACCTCGTCTAATTTTCATATTAGGGTCTATGGTATCCCTTTTTATGACAAAATGACACAGGAAGACAGTCACGAAGGAACAAACAAAGACTGTTTCTGGGAGGAAAAGGATCAGACATTATAAATATTTATACCACTGCACCTGAAGCTAGCCTGTGTAAATGATTTTCTCCCATTAATCAACATTTTAGAGAGGAAAAGAAGACAAGTAGAGTTTTTTGTTTGTTTGTTTGTGTGTTTGTTTGTTTGTTTTTAACCATTCACTCTACCAGATTCCACAGAAAGCGAGCAGGATCCTGACTGGTAAGAGATTCTTTCTCTTCTGTTAATTTGTCACATCCTGGATTTCCTTAATTTTGACTTGCAGCAAACTGGGGCAGTTTTGATTATCCTGCTCACAGCACCAAAACTGCAGAGGTCAAAGAAAAACACTCTCTTTGCCCTTTGATAGTTTGCTGAAAATCAGCTAACAACACAAAGCAGATTAATAGAAGAAAAGTCATACAAAATTTAATTTAACATGAATAGCATGAGGGAGCCGCAGGAGAATGATTATCCCAGTGGTTTCCATTTTTAAAATGTATTTATTGCCTTCAGATATTGGCTTTATTTTCATTTATTCTTTCTTTTCTTCTCTCTTTTTTTTTTCTTTTAGCTTCCAGTTAGAAATTGTTTTTATTCAACCTGAAGATTTATTAAAATCCTCATAAAATTTAATTTAATATTTAACATTATTAACGGGATAACTACATCTGCTCTCTTTTTTATGAGGCCTAGATATTATGTATTTCAAATTTATGCAAATTCCTTATATCCAAACTTGTAGATGTTGAAACATTTTTAAAAACTTTTCTAGGCCAGGCGTGGTGGCGCAAGCCTGTAATCCCAGCACTTTGGGAGGCCGAGACGGGCGGATCACGAGGTCAGGAGATCGAGACCATCCTGGCTAACACAGTGAAACCCCGTCTCTACTGAAAAATACAAAAAACTAGCCGGGCGAGGTGGCGGGCGCCTGTAGTCCCAACTACTGGGGTGGCTGAGGCAGGAGAATGGCGTAAACCCGGGAGGCGGAGCTTGCAGTGAGCTGAGATCAGGCCACTGCACTCCAGCCAGGGCGACAGAGCGAGACTCCATCTCAAAAAAAAAAAAAAAAAAAAAATTCTAATTTTTTTTGAAATGGTGAAAAGACCAACAGTAATTAAAAGTAATTGAATTTTGCTTAATTTACTAGTTGCAATGCACAGAAAATATGCCAAATTTAGTAGCATTGTTTTGTGATATTTTGTCCACTTGAGATATTTTATAAGCATATAAAATATGGAAAATTTAGTAAAGCATTGTTTTGTGATATTTTCTCCCCTCAAGATATTTTATACGCATTGTTTACTGTGAAATTTATTAAAATATTGCATACATACAAGAATGTGTAAAACTCATATTTGTAAAGCATATTAAGTTTTTATAAACTGAAAACGTCTGTTTGACAATCTCCTAGATCAGAAAACAGATTTTTACCAGAACTCCAAAAGCTCCCTTATAACCATTTTCTTCTGCAACAATTCTCTCCAAGGGTAATCACTATCCTGATTTCTAAATCCATATGGATTCATTTGTTTAGTTCTTAAACTTTATCCCAATTGAACCAATGTGTTTGAATTCTTAAATTTAATGTTATGTTTCTGAGGGTAATATGATTTAATGATTACTAATAATATGATTTAATGATTACAAATAATAATTAAATTTCATTAGTCACTTGGTCTTTATGCCAGGAGTTTATGTGTCATTGAGATATCCTGAGGGAGTACAGGGAGTTGCAAAATGTTAATTAATTAAAAATCACTTATTTGTGTTGTGTGAAATATTGTAGTTTACTTGTGCTCCGTTAAATATATCTGTGCATTTTACAACAGTGTTATTTAAACTAATTATTAAAAATGTTTAGATAAATTTTAAAAAGTATACAAAGTCCATGCAAAAAAAAGTATTAAAGATAATATTGACCATGCAGTTCTTCCTTGATAATGTTACTTGCTTTAATATTTTTCTTATGACATTAGTACTGCCACATTTTCTTTCTTGGTTGTTTGAAAGATATATCCTTTCTCGGCCGGGCGCGGTGGCTCAAACCTGTAATCCCAGCACTTTGGGAGGCCGAGACGGGCGGATCACGAGGTCAGGAGATCGAGACCATCCTGGCTAACACGGTGAAACCCCGTCTCTACTAAAAAATACAAAAAAATAGCCGGGCGAGGTGGCGGGCGCCTGTAGTCCCAGCTACTCGGGAGGCTGAGGCAGGAGAATGGCGTAAACCCGGGAGGCAGAGCTTGCAGTGAGCCAAGATCTGGCCACTGCACTCCAGCCTGGGCGACAGAGCGAGACTCCGTCTCAAAAAAAAAAAAAAAAAAAAAAAAAGGAAAGATATATCCCTTCTCATACTTTCCTGTTATCGTTTTTAACTTTTTCAACCAAAATTATTTTCCATCTGACTGAAGAACTCATTTTTAGCACTTCTTGTAATGAAACTTTGCTAGTGAATAATCTCTCAGGGTTTGTTTGCTAAAACATGTAATTATTTTCCTTGAATTTAAGGCATAGAATTGCAAGTTGGCTATTATTCTTTTTCAACACTTTAAATGCAATGCTGTGTTTTCAGTTTTCCAGTGTTTCTGTTGAGAAGTCAGTTGTCAATCTTAATGTTACTGTGTTTAAAGAAATGTGTTTTATTTATTATTGTTACTTTTATCTTTTATTTGTATTTATTTATTTATTTTTAAATTGTTTAAATTTATTTATTTATTTATTTTTGAGATGGAGTCTTGCTCTGTCACCCAGGCTACAGTGCAGTGGCGTGATCTCGACTCACTACAACCTCCGCCGAGTTCAAGCCATTCTCCTGCCTCAGTCTCCTGAGTAACTGGGACTCAGGCACACGGCACCACACCTGGCTCATTTTTGTATTTTTAGTGGAGACGGGGTTTCACCATGTTGGCTGGGATGGTCTTGATCTCCTGATTTCATGATCCACCCACCTCGGCTTCCCAAAGTGCTGGGATTACAGGCATGAGCCACTGTGCCCAGTCTATTCTTGCTACTTCTAAGGTTTTGTTTTTATCTTTGGTTTTGTACCATTTCATGATGATTTTTTTATTTATCCTGTTTGTAGTATTGATATGGCTCCAATGAATGGAGGAACACCAGGTTCTTCAAGTTGAATTGGAATAAATGATATGGACACATGTAGAGTGGTTTTAAGGAGTGGAGAGTTTAATAGGCAAGAAAGAAGGAAGAAGGCAGAAGAAAGAAGCTTCCCTGTACAGAGACAGAGAGAAGAGCGCTCCAAATCCAAAAGAGGAGATTTTTGTCCAGCCAGTTTTATGCGATGGCTGGAAGAAGAGGTGTCTGATTTGCATGGGGCTCAGGACATTGGTTTGACCAGGCATGTCATTCACGTAGCCCACAGAAAAAAACTGGCCATCATACCCTAGCCTTTTAATATGCAAATACGGGGCACCATGATGTTCCACACACATTGGATATACGGGTTGGCCATGCTGCTAGGCATATATGGGAGCAAGGGCAAGAAGACAATGGTGGGAATCACCATGTTGGGGAGACCCAGTTTCTAATGGCCTTCATTTGCATATCAAAGGTTACTGGCCTGGCCTAAGGGCCAGGGCTTTCATGCTAGATGAAAAACATTTCTGGAGCTGTTCTAAAAATGAAAACTCTCCAAGGACCCCTTTTCCTCTCTGTCGGAAATAACTTTTTAATAGCTCCTACCACTGTATACTGAGATATTTGGATCTCTGAACACAGTCTCTGAATTGCACTTTGATATTTATTAAAAACGTTGCTGTTTCTTCACTTTCTCCTGTCCTCCTAAGTTCCCAATTATATTTATGTTATTAATAGAAGTTGTGAGCATGTCCTCTAACTTTTATATTCTGTTAACATATCAATTCTTTTTTCTCTTTGTCCTTTAGTTTCATTGTTTTCCATTCACCTGTCTTCCAGATCACAAATTCTGTGTTTTGATATATGTCCAATTAGCTGTTAACCCTATTTTCTGGATTCTTAATTTTAATTTTATACACCCATTTAATTAATTTATGTAGATTCTACTTTAAAACATGAAATTCTCCATATTTTCTATTTCTCCCATCCTTTCCTTATTTCCATAAATTTTTGAGTCATACTTAAATTCTTTCTCTGATAAAATGAATAGCAACATTCCCTGTTTCTACTGTATTTTTTTTATTATAGGACATTTAATCTACACAAATATCAAATCTTCTAAATGACTTATTATGAATAAAATAAACTGAAAAGTCCCAGCTGATGTTGTCTTTA
Source organism: Macaca thibetana thibetana (assembly GCF_024542745.1). Taxonomy (NCBI): domain Eukaryota; kingdom Metazoa; phylum Chordata; class Mammalia; order Primates; family Cercopithecidae; genus Macaca; species Macaca thibetana. The sequence continues at coordinate 104,665,464 of NC_065578.1, read as the reverse complement.
ACCAGAGGAGGTTTCCATTTCATTGATCAGGACAATACTATGAATAGCTGATTTTTGAAATCATTCAGGGATTTAGCTGATTTAGGACTTGGTTGTGGTTTCTGTATCTGAGCCACACTTAATCCCCAGGTATAGTTCATTCAGTTTTTTGATTAAAAGCTTAGTATGTCTGGGTCACCAAAGCCCTGAAAGATTACAGGAGGTAAGGCCCTGTACTTTAGTAGTTTTAGCTTACTTTTTTGTTTTTCTCATACTCAACTTCACTCTTTAGCAAACCTCCTGATGGGGAATATGATCATGTGTTTTGGGTAAACATTGCCCCTCAACATGTTTTCTAAGGCAGAGATTTCATTCTACGTTTCAGAAGTTTTAATTTTGTTTTTGTTTGTTTGTTTTTGCTTAGCTTCCTGCATTAGCTTCTTCAGAGCTTGACAAGTATTCTGTAGGGAAAATCATGCTTATATTTGGAGTATTTCAGGATACAACTTTATTACTTCAACAACATGTGTCTGCTAAAAGCTTCTTTCTGCTGCTTTCTGTGTTCTCAGCAAAGGTGACCAAGAGTTGGGGGAAAAAGACAAATGGAAATAAGTAGCTAATCATGAACAGATTCGCAACTCTCTGGAAGGTTAGATTATCTACAGTTATTCTCCTTCATTAGTAGCATCAGACATAATTACAAATAATGTTATTGTATCTCAGCAAAGTAACTCTGATTGTGTGAGTCTACTGTAGTGTCCTAGAATCTACATTTTTAAAACAAATCCCAGGTGATTCTGATGCGTTGAATCTTACATCGCGTATTATAGAACACAGGTCTAGCTATTACTCCCACTTATTTATTATGCTTTTAAAAATGTATCCACTTAAATAATGAATAAATAATATTAGTTGAGTAAATAATAATATGAAAGTTTCAATAACTAAATTAGTGAAAATAAAAATCTGTGGCTATCTTATCCATCTTTCCTAGGTACAGATGTCCTCTGTGGATAGTTTAATGAAACATTCAATATGTCCTTAAATAATTATTGTTGTCTGTAAACTGTAAGTTATGTGTAGGTCCAGGATTTTCCCATTTTTTCATCCTTGAAAACTATCATGGTGTGTGTCCTCTGCATTATTTATCTAGTTTGGTAGCACAGAGGGTATGGGATGTCCTGTGCAATTTTTTCCATTGGACTATTTAGTATGAAACCTGTTAGGATTCAAAAGTTCAGAAAAATCTTTAGTTATATTTTTTTCAGGGTTTTTTTTTCCCCCTATACCATATGAATAATGTAAAAATTTATAATATTTTTATTAAACAGAAAAGAAATATTTGAGATAGTGAAAAATAAAATACAGCACTGTTTGATGATTGTTTCATAAAATGAGAGATCTTATTGATGAATTGTCCCTGACAGGCCATGTAATTCTTCATTTAGAAACTCAGGAAATGGAGAAAATATAATATACTTTTTTTTTTTTAATTGGAGGCTATTAAAGAAAAGACTGATTTTTTAGAAAATATAGAGGTAGTCATAAAAGCATACTATTAGCCTTACCAATAACAAGAGAATAAAGAATCAAGATAGAATGAAAGCCATGCTGCTCTGTGTATTATTCAACAATTGTTATGGCAAAATCAAATCCCAAGTTGATTGTGGATAATAGCAACAAACATTTATTTATTGTTTATATTTAGGAGGTCAGATGCAGCTTCTCTAACCTTTCTATATATTATCTTATTCTGGACTCAACATGAAGAAGTTGTCCAACCACTCAAATACATTTAAAATGTTTTCTTGGATATAATGTACAACATGTCTGTTCACGTTCCATTAATCAAATCAGATTGTATGGCCAGGACCAGATTTAACACCACTGGAAAGCCGGCATACACTATTTCCAGAAAGGGCAATGAGGAAGAATATAGTTATGAACAAATAATACACTTTACCGAATCTGAATTAGGTTTATGTCAAATATAGAACAAATAGTGTGAAAACTCCTCTTTCTAAAGAACTAAAACTTAAAAATAGTGCAAATACTTGGGTCCAATCAGCCAGGACAGAGAATTGCAACTCAGACTCCCGTATAAAAGTAGGGTACTTCAAGTACTACAAAGTGAGAAATGTTGTCTAGAAAATATTCTAGTGACCAGGAAAAGAAGAAAGAAAACATAATATCTTAGTTTGGGCTCTTGGTTAATAATAATAATAATAATAATAATAACAACAACAATAATAATAAAATAATAAAATTGTCCTCTATCCCACATTATTTGGACATTTACATGAATTGATTCTATTAGAAAAAGGTGGCCCAATATATATCTATACGGTACTCAGCAGAAGGGGAACACCTTAAGACACTTTTGTCCTCCTTTTCGGTAGAGCTTAAAATAAACACTCACTTTCAAAAATTATACTACTGACAAAAAATCTAGTCATTATGAAGTCAACAAAAATGTAAATTGTGACAGTAAATATCTAAGGACTTTAACATTAGAATTATCAGAAAGTTAAGTTAAAAATGACTTGCAATTAAAAGGCATAGAAAATCTGTTAATAAGATACCATAGAAAATAAGAAAACTTTAAAATTAAATAAAATATTACTTCTAATATTTAAAAGTAATTACATTTAAAATCTAATTTATGCATTTTAAGCTATTATAAGAAACACTCCTATAAATATTCTCATATCTATGTATGTATATTTGCAAAATATAGTCTCACATATATTATATATATATACACACACACAGGCACATGTTTTATATTGCTTGATTAAATACCTAAAAGTAGCATATCCTTAGTTATGTGGTAGTTTTACACTTAATTTTATAAGAAATTGGCTAACTTTTCTTCAAAATGATTGTACAAATTTGCATTCTTACTACTAATATATGAGTTTCAGTACTGCACAGCTGCACCATCATTTATCAATATTAGCCTTTTTAATGTTGGTCATTCTCATGGGTATGTATATCTTGATACATTTTTTTATAAGTTATTGTTTACCAGCAAGTGACTAAATAAATTTTGGAATATCAGCAATAAAAAGTTAAAAACTATTCATACTTACTGTGGCATGGGTAAATACAAAACAACATACTAATGAAAGAAGACAAACACAAAGAGTGAATGTAGTTTGATTCCATTACATGAAACTCTAGAAAATGCAAAAGGGGCTGGGCGTGGTGGCTCAAGCCTGTAATCCCAGCCCTTTGGAAGGCCAAGGTGGGCAGATCACCCGAGGTCGGGAGTTTGAGACCAGCCTGACCAACATGGAGAAACCCCGTCTCTACTAAAAATACAAAAAATTTGCCAGGTGTGGTGTTGCATGCCTATAATCGCAGCTACTCGGGAGGCTGAGGCAGGAGAATCGCTTAAATCTGGGCAGTGGAGGTTGTGGTGAGCCGATATCACGTCATTGCACTCTAGCCTGGGCAACAAGAGTAAAAGTCCATTTCACAAAGAGAAAAAAAAAAATCAAAAAGACAGATCAATGGTTTTCTGAGTTGAAGAGTAGATGACAAACTGAATGGAAAGAACCCTGAATAAAATTTTGATAATATAAACATTCTTTGTGTGTGTGTGTGTGTGTCTGTGTGTGTGTGTGTGTGTGTGATGGAGTTTCACTCTTGTTGCCTAGGCTGGAGTGCAATGGCACAATCTCAGCTCACTGCAACTTCTGCCTCCTGGGTCCAGGCGATTCTCCTGCCTCAGCCTCCCATGTAGCAGGGATTACTAGCATGAGCTAGTATGACTTGCTAATTTTGTATTTTGCTTAGTAGAAATGGTCAGGCTGTTCTTGAACTCCTGAACTCATGTGATCCACCCACCTCGGACTCCTAAAGTGCTGGGATTACAGGTGTGAGCCACCACACCTGGCCGATAATATAAATATTGTATGTCATGTTTGTTATGTTGCTGTCTTAGGGTCAACAGTCGACAACTTATATAATCTAAATAGCTAGAATATTTCGTACATAAATCATGTTTCAATAAAGATTATTTAAAATATTTTGAAAAATTAAATATGAGATGATAGTTAAAAGAAAATGAGTAGAGTAGAAGGTAGATTTTTAGAAAATATTCAAACAGAACAAATGTACAGGATTAAAAGATATAAAGGAGAAATAATAAAGATACAAGGAGGCTAAACTGAGGTGAACTAATATATGTATATTCATATTTTTAGGAAAAAATGGAATAATAGAGAAGAAAAACTAAAGAAATAATTGATATTTTTAGAAAAATAAAATTACAATTCTTTTAAATTTATAACAACACAGATCAAAAGTAGGATAAAGATAATTCAGTTTGCACAAGATACTATTCAACACATAGTTATTAATCCAAAGAATTCAAAATATAATAAAACTTTCTTAAATGAAAGTTTATCATTTAAGACATCTTAAATAAAAGATAATCAAGGACAATACTACTGATAGCATTCTTTTCAAAGTTTTAAAAGAAATATATAAACACACAGTTCAATCTCTGATTACACTGATTGGTTAAAAAATAATGATACCAAATTTACATTATCAAATATATGTAATATTATCTAGGTGAAAATAATAGGCAAAGGCCGGGCACGGTGACTCACACCTGTAATCCCAGCACTTTAGGAGGCCGAGGTGGGCAGATTACCTGAGGTCAGGAATTCAACACCAGCCTGGCCAATATGGTGAAACCCTGTTTCTACTAAAAATACAAAAATTAGCCAGGGGTCATGGTGGGTGCCTGTAATCCCAGCTACTCGGGAGGCTGAGGCAGGAGAATAGCTTGAACCCAGGAGACAGAGGTTTCAGTAAACTGATATTGCGCCACCGCACTCCAGCCTGGACGACAGAGAAAGACTCCATCTCAAAAACAATAATAATAAAATAAATTAAATTTAAACAACAACAAAAATAAACAGACAAATCAGTTACAGTAGGGATAAATGGTACCTTCTACGACTATATTTATACATGGTAATCAAGTTAAACGGGGTTATTAGGGTGGGCCTCAGTGTAATATGCCTGGTATTCTTAGAAGAACAGAAAATTAAGGCAGAGGCACAAAGGGAAGATGACGTGAAGATGCAGGGAGAGATGGTTATCTGTAAGCCAAGGAGAGAGGCCTGGAAGAGATTTTTCTTTTATAACCCTCAGAAGGAACAAACCCTGGTGACATGTTGATCTTAATATTCTATCCCTCAGCATTACAGAAAAATATATTCGTGTTGTTTAAGCCATCCAGTATGTGGTACCTTGTTCTTGCAGCCCTAGCAAATGCAGATGACAATCAAAATTAAAGTATTGTACAGCATTTGTACAGTTAATGAGAGATCTATAAATGTGTGATTAATTTTATTTTTCTTTCATTAAACATTTATATTTAACTTTCAGGGATGAGCACTAAAATACTAAAAATACAGTGTATATTTTACACGACTGTGTCCAAAGTATACATAATAGTTAAGTCAAAATGAAGCAAGAAAAGAGAAATAACTGTAAATGAATCATGACAGAAAGTTTAAAATGCTACAAATCATCACGAATTTAACAGTAAACATAATAAATGTATGTGAAATAGTTTTCTGTATTCATGTGAAATTACGTGAACATTTTCAAAATATATAAATGAAACTAAAATATATACAACAAGTGGGTACTGAAAACTCCATAATTATTTTGACTTACTAGAACACATTTAATATTTAATAGATCAGGCAAGCAAAAATCAGCATAAATATATAATTTTCAATACCTAATTTAAAAGTTCAATTTGATAATTAAAGAATGAATGCTTGACTACTATCCATGTATGAGGTAAAAATTACTTTAAAAATAAAACAACAGAGAAGGCATTTTCTGACTATAACTAAATTTAACTATGAAACTATAAAAATAGACCAGATTTTAAAATCGTATGTAATTTAGATATTTTCCTTGTTCTTTCTAGAAATCACAGAAAACAAGAAAGAAAAATAAAATCACCACAAATTCCTAATTTAATCTTGACATGGAAGTACTTTAAAGCACAATGTTCAAGAGTAAACAACGGCTCCAGCGCCGTGGCTCATTCAAACCTCTAATCCCAGCTCTTTGGGAGGCTGAGGTGGACAGATCACTTGAAGCCAAAAATTCGAGACCAGCCTGTGCAACATGGCAAAACCACATAAAAATACAAAAATTAGCTCGGCATGGTGGCACGTGCCTTGTGGTACGTGCCTGTAGTCCCAGCTACTGAGGAGGCTGAGGCAGAAGGATCACTTGAACCTGGGAGGCGGAGGTTGCAGTTTGCGCCACTGCTCTCCAGCCTGTGCAACAGAGCAAGATTCTATCTTAACAACAACAACAACAACAAAAAGCAAGCAAAGGGCAGGTACATTGAAAAACATGAAGAGCAAATGCCATGGGTGCAGCTTTCAAAAAGCTGGAGAAATAAACCTTCAAAGGATATGGTACACATTATAGTGAGGTACACTTTCCAAAATATGTATTTGCACTAGGAAAGATGGGGTATAAAAATATTTCTGCCCTATATTCTTTGGAGCCAGTTGGCTCTAAATACAAGAAAAGGATAGGCTCTTGGTATTTAAAGTGTGATCTGATGGCCATTATGTCTTCTTTTGAGAAATGTCTGTTTACATCCTTTGTCTATTTTTTAATCTGGGTATTTGTGTCATTGCTATTGAGTTACTTGAGTTCCTTATATGTTTGGATATTAGTCCTTTATCAGATATCTGCTTTGCAAATATTTTCTCCCAGTCTGTGGGTTTTCTCTTCCCTCTGTTGTTTCCTTTACTGTGCGGAAAACTTTTGGTTAAATACAATCCTATTTGTCTATTTTTGTTTTTATTATATGAAATAAATGCTCAACATCTCTAATTAGCAGGGAAATGCAAATTAAAACCACAATGAGGCATCACCTCAGACTTGTCAGAATGGCTACTAAAAGGACAAATGATAACGTGTTGGTGAGGATGTGGATTAAGGGAACATGTTCACACTGTGTCCAGAATTGGTGGGTTCTTCGTCTCACTGACGTCAAGAATGAAGCTGGGGACCCTCACGGTGAGTGTTATAGTTCTTAAAGATGGTGGGTCTGGAGTTTGCTCCTTTTGATGTTCGGAGGTGTTTGGAGTTTCTTCCTTCTGGTGGGTTCGTGGTCTCGCTGGTTTCAGGAATGACGCTGCAGACCTTCGTGGTGAGTGTTACAGCTCTTAAGGCAGCATGTCTGGAGTTGTTCATTCCTCCCGGTGGGTTCCTGGTGTCGCTGACCTCAGGAGTGAAGCTACAGACCTTCACGGTGAGTGTTACAGCTCATATACAGCTCAAAAAGGTGGCGTGTACCCCAAGAGTGAGCAGCAGCAAGATTTATTGCAAAAAGTGAAAGAAGGAAGCTTCCACACTGTGGAAGGGGACCCAAGAGGGCCACCACCGCTGGCTTGGGCAGCCTGCTTTTATTACCTTGTCTGATTCCCCCACCCCCCCACATCCTTCTGATGGGCCCATTTTGACAGAATGCTGATTGGTGTGTTTACAATCCCTGAGCTAGACACAGAGTGCTGATTGGTGCATTTACAATCCTTTAGCTAGCCACAGAGTGCTAGACAGAGAAGTTCTCCAAGTCCCCACTAGATTAGTTAGATACAGAGTACTGATTGGTATATTTACAAACCTTGAGCTAGACACAGAGTACTGATTGGTGCGTTTACAAACCTTGAGCTAGACACAGAGTGCTGATTGGTGTGTTTACAATCCTTTAGCTAGACACAGAGTACTAGACAGAAAAGTTCTCCAAGTGCCCACTAAGTTAGCTAGATACAGAGTTCTAATTGGTATATTTACAAACCTTGAGCTAGACACAGAGTACTGATTGGTGTATTTACAAACCCTGAGCTAGACACAGGGTGCTGATCCGTGTATTTACAATCCCTTAGCTAGACATAAAGGTTCTCCAAGTCCCCACTAGACCCAGGAGCCCAGCTGGCTTCACCGAGTGGATCCTGCACTGAGGCTGCAGGCAGAGCTGAGGACAGTCCTGCGCTAGGCGCCTGCACTCCTCAGCCCTTGGGCGGTGGATGGGACCAGGTGCTGGTGCTCCTCGGGGAGGCTCCGGGCGTGCAGGAACCCATGGCGGCGGGAGAGGTTCGGGCATGGAGGGCTGCAGGTCCCCAGAGCCCTGCCCCTAGGGGAGGCAGCCAAGGCCCCACGAGAATTCAAGCGCAGCGCCAGCGGGCCAGCACTGCTGAGGGACCCGGTGCACCCTCTGCAGCTGCTAGCTTGGGTGCTAAGCTCCTCACTGCCAGGGGCCAGCGGCGCCGGCCGACTGCTCCGAAAGTGGGGCCCACAGAGCCCACGCCCACCTGGAACTTGCGCTGCCCCTCAAGTGCCCCGCGCAGCCCCGGTTCCCACCCGCGCCTCTCCCTCCACACCTCCCCACAAGCAGAGGGAGCCGGCTTGGGCCTTGGCCAGCCCAGAGAGGGGTTACCACAGTGCTGTGGCAGGCTGAAGGGCCCCTCAAGCGCTGCCAGAGTGGACGCCGAGGCTGAGGAGGCACAGAGAGTGAGGGCTGCTGGCATGTTGTCACCTCTCAACACTGTTGGTGGAAATGTAAATTGGCATGTCCATTTTGGAAAATAATATGGATATCATCAAAAAGCTAAAAATAAAATTATGATATTATCCAGCAATCCCACTACTGGGTATAGGTTCGAAGGAATTGAAATTGATATGTTGAAGGGATAGCTGAACATCCATGTTTATTTCAGCATTATTCATGACAGCCAAGAAATGGAAACAACCTAAGTGCCCATGAACAGATGAATGAATAAAGGAAATGTGATATATTTTCACAATGAAATAGTATAGGGCCTTAAAAAAGAAAGAAATTCTGTCCTGGGAAACAACATGGATGGACCTGGAGGACATTGTGCTAAGTGAAACAAGCCAGGGACAGAAACACAAATACTGTATAATGTCACTTATATGTGGAATCCACAAGAGTCAGTCTCATAGAATCAGAGTGGAAAGAGGCTAGGGGAGGAGGCATGGTGGGAAAAGGGAGATGTTGATCTAAGGATACAGTTTCAAAAGTGCTGAAAGAGTAGACCTTTAACCCTCTTACCACAAAAAACGTTAGTGAGGTGCTGGATATGTAAATTAGCTTGATTTAATTTTCTACGTGTTTATATAGATTAAAACATCAGTTTATATCCCATAAATATACATAGCTATTATTTGTAAATATAAAAATAAGTAAATAAATAAAATAAAGAGTGAGTAGTAAAGCATCAGCATCACTACGGAAATTGTTAGAAATTCAGAGTCACAAGCTCTGAGCTATACTTACTGATTCCAGATCTACATTGCTGCAGACCATTGAGTGATGTGTATTCCCATTAAATTAGAGAAGCACTGGGGTAGACCAAATCAGAATATTCAGAGGCAATCCATATTTTGGGGAAGCAGACAGTTTTCATGCATTGAATTTGGGGTGGGGATGGGAGATGAAGAAGAGAGAGGGAAGGAAGGAAGGAAACAAGATTGGAAAAAGGGACAGAGAAAAGGAAGAGGGACTTTTCACTGAGTTCAATGCTTAGCTCCTTTCTCAGTTATGTGGGGGAGAAATAAAGTATAAACACATTCAGAAACAAAACTATAGGACAAAAGGAAAATACTAGGCTTTCTAAAATCCAATTTTTACTTTACTCTGACTGAAGTAGGCTGTGATTACACAATCTGAGTAAACCTTTCCTGCTTCAAGGATAAATAATTTAAAAAGAAAAAAAATAGAATCTATATAAAGATACTATTTTAAAGTGCAAAACCAACATGCAAAGTAAACAACAGCTGAAGAGCACTCAGAAGAAATGGATAAAACTGTGACAATATTACAACATGAACAAAACAAGCATTGGATATTAACCACTGTGAAAATAAGCACAAAGACCAATAATAAGAGCACGAAAAAAGATAAAGGATGTGAAAACAAATAGAAAGTGGTGAAATGCAAGGCAGTTGAAATCAGAAAACACATAGAATTAAATAAGAAAATAGAGAAATAAGGTTAAGAAAAAAAATGAGCAGGCAGGGCATGGTGGCTCACACCTGAAATCCCAGCACTTTGGGAGGCCGAGGAGGGTGGATCACGAGGTCAGGAGTTTGAGGCCAGCCTGGCCAACATGTGAATCTCTGCCTCTACTAAAAATACAAAAATTAGCCGGGCATGGTGGCACATTTCTGTAATCTCAGCTACTTGGAACGAGGTGGGAAATTAAAGAAAAATAAAATTAAAAAGAAAGAGAAATAAGTTTTCCTGTATTATGCTAACTTGTCCCAGAGGCAGCAACAGGCACAGCCCAGACCCAGGAAAAGTCTTGATAATATTATCCAATGCGCTCTGGAGACTATCCCAGCACTCCCTCAACATAGGGAGAAGAAAAACAAATTTTCCTTTGTTTCATCGAATGAATTATAGATTCCTGTTCTCTGTAACTGTTGACTTCAAGTATTGTGTTTTATCTAAGCAGTAGAGTGAAGGTCATGACCCCCTGAGCAGGCCTGAGTTAATGACCACCTGGCCACCATAGTGAAGATTATAGGATAAGTCCATGCCTAGACAAACCTAGATAACAGACATCCAGGTTGCATAGCAAGGGTTATGTGCAATCCTGAGTTATGAACCTGTTACAATTTGATTAACTGTCTTTGTCCTGTCTATATCCCTGCTTTCACGCCACTGTAAGCTTGCTTCAAGCCAGCTCACCCCTTTCTGTGAAGTGTGTATAAAAGTTAAGTGCTGTCTTTGTTCCGGGACCAGTCTTTTGGACACTGAATCAGCTGGGCCTGAGTGTACTCAATAAAAGATTCTCGTGTTTTAACGCAAGGTCTCTATCTCATCCTCCTGAATCCTGCAACAGGGAGGCTGAGGCAGGAGAATAGCTAGAACCCGAGAGGCGGAGGTTATAGTGAGCTGGTATCACATCATTGCACTCCAGCCTGGGACATGGTAAGACTCCATCTCAAAAACAACCAAAAAAAAGCGCGAACGTAATAATATGGGTCACTGAAGACACTCGTGAGAAGAGTAATGAAATAAAAGTTAGTAATGCAAGAAAGACAATGTTCGACATGCATTGGGAATGAGTGAAGAAAAAAATTAAAATAATATTAGAATTTTCCTGATATTATAACAGATTTGGAAGTAAACAATGAGCTGGGTGCGGTGGCTCACGTCTGTAATCCCAGCACTTTGGGAGGCCGAGACAGGTGGATCACGAGGTCAGGAGATTGAGACCATCCTGGCTAACATGATGAAACTCTGTCTCTACTAAAAATATAAAAAAATTAGCTGGGCGCGGTGGCGGGTGCCTGTAGTCCCAGCTACTCAGGAGGCTGAGGCAGGAAAATGGTGTGAATCCAGGAGGCGGAGCTTGCAGTGAGCCCAGATCGTGCCACTGCACTCCAGCCCAGCCTGGGTGACAGAGAGAGACTCCGTCTCAAAAAAAAAAAAAAAAAAAAAAAAAAGAAAAAAGAAAAGAAGTAAGCAATGAACGCTTACATTGTATTACAGTAACACTTCATTAGGGACAGTCAACAACATAATGATCCTCTTACACTTTAAATAATATTAATGATTCTAATAAGTATCTAAACCACAATATCCATCTGTTTATAAGCATGTGTAGGTAAAAGCAGGATTATTAGCTGCACATCCCTAGTGGATTATTTCAAGTCTAACTGTCAATTGGCTACCTGTGTCTAGGAACTATGGCCCCCACTAAGAAATATCTACGTACAATTCCTGTAGAAAGAGTGGCTACCCCTCTCTCCAGTAGGAAGAATTACATACAATATTAACTTTTTCCAGTGTAGGGTATGTGGAGCTCCTGTAAACTCCCATGAGCTCAAATTGCTTGATGCTGAAGTAATTGAACTACCACTAACTCTCAAAGTTATGCCCACGATCTCTCCACACAAAAGGGAGAGGTGGTGGAGATGAGAAAATGCAGTGAAAGTGAACTAAAACTCTGCACAACATCGAAAATATATTAACTAAAATAATATATGAAGGTATTTTCCTCAATTGCAGTATTAAATAAGAACAGAACATCAAGTGGCATTATGATACCCTTTTAATAGAGTTTAAAATATGCAAAGCAGTATAATGTATTGTTTATTGATAATAGCATGCATAACAAAATAGACATATAAGATGTATTAGTCTGCTAGGGCTGCCATAACAAAGTACCACAGACGGGGTGGCTTAAGCAACATAAATGTATTTATGTTTCTTTTTTTTTTTTTCCCACAATTCTATAGGATAGAAGTTCAAGATTAGGGTGTCAGCAAGGTTTCTTTCTTCTGAGGACTGTGGGGGAAGAATGTGTTCCAGGTCGCTTTCTTCTTGGTTTTTAGAGTGCTGTCTTCTCCCCGTGTCCCTGGACACAGTCTCCCCTCTATGAAACCCTCTGTGTCCACATTTTTTCTTTGTATAAAAGACATCATTCATATTGGATGGTCACCCTAATGACTTTAACTTGCTTACCTCTGTGAAGACCTTTTCTCCAAATAAAGATAAGTTCACATTGAGAGGAGCCGAGGGTTACAACTCAAATGTGTAAATTTTGAGGGAACACAATTCAGCCTCTTAACACGATAATAATAAATGCCAAATTCAGGTTAGTTATCACTTTTAGATTGGAGAGTTTGAGCAAGGAGGTAACAGGGTTCTTCCAGCTATGTTTAATGTCTTAAACTGAGTGTTGATTTTTTTTAACTCTTCATAATTAAATAACTCTTACAATTAAATAACACAAAGGTTTAGATAAAATATTAAGATATGAGTGGAGTTCTCTGTTTTAAACCAATAAAAATATTTTTTTTTTAATTAAAGAAGCCAGGAAACTCTATGTTCCAGAAGAAAGTTCATATCTAAAACAGAGTGGTAAATTTTAGGACCATTAAGTCTGAATGATAATGCCATACAGAAACTGAGTCAATTTTTTTTAGGATGCTGGATTTTGGGGGAACTATATCTTCCTTTCCTGCTTAAACGGTGGTGCATCACAAATATCCTGCTCACCAACTAAATCATACTGGTGCCTGAACATTCTCTGTGCTTTCTTCTTCTGGCATATTTCAAAAGAGAATTCTACTAGTTTTTGCATATTTTACCTAGCATTCAAGTTACACTTTAGTAAAAATTACTTACCCTGTGAAATAGTAACCACACTATATTTCACTTCATCCTTCCCAACTCTCTCCAAAATAAAAGATTCATTTATTTTTACCTGATAGTCCTATTTAATTTTTACTGTGCTATAGAAACTGTTCTTATTAGATAGCATTATGATGGATAGTTTATGTATCTGGCTCCCAAAAATGTGCCGTACTCTCTTTGTGTGCAACAAGAAATTTTCACCTTCATCTTATCAAAAAGGTTAGTACCTGTCATTTATACAGAAATTAATACGGGATTGTACTGTGAGTGACTGAAAGTGCCATCCCATTTGACATGAATAACAGATTTAATTCTAAATGATAATTTTTCCTGTATAAAATTTCTTGATGCAATTGTAATGACATTGATATGCCAAGTCTCTAGGTGTATGATTTTAATTGATTTTACTTTTACTTATTGAAATATTTGGAAAGTTGGCTGTCAAATGCACAGTCACAGGGAGTAGCTATATTAAGCTAATTTTAGAACAGTACCTTAGAAGTGAGAGTTCATCCAAACAAGAATGTTATACTTAATATTAGGATTTCTGACTGTTTGCAAAAGCTATTCTTCGTGTGTGACTGACACTATGTTCAGCAGCAACCATTGTGTGGATCTTTACAACAACATACAATAACATATGTATAAGGAAATAAATCTTAAGACCCTGCTATGTAAGGGCAAGGATCTACTCCTTTCTTTGCAGGATTGAATGAGAGCCTGAATCACCACCTGGTAGACTCTGGTCACATGAGCACCTCTATGGTGTGGACACATTTAACAACATGGGTGACCTTAGCTATGGGTATTAGCAGTGACAGAACTAAGAGGCCAGCAAGAGGGGCAAATTCAGCAACTAAAACTTTGATGTTTGTGGTAATGGTAAATTGTTCTAAAATGAGAAGCTGACAGTGGGACTTCATGTAAAAGCTGGACTGGAAATGAGGATGCTAAAAGTTGGAGAAAAAATTTATTGGCTATTACCTTTGTCACACCTTCTTGGTTTTGTCTCATTTTAAACGTGTCTCTGGGGCTTCTCCAGCTTAGACTAATTACACCATAATTGCATTTCATTGACTTAACATTCTAAGTGGCGTAATTGCACCAAAAAAAATGCTTTAGAATTACAGTGACTACTTTGGAAAACTTTTTAGGTGAATTTTATTGATTGATTGATTGATTGATTGATTGATCATGTATACTGCAGTCAGATGAACAGGTGAGAGATTCCCTCAGTTTTTGTTTGCCTGAGAGGCTCTATTTCTCATTCACTTTTAAAGAATATTTTTTTTTGAGCACAGGATTCTAGACTGGTGTGTGTGAAAGTGTGTGTGCGCGTTGGTGTGTGTGTATGTGTGTTTTCCTTTTAACATTTAAAATACTCCATTCTCTTCTAGTGAGCACGGTTTGGGATGTTAGCATGGTTGGGATGGTTAGCATGACGTAATTCTTATTTTTGTTTCCCTATAGGTAAGTCTCCACTCCCTCTCTGCCTGGGTTTCTGCCATTTGAATATTGTATGCCTAGGTGTAAACTTGTTATATTTGTACAGTTTGGCTTCCCCTGAGATTTCTGGATTTGTGGTTTGGTGTTTCTTAGAATTCTGGACAATTTCAGCCATTATTATTCAAATACTTCTGCTTTTTTTTTTTTCTCTCTCTCTGTCTCTCTTGCTTCTTCCTTTGGTATTCCTGTGACACATAATTTAGACACATAATTTTTTTTTTTTCCGATACAGAGTCTTGCTCTGTCGCCCAGGCTGGAGTGCAGTGGTGCGATCTTGGCTTATTGAAACCTTCACCTCCTGTGTTCAAGTGATTCTCCTGCCTCAGCCTTCCAAGTAGCTGGGATTACAGGCACGTGCCACCACTCCCAGCTAATTTTTGTATTTTTAGTAGAGGCGGGGTTTCACCATGTTGGCCAGGTTGGTCTTGAACTTCTGGTCACAAGTGATCCACCCACCTAGGCCTCCCAAAGTGCTGGGATTACAGGTGTGAGCCACCACGTCCAGTCGAGGTCTCTATTGACATACTTTCAAAATCACTGAATTTTTCCTAAGCTGTACCTAGTACACTGATAGAGTACCTAAAAGGACCTCTTCGTTTCTGTTACACTGGCTTGTTTTGTTTTGTTTCAGAATGTATGGTACTTGCTTTTGCTTACTTCTAGGGTTTCTATCTCATTATCGTCTTGCTTATATTACCCATTTGCTTTTGCATCTTCTTCATTTTTTTACAGCAGAATCCTTAATGTATTAGTAATAATTATTTTCAATTGACTGTTTTATAATTCTAAAATCTGTATCACATAAGAGTCTGGTTTTGATGTTTGCTTTGTCTCTTCAGATTATGTGTTTGCCTTTTAGCATGTTTTGCAATTTTTTGTTTGTTTGTTTGTTTGTTTTTTCAGATGGGGTCTCCCACTGTCGCCCAGGCTGGAGTGCAGTGGCGTGATCTCGGCTCACTGCAACCTCCGCCTCCTGGGTTAAAGTGATTCTCATACCTCAGCCTCCCAAGTAGCTGGGATTACAGGCACCTGCCACGAAGCCCAGCAAATTTATTGTGTGTTTAGTAGAGATGGTGTTTCACTATGTTGCCCTGGCTGGTCTCAACCTCCTGACTTCATGATCCGTCCGCCTCAGCCTCCCAAAGTGCTAGGGTTACAGGCATGAGCCACTGTGCTCGGCCTCTTGCAATTTTTTGAAAGCCAGACACCGTGTATCATGTGGTAGAAATAGAGACAAACAGGCCTTGATCGGGCTAAAAGGCAGGCTTCATTTAATCTTTGCTGTAGTCGTATGTAGCTGTAGGTATCAATAGTTTTTATTTCCTTCGGCTCACTTGTTTTTGTTCCCTCTATTGTCTTTGGGCTTCCCTAGAAACTCATTACGTAAATTATGTGTCTTGTAGTTCTCTCAGTTATAATCTACTCTTATACAGGAATGCTGTTGATATGCTATTAGGTATTAGGGAGAAGAAGTATTCATCTTAAGATTAAATCACTCTCTCTCTCTCTCCCTCTCTTCTTTCTGTGTAAGTGTGCCAGAATCCCTGAGCCGTGGTCTTGATTATGTGAGATGGGAATGCTATAAGAGGCTCCAGTTGTCTAATGATCCTCCTTCTAGGCCCGATAAGACTCTCATAAAGTAATTTTTGTTAACAGAAAGCATTTGGTAAGGATAACAAACATTCTGAGAGTACTTATTGTTTCCAAGGTGGAAATAACTCCTACTACCCAAAGGTAGAGCATATTTTCCTCCATTCTTCATTGTGGGTACCTGGTGAAGCTCTTGGGGATAAGACTCACAAAAGTATTTCCTCCTCACCTCTTCTGAGACAGGGCTTTCAGCAGTTTTTAACTAAAGCTTGTCCACTTACAGCAATTAGTGGATTAAGTGTTCCTACTTTTTTCTGGTTTCTGCTGTTTCTGCTCCTGATAAGCTGTGATTTTCTGCATCTGGCTGACACTAGTTTTCAAGGGAATGGTTTGCCTCATACGTGAATTCTCTAATGGATCTAAGAAAAAATTTTGATTTTTAGTTTGTTCACCTTTTTCTCCTCAGGTAGACAGAAGTGACAACTTCCAAATTCTTTAAACGACATAGTGGAAAACAGAAGTGAAGCTTGTCTGTTTCTATAGGAATTTTTGCATCTATATTCAGGAAGAATATTGGTAATAAGACTGACTCAATCAATATTGCTATTCTTTTATCTTGAAGAGACAAAGCTTCCAGAAAAGCTATAATTTTGTGAAAAGAAATAGGTCATTTGGACATGATTTATCAAAAACTGTAAATACTTCCAGTAGATTACAGTCTATTCAAAATATTCATTAATCATTATTCACAATAGCAACGATATAGAAACAACCTAAGTGTTAATAAATCAGGCACAGAAAAAAACAAAAAACAAAAATCATGATCTCATTTATATGTAGAATTTATTTTTCATGTTCATATATAAAGAAACAGAGAATGAAACCGTGGTTGTCAGGGGAAAGGGCAGGACCTGGAAGGAAGAAATGGAGATGTATATCAGAAAACATCAAGTAACAGATATATAGGATGAACAAGTCCAGAGATCTAATATACAACATGAGGACTATATTTAATGAAACTTGTATTTGAGATTTTTGTTAAATAAGTAGATTTTACTGTTCTTGTTATGAAAAATTAATTATATGATGAGAGATGTTAATTTTTTCAATACAATAATCATTTTATTATCTCTGTATATTCCAAAACATCACGTTGAAAACCTCAAATATACACAATAAAATTTATTTTTTTAAAAAAAGAAAGTCCCCATCTAAGACTTAATATTTCAATTGATTGGAAAATATTTATAAATTGAAGTGTTTCTACTGAGTTTATACAGTTGTCTTGATAAATGAAATCTTTACCTAATAAGATTAAACTAGATTATTTTTGCAAGTTTTGATTCCTTTTCAAGTATTGATTTTAATTAATATTAGTAATCTGAAAGGAAACAAAAAGTCTATGACTATGAAAAATCCAGCTCCTTTATGACTCACACTAAATCTACT
Organism: Macaca thibetana thibetana; assembly: GCF_024542745.1. Lineage (NCBI taxonomy): Eukaryota > Metazoa > Chordata > Mammalia > Primates > Cercopithecidae > Macaca > Macaca thibetana. Next base: position 104,647,706 of record NC_065578.1, on the reverse strand, counting down.
ACTTAATGTACTCACATAATTGAATACGCTCACATTTCTCATTGACCATCTTTAAGACAGTTGAAACAGGATAATTTCCAAGAAGGCATTCATATTGAAAGGCCTCCATATAAATCAGATCCAAATTGAAAATTTTCATGCAGAATCCAACTAGCTGAAATGGCAATATTTGAAATAATGAGAAATCTTAAACTGTACAATGTGGCAGGTAAAAAAATAATTCATAGAAATCATAAGTCAGCCTCTAAAAGATGACCATTTTCCTTACATATCTCCAGTAGGTTCCATTGGCTGAGAAAAACTGCAAGTTGCAGCTTTGTTTTTTTTCCCCTCTCTGGTAGTGTTAGAAATTGCAAATTCAGGAACTTTTAAGTAAAGAACTAATTTTCCATATCTCTGTCATGGTAATGGATTAACAGATTGTACCTTTCAGAGTTAATGGATTAAACAGAATACCACTCAGCTGTAAAAGAAAACAAGCTATCAACAGATATAACTTCAAGGATGAATCTCAAAATTATTATGCTAAGTTATAGAAAAACAAAGAAAACAAAATGGAGTATCTACTATATGATTCTCTATATAAAAGTCTGTACATTTATTATTGATAAATATTGACAAAAAAGAATATTATTAGTTGTCTCCAACCTTGGTGGAGAGTATGGAAGGGGACAGGGAAAATAAGGATTTAATTTATACAGGGATTTGAGGAAAGGATTGTAGGTGATGGATATCTTTATTATCTTAATTAAAAAATTGTTTCATGACTATATACACATTCAAAACTCAATAAATTGTACACTTTACAGAAGTGAAGTTTACTGTAAATCACTTATTGTTCAATAAAGCAATATAAAAACAAAAAGTTATTAAGAGTATCAGTTTGTATTCTAGGCAATGGAATCCCAATTTTTATGAAACCTCCTAACTGAAATTTCCCTGTGACTCTAAACAGAAACAAGAACTGCGTGATTTAATTAAAGTTTTTATTTCTACTCTGCATCTTCTTTGTTATTGTAAACCCATAATACATATTTGTATATGAGTGCTCTGGGCAAGACCTTGGAGGTTAGACTCAATCTCATTTGAATGATCTCAGACCAATTTCTTATTAAAGGTATTCCAGAAACCCAGTGGCAGGTGTCTACCCATATTTTCTATGAGCAATAGCGGCATCAAATAAACAATGAGATTTTTCAACTTTGAATTTAAAATGTGCCTTATATTTGATGGTATTTCATGCTTTCAATTATTGTTAATTATTGAAAATAGGAAACGTTTATTAGCAAGTAGGCTCACCTCTTATGAAATTTCATAATGTTTGCCTCTGAAACATTTCTATTCATTGCTATGAATTATATCCTGTTGTTCTTTTATTACTTAAAGAAGGGGAAATCCATGACTTTTTATCCTTTCTGTTGTGAACTAAGCATGGTTTTAAACAATTTATTGGAACTCTCTGTTTAAAAATTTAAACATTCCTTGTTTGTTGGTAGATTATAACTTAAGGCTGAAACAAGTAAATAGTAGGCAGAATAAGACCTCTCAATGTAACAATAAAGTGAGATATTTTACTAAAAGTAAAATCAGCTCAGATATCAGAACATATTGCAATTACCAGATATTGCTTAATTTTTGAAATGTATAAGATTTAATCTATACTTGCTGTCAGTTATATTTTGGAATATGACTGCAGAATACAATACATTGTGGAACCAGTAAATTTTTTTACCCATCAAAATAGTCTACAATTAAAATAAAGCTTTTAAGGATTCCCTAACGATAGAATTACATATGGAAAAAATAACACGGAAGCTCTTAAAATGTGTTAGCTGAATATTATGTCAAAAAAGGATCCCTCCCTAAGATCATGACCTCTGTAATACTCCAAAGAGTCAATTCATTGGATTTGCAAAAAGATACTGTTATAGAATGTCACTGATCAGCTCTGGAATTTGCAAAATTTACTGGAAAAAAATTTGCTTGAAGATTATTTCTAGTACATTCATAAGAGTTGCTTAAGGTGACAGAGACTTCAGGTAGAAACTTTCAAAATATTTGCCATTATGCCTCATCAATATTGGTGAAGAGATTTTGCTAATCTTACTGCCTTTTTCTAGTGCACTCCTCATTTATCACAAGCATCATTCTGGAAAAAGTGTCAAAATGGAACACGGCAATAATCCAAGCCTCATTGTCCAATATTTCAAAAAAAAAAAAAATCTTCAAATAGATTTCAAGAAACCACTCACCTGCTACAGGTTTTCTCTAAATGTTTGCATTTTTTCCTGACTTATTTTTGGTGAATTAAAGCTTTCCACTCCCAAAGAACTATAAATGATGGTAGCATAATTTTCCATTTGATTTTGTGTCCCCGGCTGGGGAATTCCAACTTGTCTCTCCAATGATAGAGACTTTCACTTTACTTGGATTCCTAACAGATGAATTTGAAAAGTCTTACCACTTACTAAGAAATTTTACTGCTTCTCTCATCCTTAGTACTCAGTAAAAGCAAAGAGTATCAATGACATTTTAAAACTACATTAGCAAATGTATTTGGCATTCTTGAACTTCCTTGATCAACAGAGTCACCTCTGACCCTCCTGTTCACGATACCCATACCTTGTAGGTCTCATGCCTTTCACTAGCAAGTTTGCCTCCATGAGGTTGAATATGGCACTCCTGATTTTGAACTCTAGCTTATCTCATCAATACATCAAAAATTATTTGTATGATTTATGCAATATATCCAGTTTTAATAATAGGTAAAACTTCCTTTCTTTACATTCTTGCAACAGGCTCTAAATGATCTAATACTAAAAACTGTCTTACGAAAATATACCAGAAAGAGAAATGCCTTAGAACAATTTTGAAAAGACCCAGTTAAGTACTTTTGAACATTAAAGGAGCAGTTAATCTCCAGCGTATTGATCCATGGCTAAATGTGTTCTAGTTTAAAAGATATAGGACATGGACTGCCACTATATCAGGAAATGTAAAGCACAAGGAGTCTTAATAATCCTCCAGAAATAGATGGCTTTGGTTGGTGTATCAGTCACAGTGTAGTCAACAGAAAGGAAAACCACATAGTAATTCAAACAGGAAAAGGTCAATAAGAAAAGTTATTAACTATAGCAAGGAATTGGAGTAATGTGATGTTGGCTAATGATTTAAAAACAAAAAACAAAAAACAAAAACTCCAAAGAATATAGTACACAGTCAAGATCCAGAAACTGTTGGAGAGGGCAAAGTAGTGGCTCACAGAACGGCAATAAGTTGTTGGGGTGCTCACTGACTGGACTTCTGAAAATCCACCCTCTAGAACTTACTGTAAATCCTTAGGGTTCCAGAAAAAGGCAGAGGTTACTAAGGTAACCTCCACTGACAACAGTTACCATCATGCCAGCTGGTAAAGAAAACATAGTTAAAGGACCCAGATCACATTTTTGCATAGCAGTGAATGAAAGATGAATTTGGAACTGAGAGGCAATAAATAGATAAGTGGCACAGAAAGAGACAAGGCTTCCCTCAATACTTTTGAATCAAAATAATCGCATGACATGAGCGTCTAACTGTAGGCACAAATTTTATATTTTAATTGGCATGCTGTTATCTAGCTATTGTATTTTCTCCTTTCTGGAATAAAATTCTAGATTGTTAGCATTTTTAAAAATCTCAGCCTTGATATTAACAAAGTCTCTATTCTTAAATTTTTCTTGTGTGATTTAGTCTCTCTTTGGTATTAGAATCCAACCATTGGCTTCAGTTTTTTTATTATTATTATTACAAATCAAAAACCTAAACATTAAGCCAAACAGCAGTGATTTGGACACTTTTTTTTTTTTTTTTCTGAGTGCCAAACCTCTCCCTTTGGAACCAGTTAATTATTCTAAAAATGGCCTTACAAGTAATGTACTCTACTGATTTTTTAAAGATGTAATATAGCAAAAAAAAAAAAAAAAAAAAAAAATAGGCAACCAAAATGCTAAAACCTTTTGCATGTCACATCTATGAAGGGAACAACAATGAAACAATACCCAGAGAACATTTGTAAGAGATACCTTCTGTAACCAAACTTTCATACAGGTAAGGTTCAAGAAGCAAGCAGATAACGACAACATGTATTTCATAATAATCACAGAAGTTTTACTATGCATGCAATTTTCTTGATTCATTTTTTCCTAATTCTTTATTTATTTTCTTTTTATATTCTGCCTATCTAATTATGCTCCTGTCTCAGAATGTTACCAAAACTATACAGTAAATTATACCTAGCTTAGTAGGGAAATTTTGCCTGGCAACAAGTTATTAGATCATCTCTGAAAATATGATATTAAATGTATGGCACAAAAGCCTATTGGTTACTAAAAGAAAATTAGATATGAACTTACTATCTTTGTAACCTGCCACAAGTCTCAAAAATATTCCTTAATGTCATACACAGTTCATTTTTGTTCAACTTTTTTACCAACATAAAAATAAAAACAAAAAAAAGAAAAGAAAATAGGGATTGTTCAATAACTTCAATCAAGAGGAAAAACTGAGTTCTGAAATCCCAAACTTTAACTCAAAATGAATTATTCATTATGTTTTCAAATCTCTTCATATTATACTGTATAAAAAGACATGAGAAATGGGAAAAAGTGTGCATGCAATCGTTTAGAGATTGACCAGGGCTGGAAAATGTTACTGGGGTGTTATAACTTCTCACAAAAAAAAAAAAAAAAAAAAAAAATAGTAAGAATAAATAAATAAATAAATAAAATAAATGGAAGAGCAGACATAGACATGATATTGTGTTTTTGAAAGATACATATTTTATTTTAGGAGAATTGTGTACTCAAATCTCTAGCGAACCCTCTGAGGTCTTTAATATTATTATCAAAGTCCAGGGAACAAAGGAAAAACTTAAGAAATTATTATATTTTGCTCATACTCTCATATCTGAGAGTATTAGTATTGAGTACTAGTATTGAGTTCTCAATCCCTGAGAACCAAGGATTGCTTTTTTTGGTTTAGTTTGTGCACTATTGGCTTCTAGTTTAGAAGTGGACTACAAACTTTGAACATAAGTCGTTTCTTCATATTTATCTTGGTTGTAGTATTCAAATGTGTGATCTTTAGAGTCCCAAACTCTGTTATTCAGACACTCCCATCAAATGATGCAACAAATGATCATTCATCTAAAAGATAAACCCAACATGTGTAATGGTTCAAATAACTGCCACTCTACAGTCATGAATATGCAAAGAGTGCAGCAGATCTGAAATTATCATTTCACCAGTTGGTAATGCTCTACCTTCCAACTCACACTAAATAATGAATATAAAAAGGTTGTGACAATTAAAACCAACCCTGTCACTACAACTTAGATATGATGTGGACCACATATGTCAATATTACTTAGTTTGTTCCAGGTAAATTTTGCTGCAGAGTTAGGACTATAAAACAATAAATTTTTTTAATGTGTGCTTGAGGAAATCCCTAGAAGTCAATTTAATGAAATCTGCATTTTGGTCATGGCAGCATGCAGTTCATGTGTAAAATAAAGATTTACTTCTTAATGCATGTCAAGGTCCTCTAATCCTAAAATACTATGTCACAAATTTTGCCTAATTTCAGCCAGATTTTTAATCCTGGAAAGGCCCATTGCAAATTACATGAGCTCAGAACCCAAAGCTCTATATATCTTATCTCGTAACTTACCTTTTCTGAGACACTGATCAGGTGGGATTCATTCTTAAAACTTTGTTTTGTTAACAGATTTTGTAGTACTTTGAGGAGTTCAGTAATCCCAACCTTTATAATTCCAAATCCTCATTTATAAATTAAATAATTTAAGCTAAAAAAGTATTTTCCTAAATGTGTTGTTCAAAAATGTTATGAATTAAAATGCTGATAAATACATTTTAAAATGTTTTACTCCAAATGTTTCCTGAGAATTTTTAAACATCCCATAATTTATTGTATTTATTTATTTATTTATTTATTTTGAGACGGAGTCTCGCTCTGTCACCCAGGCTGGAGTGCAGTGGCCGAATCTCAGCTCACTGCAAGCTCCACCTCCCGGGTTCATGCCATTCTCCTGCCCCAGCCTCCCAAGTAGCTGGGACTACAGGCGCCCACCACCTCGCCCGGCTAGTTTTTTTTTTTTGTATTTTTTAGTAGAGAGGGGGTTTCACCATATTAGCCAGGATGGTCTCGATCTCCTGACCTCCTGATCCACCCGTCTCGGCCTCCCAAAGTGCTGGGATTACAGGCTTGAGCCACCGCGCCCGGCCAATTTATTGTATTTTTAAAAACAAACTTTGTACACTATGAGGTAGTGTAAATCTACTGGAGACAGGCTGAGAAATATCTAGAACCCTAAGGGTATTTCTGGTTTTAAGATATTAATTTTTCCACTTTAGCAATCGGGAGATTAGTCTTCGTTTAGGTGATATTTTTACCTGCTAATATTTTATACAACATGTGTGTCAATGCATTTATTGAATTATTGGGTTTTTTTTTAGTTACTTACTTTTCTTCATGAGGTAGCTGGCTACTCATCATGAAGTATATTGGTCATGGTACTAGTGAGAGGTGAGAGAAGAGAAGAAAATGATACTGGAAATATCATACATGCATACCCACCAACTTTTCACTGCATAACTCCTTTCTTTCATAGTGTCAGAATGCAGATATATGTGGTATGCTCTATGAAAGGTATTTTTTTCATGTACACAAAATTTATCTTTTATGTCTTTCATGTAAGATATATACATTCAATTTTCCATATCAATATATAATATAATATTTTATTGTTTTAATAACATATTTATGATTTTCACTTATAAATTAAATATGATCTCTTAGTTGGCAGCTCACTGTAAATTTACTTTCTTAATGTCAGTGAGAGTATGGTTGAATTGTTCATATACTTTTTAGTTTGTTTCACTTGTGAGACTGTTGCCTGAATATGGGATAGCATAAAGTTTGTCTTCAAATATTATATCACTATTTATTGGTTATTTGTTTTTTTCATTAAGTAGCTGTCTACTCTTAATTAAGAATATTGGATAGAATTTATCTATGGAATAAACCACTAAGATGAGATCGAATGCTTGAATCCTTAGTAATTTTAACACTATAATTATTATAGCTGAGGTATATGAACTTCTTTCTTTATCAATAAAAATGTCTTATGAATAGCTCTCAAACCACCTCTCTTAAGTTGCATTTCAAGCACAGATACAGCCAGAGTCCAAGCCCAAACATCTACATTGATTTATTCTGTTAGACCTGAAAACTAAGCTCTAAATGCAAACATATGTTGTAGAATACAAAATTTGGTCTTCAGAAGACCAAATAACAATAATAATTGATCTCCTAGGAAGAAATTTGCATTTTTTAAAATAATCTTCAGATATTAACATTTCATTTTAGAATTCCAAAATAGAAGCTACATTTGATCTTTAATAGAGTGATTTTATATTCAGTAGGACATCAGCAAGTGTGACCTACTAATCATAACCTTTCATTTTGCTCTGTTATCAGGCTTGTTTCAGCTTGTGTTGCTTCATATTCTATTTATTATTATTGCTAATACATTAATGAGGTCAACTGATTGTAAAGCACATTAGACAACGTTAAAACTTTCATCAAGGTGTACAGTCTTTGATAATGGCATTTTTAATAAAATTATTTTTCAAAAAACTTCTTATAAGCAGCTTTACTTGTTAGTGCCTTATAGATTTATATAATATAATGTATATTTGTTTCTCTTTATAGTAAATTTGTTATCAGCATGACAGATACCCTTTAAATGAGTGGGTTTTTCTATCTCATTTTAGCAAACAACTAATGTAATGTATTCTTTATTGCTCATGTTGTTCAATAGGTCTTTCTGTGATGGTTGAAACGTGCTAATACTCCACTGTCTGATATGGTAGCCATTAGCCACATAAGGCTACTGAGTATTTGAAATGCAGCTAGCATAACTGAGGAACTGACTTTTAAATTTTATTTAAGTTTACTTACTTAAATTTAAATTAGTATGTGTGACTATTGATTACCATGTTGGACAGCAGAACTGTAAACTTTTTGAAATATATTGTCACCAGTGCCACTTATTATTGTCTTGATGACTTCCATAAACATATTAAATTTTAAATCATCAACCATATGGCATATTGTTTAATACTGTTATACAATACGTACCTTCCCTTTCATTTGTTAAATGGGCCTAGTTTTAAAGGGATTAATAGGTTATTTTCAATCTAGCACACTGACTTTATATAGGTCCTCTTTCTCCAACTCACTTTCACATTGTTTATCTTGCTATGAAATATAAGAAATATGGAAAGTCATCTTAAATATATATTATTAAGTATGTATCATTTTATTTATAACCATTGAAATTCATCTGTTCTATTTTAAGGCAAATAATATATATATGTATGTTTTATCAAAATTAGTCATTCTAGATATAGCCATAAATTGCCTTTTGAGAATTACTGCAGAAGCAAAGACAGGGACTTAACCTTGTATGATAACATAAACATTTGGATGAGGGGATGACACTCAGAACTCAGTAACTGGCTGAAAGAGTCATGTTTTTCTTCAACAAATATTTGAGTTAAATATTTTGAAGTTTTATTTGACATATCCAGATAGTCACAGTCCATATCTTTCTCTCTGAATAATATTTGGATAACGATTCTAAGCATGACTTTTAATTTGGTATACAACATGCTTTTGAAAACTGATATCTGAATGAAAATTGAGTCTTAAATGTCAATATTTTGTACCTACCAGAAAGCTGGCAGACTTTATGAAATACTCTATGAGTGTCTCTAAAGTAAGAACTTTTCATGAATTTCATTTGTATTGTTTAAACTTTTATTGGGACACTCATCAGAATTATCACTTTACTGATTTCAATAATATTAGAAGATAGTAATTCATTTCCTTGAGTTTCTAGAGTCAGGAAAACATGACATGTAAAAACACTATTTCTGTTGTCTCATATACATTTTGTCAATGTAAATCTTACAAAAGTTGAATTTGTATCAGAATTTAGAAATACCATCTCTTTAAGTTTCTTTAGAGGTGAATAAATAAAAAGAGATTTGTCTTGACAATCCAGACTCTTTTTTGGTTCCATATGAACTTTAAAATAGTTGTTTTTTTTTCCAATTCTGTGAAGAAAGTCATTAGTAGCTTAATAGGGATGGCATTGAATCTATAAATTACCTTGGGCAGTATGGCCATTTTCACAATATTGATTCTTCCTATCCATGAGCATGGGATGTTCTTCCAATTCTTTGTGTCCTCTTTTGTTTCATTGAGCAGTGGTTTGTAGCTCTCCTTGAAGAGGTACTTCACATCCCTTGTAAGTTGGATTCCTAGGTATTTTATTCCCTTTAAAGCAATTGTGAATGGGAGTTCACTCATGATTTGGCTCTCTGTTTATCTGTTATTGGTGTATAAGAATGCTTGTGATTTTTTTCACATTGATTTTGTATCCTGAGACTTTGCTGAAGTTGCTTATTAGCTTAAGGAGATTTTGGGCTGAGATGGTAGAGGTTTCTAAATACACAATCATGTCATCTGTAAACAGGGACAATTTGACTTCCTCTTTGTCCAATTGAATGCCCTTTATTTCTAAGCCAAAAGAACAAAGCTGGAGGCATCATGCTACCTGACTTCAAACTATACTACAAGGCTACAGTAACCAAAACAGCATGGTACTGGTACCAAAACAGAGATATAGACCAATGGAACAGAACAGAGCCCTCAGAAATAATATCACACATCTACAACCATCTGATCTTTGACAAACCTGACAAAAACAAGAAATGGGGAAAGGATTCCCTATTTAATAAGTGGTACTGAGAAAACTGACTAGCCATAAGTAGAAAGCTGAAACTGGATCCCTTACTTACACCTTATACAAAAATTAATTCAAGATGGATTCAAAACTTAAATGTTAGACCTTAAACCATAAAAAAACCCTAGAAGAAAACCTAGGCAATACCATTCAGGACATAGGCATGGGCAAGGACTTCATGTCTAAAACACCAAAAGCAAATGCAACAAAAGCCAAAATTGACTAATGGGATCTAATTAAACTAAAGAGTTTCTGCACAGCAAAAGAAACTACCATCAGAGTGAACAGGCAACCTACAGAATGGGAGAAAATTTTTGCAGTCTCCTCTTATCTGACAAAGGGCTAATATCCAGAACCTACAAAGAACTCAAACAAATTTACAAGAAAAAAATCAAACAATCCCATCAAAAAGTGGGCAAAGGATATGAACAGACACTTCTCAAAATAAGATATTTATGCAGCCAACAGACAAATGAAAAAAGGCTCATCATCATCACTCGCCATCAGAGAAATGTGAATCAAAACCACAGTGAGATACCATCTCACACCAGTAAGAATGGCGATCTTTAAAAAGTCAGTAAATAACAGGTGCTGGAGAGGATGTGGAGAAACAGGAACACTTTTACACCATTGACGGGACTGTAAACTAGTTCAACCATTGTGGAAGACAGTGTGGCGATTCGTCAAGGATCTAGAACTAGAAATACCATTTTATCCAGCCATCCTATTACTGGGTATATACCAAAGGATTATAAATCATGTTGCTGTAAAGACACATGCACATGTATGTTTGTTTTGGCACTATTCACAATAGCAAAGACTTGGAACCAACCCAAATGTCCATCAGTGACAGACTGGATTAAGAAAATGTGGCACATATATACTATGGAATACTATGCAGCCATAAAAAAGGATGAGTTCATGTCCTCTGTAGGGACATGGATGCAACTGGAAACCACCATTCTCAGCAAATTATCACAAGAACAGAAAACCAAACACCACATGTTCTCATTCATAGATGGGAATTGAACAATGGGAACACTTGGACACAGAAAGGGGAACATCACACACCAGGGACTGTTGTGGGATGGGGAGAGACGGGAGGGATTGCATTAGGAGATATACCTAATGTAAATGATGAGTTAATGGGTACAGCACACCAACATGGCACATGTATACATATGTAACAAACCTGCACATTGTGCACATGTACCCTAGAACATAAAGTATAATTTAAGAAAAAAAAGAGGTTAGTCATCAATTAAGTTGCAAATGCTTTGTAAACAGTAGATGATAGATGTCTCTTTTTCAATCCATAAAAAGATGTCCTATGTGCATTTAAATATTTCTATAATTAAACAAGAAAGAACCCTGCATTTAGTGGCTACTACATATTTTATTTTGTTTACTTGATTCTTTAGCTCAGGAGTAAATATTTGCTTTAATTATTCTTTTGTATTCTTAGCAATGAGTTGACATCAACTCTCATGAAGGCCCACTTCTATTTTATTTGTATATTTGTTTTTTTGCTTTTTTCTTCAAACCCTGTTTCCAAACTTCTCCATGATAATCTATACCCTTTTACTGATACATGCCCTTGTTAAATGTTAATATATAAGATTTATTTTTAATTTGTTTTTGGTGCATGCATTTTTATTCTAAAGTTATATTGTGCTATCGATATACTTTTTCTTTACCTCATGGTACTATACTTTTAAGATTTAAACATCAATTGTATAATCTTCTTATACATTACTTTTAACAAGTGAATATTATTTCATAGGGTAAATCTATCTACTTTTTTTTTTTTTTTAATCAATTTCTCTACTGCTGGAAACCAGTTTTCCCTAACTGCCTGTTACTACAATCAATGAAATTTTTTTTAAAGGACATCAGGGAGAATTTTTCTCAGAAATAGATCATAAGTTTAACATGGTTGCAAAAGTCTATATGTTTACAAGTATGCATATAAATTTCTGTGCTGTCATATCCCACTTATTGGCCTTATCTGCCTTTTTAATTATTGCCAGTTTGAGGGCTGAGCCAACTGAGGTCGGATTTGAGCAGCATTTAGATTTTCTTGTTGCTATTACAACCCCTCACAGCACTACAGACTTTAAATGTTTCTAGAGTTATCTTGTAATGTGTATAGGGCCTAATTCACAAGTGAGTTGTTCTTAATGTTTGATCCAACCTCAGCTTTAGAGTCTTTTCTTTGCCATTCTTCCTTACAGAACATTTTTCTCCTTTCTAACTTCCCCAAGAATAGATTACTGTTACTTGTTATTTTACTCTGTGGTAGCCTGGAGTTGGTATAGAGTGGAGGAAGAGGACATATTCTTCCTGTTTTACCTTCAGTCTCTTGCTTTTCCCCTCCACCTCTTGCGGTAGGAGACTTTTGACGTTCTGGGACAAGAGCCTTCCCACACCCTACTGGGTCTTCATTTGTGCCCGATGGGTGAGGAGTTTGTTGCCTTTTCCCAAATAGCTTAAATCTTTTGTTTCATAGGGAATATAGGAGACAAGAGTCCAAGCGGGTCTTCGTGCCTTTTCTCATATAGCTGCTGATCTGCTTCCCCTGGACTCCTCCGTGAGAGGGGGACTTCAACCCAACTTCTACTCTATCTTGTGAAAGAAAGCCTGGTGATATTCATGAATAAAAGACTACAAATGGGAATAAATTTCTCTTGTGTCTGTGAATTCCAGGAATATCAGACCTGTTTAGCTTTTAGAAATTAATTGCAAATTTTAGCTTCATTCTTCTCACTGACCTCCATAATATATGGTGTTTGATATCTGCCCCAGGCAATACTCATGTCATCTCTCCTTTGAAGAGATCTATTTTTTCAGGTTTCTTAGTTTTATAGGAATCTTAGCTTTCTAATGGGATTTTTTTAATAACCTTTGTGTTTTGTGCATTATCTCGCTTATTTTGTTGTAAATGTGGAAGCTATACCATTTTAAGCTTCCTGCAACGTAAGCAGAAGCTGAAAGTTTATCAAGGTTAACTGTATTTTGTTTCACATTCTGCGAGTAATTTTTCCAAGTATTGCACAAAACACATTTCACCTCTTCCCCATTCATTAGGCATTCTAAATGTACCAAACATCAAGTCCTTATATAATCATACATCTCTGAGTCTTCTATTTTAATTTCGTGACATATGTCACATGTGTTCTTAAACAATACCAAAATATTTGTATCACTATAACGTCAGAGAATGTCTTTATATGTAATAGGGAAAATATCATTCTTTGCTCTTAAATTTGACATAAATTAAAATAAAGATGAGATTTTTCAAAATTCTGACCTCTTAATTTCTTGATCTATTTTGTTTCAACTGTTCCTTTCTGCATGCTTCCTAGTAATTCACCCCTATGGTCCTAATTCAGACATTACCATTGCCAGTAAATATAACCCCTCAGATAATTTATTTCAAATATCCATTTCTGTGGCCACTACCTCTTCACTTTTCTTCTCACTTCTTCTAGTAACCCAATTCTAACTACTCCTTGACCCCACTGAGACATATAGTTAGCTAATACTACCAATTGCCATTCTCAGTCTTTCAATGATTTATTCATCAACAAATATTTAGTATGCATTTACTTCGTGTGAAGTATTTTCTAGTCAATGAAGATAAAATAGTAAACAAAACAGATACAAATGTATACCACTCACGAGTAAGTTGAAATAATTGATGTTTTATACAGTGAAAAAAGTTAAAGTAAAAAATAAAATAAAGAAGGGGGCAAAAACTGGAAAAATTCCCTTTAAAAACTGGCACAAGACAGGGATGCCCTCTCTCACCACTCCTATTCAACATAGTGTTGGAAGTTCTGGCTAGGGCAATTAGGCAAGAGAAAGAAATCAAGGGTATTCAGTTAGGAAAAGAAGAAGTCAAACTGTCCCTGTTTGCAGATGACATGATTGTATATTTAGAAAACCCCATTGTCTCAGCCCAAAATCTCCTTAAGCTGATAAGCAACTTCAGCAAAGTCTCAGGATACAAAATTAATGTGCAAAAATCACAAGCATTCTTATACACCAGTAACAGACAAACAGAGAGCCAAATCAGGAATGAACTTCCATTCACAATTGCTTCAAAGAGAATCAAATACCTAGGAATCCAACTTCCAAGGGATGTAAAGGACCTCTTCAAGGAGAACTACAAACCACTGCTCAGTGAAATCAAAGAGGACACAAACAAATGGAAGAACATACCATGCTCATGGATAGGAAGAATCAATATCGTGAAAATGGCCATACTGCCCAAGGTAATTTATAGATTCAATGCCATCCCCATCAAGCTACCAATGAGTTTCTTCACAGAATTGGAAAAAACTGCTTTAAAGTTCATATGGAACCAAAAAAGAGCCCGCATCTCCAAGACAATACTAAGTCAAAAGAACAAAGCTGGAGGCATCACTCTACCTGACTTCAAACTATACTACAAGGCTACAGTAACCAAAACAGCATGGTACTGGTACCAAAACAGAGATATAGACCAATGGAACAGAACAGAGTCCTCAGAAATAATACCACACATCTATAGCCATCTGATCTTTGACAAACCTGAGAGAAACAAGAAATGGGGAAAGGATTCCCTATTTAATAAATGGTGCTGGGAAAATTGGCTAGCCATAAGTAGAAAGCTGAAACTGGATCCTTTCCTTACTCCTTATACGAAAATTAATTCAAGATGGATTAGAGACTTAAATGTTAGACCTAATACCATAAAAATCCTAGAGGAAAACCTAGGTAGTACCATTCAGGACATAGGCATGGGCAAAGACTTCATGTCTAAAACACCAAAAACAACAGCAGCAAAAGCCAAAATTGACAAATGGGATCTCATTAAATTAAAGAGCTTCTGCACAGCAAAAGAAACTACCATCAGAGTGAACAGGCAACCTACAGAATGGGAGAAAATTTTTGCAATCTACTCATCTGACAAAGGGCTAATATCCAGAACCTACAAAGAACTCAAACAAATTTACAAGAAATAAACAAACAACCCCATCAAAAAGTGGGCAAAGGATATGAACAGACATTTCTCAAAAGAAGACATTCATACAGCCAACAGACACATGAAAAAATGCTCATCATCACTGGCCATCAGAGAAATGCAAATCAAAACCACAATGAGATACCATCTCACACCAGTTAGAATGGTGATCATTAAAAAGTCAGGAAACAACAGGTGCTGGAGAGGATGTGGAGAAATAGGAACACTTTTACACTGTTGGTGGGATTGTAAACTAGTTCAACCATTATGGAAAACAGTATGGCGATTCCTCAAGGATCTAGAACTAGATGTACCATATGACCCAGCCATCCCATTACTGGGTATATACCCAAAGGATTATAAATTATGCTGCTATAAAGACACATGCACACGTATGTTTATTGTGGCACTATTCACAATAGCAAAGACTTGGAATCAACCCAAATGTCCATCAGTGACAGATTGGATTAAGAAAATGTGGCACATATACACCATGGAATACTATGCAGCCATCAAAAAGGATGAGTTTGCGTCCTTTGTAGGGACATGGATGCAGCTGGAAACCATCATTCTTAGCAAACTATCACAAGAACAGAAAACCAAACACCGCATGTTCTCACTCATAGGTGGGAACTGATCAATGAGATCACTTGGACTCAGGAAGGGGAACATCACACACAGGGGCCTATCATGGGGAGGGGGGAAGGGGGAGGGATTGCATTGGGAGTTATACCTGATGTAAATGATGAGTTGATGGGTGCAGCACACCAACATGGCACAAGTATACATATGTAACAAACCTGCACGTTATGCACATGTACCCTACAACTTAAAGTACAATAATAATAAATAAATTAAAAAAAAAAAAGAAGGGGAAATAGAAAAGTTAAGAAGTTAAGTGAAATTGTATATATAGTGACATAAGAAAGCCTCACTGAGAAAAAAAAAAAAAACTATTTAATAGTTTTACTGATAAATAATTGCCTGCAATATTCTACACATATTTAATGTATATTATTTTTGTCATATGAATATACTCATAAAATCACATGAGTATCACACTCTAGATAATAAGGACATTTCACATCACTAATTATTTATCCATGCCTCTTTGTAATTTATCCCTCCCATTTTATACCTCTCATCCCCAATAATTCACTGAGCTCTTGATCTCCTGTCTTTCTGTATTTATTAGTTTTATATATTTCTTGAATTTGTATAATTGGTTTAAGTGGTATTGATTGATTATCTTACATTTTAAACTCAGCATAATTATGTTAAAGTTGATTCATGTTGTTGCATGTATCATCAGTTCATTTATATTTAAGGATGAATAATATTCCATGGCATAGAATGGTGTATAGTTTGTTAAACTTTATCTCTTGAAGAGTACCTTTTTTCCTCCCAAATTGTGGCTTCTAAAACTAAATCTACTGTGAAAATTCATGGACTAGTCATGCACACACACTCTCATTTCCTTTTGGTAATTGCCCAGTAGTGTAATGGCTGGGTCATATGATGGATACATATTTAACTTTTTGAAAAACTAATACTTTTTTCAAAAATGATTATATCGTGTTTCCAACAGCAGTTGTTTCATATCAACTGAAGAGCTTGTTTGGCCAGTCTCTAAAATTTAACCATTCTATTGGATGAATAGTGGTATTTCACCGTGATTTCAATTTCATTTTCTCAAATATTAATAATGTGAAATATATTTCCATGTGCTTATTTTCTATCTCTGTAAATGTCTTTGCAAAATGCCATTTAAAAATCTTAGCAACTTTGGCTGGGCACAGTGGCTCATGCCTGTAATCCTAGCACTTCGGGAGGTCGAAGTGAGCAGATCACTTGAGTTCAGGAGTTTGAAACCAGCCTGGATAAAATAGCAAAACCCCACCTCTACAGAAAATACAAAATTTAGCTGGGCACAGAAGCACATGCTTGTAGTCCCAGCTATTCAGGAGGCTGAGATGGGAGGATCACTGGAACCTGAGAAGTAGAAGTTGCAGCGAGCTGAGATCATATCACTGCACTCCAGCATGGGCAACAGAGTGAAACTCTAAAAAAAAAACTTGGTCAATTTTAAAACATTTGGTCTACTTATTAAATTATAGAAGTTATATAGTCTAGGTATAAGTGCATATAAAGACATATGTGCTATATATATTTTATTCCAGTACATGGCTTGAGTTTTATTTTTATACAAATATAAGAAATAAAACTGTCCTTTGAAAAAAAATTTTGATTAATTGATTTTTATAGATTGTATTTTTTGTGTATATTTAAGAAATATTTTCTTATACTGAGGTCATTCAGATTTTCTTTTATGCTTTCTTCTTATATAGGAATAGTCAAGTTTTTTATTAAAGGACTGGATAGTAAATACGTTAGGCCTACAGGCCATATGAATTTTGTTCCAAATACTCAAATCGGTTGGGATAGCATAAGAACAATTATAAATAATTTCCAAATGAATGGAAGTGATTATGTTAGAATAAATATGTAGAAAAGTAGGCAGCTAGCCTATATATCATAGTTTGCTGACCCTTACTCTGAAAGTATTGTAATGCTAGCTCTTATACTTACACATATGACTAATTTTGAATTAATTTTGTGTTTGTTGTGAAGTAGGTCCAACTTTTTGTTGTGTTTGTGAATGTGTGTATTTTGGGATATTTCTATCCAATTTTTTAATTGCTTTATTTGAAAAGATTATTATTTTCCTATTGAATTGATATATTTGTGAAAAATCAATTGACTATATGTTTGGAACTATTTCTACATTCTTTATTCTATTTCAGTCATGATATATCAGTCTTCGTGTTAACAACACAATACAGATTATGGGTTTATATTGCTGAAATAAGGTGGTTATAAATTCTCCAACTTTTTAAAGAATTTTTTTCATATTTGTTTTGTTGTCCTAGATTGTTCATTTTTATATGAAATTTAAAATTACATTAGCATTTTGTCTAATGTTTTGTGAAAATTTTGACTTGTTCAGAATAGACATATTAATAATATTGAGATTTTTCTAACTTTAAGAGAAATGAGAAATATTTAAGAATAGACATACTAACAGTTGAATTTAAAAAGAATAGTTATATTTAAGAAGAATAGATATATTAACAATATTGAATTTTTTCTTATTTCACTTTTGATTTTCTCTTTGATCAATCAATGACCTATTAGAAGTGTGCTGTTTGCTTTCCAAATAGTAATTTTACATATATGGCTTTTTATTTGTATATCTTTTTATATTTTAAAATATAAATTTGCCTTTATACTCTTTTAAATAATGGGTGTGTTGCTGTAGTTACATATTTAAACATTCACAATCTAGTTATATATAAAATATAGAAATCTTGCAACCATGTAGGTCTTTATAGGTACACACTCCCCATTTTTTGTTGCAGTTATCATATTAATTTTATTTACACACATTGAAACCTTCCTGAGGCAATATTTTAATATTTGCTTTACACAGCCATTTGCCTGTTGTAAAGGACTTTAAGGAAAAAAAAAATGATTCCGTTAGATTCCTCAATATTTGTTATATTCAGTGTTCTTCATTCATTACTGAACACCCAAGTGTACCTTTGGTATTATTTCCATTTAACCTGAGGAAACCCTTTGTAACATTTCTTTTAGTATTGGTCTGCTAGTCACACATTTTATTTTATGTAAAGTAAGTTCTGATTTTGTTTCTCCTCTTTAAGAATATTTTTGCTAACTGTAGAAAGCCAGGATTCTTATTTTTCCTTGTAATACTTTAAAGATCCTGCTTCACCCTTTTCTAGTCTTCGTGTTTTTTATTAGAAATTTTCAGTCATTCAAATAATTGTCTTCATTTTCTCAATGTGTTGATTTATTCTGGCTGATTGCAATCTATTTTATTCATCTTTGGTGTTTAGCAATTTGATAATTTTATAACAATGTACAGTTTCCTTTACATTTATCCTACCTTATTTTACTGAATATTTTTTATTTTTTTAAATTATAAGTTCTAGGGTACATGTGCACAACGTGCAGGTTTGTTACATATGTATAAACTTCTTGAGCGTATACATTTATATATTTCACCAAAAGTGAAAAAATGTTGATGCATACACAAGTATCAATAGCCAAATCGAACAAATGGAAGAAAGAATATCAGAGTTTGAAGACCACCTTGCTGAAATAAGGCATGTAGTCAAGACTAAAGAAAAATCAATGAAAATAAATGAACAAAGCTTCCAAAAAAATATGGGACTTCATTAAAAGACTGAACCTACAACTGCTTGGAGTACCAGATGAGAAGGGGAGAATGGAAATGAGCTGGAAAACACACTTCAGGATATTATCCAGAAGAACTTACCCAACCTACCAAGACAGACCAACATGCAAATTCAGGAAATACAGAGAACATCGTTAAGATACTCCACAAGAAGGTCAACCCCAAGACACATAATAATCACGTTCTCCAAGGTTGAAATGAAGGAAAAACTGTTAAGGGCAGCCAGAGAGAAAGGCCAGGTCACCTACAAAGGGAAGCCCATCAGATTAACAGCAGTCTTTTCACCAGAAACTCCACAAGCTAGAAGAGATTAGGGACCAATATGCAACATTTTTAAAGAAAACATTTTTCAACGTAGAATTTCATATACAGCCAAACTAAGCTTCGTAAGCAAAAGAGAAATAAAATCCTTTCCAGACAAGCAAATGCTGAGGATTTTATTACCACCAGGCTTGCTCTGAAAGAGCTCCTGAAGAAGCACTATACGTGGAAAGGAAAAGTGGGTAACTACCATTGCTGGGTTAAATTCACACATAACAATACTAACCTTAAATGTAAATTGGCTAAATGCCCCAGTTAAAAGACACAGACTGGCAAATTGGATAGAGAGTCAAGACTCATTGGCGTGCTATATTCAGGAGACTCATCTCAGGTACAAAGACACACTCAAAATAAAGGGATTAAAAACATTTACCAAGCAAACGGAAACCGAAAAAAAAAAAAAAAAGGCAGCGGTGGCAATTCTAGCCTCTGACATAACAGCCTTTAAACCTACAAATATCAAAAAAAGACAAAGAAAGGCATTACGTAATGGTAAAGGGAACAATTCAACAAGAAGAGCTAACAATTCTAAATATATATGCACCCAATACAGAAGCACCCAGATTCATAAAACAAGTTCTTAGAGACCTACAAAGAGACTTAGACTCCAACACAATAATAGTGCGAGATTTTAACACCCTACTGTCAGTATTAGACAGATCAATGAGACCAAAAATTAACAAAAATATTCAGGACTTGAACTCACCTCTGGATCAAGTAGACCTGGTAGATGTCTACAGAACTCTCTATCCCAAATCAACAGAATATACATTCTTCTCAGTGCCACATAGCACTTATTCTAAAAATCGACCACAAAATTGGAAGTAAAACCCTTCTCAACAAATGCAAAAGAACTGAAATCATAACAAATAGTCTATCAGACCACAATGCAATCAAATTAGAAATCAAGATTAAGAAATTCACTCAAAACCAAACAATTACATGGAAATCAAACAACCTGCTCCTGAATGATTCATGGGTAAATAATTAAATTAAGGCAGGAATCAAGAACTTCTATGACACCAATGAGAACAAAGAGACAACATATCAGATTATCTGGGACATAACTAAAGCAGTGATAAGAGGGAAATTTATACCAATTAATGCCCATGTCGGAAACTTTTAAAGACCTCAAACCAACACCCTAACATCACAATTAAAGAACTAGAGAAGCAAGAACAAACTAATGTAAAAGCTAGCTGAAGACGAGAAATAACTAAGATCCGAGAATTGAAGGAGATAGAGACCACACACACACACACACAAAAAACTCAAAGTTAATGAATCCAGGAGCTGTATTTTTTTTTTTTTAAATCAGCCAAACATATAGACTGCCAGCTAGATTAATAAAGAAGAAAGGAGAGGAAAATCAAATAGATACAGTAAAACATGATAAAAGAGATATTGCCACTGACCCCACAGAAATAAAAACTGCCACCAGAAGATACTATAAACACCTCTATGCAAATAAACTAGAAAATCTAGAAGAAATTGATAAATTCCTGGAAATATACACCCTCCCAAACTAAACCAGGAAGAAGTTGAATCCCTGAGTAGACCAATAACAAGTTCTGAAATTGAGGCAGTAATTAATAGCCTGCCAACCAAAAAAAAAAAAAAAAAAAGCCCAAGACCTGATGGATTCACAGCTAAATTCTACTGGAAATACAAAGAGTAGGTGGTACGATTTCTTCTGAAACTATTCCAAAGAGTTGAAAAGAAGGGACTCCTGCCTAACTCGTGATGAAGCCAGCATCATCTCGATACCAAAACCGGGAAGAGACAGAACAAAGAAAAAGAATTTCAGGCCAATATCCCTGATGAACATCGATGTGAAAATCCTCAGTAAAATACTGGCAAAATGAATCCAGAAGCACATCAAAAAACTTATCCACCATGATAAGTTAGCTTCATCCCTGGGATGCAAGTCTGGATCAACATATGCAAATCAAGAAATGTAATCCATCACATAAAGAGAATGAAAGACAAAAATCACGTGATTACTTCAGCAGATGCAAAAAAGCCTTTTGACAAGATTCAACATCCCTCATGTTAAAAACTCTCAACAAACTAGGAATTGACAGAACATATCTCAAAATAATAAGAACTATTTATGACAAACTCACAGTCAATATCATATTGAATGAGCAGAGTTGGAAGCATTCTCTTTGAAAACCAGTACAAGATAAGGATGTCTTCTCTCACCACTTCTAGTTGACATAGTATTGGAAGTTCTGGCCAGGGCAATCAGGTAAGATAAAGAAATAAAGAGTATTCAAATAGGAGGAGAGGAAGTCAAATTGTCTCTGTTTACAGATGACGTTATTGTATATTTAGGAAACCCCATCATCTCAAGCCAAAAGCTCCTTTATCTGATAAGCAACTTCAGCAAAGTCTCAGGATACAAAATCAATGTGCAAAAATCACAAGCATTCCTTCACACCAACAATAGACAATCAGGGAGGCAAATTATAAATTAACTCCCACTCATAATTACTACAAAGAGAATAAAATACTTAGGAACACAGCTAACAAGAGACATGAAGGACCTCTTCAAAGAGAACTACAAACCATTGCTCAAGGAAATAAGAGAGGACAGACGGAAACGGAACAACATCCCATCCTTATAGATAGGAAGAATCAATATAGATTCAATGTTATTCCATAAAACTACCATTGACATTTTTCACAGAATTAGAAAAAAAAAAAAAAAACTATTTTAAATTTCATTTGTAATCAAAGACAACCCCTTATAGCCAAGACAATTCCAAGCAAAAAGAACAAAGCTGAAGACATCACGCTACCTGACTTCAAACTATACTGCAAGGCTACAGTAACCAAAAACAGCATGGTACTGGTTCTTTACCTGATGGGATTACCCATTTTATTTCTAAAGGGTTAGTTAATTAATAGTCAGTTTCCTTAATCCTCCCCATGAGAATGGGTAATACTAAATGATACCCTAAGGAATCTCCTGTGTTCGGGCCGGGCGCGGTGGCTCAAGCCTGTAATCCCAGCACTTTGGGAGGCCGAGACTGGCGGATCACGAGGTAAGGAGATCGAGACCATCCTGGCTAACACAGTGAAACCCCGTCTCTACTAAAAAAAAAATACAAAAAAATAGCCGGGCGAGGTGGCGGGCGCCTGTAGTCCCGGCTACTCGGGAGGCTGAGGCAGGAGAATGGCGTAAACCCGGGAGGCGGAGCTTGCAGTGAGCCGAGATCCGGCCACTGCACTCCAGCCTGGGCGATAGAGCGAGACTCCGTCTCAAAAAAAAAAAAAAAAAAAAAAAAAAAAGGAATCTCCTGTGTTCCAAACACAGTCTTCTTTACCTTTATTGTTGAATTCCTTACCTTTACTGTGGAATTTCCCCTTAGTAGTCAGTTCTAATTACCCCAGCCAGTACAGTAACTCCCTTCTTAGCCCATTGATTCAGAGATGCGAGCAGCAATCTTAACTTTCAGCTCAATGGAATAGTTGTTTTGTTTCCTTAAGGAAGTATTTCTGCTTTGGAAAAAGGTCTCTAGGCCAACAAAGCATAAAGTCACAGGAACAGAAAGCAAAAATGTTGCTAGTTTGTTGTTAGAGTTAATAGTATGTAGTGAGGGTGCCATGCACCTGCCTTTATTTCTGTACCAATAAATCCTAGTCATGGGGGAAACAGCACTATATGTTAGAGGCTACCTCAGAGCATCTCTCTGCCTCAGAGAACCTTGTTCGAGACCTGTAAGATATTGACACTAGGTGATATTGTAACTGAGTCTTCAAAAGATCATTTGACCATTGTATTGTCAGATGCTTCAGGATGCTATGGAACATTCTAAAAACCTGTGAATTCTATAAACATGAGCCCATTGTTGCACTCTGTTTGCTGTAAAATGAGTTCTTTGGTCAGAAGCAATGCCATGTGGAATAGCATAATGGTGGACATGACATTTTCTAAGTCCATGACTGATAATGTTGACAAAAACATTGTGTGCAAGGCAGATAAATCTGTGCCAAGGTATATATTCCAGTAAAAAAAAAAAAAAAAAACTTTCTATGATGGAAGCAGTCCAGTAGAATCAAACCACCACTAGACACCTGGCTGATTACCCCATGTGATTGCATCATATCAGGGGTCAGTGTTGCTCTCTGCTGCTGGCAGATTGACCACTTAGAAGTAGTTGTGGCAAGCTCAACCTTGGTGAGTAAAAATCCATGTTGCTGAGCCCATGTATAACTTTCATACTTGCCAACATGGTCTGTTTGTTCATGAACTCACTGGGAAATGACAAGAGAGGCTAGGGAAAGAGACTTACTGGTATTCATACAATAGATCATCCTATGCACCTGATTATTAAAGTCTCCCTCTGCTAAGATCACCTTTGCCTGAACATTCATGTGGGAATTCACATGGGTGAGGGATTCAAGTGGAATGTGAAATTGTTTTTCATTGTAGCTTTTGCCCATTCAGAGGTCTATGCACGTATCTGTTCCCTGAATTTGCTTGTCAACAATTTTCCCACCATGTCCCTTCCAAGTCCAACTGTTCAGCCAACTATTGCCAGTCACAGACCATGAATTGGCATATAATTACATTTGGCCAAGCTCTTTACAAACAAAGTGAACAACCAGGTGCCATATTGAGAATTCTGCCCACTCAGAGGATTTTAGCTCACCATCATTTTTCAGGAATGTCCCAGAAAAGAGCTGCAGTGGTGCAACTGATTATTTTTATGTAGTGCTTGAACATCATGCAGAGCCATCTGTAAACCAGGCCTAAATCTTCTTTTCTTCTGTCATCCAATTATAAAGCATTCTCCATGAGCCCCTAGGTGGGAGTGGGGACTACGGGTGTATGGATCACTTTTTATGTAGCTTACATATTTATATCTTTAAGGCCTGCTGAGCCTAATCACATATATACCTTTCTACCTGATGATGAAATGTCAATGTGCACCCCAAATTTTATGGCTTTGTGGGTCATAATACCTAGTTCAAGCAGGGCAACTCAGGTTGCATGGTAATGTGGTGGCCTATGGATAAGTGTTCAGCCTCTATTAAGTCCCAGGAGCAGGCCCAGAATTCTGTCTCAAAAGCAGAATAGTTGCCCACAGAGGACTTCTGGGCTTTACTCCAAAATCCTAAGTGCCTTCAGTATGATTCACTTACAGGGGCTGCCAAAGGCTTTATACTGTATTTCTCCCTGCAACTGACACTTCAAGCATGGTTGGATCTGCAGGATCATATGGTCCAAATGGCAGGGCAGTTTGCACAGCCTTCTGACCTGTTAGAGAGCCTTCTTTTGTTCTGGACTCTATTCAAAATTAGCAGCTTTTCGGTCTATTCAATAAAAGAGCCAGAATAACACAATGAACTGAGGAGTTTGTTTACTCCAAAATCCAAATAGGCCCTTTAGGTGCTGTGTGTATTTTTTATTTGCTGGAAGGGCCAGATACAAATGCCATAAAAAAAAATAGTAATATTTTGACATGCTTCCCACATCTGGTCTGGAAATTTCAGTGAGATAAAAGGCCACTAAATTTTCATAGGATTGATTTTCCATCCTCTCCTACAAATGTCTGATCAATAACTCTAAAGTAGTTGCCTATTAGGATCAATCAGCATAATGCTATCAATGTATTGGACCAGTATAATATCTTCTGGAAGGGAAAAGTGAGAATCACCACTCCTGCATTTTTCAAGTCCTTTATGGTAACATTAATTTCTGTAATCCCTCTAGGAATGTGTTATTTCTTTTGTATTACTATTTTCCTAGGTATAAGCTGTTTAAGTATATTCCATTTGGCCTTTCTCACCATTATAGAGCCCACTATACAGGTCAAGAATTAATGTGTGAATCCTGTCTGGTACTGAGAATATCTATTGCAATTGTGCATTGCAGAACGTGGAAAATAACCACAGAATGGGTTCAGGAACCCACCGGGCCCACCGTGAGACAGATCTGAGCTAAAACTTCCTTGATGACCTGAATTCCTTAAGACCCTACTCTGACTAGTGGGCTACACTGATGTTTTGTGTCTCTTGAAATTCGTATCAGCTTAGAGCTATTGTCCAGTAGTCCCTGAAAGGTCTGATGATTTTATTTTACCCAATGCAGAATTAACCTGATAAAAGGCCATTAGCTCTTCTGGGGGAAGCTGGGAGAAAGGCTAACAGTATGAAATTTTTGGTGGTGTACTAGGACCCTTCCTTATGAATTTCTAGTTCACAGACTCTCCTTCATTTAGGTGGCTCCATGTCTGAAAACTGACATAAATCTTAGAATTGGTTTAGAGTCTCTGATTCTCTGATTTTACGCTTCAAGCTAGATTTTGTTCATTTGACATAGAACTTTTCTGCTTATGTAGATCAAGTGAGAGTTCAGTAGGCTTTCTAACTATTTTATTTCTAAAAACACCATGATTAACTAGCCATACATCTACATGAGTCACACTACTCTGACTGCTGCTTTGACTCTGCTGTCTATTACAGCAACCATGCCTAGATGCTTTTAGTAGTTGAGCGCTACCATTTAACTCCAGCCACCTGAGATCCAGTTATTCCCATGGCCTTTAGGTTTCCCAATACAGTTACTACAGTCCTAACTGTTGATCTGGCTTAAAAAGAAGAGTAATCATGGAGTTTTTTAAAGACTGTCAGTGCTCCCACAAATGTATTTCTATAGTAGACATGAATGGTATGTCTTCTGGACCCTCCCAGTCTGACAGAATAGATTGTATATGTTAAATTCACTCTCACACACCAGTCTCCCTAACCCTTTGCGTTCCTTCGTCAACATTAAACAAGGCAGGTCCAGATTTTTTAATTCACTCACCGTGGACCATATTTTGATCTATCATTCAGCTAGCCAAACAAGAGAAACTGAGAGAGCCTTTTCTTATTTCCTGAGCTGCAACATTAAATGAAGAATCACTGCTTCTTGAGCCCATATTAAAAAGTTTATCTAATCCAACTTAATGTTTCTTTCAGTATTCCACATGTTTAGTACCTCTGTTCCTACACAAGTTCCCTGGAGTTTTGACTGTATACATTGGAAAACTCAAATGATTATTTTGGAGAGTAGCACACCTCTGCATGAGTCACACTTTGTACCTCACCTTAGGGGCCTGCTAGGATTTAAGTCCAGTTACAGATCTAGAAGCAAAGAGGAGAAGAAGAAGTGGGTTCTGAGAAGAATCAGGGTCGTCTGGTTAAAATCGGTCTCAGAAGAAACCATTATATTTCCCCCAAGCAACAAAGGGTTAATCCCCTCAAATGAGAATGGAGAAACCACTATCCCAGAGGGTGAAGAGGTCTCTTTTACTGGCAAACAACACTCGTTGAATTTAGGGGTTTAAAGTCTGCAGCTCCACCAGTGTCTTTCCAAACATTTCCTTTCTAACTTACAGTACACTGTTCTTTACCAATCAATGCACTCACCTGTGAATCTGAGAACTCAACTTGTTATGTATTTCAGCCAGTTGCAGAATGAAACCTTGTGTTTTGTTTTCAGCAGTCTTAGCCTTCAACTACAGTCAATAATGGTCTCCTTCATGACACACATAGAAGCTCTCCAGTCATTTATGCATCACTTGAGCTAAAAATTCATATTCCTGTGCTCATCTTTATCTTTCACCACTTTTTCCACTGACATTAGGAAAAACCAGCCAACCTCATTATACTCACCAGTTTTCCAAAATTGTTCACAGCAACCCAGCTCCCAGTTTTTTATAAGTGGTTTATTAGGAGGATCCAATAAAATTATTTTGTATATTTCTATTGCCAGATTACACCATGGACGATCAGTGCTCTCTTTTACACTGGAAATAATTATTACCATATTTAAGTTTAATTCGATTAAGAAGCCAATTCCGTAAAACCAAAGGAAATTTGGAAAACTCTTACTTAAAATTCTTTTCCTCTGGGAACTCTCTCAGTACCAAAATCTATATCCATTTGGATTCTCCAAACAAAGCAAACTAACAGGAGATCTATTGATATCGATATATAAAATTTATAACAAATAATTGACTCATGTGGTTATATAGTCTAAGAATTCCCAAGATCTAATTTGGTAATCTGGGATCAAGAAGAGCCAATATTTATAGCTCCAGTTTGAGTCAAGATCTGCAAACTAGGAGAGTTGATAGTGTAAGTTGTAGTCCAAGTTCACATGTAGCAGAAGACCAATATTATAGTTTAAGACCATCTAGCAGAGAAAGTGAATTATCTCTTATCTTTTTTTTTTTCTAGGCCTTTATTTAATTAAATGAGGGCCACATACATTGGGTACGGCAATTTGCTTTACTCATTCTACAAACTCAAATGTTAATCTCAACCAGAAACACCCTCACCAACACACTCAGCATAATGTTTAATATTAATCATTGACAGTTACCAAGGAATTTTGTTTTGAATATGATTAATAAATTACTTAGTATTCTTGCTAGTAAGCAAGATAGTAAATTCTTGGAACAATGTTAATTGCAATGAATAATGCCCGACTAGGTTGGAAATTTTAATTAGATATTTCAAAATATTTTGGAAATCTTTAAGCTAATAATTTCAAGGCAATATGATAAATATGGTAAATTATTTGTATATAATTAAAAGGCTATTTTGTAATGACTTTGGATAAATGGTTCACATACCAACAATATTGTGAAATATCTTAAATTTTTCTCACTACATATTTCTATGATTAAAAGTACTAAATACTGAGACAACATTATGAGTAATTAGAACGTTAAACCTATAAATTATTACTAGTTTGTTTTAATCACAGTTAATTTAAATAGTTTTTAATTTACTAAAATGTATTGGTAAATATCAATAGAATTCAGGAAAGCCACAGATACTATTAAGAAACAGGGGGCTATTTATACACTGATATATTTGTATATAAGAAGAAATATCTATTTTAGTTTCTAATTATGAAAAGTTAATACATTTAAAATAGACACAATGTTATTAAAAACGTTAGTGACTCATGTAAAACACATAAAATTATTATTTGTTATAAATATAATGTTTATGAACAAATTTCCCTTACTATCATATTGATAAATTGTTATTAATGTGGTTCAGAATTTCAGATAATTAAACACATATTCTGAAAGTGAAAACTTTTCCTCTTATGTGAATGACTTAATATGAAGGTAGTTATAGAATGGCCATTGTTTTAAAACATGAAATCAAAACTGAAGTTCTCATAACATTTGTTAAAATGTTGTAGTGTCAGAAAAATAACATCCTCAAGCTAATATTTTCTCCATAATCTATTCTGTAGTCTGATAGCTATTAAAAGTATGCTTCAAGTATACAGAATACAGAGGAATTGCTATCAGATTAGGAATCAGAGACTCACATTCAAAAATCTCGAAATCTTCAGTGGTGTTAAATACATATAAAAATTAAAATAAAACAACAAACTCCCATATCCTATTGATATAATTTTAGAGGTAGTAGGAAAGTAATAAGAAACTATTACTTATTTCCTTTTTTTTTTTTTTTTCCCTGAGATGGAGTCTTCCTTTTTCATCCAGGATGGAGTGCAGTGGTGCAATCTTGGTCACTGCAACCTCTGCCTCCTGGGTTCAAGCGATTCTCATGCGTCTGTCTCCTGAGGAGCTGGGACTACAGGCACATACTACCACACTCAGCTAATTTTTTTTTTTTTTTTTTTTTTTCATAGAGACAGGGTTTCACCATGTTGGCCAGGCTGGTCTCAAACTCCTGACCTCAGGTGATCCGCCTTCCTCTGCCTCCCAAAATGTTGGGATTACAGGCATGAGCCATCCACCAGGTCACTCATATTCTATTATTCTTCTTCATCTTTTCCTGCCTATTGATAATGGGGAAACACATCACCACTTAAAACATTTGTACCATCTTGGCTCTCTGAATTTTCTTCTGTATCTTTGTTTCTTTTTAATCTCAGCCTCCTTTTCTGTTTTCTCAGGCTCCATCTATTTGATATTTCCTAGGATTCCTTGTGTTTTCTTCACAAACAAAGCCTCTCTATGTACTCACTCTTGTGAAAGAGTGATGGTCACAGGATCCTTGGGTGTCACTTTTCCAGCCAGAAACCTCTCTGGCTGGTGGCATCTTTTCCTGAGTTCTGCTTGGGCCCACTGGGCTCATTCTGCCAACTTTGCCTGGCAGGCTGTGCTCTGCACAGGCTACCAGCCTGGATCGCATGCCTGCCAAGGGCAAGCCAGGTGAGGAGCGGTGAGGGGTGTGTGAGCAAGCAAGCAAGTGGGGGTTCTGGCCACTGCACACAACCAGGCACACTGGATGTGGCAGGGCAGGCAGTTTCAGGCACTGGCATGGGCAACTCCAGGTGCCAGTATGGGTGCCAGCTCCCTGTGAGACTTCAATTGGACTAGGTGTACTGCTAGTGGAAGCATCTGGAAGCTTGGAGGAACCAGGAACTGCAGAGCCCCAGAGAGGGTGTTACAACCCTGGCTCAGGGAGTTTCCAGGTCTGGGCTCCCTGAAGGGCCATAGCTCTTCTATATTTCTCTCTCCTCTCCTTGTTGCCACAACATGGCGAGCAAGGAGATTGTTTAAGACCTCTTTGTGTTACAGCTCTTTCAGTCCTGTCATTCGACAGGTTCCAAGTTCCTGTCCCATGTCTAGGAAGAATTAGGTGCTATATTGAGTGACAGAACAGGGCAGAGGAGACCCACAAGATGAAGAGGTGTTTTATTCAACAACAACACGGGGCAGAGGAGAACTGCAGTGAGTAGCTCCTTTCTGCATGCAGGTCATTTTGTCAAGTGTCCAGCTCTCAGCAGAGAAGAGACAAACGACAAACAGTGGGTAGCTGCTATCCACAGGCAGGTCATACCATTGTCTGCCCAAGTCTGGCTGAGTCTGGGGCTGTTATGGGCTTCAGAGGGAAGGAAGTGCATGCTGATTGGATCATGGACACATAGAAAAAGCACCATATTTTCTCACTCTGGTCCATGGAGCTGGCAGCCCAGCCCCCAGGCCTCTCAGGCCATCCCTGGCCTGAAGGTGGGGTTTCACTGGAGACCTGCCCCTTTCTACCCAGGAGCCTTTCTGCCTTCTGACATCATTTCCCTGCCATCCACAGTGCCCACTGCACCCAGGCTGTTTCTGCTGAGAGGTGCCTGCAGGCATGCACAGACCTGCCCTTAGCGCCTCCTTGGCCTCCCTCCCATGCTTGCTGGTGCCCAAAGTCCAGAGGAGACTGAGGCAGCAGGGGACTGGGGTATCAGTGCTGCCCTAAGCATGTGCACACCTGGTCAGGTCATGACAGCACCCGGGGTCAGCCACAACTTTGCTCTAAAATTGGAGCTGGCCCTGGGAACAGGGAGAAGCCAGGCAGTGGCAGGAGGTACTTCCAAGCCTATGGGGGTTAGAGGCATTCCCAGCCCCTCAAGAGTGCAGAGATGCCAGGGTCTGCAGCTGTGCTGGGTTGCTGCAACTATGCCCGAGAGGATGGGGCTCCTGCCTTTACAACTTGGAAGAGGGCAGGGCTTCTACCTGTTCTTGGCTCCTGCCTTCTCTGTGGAGGGTACATCCCAAGCCATGCCTCCCCCACTGCAGCTTGCATCATGGCAGCAGCCACTCCAGATGGGCTGCTGCTGACATCATGATAACATTAAAGTTTATATATAAAACCCAGATCATATGTCTGCTGTATTATCTAAACATTAAAAATCATAAATAACTGATTAAAGGGATATGCCACAAGTACCTGAAAATCAATAGGTTTAAACTCATCATTTTGTTGTCTTCAAAAATTATCCTCCTTCATCCTCCATTCTGATTTACTTGTTGAGAATCATCTATAACTTTCTGTTTATCCATAATATGTAAGCATTCCTAAATGTTACAATTCTAATTTCTTAAAATATTTTTATCAATATACTTCTTCTTCTTCCCCACTGCTTAAGTTAGGCCCTATTACTTTTTGCAGGATTTTTGCTAAGTTACTATATTAAACTCACAATTTCAGCTTTGTAACAATTAGCCCATTTGGTATTCTCCAGTTATAATTCTTTCTGCAAATAAACAACAAATATGTTCTCTTTAATACTTACATCAAAACTTTTCATTCTATATGAGATTAATGTTGTAAGTTATAGTGATAATAATTGAACTATCATGCCCTATGATATGTAACGCAATATACAATAAGTCATCTCACAGTTATTTCATAATACATATATATATATATTTTTTTCTTTTTCTTCTTCTTCTTTTTTTTTTTTTTTTTTTTTTTTTTTTTGAGATGGGAGTCTCGCTCTGTCGTCCAGGCTGGAGTGCAGTGGTGCGATCTCGGCTCACTGCAAGCTCCGCCTCACGGGTTCACGCCATTCTCCTGCCTCAGCCTCCGGAGTAGCTGGGACTACAGGCGCCCGCCATCACGCCCGGCTAATTTTTTTTTTTTTTTTTTGTATTTTTTAGTAGAGACGGGGTTTCACCGTGTTAGCCAGGATGGTCTCGATCTGCTGACCTCGTGATCCGCCCGTCTTGGCCTCCCAAAGTGCTGGGATTACAGGCATGAGCCACCGCGCCCGGCCTTAAATATATTATTTTAATTTTAAACTTTGAAAATAAAATTTCAAATTCTAGAAATAACAGTACCTAAGTTATTGCTGCAGCTTAGCCACCATTTAGGCATGAGACTGTGTGAAAGTCAATCTTATAAATGTGAATGACTCCTTTTGAAAAACAAACAATCATTTTAGATGACCTCACCTATGTCTTTCAGCTCTTAAGATTTTGTGTTCTCTTTATGAAGAGATGGGAGTCTAATCACTTGCATTAGAAAAGAAAAGTCTATTAAATATCCCAGAAAAGTCACACTTAAACTCAATAATCAAATTACATTTATTTAAATGTTCAAGTATTTTTAGCTGATTTAATGTGACTATAGACTAAGAAAGAAATTCACCTTTTTTTATCATAATTGAACCACTGCAGCTTTTGTATTGGTGTTGCTTGGGTAGATGAATCTCATCTTTTCTCTACATCTATCCAGTAGAGAGCCCTGCTTCCGTATTAGCAAGCTAGATAAATTCAGTACTTTACTGTCTTCACTACCTAATATTTTAAATTCAGCATGTCTCCAATGGAATGAAACTAGATCACATATAAAATCAATCCTATTTGAACAATTTTACACTGTCATGCTTGAGAGTAACAAGAAATAACTGGAAAATGAATGTTATAATTCACTTTTCCCCTAGAAGATAATTTTAACACAATCACTTATGAATATCATTTAAAAAAACTTTCATTTAATCCTCAAGTTCTGTGGGTTAACTTCTGCTTTCCATGTTCGTATGCAAAGTGCAACACCATAATCATAGGAACTATAAACAGATAATTTGCAAATTCAAACACCAGGGATTCACAAATTATACCAGAACCAAAATGCAGTTTTTGCAAGGACCACTAGTATTTTAAACCTACTATCAGAAATAAAAATTGTTAAAATCTTTTTTTTTCTTTGTTTTGTTTTATTTTTCCTGTATAAGAAAAGACCCCAATATCAAGGTATAGAAGGAGATAGGAGGGGACATACCCTCTAGTATAAGGAAACAGGGTGGGAGGAGAAGGAGAAGCCTCAAATGGAAGGGTAGAAGGATAATGTTATTAAGGCAGCAAAATATTATCTGTAAAAAGTTTCAGGAGGTGTCTTCAGAGCCTCAGATATGAAGGCAGTGATTGCCTTCTCAGTAGGGTTCTCACCACTCAGGTGTCCAGAATAAGGGAAATGGAAGCTTCTATTCCTTCTGTGGCAGCCACTCCATTGCACACTCTGAGTCTTATGTAAATAAAAGTGCTCCAGAGCTGGGAAGGCAGAGATTTGCTTATGTAGGACAAAATAACATTTCCAGCAGCAGTTGTGCTCCATCTCAGGCACCACCGACTCTACTGGATGAGGCCCTCTGTGGAGAAAGTCTACATGCGGTAGAGACACATCTTAGGGCCCGTCATCCTATAGAGGCAGCCCAATCAGGTCAAAGATTTTGCCCAACTTTTCAGCTTTAGAGTTTCCACAGAAGAGAGGCTTTTGAGGAAACATCTCTGCGAAGACACATCCAACACTTCACAAGTCCACAGATGTTGCCTGTGTAGATTGCAGAAGAACCTCATGAGCACAGTACAAGAGGGTAACAACCACAGGTATAAACACCATCTGGTAGCTATAGATTCTAGCTAGACTAAATCAGCCAGCTTGACTGTGCCACCACTTGTCACTGGAATGTTCTCTGACTTCAGATATCAGTGAACAATGCAATGGAAATGAAGAAAATCTAGGTCTCTTTGAAACTTGTGCATCAGATCCTTGATGGTCTCAGCTGATTATATGATTTGGCTCTGTGTCCCCACCCAAATCTCATGTCAAACTGTAATCTCCATGTGTTGAAGGAGGGACCTGGTAGGAGGTGATCGTATTATGGGAGTGATTTCTAATGAAAACTCTAATGAGAGTAGAAGTGATCGTATTACAGGAGTGGTTTCTAATGAGAACTCTAATGTGAGTTCTCATTAGGAACTTGAAGGCCACAAAGTGGCCACTGTGGGGATCACAGTCATTTTACACTGACTCATGGGCACTAACACCAATTTCAGCCACTCATATTGAGAGGTGGTCATTCTCAGATCAGGGTAGATCCTGTCACCAGGCTGGGAGCTGTGAGGGCAGCCAGCATAAGGGCCCTGGAGCCAGTTCTTGTAGCACCATATGCCCAAGCTTTAATTATTTTTAATGGAAAAAGACAAAATATAAGTAGAGATAGAGTAAGAGAAAGAGAAAAATTAATTAGAATAGAAGAAAAAGGAAAGAAGATTTCCAGGTTTTAAATAAAATATGAAAGATCCATATGCCCTGCAAATAAAATAGCTTAACAGCAATCTGGAAGATTAAACTAGTTATAAAAAGAATCAAAATGGCATTGGGTGGTGAAAATACTTCTTCATTGTGGTCCAGTGAACCAGAATAACTCTAGATGAGAAGGATGACCTGAAGTGCCAAAATGTAAAGGAAAAAAGAAAAGTAAACCCAACAGAAAATCAGTTAAGGGCAGTTCATAGCTAAGAATGCTTGTTGTAAACTGGCATGCATAGAACTGAGTTAGCCTCAGTTGACTATTTCTTAACCTGTTTGCCAAGTGATTATCTCTAGTTCTACGGTCCTGGTGTATCTGTATTAATGCATCTGTGCCTAATGAATAATGAACCTTTTATGTGATATTCTACTACATATATACCAGAGATTGACTCACAATTAATTATTTCATTCAACTTGCTTTATTTGATTGGAGAATTAGTTTAAGCATTATAGCTTGGTTTCTTAACTGCGATTATTCCCTATGGTCATATATTTAAAAATAGGCTATTTTCATTTCCAATTCCTGTCTGTGTTAATTTATCTATACAGTCAATTCATTTAAGTAAATAGTGGAAAATGGCATAAAGTAGAGTGATATTAACTAAGGCATGCTACTCCTAAACCTTTCCTAATGATATCTATTTCTAGAATCATGAAGAAAATTTCAATGAAAAAGTCAACAGAAATAACTTCTCTGTAGTTGATTTGAAAAGTCACTTACAAAGTCCTTATAATCAAAATTTCACTCTATTAGTCTGTAGTAAAATTTTCTAAAAGTGAATTTTCTATTGTTTATTGTGTAAAATTAAAAATGACTATGGATTCTT
Organism: Macaca thibetana thibetana; assembly: GCF_024542745.1. Lineage (NCBI taxonomy): Eukaryota > Metazoa > Chordata > Mammalia > Primates > Cercopithecidae > Macaca > Macaca thibetana. Next base: position 104,612,538 of record NC_065578.1, on the reverse strand, counting down.
ACATTATGAGAAACAGTGGAAACCTATTACATTTTATTCAGACTTTTTTCCTTTATATGCCCAACTAAAAACCATCAACAAATGTATCTTATTAAAAATATGCTGTTTATGATATAAATGTTTAGGATATATATTTTCTAGCATTGAATTTTATTCTGCAATAGATCACTGCTGAACAAAAATGTTAGCCCAGTTTTTCCTAATTTTTTTGCTGAAGGAAAGTGGATATGTTTGGCCAACACCAGGTTCATAATAGTGATCACATCATGATTGACCTATGCCAATTAAGATTCTGATATTTTTTTCTTTTTGTTACTTGCTGCTGAAAGTAACTATAAAACCTGCAACCTATTTTTAACCAATGACATGTAAAAGGAAGTCTTCTAGAAAGACGAGGGTTATCTTGGAAAACTTTTGCCGTACCAGTCAAAGAAACTGATACAGTGGCACAACCAAACACATTTCACTCCCAACTTAAATGTAATGAGGCTTGAAATTTTAACATACATTTTACAAACACAAGTAATACAAAATGACGTCATTTGCAAAGATATTGTTGAGTTACTAAAACACTGTAAGTAGCCACCTATAGACTTCTTGATATTAAAAAATTAAGCTTTAATTAAGCATTATCAATTAAGTTTATTGTTCTAGTTGTCCAAAGAAGTGCTTTCTAATTTAATCACCAAAACTTGGCAGAAGTGTTAATACTACAGCACTGGCATTCAAATTTTTATGTATAAAAATGTATCGCGCATCTTATACGTACAAACCAAATACCTGGCTCCAAATTGTGGTTTAGGCTGTAGTTTCTATGAATCTCTCAGGGAGGTCTCAGATTCCATTAATCTCATATGTTCAATAAATGTACCATCTAAACAATTAATTTTCTATTATTTTTTTCGTTAGCTGACACACAACTAAACTGAAAAGAATTAATTTTTCAGATGTGTTTTCTGGAATAAGAAATGTCATATTTATTTTTATAGGTAAATGAAGAGAGGATGCCAAATGAATTGGTAAGCCAGATGTGCTCAATTCCACATATCCTGACTCTCCTTTTACAATTGTTTATTTTATGTAGTTTGAAGATGCCACCTGCTCTGAGGAAACTGGTAGATAATGAACACTAGAATTATCAGTGAATCAAATTGAGCAACCATCTTGCATTGTCTATGATGCTTGGAGAATATCCCCAGTTTACAATAAATCCACTCAATTAAACTGCTACTTTAAACATCAAAACAAATTTATGAACAAGTAGTGTGGGCTCATAGAAGCTTAGGCTATAAAGTTGGGAAAAGGCTGTATGAATCAGTGTTCATAAGCTGCATTTGATGTGTACGTGTTGTGTGCTCCTGTGTACAAATATGTGCACAGGCTCTTAGTTGTGTGTTATCCAGTTAGTAAATATTTTGCTTATTGTCTATTTGTTACTATTATTTCTGACATGACTATATTCTAGCTTAATTGAAAAAATTCAATACCTTGTCTAAATACTATGTTTCATTTGATTCAATTTTCTTTTAAAGATTTCCATTATTTGAATTAAACTTTCAATTGAATAGTCAGTTACACCAATTTTAATCTGAATATCTTTAATTTTTAACTTCCACAAGAGAATGTTTTTTGTAGATAAATATGTAAAATATACGGTAATATTTGACAATTTCACATGATTTTATACATGCTATATCGTTGAGAATAAATCATATAAAAATGTTAATAGATCAGCATCAATATTCTGACTCTCATGACATTTTAATCTGAATTAAAATAATACATATAAATTAAACACTAGATCAGACGAGACTGGGTGCGTTCAGGGTGGTATGGCAGTAGACTAGAAGAATTTAGCATTTTAAAGATTTAATTTTGACGAGTGCTCTCAAATACAAAAAGGCTTTGGATAACTAGAGACAGATTTAGTTAAAATGCTTTAAATTTTATTAAGTATATGTATTAATACTACAATACTTTATTCAATAAGCTTATATTTCTCAAGAGAAATGAAAAACACATTTATGTAACCTGAATAAACCTTGATTTCCAGTGAACAGATTATCAAAAATAAGTTTTAGAAAACCTTTTGTCATTGCACTTAGTCAAGACCTAGTGGCTGCTGTTTGCTGCACTAACTTTAGAGTAATTATAAAATAATAAGCTTGTATTGGTAATCTATATCTATCAAGAAGCTTGTTGATTTTAACTGAACAACAATGACAAAAAAAATATTTATTTCACTGGACTAAGCATTTATAATTAAATCACAGGACTAAAAAAAGATTAAACACTAATTAGGTGTAAATTATGGATCATAGAGTCTCCATTTTACTGAGTTAACATCAAGTTCTAACAGTATTTAGAAAGAATATTCGACAAAGGTATTTATTAATGAGTGGTCATATGCAGTGCACATCTTTCGCTGTTTGCTTTATTTCAGGAACACTTAGAGCCTCATTAGTATTTGAGTGTGAATTCTGAAATTCTTTTCAAAGAGCAAAATAAAAATATATTTCTGTGCTCTCATCCCATGTAGAAAAATATCTTGCAGAAAGTTAAGATCTTGTGATAGTTTTGTGGGTTTCCAAAGGACAAACCTTTATTCTTAAATCTTCTTATTAACATATATAATCATTGAGTTTATCCACTATATTTTCTAAACATCAGTGGAACAGAGGAACTGCCCATCTTCATCACTGTGTTCTTAATTTTACCAAGTTCTCAACATTATGCTCATAAAATTAAGCAAGAACCCCACAAATGGTTTTGCTTCCAGGATTTTCCTCTTCTAATATGTCACTCTTACTAATCCCTTATTGCTGCTTCTAAATTACAAATAGAATAATGTTAGACTCATGTTTAGGTTATGTCAGCAGAACCTTATCCTAAATAAAATTCTTATATGCTAAGTCTTCAGTGATTTGGACCCTGCTTATACCTCCATCCTTACCTCCTGGTGTGATGTGTGGTGTTTTTCAGTTGGAGAACTCATTTATGTTTCTTGAATGTATGACATTGTTCAGGAAAAGGAGTTCTGAGAAGTGACATAAGCATGAGGTATTTCATAGGAAATACATATAAGCTGGTGGACGTTCATCAATTTTACCAAGATACATGTTAATAACGTGCATTTTCTTACACTTTGAAGCATGCCATTCCCATGCCTTGCATTGCTCTTTATCTACCTCTTGAACTATCAGGCTTTTTGGGTTTTTTGTAGTTCATGAGCCAGTTTTTCAAAAAACGAGTTTGTAATGTCGCCAGTGTGGTTTGGCTGTCCCTAAATCATTAAATTATATTAACTTTATACTGTTATCTGTGTGTGTGTGATCCTCCAAATATTTTAATCCATATGTTTCTTTTCTACATTATATAGCTAGGGCCAAAATGAATTATTCTATTAATTATTATTGATGGTATTTAATCTATGCCCTAATGTATCTCAAGTATCAAAGTTAATCACTGTGTAGTTTTCATTTTTTAAACGTTGACAAATCTTGAATTTGAATTCTGGTATATTGTTCAAAGTATTTATGTAAGTTTATTTATACCATCTTTTTAGTGTTCTTTACAGACTTTTAATTCTGTTGCAATGTTCCTTTTCCATTATCTAATGTAGACAGCTTGCCTTTCCCCTTTTTTTCTTTTATAATTATTGTTAGGGTGTTCCATTAATTTCTTCACAAAGCTAAATCTGTTTGTGTGTGTGTGTGTGTGTGTGTGTGTATTTTAGGATGTTTTTCTTGTTCCATTGACTTTGCTCTCTTAATAATTTTTTTCTATTTTACATTTCTTGTTTGTTTCTTACGGTAATTTTTAACTTAATAAGACTGAAATTCAATAACATATTTTTACCTTTTTTTAGTATATGAATTCAAGACTATGTATTTCTTGTTAATGCACTGATTTGGTCACATTAACCAAATTTTGGTGTGCTGTTCAGTCATTAGTTTTCAGTTTCAAACACATCTACAATTTTGATTTCTTCCTTCAAAAGTGAGTTATATGGAAGTACTCTAGTTGCTTTAGGAATAAGGCTTTTAAAGTTACCTTTTCCTGTATTATTTCTATTGTGGTCATAGAACTATTCCAAATGATTTAAGTATTTTGAATTTTTTTGAGGCTCTCTTGCTTATTCTATCACATTTCCATACTGACATTACATTTTAACATGTAAACTTTCATTGTTTGGTGCAATGTACTGTCTATGTCAATTAGGTGATGTTTATTAACTTTGTTGTCCATGATATCCATGTCAGTAGATATTTTTCCTGTACCTTTTACATTAAAATATTTTATTAAAACCCACAAAATGATAGCAACTTTCTATTTCTTCTCTTTGTGCTGTCAATTTTTGTTTATATATTTTGAAGCCATGCTAGGTCCAATTAGGATTGTCATATCTGCCTATCAAATTGATCCACTTTTAATTATAAAATACTCCTATTTACCTCTGGAAATGCTTCTTGCTTTAAAGTACAATTTGTCTGATATTAAAACACTCCCTATGTAGAATTTTTGGTAATATTTTAAAATCTTTTTTTTATCATTTTAGAGTAAATCCTTCTGTGTTCTATATTTAAAGTGTCTCATAAGCAATATTGAGGGTTTTTAAAAGTAATTCTGACAATCTTAGATTTTTAATTATATTATTCAGTGCATTGATATTTAAATTAGTTACTGGCATATTTGTGTTTGTATTTATTCTTTCAATATTTATTTCATGATTGTCCAATCTATTTTTACGTATCTGTCTTCGTTTTTACTTACTTTTCAATTAAGAAAAATAAATGGTATTCTAATTTGTATTCCATTAACATACTAGTGGTAAAATATTTTACCATTTTTAATGGTTACACGGCAGATTAGAAAAAAGCACATCTGTCACCTAACAACAGGATAATAAAAAATAGTATTTGTGACATAGGAGACTGACAGGACTCACTTTCTGGTCACAACCCTGCTGACCAAAACAGTATCTCGATCTGGTCCAGACAGGATGAATTGTCACTCTTTTCCTAGAAAGTTCTAAATAACCCACCCCTCAATTTTCATTGGCCCAGCCCTGATTTTGCAAGTAATTGAAAGTAGATATAAGGGAGTATACACACAATTAGCAAGAGCCCATGAACTGTCAATTTTGGGTATATTGCCTATGAGTTAGGCCTGATCCAAAAGAGGAAGTACTGTCCAATAAAAGACTGTTGCCTAAAACCACTTACTCACCCTTGAATTCTTTCCTGGGTAAAGCCAAGAACCCTCCTGGGCTAAGCCTCAATTTGATGTTCAATTGTGTTGCATCATTTATACGGGATGGTTGGAGACTTATAATTTTAAGAACTCTGTGCCTATCTTTCCTGCCATTTGTATTTTACTGCAATGCTTTTAATTAAATATATGCTTTAAAATGCACAAATTTATGTATGAGTATTTACAAATGCATGCATACTCTTTTCAGTGCTTGTTATTCCCTTATACATCTTCATATTTTTGTTTATAAAGTAAAAAAAACTTACTTTTATTTTTTAATGTCACCCTACTAGACACAATTTTTTTTTTCAAATTCTATATCCCTCAATTCATTTCTATGTTTACTTCTACAGAATATTTGCATTGGGTATAGAATTCTAGACTAGTATGTTTTGTTATTAATTTCAACACATTAAGTATGACAGAAAAATATCAAATTGATTCTATTTACTTGGTTTAGAGAGCTGCTGTTGTATAGTTAATCTTTAAAGATTATTAATTTTTCTTTCTGTATGATTTTAAGATTTTTTTTTTTTTTTACTACTTAATTTCTATGTGTTTTGGTGTAGATTTCTTAATGTTTATCCTAATTTTCTGAGCTTTTTGTAAAAAGAAATATACCTTTTATCAATTTTGGAATGCTCTTAGTCATATTATCATACAGATATGTATCATATGTTTGAATATTTCTTATTCTTTATTGTGTAATTTTTAGATTTTGATGTGTATATGCGTGGTGATGTGTATGTATGCTCAAAACTGAATAAAGTGTGGCAATAAGCCACACAGATATCTGAGGACAACATGTTCATTAGAAGAGATAGTAAGCATAAAGCTCTGAATAGGAACATGTGTTACATATGGAAAGTCTGTCCTTAAAAATTCTAGAATGTTTCCTCTGTTCTCCATTTTAATTAACACAAAATTGACTCAGTCTGGATTTGTATTTTTCATCTTAGATAAAGATATGCTAGGCCAGGCGTGGTGACTCACGCCTGTAATCCCAGCACTTTGGGAGGCCGAGGTGGGCGGATCATGAGGTCAGGAGATCGAGACCAGCCTGGACAACATGGTGAACCCTGTCTCTAGTAAAACACAAAAAAATTAACTGGGCGTGGTGGTGCACACCTGTAGTCCCAGCTACTCGGGTGGCTGAGACAGTGGAATTGCTTGAACCCAGGAGGTGGATGTTGTAGTGAGCCCAGATCACACAACTGCACTCCAGCCTGGCAACAGAGAAAGACTCGGTCTCAAAAAAAGAAAGATATGCTATAGTTCTTTTAATTTGTATCATATTCTTATAATTCCTTATTCTCTGACATTGGTATAATTCTTATTATTAATACTTAATGAAAGTTGAGTAAAATAATAGTAACTAATGTTTATTCAATAGTTATTACATGTCTCCAGAAAGGAAAGTGGTTATTTTGCATACGAAGTTTAATTTTTTAAAAAAGCAATAACCCCAAAACATTTTGTGACAGAAAATAAAGTTAGGATCATATTTTACCTAAAGGAGAACCTTGGAAAAGCTTAGAATTGTCTCAATTTTGTACAAATATAAAAGGGGGGAAATATAATTTGTATGTGTTCAGGACTGTGCTAAAGTTGGCCGATTTAAATATGAATAAGGGTTTTGCCCTGATCTTGAGGGATTAATGATCCATTAAGATAGACACATAAACAGACAAGTAAAATATGGTATAATATATGCAGGGCACAAATTGAGCATAGAGATGACACTGTAGTTTGATAGACAAGCCTCTCAGGCTTTTCATGTAGCTCTTCTGGTTAAGGGAAAGGCAGTGAAGTTTTGGTCCTGATCAGAGAACATGAATAGACAGGAGAGGTAGCCAAAACACAGAACAATCATGAAAGGACTGCAGAATATCAAGAGAATGAAGAAATTCTCACCGCTCTGGAGCAGAGAATTGTAAGATGTTATATTACTCACAATGATGAGCTATCCAGGGACTGTGAGCAGGGCAGTGATATTCTTTGGATTTTTGTTTTGGAAAGACAAGACCATTGGTTTTCTAGAGCATAGATTGCAAAAGGAACACATTGATCTAAGAACAGCTACTGAAGTATATTTTTCACCAATATAGGTGAGGGGTGGGTCACAGCAAAGCATCCCTCTAATGTATGAACATTTATTAAGTGTTTTTACTTTTATGTGTGTAGTCTTGGTCTTATTTTTATTTTTAACCAATTCTCCCTTATTGGGAACATTTTCTACATTTTTTTTTTTTTACATTACAATGACTTAAAACATTTGCGTTAGCTTATGGTTAAGTTTTTAATTAAAACATAATTTATGAATATTGATTATTGTTATAAAGATTAATTTCCTTGGTTGGCAAATGTTTTGCCTGAAGAATTTTTTTCCACTAAACAATGAGTATAGTCATAAAAATATAAGGAAGAGTTAATGAATGTATGCCACGTATTAGAAGTCTAATATCAACAACATTGAGGAATAAATACATTTTTAAGATGGCTTTTTCCGATTTTATCTGCTAGTTACTAGCAAATTCAACTAGCACACAAAAGATGAGTCATGCTGTGATTATATTTAATTTACAAATATAATATTAAATACATCCCTATACTAATCAAATGAATTTATCATATTAATACATTTAATGAGGGATATTTTTGAAATGTCCTTTTGATCAAATCATGCAATTATTTAAATTAATCTTTAGCTTGAACTAATAATCAGAATAGAACATCACAATGTGTGTTTGACTGCAAGTATGATTTTTAGCATATTTATTCACAAAAGAACAAATGTTAGCCCTAATTGGATAGGTATTTGAGACTCTGAAAACCATATAATTGTTTAAGACAAATTTTACTATATTAGCATTAACTGATTTCATGGTATAACTGTGATTACTATAAATAATTGTAACAGATTTGAAAATTATTGTCCTATAGACTTATCTCTATTTAGTTTCAAACCTTTCTGTTGAGATGATCTTAAGATAATAGAAATAACTTTTGAAGAATAGCAATAATGAATTTGATCTATACAACAAAATTTCCCCTTATCAGGTTAGTATAGTTAAAAAAGCAGAATCAGGTTTTTATGGAAATGTTTTACTAATTAGCTCTTTGTTCCTGTATCACATCACATTTTAGAATTTTATGTGATCTGTGTGCAATGAAAAAAAAATTAAAATGTTCTGTAGTTAATTATTTTAATTACAATTGTTTTACTATATTTAATGGCCAACCACAAAATAGATCCCTATCTTTTTTGGTTAAAAATTGAGAAACATGTACCTGTATAACTATTTATTATAAAATATGAATTGAATATTTGCTACATGTTATGTAGTGTGTAAGCATTGGAATGTAACAATGGAAAAGATCCAATCTCTGCTTTTAATGAGCTCACATTCAGAGGAATAATTAAGAGACTATTTCAGTATAGGTAAAACTATTTAAGATATAAATATTACAGTAAAACTCTCTGTAACAGACCTGCATGTTCTGCACATGTATCCCAGAACTTAAAGTATAATTTAAAAAATTTAAAAATTACATTTGATTTGAGCACAAACTAATAAAAATACAGTCTACATTCTATAGATATCACATCACTTAATATCTGAATGCCAGCCATTATACAAAGTGTACTCTTCCCCCAAATAATATAGCTAATTTTTTTCAAGTGTTTACACTTTATACACTGTTGTAAAAGACTTACACATTTTAAACACTTATTGTTTACAGTGTTCTAATGAGGCAAGCGCTACTATTATGCCTATTTTGCAAGGAAGGACATTCAGGCCCAGAGATGTCAGAGGACATTTTTCAGATAAGGAAGCTAGTGACAATAGTGACAGCTTTCACCAGTTCTGGTCGAGATTATATGTGCATAATTGTTCAATTCTGCTGCAAAAGACAAAAAGTGTATTACACTTGTGGACTGAATGTTTTGGGTTAAAAGGCATTGAAGGCTTTATGTAATAAAGCCAACTGTTTTATTGCATCTTAAATAAAATATACAATTTTAATAACCGATCTTAAAAGACAGCAAAAAGTACTTTCTCTTTTTATCAAGAAGATACTTTCTTTTTGTTTTTTTCTTTTCTTTTTTTTTTAAAAAATTATACTTTAAGTTCTAGGGTACATGTGCACAATGTGCAGGTTTGTTACATATGTATACATGTGCCATGTTGGTGTGCTGCACCCATCAACTCGTCAGTACCCATCAACTCATCATTTACATCAGTTATAACTCCTAATGCCATCCCTCCTCCCTCCCCCCTCCCCATAATAGTCCCCAGTGTGTGATGTTCCCCTTCCCATGTCCATGTGATCTCTTTGTTCAGTTCCCACCTATGAGTGAGAACATGCAGCGTTTGGTTTTCTGTTCTTGTGATAGTTTGCTTAGAATGATGGTTTCCAGCTGCACCCATGTCCCTACAAAGGACATGAACTCATCCTTTTTTATGGCTACGTAGTATTCCATGGTGTATATATGCCACATTTTCTTAATCCAGTCTGCCATTGATGGACATTTGGGTTGATTCCAAGTCCTTGCTATTGTGAATAGTGACACAATAAACATACGTGTGCATGTGTCTTTATAGCAGCATGATTTATAATCCTTTGGGTATATACCCAGTAATGGGATGGCTGGGTCATATGGTAGTTCTAGTTTTAGATGCTTGAGGAATCGCTATACTGTTTTCCACAATGCTTGAACTAGTTTACAATCCCACCAACAGTGTAAAAGTGTTCCTATTTCTCCACATCCTCTCCAGCACTTGTTGTTTCCTGACTTTTTAATGATTGCCATTCTAACTGGTATGAGATAGTATCTCAGTGTGATTTTGATTTGCATTTCTCTGATGGCCAGTGATGACAAGCATTGATCGCAAATAATGAAAAATTTAAGACTTAAAAATTGAATAATAAAGTTTTCAGTAGTTTTAAATTTTTTAATATTTAGAAAAGTTTCTATGGCCTTCTTTTTTTGAAAAATAAAAAAGCAAATTCTAAAAAGTCTTTAAACAGTCTCTGTGTGCACATCATTTTCATAATTTATTAAACTCATAATTCAACACCTATTGATAATTTGTTCATTGAAAAAATGAGAAGAAAGTGTTTGGGAATTATTTTCATCCCTATGGAACTGAAAATCAAAAAAGCATAACTTTCTTCAGAAAGGTGTAAAAGAAAAAGCTCTAGGGAAATATCGCAAGAGCTAATTAATTCAGCCTGCTGCAATAATGTTACATTCACATTATAAGGCTTCTTTCTGAAAATTAGATGTTAGTTTTGAAGTGTTAATATATTAAAATGAATGCAAATTATCCCAAATAGTCACTAACTAGTGTGGATTCTCATTTAGTTATAACAGTTACAGATTTTAGAGGATCAGATACACAAAAGCTGGATGATATAAGGAAAAATTTTTTAGATATAATTAATTGCCAAATCCTTTTATCTTTAAGAATCTAGATGGCACTAGTTTCATTAAAATTATTTGTGCTCATTTAAATTTGTGCATTGGTATAACTGAAAATTAAACTGTGCTAAAGCATAGCAATGTTTAGTGAGATTGAAGTGTTTGTTATAGTTATTCAGGATAAAATAATCACCTCTAAAGTATGCTGCTAATTAAAAAATGGAACATACCTTAAGAGGATTCATCACAGTGTAATGTCAAATTATGCACATCATTTAACCTCAAAATTAAATATTTAGAAAGCAATGAAAATGGTAAAACTTTTTACTATATTGCTATTTTATAACTTGGTGGCAATAAAATGTGAAAGAGAAAACCTTGCTTTTAGAGATAGACAAAATTGACTGTTTAAAAATTATATATAAAAGACGTATAACATGATGTTTTAAAATGCATGTACATAGTGAAATGACTACTAGAGTCAAATAAATAATCCTGTCCATCTCCTTACATACTTACCTTTTTTGTCTCTGTGATAGGAGCACTTGAAACCTATTCTCAGCAGATTTCCAATAAAACATATACTATTATGAACAAAAATCATCATGCAGTGCATTTGATCTCTAGATTTATTTATTCTACATAATTGCAACTTTGTAAACTATTATCTACATTTCCTCATTTTCACCTCCATCCTCAATGTCCTCACCCCCTACCCTTGGTAAATACCATTCTAATCTCAGTTTCTATGTTTTCAACATTTTTAGATTGCATATTATAAGTGAAATCACAGCTATTTTACTTTCTGTGTCTGGCTTATTTCACTTAGTATAATGTCTTCCAGGTTTATTCAGCTTGTCACACGTGGCAAGATTTCCTTTTATTTGTTGGCTGAAAAATATTCAATTGTATGTAATATATATACACATATATTTATATATTATATATACATATATTTTTTATATGTATTTTTTATATATATATTTCAACACAATTTCTTATTCCATTCATTCACCTATAGATATTTAGGTTGTTTTTATTTCTTGGCTGTTGTGAATAATGCTGCAATGAATGTGAGAATGCAGATATCTTTACCAGTGGTTATTTCATTAGGTACTTACCCAGGGGACGGATTGTTGGATCATACAGTAGTTCTATTTTTAATTTTTGAGGAAATAATACCATTTTCCCTAATGACTATAACATTTTACATTCCCATCAACATCATTAAAGGGTTCTATTTTCTTCACACTCTCACCAACACTTATTACTTCTCATCTTTTTGATAGTGGCTCTTTTAGCAGTTGTGAGAGAATATTTCATTGTGATTTTGATTTACATTCCTGTGGTAATTAGTGATGTTGAGCACTTTTTCACTTACTTGTTGGACAGTTTTACATCTTCTTTGAAATAAGGTCTATTTAGAACATTTCCTCATTTTTATTTGGGTTATTAATTTATTTGCTTATATTGAGATTTGTGAGTTCCTTATATATTTTGAATCTTAATCCCTTATCAGATATACGCTTTGCAAATATTTTCTCTCAACGTGTAGCCTGCCTTTATGTTGTGTTGATTGTTTCTTTCGCTGTACAGAAGCAATTTAGTGTGATACAGTCCTAACTGCTTATTTGTTGTTGTTGTTGCTTGAGGCTTTAGTGTGTGATATATATATATATATATGTAATTGTCGAGGTCAATTCCAAAAAGTTTTTCTTCTAAGAGATTTATGATTTTGCATCTTGTGTTTAGATCTTTAATCTATTTGGTTGTTTTACAATCCTGTAGGCTAAGGGCCCAATTTCGGACCCAATTTCATTCTTTTGCATATAGATATACAGTTTTCTCAGTTCCCTTTATTGAAAAAAAAAAAGCAAAAAAACACGTTTTCCCAATCATATATTCTTGGTTCCCCTGTTAAAACGTAATTGGCTTCATATGCTTGGGTTTATTTTCTCTGATATCTCTATTGTGTTCCCTTGATCTTTGTGTCTGGTTTTGTGCCTTTATTACACTTCTATGATTGCAATAGCAATGTAATACAAATTCAACTCAGGAAGTGTGATGCCTCCAACTTTGTCTTTCTTATGATTTATTGTCAATTAAAGACATTTTGCTATTACATATAAATTTTAGATTTTTTTATATTTCTGTGAAAAATATCATTGGAATTTTGATAGAAATTGTATTAAATCTGTATATCACATTGGGTAATATGGACATGTTAACAGTATTGTAGTAATGTGCCTTGGTTTGGATCTTTTTGGATTTCTAATGTGAGAAATTAAAGGACACCAAATATATGGTATCCTTTAGGCTTACTGTATATGTATTTCTATATATTTCTCCATGTTTGAAAATTTTCCAGCCATTATATCTTTTAATACACTTTCTGTCCCTTTTTCTTTCTTTAACTCCCATAAAATGTGTAAATTAGACAGCTTGATGGCCGTCCCATATGTCCCTTAAGCTATCCTTACTGCTTTTCATTGTTTGTTTGTTCCTCTGACTAGATGAATTTCAATAATTTGTCTTCAAGTTTATTAATCCTTTCTTTCCCTTGATCTAAACTCTTATTGAACCACTCTATTGAATTTTTCATTTCAGTTATTGTGTTCTTCAGCTTTATAATTTTCAATTTTCACTTAAAAAATATTTTCTATCTTGGCCAGGCACAGTGGCTCACGCTTGTAATCCCAGCACTTTGGGAGGCCGAGGCAGGCAGATCACGAGGTCAGGGGATCAAGAGCATCCTGGCTAACATGGTGAAACCTCTTCTCTACTAAAAATACAAAATTTAGCTGGGCATGGTCTGGGTCACCTGTAGTCCCAGCAACTTGGGAGGCTGAGGCAGGAGAATGTCATGAATTCGGGAGGTGGAGTTTGCAGTGAGCCTCTCGAGATGGTGCCACTGTACTCCAGCCTGGGCAACAGATCAAGACTCCATCAGAAAAACAAACAAACAAACAAAAACAAACAAACAAAAAAACAACTATATTTATATATATTTCTATCTCACAAGTAAAATCCTTACTTTGTTCACACTTTGCTGTGCTCTCATCAATATCTTCATGATTGTTATTTTATAGTCTCTCTCTCAGGTAAATCTCCTTTTCATTAGAATTGATTTCTGGAGATTTCTTTTGTTATTTTGTTTGAAATGTACTCCTTTGTTTCTTCACTTTTCTGGACTCTCTGTGTTGATTTCCATACCGTAGGTAAGACAGTCTCCTCTTCTCTCCCAGTCTTAACAGATTGGCCTTATGGAAATAATAAACCAGCCAGGTTCAGTGGCTCATGGCTGTAATCCTAGCACTTTGGGAGGCCGAAGCAGGCAGATCACCTGAGGTCAGGAGTTTGAGACCAACCTGGCCAATATAGTGAAACCCTGTCTATACTAAAAATACAAAAATTAGCCAGGTGTGGTGGTGCATGTCTGTAATCCCAGCTACTTGGGAGGCTAAGGCAGGAGAATTGCTTGAACCTGGGAGGCAGAGGTTGCAGTGAGTTGAGATTGCTCCACTGCACTCCAGCCTGGGTGGCAAAGCAAGACTCCATCTCAAAAAATAAATTAGTAAAATAAATCTTGCCAGAAATTCTAGGTGCCTTTTAATTATTTGTCCTTGCCAAACCTACTATCTTTGTTTTTAGTGGCCTCCAGGAAACTAGGGTGTGCTCAGATCCATCTGTGCCATGAGACGGGGGAAATAGAAGCCATTCCTTTAAGATGTAGATGGAAAAGCTGGGTGTTAGATATGTGTTTCAATTACTTCGATCCTTGGGGAAAAGGTGGAATCTGGAGTTTACCTCCCACTTGCTCTAAATCAGGGAGTAGGTGTGTGAAAAATGTCTTCATTCCAATTCAGACTGCAAACTCAACTCATTACTTTGTTGTTTGTCACCCCCAAGGGCGCAGTAAATGCTAGCTCCTAACTGATTTTAGAGACAGGCAGGTGAGTTGGAGGATAAGGTCTATCTCTGGTGTAAACCTGAGGGACAAGTGATAGGAAGTACATACAAACCTGTTCAGCATCCTTAAGGCAGCTACCAATTGCCTCCCCTGTCAGTTCCCGTAAGTGGGTCAATTCGTGGTCTGACCCATCAGCAGCATCTGGGAAAGTTAGAACGTCAGACAAAAACACCCAGCTCTCAGTTTCTCTCTGAAAGAGTAGTCTGTTTGTTCTGTGCCAAACTGGGGGAAGTAGCTGTTGGAGCTACTCTTATCCCCATTTAAAACCATGTTTTTGTTCTCTGTTGTCTGAGGGGACTCCTGAAGGCTGAACTCAATCTGCTCCCAGAACTAGGTGATTTAAGAGTCAAAATTTTCCCGTCTCAGGGAAAACTTGGAAGTTGTGGATTCTCTCCTGATTGCAAGGCAATTTGCTCCATGTTGGGGTTATTGTGGTCTTTTCTGTCTCAGCTATATTCTCAGTGGTTTAGTGAGTAAGAGTCTCCCAATTCATATCTGGATTTCTCTCAGAGGGAATTGATCCCGGTGTTGATGTTTATTTGGTGCATCAGTGGGAGGAGAAAAAAGCAAAAACCTCCTATTCTTCTACCTTGTTGATGTCTTCTCCACAAAACTGACTTTAATTCTTGATTCTTACTCAATGTACAAAAAGAGAAGTAACAGTCATCATGACTATCATATTGATTTCTTAGTATGCTTTAGATATTGTCCTAAGTGCTTTGACTATAATTTATACACATAAAAAAATATTTTTAATCACCCTCAATCAAAATTTTGGAAAATAAACACCACTTAAAAGTAAAAAATCTGTATAGAAAGGACTCATAAAAAGAAAAGAGCTTCATTTTAATGGAAATGACCTAGAATACTAAATAACAGTACTTATAAGTTACATGAAAATCATTAACTAAAACAAGGAATCACCTGAAGTCGTGATTTCTTCTATATGTTAGAGAGATTCATCTTGTGTAATGTACATTCAAAAGGGATTATTCCAGAACAATTGAGAGAAATTTGCTACCTGTATCATTTCTTAAACGGTAGGAATTATCTGAAATGTGTATTGTGTAAAAGTCAGATATTGGTATAAACATGTGACCTAATTGTTATACGGAGACACAAGAAATTTGACAAACAGTTCAAATAATATAGTTTCTGAATAAAGTTATCCCTTTGAATGTAGAGGTGGCAAAAAAAAAAAAAAAAGAGCAAGAAAGGTTAAAAGACACTGGATTACCAGCATGGTCTGAGATAGCCAATAGGAATCAAGCTGCTTGGAGGTTGTTCATATTGAACAATTTAACATAGTCAACCCCAGAAGATATTTGCACACCTACAAACATGGTATGGTGGAATATTAAGTTATGTGGAATACTAAGTTATATAATGAGAAAATAAATTGGCTTCTTCATAACATTCTGAAAGAGCAAGCTATAAGTCTTGAATAATGACAAACTGTCTACATGTAAATGAGAGAATAATAAAAGGTGTTGGGGGACAGTGAAATAAAGATATGCCTTCCACTATAAACATGGCAATAATGACAATAACTAAACAATAAATAAACCAACCTTAGGTATGTAACAAGAGATATCACTTGCATAATTAATAATATAAAAGCCCTCAACATATTTCCATAAAAAACAAAGAGTTGAATTGTATTAATTTGCTTTAACTCTGCTGATAAAGACGTACCCAAGACTAGGCAATTTACAAAAGAAAGATTTCAAGTCTTTCTTGTGGACTTACAGTTCCATGTAGCTGGTGAAGCTTCATAAACATGGTGGAAGGCAAGGAAGACCAAGTCACCTCTTACATGAGAACAGCAGGAAGAAAACCTGCCCCCATGATTCAATTACCTCCCATCGGGTTCCTCCCACAACACATGAGAATTGTGGGAGTTACAATTCAAGATGAGACTTGGGTGGGGACATAGCCAAATAATATCATTTGCCCCCCCCCCAATCTCATGTACTAACATTTCAAAATCGATCTTGCCTTTCTAACAGTCCCCTAACATCTTAACTCATTTCATCATTATCTCAGAAGTCCACTGTTCAAAGCCTTATCTAATACAACACAAGCACCTTTCACTTATGAGCCTCTAAAATCAAAAGCAAGTTAGTTACATCCTAGATACAATGGAGGTACAGGCATTGGTTTAATACAATCATTCCAAATGGGAGAAATTGGCCAAAACAAAGGGGCTATAGGCCCAATGCAAGTCCAAATCCAGAAGGGCAGTCAAATCTTAAAGCTCCAAAATGATCTCCTTTGACTCCATTTCTCACATTCAGGTAACACTGGTACAAGAGGTGGGCTCCCATGGCCTTGAGCAGCTCCACCCCTCTGGCTTTGCAGGGTATAGCCCTCCTTTTGGCTGCTCTCATGCACTGGTGTTGAGTGTCTGTGGCTTTTCCAGGCACACGATGCAAGCTGTCAGTTAATCTACCATTCTGGGGTCTGGAGGATGGTGGCCGCCTTCTCATAGCTTCACTAGGTCGTGTCCCAGTAGGGACTCTGTGTGGGGGCTCTGACCCTACAATTCTCTTCTTCACTGCCCTAGCAGAGGTTCTCCATGAGGGCCCCACCCGTACAGCAAATTTCTGTCTGGGCATCCAGGCGTTTCCATACATCTTCTGAAATCTAGGCAGAGGTTCCCAAACATCAATTCTTGACTCTGTGCCCTGTGGGCTCAACACTTTATGGAAGTTTCCAAGGCCTGGGGCTTCCACTCTCTGAAGCAACAGACCAAGCTGTACCTTGGCCGCATTAAGTCATGGCAGGAGTGGCTGGGATGCATGGCACCAAGTCCTAGGCTACACAGAGCAGGGCAGCCCTGGGTTTCATTGACAAAATCATTTTTTTCTTTCTAAACCTCCAGGCCTGTGATGGGAGTGGCTGCCACAAAGGTCTCTGACATGCTCTGAAGAAATTTCCCCCATTGTCTTGGTGATACACATTCAGGTCCTCCTTACTTTTGCAAATTTCTACAGTCAGCTTGAATTTCTCCTCAGAAAACGGGATTGCTTTCCTTTTCTATCACATTGTCAGGCTGCAAATTTTCAAAATTTGTATGCTCTGCTTCCCTTTTAAAACTGAATGCCTTTAACCACACTCAGGTCACCTTTTGAATGCTTTGCTACTGAGTAATTTTCTTTTTTCTGCCAGATACCCTAAATCATCTCTCTCAAGTTCAAAGTTCCACAAATCTCTAGGGCAGAGGAAAAATGCTGCCAGTCTCTTTACAAAAACATAAGAAGACTTGCTTTGCTCCAGTTCCCAACAAGTTCCTAATCTCTGTCAGAGACCATCTGCCTAGATTTCATTGCCCATATCATTATCAACATTTTGGTCAAAGCCATTCAACAATCTCTAGAAAGTTCCAAACTTTCCCAATTTTTTCTATGTTCTAAGTTGTCCAAACTCTTCCAACCTCTGCCAATTACCCAGCTCTAATGTCACTTCTACATTTTTTGGTATCTTTTCAGCAACACCACACTCTACTGGTATCAATTTACTGTGTTAGTCTGTCTTCATGCAGCTGATAAAGACTCACTTGAGATTGGGCAATTTACAAAAGAAAGAGGTTTAATCACTTACAATCCCACATGGCTGGTGAGTCCTCACAATCATTGTGGAAGGTAAGGAGGAGCAAGTCACGTCTTACATGGAAGGCAGGAGGCAGAGAGAGAGCTTGTGTGGGGAAAGTCCTATTTTTAAAACCATCAGATTTCACGAGACTTATTCACTATCATAAGAACAGCATGAGAAAGACTTCCCCCCATGATTCAATTACATCCTACTAGGTTCCTCCCATTACATGTGGGAATTGTGGGAGTCACAATTCAAGATGAGATTTGGGTGGGGATGCAGCCAACCATATAATAAAGCCTTCAAATTGCACAAAATGCATTCAAAAAATAAGGAATATATTTGTGGCTACGATTGCTCACATTCTCACTGACTAGACTAGAAATAATGAATAAAACAAGGAGACTTGTTATGAGGTAAAAACAAATGTTTACTTCATATGTAGATCATCACATCAGTTATTATTACTGTATTGTATTACATTTTAACAATAATTCATGATCAATACTTTAACATTTGTGCAAATATGTTATTTTCTATTTTAACAGTAAAAAATTTAGTATTATATGGTTTGCGAATTTTGTGACCCGTGATTATTCAGTAAAAAGTGAACACCTCTTATTAGTAAATTTAAGAGTTTCTTGTGACTGGTAACTCTACTTTATTGAAGATAACTTATTTTGATGATCTTGTGATTACATAGTTAACATGAAAAGAGACTTTGTAAGTATACACGGCATGATTTACTCCATGAAGACGTATTTTGCATTATAATTAAAATTATCTGTTTTATGGCAAAATTTTTACAATTCTATTAGTTCTATAAAAAAGAAAAGGCTTAAAATATACAAATAAGAATAGGTTTGAATTTATAAATTAATCATAAAATAAAACTGATTGTAAAATAAGTTATAATTTATGTTTTCTGTTACTGTTTGTTTTCTACAGGTCTATAAAATACTGTAGAAATTATATGTTTATATAAAATTTATTTTAAACTATCAAGATATTCTTTCATAATTATTGATGTTCATATATTGGTAATTTTTACATTCACTATGAAATTAATCATTAAAACTTTAGACCAAAATAATCCTGAGAACGTGAATATAATTATTTCTCTATGAGCTTAGATAATGAGCCAGGTGGTGAAATCAGACTCACATAAATCCAAGATCTTAACTGAATCAAGTTTTATGAATTATTTCAAGTATATAGTCAATCAAGTGACTCAGAAAAATCAGGAACATATCTGAAACATCAAGGACACTCTGTAGTTCTTCCTGCTCAAGCTCAGATATTGACTCTGATAAAGAATAGAGAAGATTTTAATGAAAAACACTGGTTACTATAAAACACAGAAGGGAGATTTAGTTTAGAAAATATTTTATAGGTGATTTTCCAGGTATTCATGATAAATGCACAGATTCTGGGATTATTTATCATACTGGTAGTTTCAACTTCATGTAGACTATACAATTCTGAGCTTTTCATTCCTCATACTGTTCATGTTCTTCTATTTACTCACAGCACCTCAACAATTCACTCACATGATTAGATCTTGTAGTTTCTATTAAAAATAACTGTACTACATGTACAACTTTGAATTTTATTTTAAGCATCAACTCTTAATGATTACCCTCTCCCAACTTTATGTTTCCAAAAGGTATACCTGACTGCTTTCCCAAGATTTTTTTTACTTTAATAGAATACTCTAATAGATGTATCTCACCACTTTTTTCACTGTTTAACACCCTTACTATGTCCTCACTACCTACTTTATTCTCAGATGTTCATAGCTATCTTCACCCCCTTACCTTTTTCCTCAACTTCCTGTGTATTTACTTTATTTACTTAGGAAAAAAACCTCCAAATCTAGCTAAACGTATTTTTTAAAAAAGATGAAACTCTCTCAAAAAAATTCTTTTGAAATGAAACAAACCATAGTAATCGGTTTTCTTTTCATTTATGCCAAAAATCTCAAGAAGCCCTAAAGCTGAAATTTCACTTCCATTTTCTTGATAAACTTAATCTTTCAACCTCCAAAATGATTATTTTACAGATTGTTCACTACACTCAAATCTCCATTTGACCTTCCTACATAAACAGTTTCATAATGTCATCGCTGAATTATTTATTGACAATAATAAAAGCAGTTGTAAAACAACTACCTAATCTAACAATCTTTGAAATGCAAATCTATTAGTATAATTATTTATATATAATAATCCTTTTTGTCCTATTAAATATATAAACTGTCTTGTCTCCTTTTTAAGGTCAAATTTTACATTTGTTTACTTAATGTCAGTATCTCCTATCACAGGTTTTGTTCTAGAAGCAATTACATCTTATATATTATGCAATTTTACTTCTCTGTTGCTTTTGTTATCAGCAAGGAAACATTTTCTAATATGTTGCTGTAACATCAGGAAATAAAATGAAACCTTTAAAAATATCATCCATTTCAGCTATCAGTCTTTTCCTCTTTCTTTTATAACCAACCTATAAGAAATTGTTGTCAATACTACTGCATTTCTTAATACCCAATTCTCTTCTAATCTCTTCAAACAAGATTCATGATGTCCTGTTTATATTTCTAATGACTGACTTCTTAAATAAATTGATCAATTATTACTCATTTTTCTCTATCTCAGCAGCATGCAATCTCGTGACACTTCCTGCATCTCATTTTCTTCATATATCTAATTATTATGTTTAGTTGCTCTACTTCCAAGTCTTATCATCAATGCTAAAACATATTTAAGCTAGGACAACTTTATCTATTATCAGAAATATTTCAATAGCTTCCAAACCACCCTCCATGACTTCCACTGTTCTCTCCCCTGGAGGAATGCCTCCACTCAGTATTCAGTACCACCTGGAAACATGTCAGTCTGAAAACATATCAGTCAGAAAATATCACACCTATGTACAAAATCACCTAATGTGTCTCTCAATCATTCACAATAAAAGACAAAGGTCTTACAAATAATTATAAACTCTGTGTAATATGGATTTCATTTACATCTATTCTAAAAAGAAAGATGTTAGGCTGATATAAAATATAAATAAATGATATTATAAAATAATGACAGGTAGTGAGAAAAGTCATACACATATAGAATTGTATTAGTCTTTTTTACGCTTCAGATAAAAACATACCAGAGACTAGAGAAAACAGAGGTTTAATGGACTTACAGTTCTACATGGCTGTGGAGGCCTCACAATCATGGCGGAAGGCAAGGAGGAGCAAGTCACACCTTACAACATGGATGGCAACAAGGAAAAAGAGAGCTTGTGAAGGGAAATTCCCATTTTTCAAACCATCAAATCTCATGAGACTTATTCACTGTCATGAAAACTACACAGAAAAAAAAACACCCCCATGATAAAATCACCTCCCATCAGGTTCCTCCCATGACATGTAGAAATTGTGGGAGTTACAATTTACGATGAGATTTGGGTGGGGACACAGTCAAATAATATCATTCTGCCCCTGACTCCTCCCCAATCTTATGTCCTCACATTTCAAAATCAATCATGTATTCCCAACAGTCCCCTAAAGTCTTAATGCATTTCAGCGTTAACTCAATAGTCCATAGTACAAAGTCTCGTCCGAAACAAAACAATTCCCTTCCACCTATGAACCTGTAAAATCAAAAGCAAGTTAGTTACTTCCTAGACACAATGGGAGTACAGGCATTGGGGAAATACTGTCATTCCTAATGGGAGAAATTGGCTGAAATAAAGGGGCTAAAGGCCTCATGCAAATCCAAAATCCAGAGGGGCAGTCAAATCTTAAAGCTCCAAAGTAATCTCTTTTGACTGCATTTCTCACATCCAGGTCATGCTGATTCAAAAGGTGTGCTCCCATGGCCCTGGGCAACTTGGCCCCTGTGGCTTTGAAGGGTATAGCCCTCCTCCTAGCTGCCCTGCTTTCACAGCTGGTGTTGAGTGTCTGCAGGTTTTCCAGGCACACGGTGAAAGCTGTCAGTGAATCTACCATTCCAGGGTCTTCAAGATGGTGACCCTCTTCTCACAGCTTTACTAGGTATTGCTACAGTAAGGGCTCTTTGTGGGTACTCCAACCCCATATTTCCCTTCTGCATGGCCCTAGCAGAGGCTTGCCATGAGGGCCCTGCCCCTGCAGCAAACTTCTGCCTTGGCTTCCAAGGCTTTCCACACCTTCTCTGAAATCTGGGCAGAGATTTGCAAATCCCAGTTCTTGACTTCTGTGCACTTGCTGGCTCAACACCATGTGAAAGTTGCCAAGCCTTGGGGCTTGCACCTTATGAAGCCACGGCCCGAACTCTATGTTGCCCACTTTCAGTCACAGCTGGAGTTGCTGGGACACAGGGCATCAAATTCAAAGGCTGCACATAGCACAGAGACTCTGGCCCTGGATCATGAAACCATTTTTTTCTAGGTTTCCTGACCTGTGACAGAATGATAGGAGGGCTGCCACAAAGATCTCTGACATGCCCTAGACATTTTTCCCATTGTCTTGAAGGTTAACATTCAGCTCTTCATTGCTTATGAAAATTTCTGCAGCTGGCTTAAATTTCTCTTCAGAAAATGGGATTTTATTTTCTATCACATTGTCAGGTTACAAATTTTCCAAACTTTTATGCTCTGCTTCCCTTTTAAAATGGAATGCCTTTAACAGCACCCATGTCACTCCTTGAACACTTTGTTGCTCAGAAATTTCTTCCACCTGATACCCTAAATTATCTCTGTTGAGTTTAAACAAATCTCTAGGGCAGGGGCAAAATACCACCAGACCCTTTGCTAAACCATAACAAGACTCACCTTTGTTCTAGTTCCCAGTGAGTTCCTCATTTCCATCTGAGACCACCTCAGTGTGGATTTTATTGTCCATATCACTCCCAGCAATTTGAGCAAGGCCATTGACAATTCTGTAGGAAGTTCCAAAGTTTCCCACATTTTTCTTTCTTATTCTGAGCCATCCAAACTGTTCCAACTTCTGCCTGTTACCCAGTTCCAAAGTCCCTTCCACATTTCAGGTACCTTTTCAGCAGCACCCTACTCTACTGGTACCGGTTTACTGTATTAGTCTGTTTTCACGCTGCTGATAAAGACACACCTAAGACTGGAAAGAAAAACATGTTTAATGAACTTACAGCGATACATAGCTGAGGAGGCCTCACAATCATAGCAGAAGGCAAAGAGGAGGAAATCACATGTTAGATGGATGGCAGCAGGCAAAAGGAGAGAATATGCAGGAAAACTCCCATTTTTAAAAACATCAGATCTTGTGAGACTCATTCACTATCACAAAAACAGCACAGGAAAGATCTGCTCCCATAATTCAGGCACATCCCACCTGGTTCCTCCTATGACTCATGGGAATTCTGGGAGTTACAATTAAAGATGAGATTTGGGTGGGGACGCAGTCAAACCATACCAAGAATACAAGAAAATAGTCCTTATGTGTTGAGATAAAGAGCTATTTTTTCAGTGTACTAAGAAGTGGTTGCTAAAGACTTGATGATTGACCAAATAGGCAAGTGATACAAAAAAATAAAAAAAAAAAATTAGAAAATGCTAAAGCCTAAGGTAACAGTATTTGAAGAAGAGTAAGATATCAAGGAAGTTGCAAGAGATTACGTGAGGTGAGATGAGGCTAAATCATTTTTTACGTTGTTAAGTTCAACTTTCTATCTTTATCATGTCAACAATCTTTAACTTCAGGTATCTGGGGGAAAAATAAAAACTGACTGCTTCACTTTGAAGTCATTATCATTAACTGGGATTGCACCCCAAATGATACCTGTTAATCTTACTATATTGTCCTAGTCCATTCATTCTGTCATTTCTTAGACAGTATTTTCATAATCTTTTATCTCCTCAAATTCCCAACACCTCTCTCTCTCTTTCTCTCTCTCTCACTCTCATTCTCTCTTTTTAAGACAGGATCTCCCTCTGTCCCCCAGGCTGGAGTGTAGCCACATGATCTGGGCTCACTGCAGCCTCGACATCCTGGACTCAATCATCTTCCCACCTCAGCTCCTTGAGTGACTGGGGCTACAGGCACACACAACCACATCTGGCTAATTTTGTATTTTCTGTAAAGCCCTGGTCTCATCATTTTGCCCAGGCTGGTCTCGAACTTTTAGGCTCAAGTGATTCACCTGCCTACGCCTCTCAAAGGGTTGGAATTACAGGCATGAGCACTGCATTGGGCCCTTCTTCCTGGCCGTGCTTTTTATTTCAGTGAGAAAATTGAAACTCTCCAAAGATAACTTTAATACACTCCTACCACATTGTTTACCTAACCACTTGCATCTATGCTCCTATTCTTTGTAGGTACTCTTGTTACTATAGGTGGATACTATTTTTTTGCAACAGAAGCCAATTTCCCCAGTACACTAGCCCCAATCACCTCCTCACTCTCCACTTCCACCTCACCATCTAATCATAGTTAATGCTATAAAAATTATCTTGCCTTACTCTGAATCAGCCAGTGTTTTTCTCTTGACTGGATCTTTCGCATCCTTCTACAAACACATTTAATAAAATTACTTATCCACACTTCCCTTCTAGCCACAACCACATTTCTTTCAATTAATTCTATTCCACAACAGTCACTGCTACTACTCTGGAAAAAAACACCATACAATCTTCCTTAAAATACGTTAGTTTTCTAAATATTTACCCTGTGTCCTTTTCCAGACAATTCTCAATGTAATATATAGAGTAATGCAATTAAAACATAGTTTAATCACATCACCCTTTTTTCAAAACCCAAATGGCTTTCCCTGTTGCTCTTGATAAAGTCAAAATGTAAATATTAAGGTGGAAAGGCCTGAACAGTTTGTTCCCCCTGAAACCACCCCCAACACACACACTGAACGCATGGAATTTATTGGCCACTAACTTCTTTCTCTAATCACTCTGCTCCAACCACATTGGAGTTACACTTTAGCCTCAGAAACTGAACTTGCATTTTCCTCTGCCTGGAATCTCTTCCACTGGTTTTCATATGGAACTGTCGTTTGTCTTTTTCAGGTCTATACTGAGAGATGACCTTTTACGTGAGGATTTTCTTGACTGAATTTGTTTCCCAGGGCTACTATTAAAAAAGTGCCACAAACTTTTGGTACTTTTGGGTGGCTTAAAATAACAGAAATTTATTCTCTCACAGTTGTGGAGGCAAGAAGTCTGAATTCTAGGAACTAGTCAGGGTGAGTTCCTTTGGAGAGCACAAGAGGGAGTATCTCTTCCATGTTTCTCTTTTAGTTTATGCTGACAACCAGCAACCCTTACAGTTCCTTTGCTTGTAGATATATCACCCCATCCTCTGCATCTGCTTTCATATGGCATTCTCCCTGTGTTTCTGTGTCTTTACATAGCTGTATTCCCCCTGTGTCTCTCTTATCTTCTAAGGACACCTGTCCAATTGGATGAAGGCCCCACCCTACTCACGTATTAGCTCATTTTAACTAATTATATCTAACATCTACAACAACCTTGTTTCCAAATAAGGTTACATTCTGAGGTTCTGGGAATTAGACAATTTCATATCTTTTTTTTTTTTTTTTTTTTTTTCTTTTGAGATGGAGTCTCACTCTGTCACCCAGGTTGGAGTACAATTGTGTGATCTTGGCTCACTGCAACATCTGTGAGCCAATTCTCCTGCCTCAGCCTCTCAAGTAGCTAGGATTAAAGGTGTGCACCACCATACCCAGCTAATTTTTTGTATTTTTAGTTGAGATAGGGTTTCGCCATGTTGGCCAGGCTGGTCTTGAACTCCTGACCTCAGGTGACCCACCCACGTTGGCCTCCCAAAGTGCTGAAATTACAGATGTGAGCTACCATGCCTGGCTAAATGTAATATATATATATATTTTTTTTTATGGACACAATTCAACCCTTAATACTGACCATCCCATCTAAAATTGTAGCTGGCATATCTGTTCCTTTATCTAATTCATTTTCCTCCAGGGTATGTATTACTGTTTTACATTCTATATATTTTAGTAATTAATTTTTTTGTTAATTTAATAAAATGAGGAAAGACATTTCAGTTTACTTTTGCTCCATGTTCTGTTCTCAGTGCAAAAAAAAGAAATACAATGTAGTTGTTGTAAGTTCATTGATAAGTAAATGTTTAATGAATCAGTATGAATGACATCTAAAAGGATCAATGAAGAAATGTATTCCTAGACTGTATCAAGCTTTTAAAATATAGTAGCATACAAGTCATATGCAGTTTTTGAATTTTTTCTAACACTGAAATATATGAAATATAAATACATAAATTCTACCTAAATTTTGTTTCATTATTGAGTTTTAAAATAATTGTATTTATATAATAGAATCTGTGTACTATTACTCACTGCTAAATCATATAATGCTTAACAAACATATATGTTACTTTGTATGATTTTGGTTTGACACCGACTTAGTGATTGACTCATTGGTTTTAATTTTCCATATATGCATTATTTATTCTTTCATAATATCACTTAGAATTTTAAATCTCTTATTAACACATTCAGACACATCAGAGATCTATCTTTTATTGGTGGGAGGGACTTTTTTGGGAGACTTTCACTCTTCTCCTCAAATACAGACTGATGTCTGCCCTATTTTCACCATAACACTTCCCAAATATAGCATTTTTAAAAAGTTTATGTCTCCTGTTTATTTTTTAATTAATTTATTTCTTCTGCAAATCATCTTTTATTAAAATTCTGTGAAAAGAACTATAGGAGTATTGCCTATATAAATGCGTTATAATATGAAGTTATATCTTATTCTCACTTTGCATATTGAAAGTTTCCAGTGTTGTTTCAAAGAAAACAAGAGTCATTCTTGTTATCAATCAATTTTATATTAGCTTTACATTTCTTTACAGATTTTTCTTTTTTGTTGTTGTTTTTTTCTTTTTCTTTTTTCAGATCTTTCTATCAGAAAGTGTCTAAAAGCATATTATTTTAATTTGGAAATATACACCCTTCAGTTAAGTAGAATTTCAATTTTTTTATCTTCTAAAATCCTCTCATTTTATTTATTTCTTGAGTCTTCCTAGTACTTATATTATTTGCATATTTTTATTTTGATCTATTAATTTTATTTGATCTATTTTACACACTTTCTGGAAAGTATTTTCAACTTTGTTTTCAAATTTTGTGTGTTTTTTTCCTGCTATGTTAGCTTTCAATATCTTTTCCTAACCTTTAAATTTCTATATTTATCTATTTATCTATCTAAATTAATCATTCATATATTTATATTTTTGTTTATAGATAGATGCATATTTGCAATAGAAATCAAAAGACTAGCTGTCAAAGGCCTGTTGTTGGTTCAATCCTAGAGCAACCCTCCAGCAAAGCATGGGCTACATGAACCATGCACACAAGCTCTGTGATGAAATATTCTGTAGTGCTCACTTCGAATATGACCACATAGTTTAATAGGAAGACAATAATTTTCAATAAGGAAAATGTAGAGGGCATGGCACAGATAATATTTTAAAGTCAATTTCTTATAAATAATATAAACAGTCTTAAAACAAGTATTTTATTTCACTTTCAGAATACTCACACTGGGAAATCTGGCCCAGTAAGCTTTTATTATTGTAATGTACAAATCAACACTGAGTTTTCCCCTGTTTTTCATTTTATTTTTCTAAATGAAAGCTTTTTTGATTACTCTCCTCCATTTCACTACTCTTTATTGACTAGGAGTGTATGTGGGGCTTGCATTGATGTCTATTTATTAATATTTATAAGTTGTTTTAATAATGAGCCATGTCCACAGCTATTGGAAAATAATATGCAGAACCCAGAGTTCCCAAACATTGAGCTAGACAATAAGCTGGATGCATGCATTGTATGGAACTTTTGAATGGTCTTCCTTGATGAGGATGGAGTGTGTTTCATGTATAAAAGGAGCAAGGAGATGAATACTTGAGTGGCCAGAGAGAGACTATTGACAATTTAGTGACTGCTTTTCCTGGCCTTCCTTTAATATTCATATGGACGTGTGAGTAAATGGGTGTTAACAAGATTTGAAAGGAAAGATGAGTGTAACTTCTGGATCGTTTTATTTAAAACAATACACTTGACTTATACTTTTGCTTTACTTTTTCCCTCCATAGAAATATGGATATAAAATTGAACCCTAGTACCATGTAAATGAAGACAAAACCCTTGGAGTTGGGAGAGAGAAAACATAAAGAAACCTGGCCTCGAATAAAGTCAGAAGTAGAACTATTCTGTTGATTCAACACTGTCCAACTCTGTAATGTTTGTGGAAAAAAATCCAAACCACTATACTTTTTGACTTTTTGTAATAGCAGTTTGGTTGATATGCCAATTAACAGAGAACACAATTCTAAAAACCTTTTGGAAAACAGTTTGCATTTTCTCCTAAAAATGAACCTGAATATAACCTATTAGAAAATGAGCACAAGCAGGCACATACCGTAATATTTTTGGCAGCTTATTCATTTTTGTAAAACACAAACCAACATATCCACCAGCAATAAAGTTGTGTAATGAAATAATGAATAACATAAGAATGCATCAACATTTTGCAGGGTTTCATTTCTACAAATTCAGAAAGGAAGGATAAACTTAATATTAGATTGGGATATATACGGATATGATAGAATAGTCTTATTTAAGAGGTATAACATGCTAATCTCAAAAATCAAAGGAAATTAGTGATTGGCACTAGAATAAGGAGAGATGTGCACGATGGAGAAGAGAACATGAAGAAGAATTCTAAGGAACAGTGATTTATTGATTAATGAGGCTGAGATCAAATAAGTGCTTTCTTTTCAACTACATTGTAAACTGTTTCAGACACATATTAAACACATATTTTACATTCTCTTTTGTATATCATTAAATAATTTTCTGTAAAAAATTTGACTTTTGTCATGTTATCCAGCATACACACTATACTAATCTATTGTAAGACTCATATGAATATAACATATTTATGTGTATATGGCACAGATATTACTGTGCCAATTAGAAACGATAAATGACTCCATGAAGGAACAAACATTAAGTGGAAAAGTTCTGAAAAGGCAGTTTCATTACTTAAAAAATTCAATAGTCTAAAGCTTCAATTAACTTTGTATAAAATTAATTTGAATCTTGCAAAGAGGGCTCCTACTGTGAGTCACAGTGGTCTCTCCTAGAACACAGGTAGGGAAGTACCCAAAGGAATAAAAAGGCCTTGTGATTAGAGATTTCTTTTAACCTGGGGAAAAATGCAATTATCAAAAACCGTATTGAAAAGCTTTCCAAAACTCTGTGAAAGCTACAGCATTCTCTGAAAGCACGGAGAGATATTTTGCTTGCTTTTACTTAAAGTGCATAACAGTCAGAGTCTGATTCTGGGAAAGACCTGATTTTTGTTTGGCTCAGCAGGCAATTCAATTAAAGCACAATGTTTAATTTAAAAGGGTCTGTTTATATACAGTGGTGGTGTTTTCTCATTTATGGGCATTAAACTGTAGTACTTATTTTTTTGCTCTGTCTATTCTCAATATACATCATTTTTTCAAGGAGCTATATTTTATTGTGTTTTATTAGATTTATTTTTCTAAAAATGGCAACTTACTACAATTTACAAGACTGCATCAAAAATGTTGTTTATTTTGTTCATAAGATTATCTCATTGGTCAGATTATTTTATGATTTTCTATTATTATTCCAGTTCAAAATGTTTCTATATGCAAGGTATAAGACAGTTTACAAAAGAATAGACTGAAAAGAAGCAAATCAATATTTACCTTACATCACAAATATCTCCTTCAAAATAACTGTTTAATTCTCACCCAACCTAGAGGAGAGAAATCACTGGTTACATTATGCTAATTATTTTCTGGGAAAACATAAATTAATTAATTTGTCTGGATAACACCTGGAATCTAGATTAGACTAAGGTAACAGAAAAGCAAACATAAAATATTGATAAAGTTCCACATTGATATTGTACACAAGTGGGTAAAGTTAAATTATTTTTATTATTTCCAGGTTAAATAATGTTTTAGGTAGCATGCGAAAACTTGAGTTAAACAAGTCACTGAATGTATTCTGTATCTTTCTCAAAAGGTAAATTAATATATTTTTATAGAGTTACACATAATATTATAAATTAAGTACAAAGGCCATACAATTTCATCCCTATCTACTCATTCTCTACTTGCCCTGTATATCCTAGCAAATTAATAAAGTTATTACAAATCAAATGACAAAAACCTCCAACATCACTAAAAATTAGGGAAGGTTATTATTCAACAGGCAGAAGCATTGACTGAATTCATTATATATAATGCAGATGGGACAAATTTGATGGAAGACACAAGTACTAGATTTGTAATTATCCCCTCTTAGAACCAGTAATATCATTAGATGGGAAAAAAAGAAAATGCCATTATAAATGAAGTAATATCCATAACTTAGAAAGTGCTGGAAATGAGGTTATGTGAGGTCCTTTGAAATAACACAAGTAAACACTAAATCCACTGGAATACTATTTTACTCTAGGAATCAGCCACAATTGAAATACTGGAATTGGGAACATTTGGGGATTAAAGAATCCACAGCATTGACTCCACCTACTTCTTTCAGGCCACTCTATCAAAGATATATTAAGGTAAATTTAGAGCAATTAGCAGAGCAGTACACATTTTACAGAAGAATTTCTAGAATTATCAAACTAAAAAATAATGAAAATTTTAAAATGTCTACTCATCCCATTGATCTGTTTAGCATCAGGCCACCATTGTGTTTCTTTAATAATTAAAGGAATTGCATACAAATAGCAGAGTAATAGAGACAACCAGCTGAGACTGATGAAAAGTAAACAACAAAAAAACAAAAAGACAGGTAAGAACGTAAAATTGCCTTCAAAATATGCTTCCTTGAAAACCCAGAGTAAGATAAAAGAAAGTAAAATATTTTGCATAAAAGAATTATTGGCATTACCTTGATCACATAAAGCCTCTCTATATGGGTAATATTCAATTTTTTTGTTCCATTTGAAGAGAAATTATTTCATATAAATTTATTAACTTTGGTAGCAGAATTCTACTTTTTTCAATTCACCTACTCATCATGAGGGCTTACAAATGTGATAGGAGGAGAATTTCTATGTCTTCATTTGTCAAAGACCATGTCTTCATCAACCATGACTTATAAATAGAGCATAATATCATCAGTTTCAGAAAAAATAAAAAATAGCCTATACTAATGATAACAACTCTTCACAAGGCCAAGCATGGTGACTCGTTTCTGTAATCCCAGAACTTTGGGAGGCCAAAACGGGAGGACAGCTTGAACCTCAGAGTTTAAGACCAGCCCAGGCAACATAGGAGGACCCTGTCTCTACAAAATAAAATACAATAATAATAATAATAACCCTAGCCAGGCATGGTGGCATGAGCCTGTGGTCCTATTTGGGAGGTTGAGGTAGGAGGACTGTAGACCCAGGAGGTCAAGGCTGCAGTGAACTGTGATAGCACCACTGCAATCCAACTTGGGGCACAGAGCAAGACCTTGTCTCAGAAATCAATAAATTAAAAAAAATAAAAACAAAAACAAAAAAAAACTGTTCACAAAACAGAGCTCTGTATATACTTGATTGTCTTAAAATTTATCTACTGGAAACTCAAAGTAAACATCAAACTTAATACTGAAACATAAGAATCAGAGGACCTGGAGCTTTCCCTGAAGATTAGCATCATATTGGATAGTAGATAGTGGAAGAACGAATAAACTAAGTAAGATATGTTTAAGAGCCATATACAATTCTTAAAGTTATCTGCCCTAATTTTCAGCCCATACCGAATGTTCACATAAAGTAGCACAAAGCAAGGTTTAGCAACGCTTTCTTCAGATGAGTTACTAAGTAATTATGCAATATATAAACCAACATGATAATTTTGCAAGAAGAAAACAGATATCTGAAGACCACAGCACCATAAAAACGTAACAAACTAAACAATTAAATTTATATACAGACAAAACCACAATTTTTAGAAAACATAATAAATCTGCCCAGAAAAATAGGAGATGAGATTACAAACCTGCATCAGGAACAAGCATTATGAGACACTGCCAATTTAAGTATTGTGTAAACAATTTTAATTCCTCAAATAAAGATCTCAGTAAATACATTACAAAGAACTATGAATATGATCAACAGATGAAGTTAATAAACTAGATGATGAGATAAGGAAGCTATCAAAATGGTAGCATAAATTTGATAAGTCATCAGATAGAACATATAAAAAAAGATCAAAATATTTTATGTTATAATAAATAGAACGTTCAGGAATCAACCATAAAAATGACAAGGCAAATAAAGGTAAAACAAATGAATGCACATTATAAATATTGGTTTTAAACTGAAGAATCTCAAAGAAAACATGACCATTTCATATCCACTAGATAAGAAAAAGTTCACTGATGAGAGAGGAATAATACTAACTTCTAATTTCTCCATAGGTGACATTCAAAAGCAGGTAAATAAATATATTAATAGTTTTTTTAATTGTTGAACATAATATTTTATGTACGAGTAGAACTATCATTTGAGTATTTGGGCCAATTCAATAAGCTCTCTGAAACAGGTTTTATGATATTTTTTCAAAACATTCACAGAAATGCTTCAGCAAGAATAGAAATGACTACAAGCAGAAAAACTATAATGTAGAAAATGATGGTGCGTAAATAACTCCATAAATTTCTTATTTAAGTAAGCAGTATCAAAAATAATGGTCACAGGCTTTAAGTGAACATTGGCTGTGGCCTGGCAAAACCCTGTGAACTGGTGCTGGTGATGGCCACAGGGAGAGGCTTCTCAGCTTTTGAAAAGGAGATAGAAGAGCAGGAAGGACTTTGTATTGTGGTTTGAGTGACAACTTAATTGCAGTAGAACAGAACATCAGATAAATTGTTAAGGTCTTTGACTCCAATTCCTGACTCTCAGATAGCATCTCTGGACATGCCCAAGGCCTGGGGGAAACCTTGTCCTGAAGAGAAGGGCCTTGTGCAAGTCCCAGAGCAGTGCTGGCTTCAGGTCTGACACAGCACAGTCCTAGTGGTGGTGGCCATAGGCATACATGCATCACCACACCCTCAGTTCCAGGTATCCCAGCACAGAGAGAGAGAGAGACTCTGTTTCAGAGAAAGAGATACAGAATGGCTGGACTCCCGGCTAAACTCCACCTTTAAACCTGGAGCAAGGGCCCTAAGTGAAAATAGCTAACCCTGTTTTTCTGCCCAAATGTTGCTTTTTTGAGCTGCCATGTCCCTATCCTGTGCCCATAAAAAGACTTCAGCTGGCAGAACAACACAAGCGGCTGATCAGCGGGGATACAAGTGGCTGAGCATCAAGAGACTATACATAGATGTGGCTAGCTTCAGATGGTGAGGCCTCAGGAAAGGATCACCTTCTTCCTGCACCATCCCCTTTCCAATTCCCCACTTTGCTGAGAGCTACCTTTATCACCCAGTGGAATTCTCCACATGCACTATTCTTCAATCCTTTGTTCCTATGATCTGATACTTCCTGGACACCAAACAAGAACCCAGGTGCCAAAAAGGCAGGGGCTTGGATGCTGTTTCAGGGCCCGCACAGAGCCTGCTCCTGCCAGACAGGAGCAACCAGCTGATTCCAGTGTTCATTCCATCAGGTTCCCGCCCTTACTTGTGTGCTCTCTTTCATGAGGAGTGGCCAGTGGCAGGCTGAGTGAAAGGAGCCATTCCAATTCCATCCCACAAAGGGGGTGAAGGGAACAATCCCATCTCATCTAAGGGCTCATCCAGAATGCAAAAAAGGGTGAGTTAAAATGTGGAACTGTTGGATCTGTCTTTTTTCCCAGACCCTGCCACCTCTATCTTCCCTTTAGGTAATAGGAATGTGTTAGCTCCGTTTCCCTTTGCAGACGTCTAGCCAATTTGAACTAGGGAAGGGACACGGTGATTATAGGAACCCATTTCTACAGAGCAAATGGCTATTTCCCCAGCTCCCCCAACCCCCACCTTATGCACTTTAAGTTGTTTTTCTTGTTTTCTAAGTGAGAGAGTTCTCTTTCCCTCAGCACTCTGCTTATGGTAGGGAAGCAACAGAGGAGTAACCCCTGCTGACTGATAATAGCAAATTTGGCAAAGTCTATCTTGGATTTGATCTAAATAAATCTATGTAGACCCTAAAATACCTTTCTTTCTTGTCTCAAACTCAATTCCAAGCTTCAGGTTGAGGCCCTAGAAAGGAGAACCAGATCTGAGGGATCCAAAGCCAGGCAACAGGCATAGTGTAAATAGGCAGGACAAATTCCTGTGAATTAAATCCCCATTTCATGAAAGGAGACCACATTCTATGACATAAATGAGGCCCAGGGAGGGCATACTTCAGCAAGAGTAGATATTCCCATCCCTAGACCCCCTGCTAACATGGGTGAAAGCTGCTTTGGTTCCCATGGGTGGCACCTGCCAAACTTGCTGGGACTTAGGAATAAGGATGAAAATAAAGGGAGGACACTTACTTTGTTTCTCCCTCACACCCTAAGTTTTCACTGAAAGAAAAAAAAGAATGATGGATTCTGAATTCCCTATCTTACAGAATAGGCAACCAACAAATTCTACCACCTTCAGTTTATCCTCAAAAACAGACCTTGGAAACATATAGTACTTTAGAGGATCTCCTGAAGTATGCAAGCCTACAAACTCGAGATTTCCTTAGGGTCACCTATTAATTGCTACAGATATGGTAAGAAGACTTATATCTCTCATAAAGTTTAACCACTCCTATATAAGGTTTAATTCTTTCACCAGGGTGAGATAGTTTGTGGTACAATGTTGTTAGTATATTTTGGTTCTTATTTCTGTAATCACTGGCACTAGATTCTTTCCTTGTATAATACACATGTTTGATCCATGCATATTTAACCTTTTAAAGCTTGTTGTTTCTCTCACCTAGAGGTCATTAAGGCTCCAAACGGGCAGGTAGCTGGAGCCTGGGACAATGGCTCCCTTTTGTTTGGGCTGTTTGCATCTATCTCTGGGAGGAATCCGACTTCTATTTTCCCAAACAGTGCCCCCTTTCCGCAGGAAGTAGCTAAGACCACTCATCCATCCATATTCTATTGGCAGTTAAATGTGCTTCAGAGGAGGGATATGATACAGAATGGCTGGGTTCCCAGCTAAACTCCACACTTAAGCCTGGAGCAGCCTAAGTGAAAACAGCTGACTCCATTTTCCCATGAGTTGTTTTTTTTGGTCTGAAACACCCCTATTCTTTGCCCAAGAAAAGACTTCAGCTGTCAGAGCAACTCAAGTAGCTGGCCAGCAGGGATACAAACTGCTGAACATTGGAGATACAAACAGATGAGTGTCAGAGACTATGGATACATGTGGCTAATTTCAGATAGTGTGACTTCAGGGAAGGATCACCTCCTTCCTGCACCATCCCCTTTCCAATTCCCCATCCCACTGAGAACCACTTTTATCACCCACGGGAACCTTTCACACACACTACTCTTGAATCCACTCATGTGACCTGATGCTTCCGGATGCTTGACAAGAACATGGGTGCTAAGAGGGCAGGGGCTTGAATGCTGCTGTGGCGCTCACATAGAGCCTGCATCTGCCAGAGAGGAGTGACCAGCCAGTTCCAGCATCCTTTTCCTCC
Source organism: Macaca thibetana thibetana (assembly GCF_024542745.1). NCBI lineage: Eukaryota > Metazoa > Chordata > Mammalia > Primates > Cercopithecidae > Macaca > Macaca thibetana. Next base: position 104,576,611 of record NC_065578.1, on the reverse strand, counting down.
AGTTCGCATGCTTGCTTGCTTGCCCACATTGTTTCGGGAGCAGTGACCACCAACAGACTGAGTGAAAAGACCCACTTCAACTCTTGTCCACAAAAGGGGTCAAGGGAAAAATTGTGTTTCAAAAGTAAGGCAGAAAACAATAGTCTCTACCTGGTAATCCAGGTAATTCTTCTGAATCTTATTCAAGACCATTAAAACTATACTTCTGTTCATCTGCAAAAAACATAGCATTATTGGGCTTGGACCCAAAGTCCCTTGTTTACCAGGGAAGCCTTCTCAAGAAGGAAAACCACAAACAAGCTCAGATTGTGAAAACAATAGTAAATTCCTAAATCTACAATACCAAACACTGAAGAATATCTGCAAGCATTAACACCATCCAGGAAAACATGATCCACCAAATGAACTAAACAAGGCATCAGGAACCAATCCTGGTGCAACAGAGATATTATGACCTTTCACACTGAGAATTCAAAATAGCTGTATTGAGGAAACTCAAAAGATAACACAGAGAGGGAATTCAGCATTCTATCAGATAAATCTGACAAGGAGACTGAAATAATTAAAAAGAACCAAGGAGAAATTCTAGAGCTGAAAAATTCAATTGACCTGCTGAAGAATGCCATCAGAGTTCTTTAATAGCAGAAAGGTTCAAGCAGAAGAAATAATTAGTGAGCTTGAAGACAGGCTATTGAAACAAAACATAGTCAGAGGAGACAAAAGAAATAATTAAAAACAATGAGGTACACTTACAAAACCTAGAAAATAGCCTCATAAGGGCAAATCTGAGTTATTGGCCTTAAACAGAAGGTACAGAAAGATGCAGGGGTAGAAAAGTTAATTTAAGGGATAATATCCAAGAACATTTCAAACCTAGAGACCGATATCAACATTCAATTACAATAAGGTTATAGAACACCAAGTAGATTTATCCCAAGGAATATTACACCAAGGCATTTAAGAATAAAATGCCCAAGCTCAAGGACAAGAGAAATGAAATGAATGATATAGAAGCTCCAATATGTCTGGCAACAGACTTTTTAGTGGAAAATTCACAGAGCAGGAGAGCATGGTATAACATATTTAAAGGCTGAAAAAAAAAACCACATTTACCATAGAATAGTATATCCAGCAAAAATATCTTTCAAACATGAAAGAGAACTAAAGAACTCACCAGACCAAAAAAAAAAAAAAAAAAAAAGAAAAAAGAAAAAAGAAAAAAAAAGAAAAAGTGAGGGTTTTCACTAATGTCAGACTTGTTTTACAAGAAAAGGATGTTATGAAATAAGACGAAAATGATCTGAAGATACAATACTCACTGGTAATAACAAGCACACAGAGAAACAAAATAGTATAACACTGTAATTATGGTGTGTAAACTATTCTTGACTTATGTATAAAGACTAAACAATAAAAAATAATTACTACAACAACTTTTCAAGACATAGTAAAATGAGACATAAAGAGAATCCTCAAAAAGTAAAACTGTGGGGGGGATGAAGTTAACATATACAGTTTCTATTAGTTTGTGTGTGTGTGTTTGTTAATGAAATGAGTGTTAAGTTGTCATTAGTTTAAAATATTGGTTTATAAGATAGGATTTAGAAGGCTCATGGTAACCTCAAATTGAATGAAAAACATACTACAGACACACAAAAAATAAAAACAAGAGATTAAAGCATACCACCAGAGAAAGTCAATCACTTTCACTAAAAGGAAGACAGGAAGGAAGAAAAGAAGAAAGAGGACAATGCAAAACAACCAGAAAACAAATAACAAAATGACAGGAGTCAATCTCTATCTGTCCATAATAACATTGAATGTGAATGAATTAAATTTCCCAATCAAAAGACATAGAGTGCCTGAATGGATGAAAAAATAAGATGTAATGATTTGTTGCCTACAAGAAATATATCTCATCTATATACATACCATAGACTTAAAATGAAGGGATAACAAAAGTTAGTTAATGCCAGTGGAAACCAAATAAGAGCAGGAGTAACTATATTTATATCACACAAAATTGATTTCAGGACAAAACCTGTAAGAATAGACAAAGAAGGACATTACATAATAATAAAGGGGTCAATTCAGCAAGACAAGATAACAATTATAAATCTATATGCAGCCAACACTGGAGCACCAGATATATAAAAGAAATTATTAATGACACTAAAGAATGAGATAGACTTCAATACAAAACAAAACAAAACAAAACAAAACAAATCAAACAAAAAAAACCGCTAGAGAACAACCAACTTCCAGTATTGAAAGGAACTCCCAGGAGGAAAATAAACAACGAACCACTGAACTTATCTACATGATAGAATAAATGTACCTAACAAATATTCACAGAATACTTTATTCAACGGCTGCAGAATACACATTTTTCTCCTCCACACATAGATCATTCTCAAGGAGAGACATGTTAAGTCACTAAACAAGTCTTAAAACATTCAAGACATTGAGATAATATCAAGCATGTTCTCTGACCACAATGGAGTAAAATTAGAAATCACTAGCAAGAGGAATTTTGGAAATTATACAAACACATGGGAATTAAACAATAAGTCCCTGCATGACCAGTGGCTCAATGAAGAAGTTAAGAAGAAAATTTAAAAAATTCTAGAATCAAAGGATGATGAAAACATAACATATCAAAACCGGTGGGATACAGTGAAAGCAATACTAAGAAGGAAGTTTATAGCTATAAGTTCTTACGTAAAAAAATAAAAACTTTACATAAATAACCTAATGGTTTATATATTATAGAACTTAAAGAACAACAACAAAGCAATCCCCAAATTAGTAGAAGAATAGAAATAATAAAGACAAGAGCATACATAAATCAATTTGAAATGAAAAAAAATACAAAAGATAAATGAAACAAAACTTTGGTCTTTTAAAATGTTTTCTTAAAAATGGACAAACCTTTAGTCAGACTAACTAAGAAATACCAAGAGAAGACCTGAATAAAAAATCAGAGATGAAAAATGAGACATCACAACTGATATCCCAGAAATTCAAAGGATCATTAGTGGCTACTATGATCAACTGTATACCAACTAACTGGAAAATCTAGAAGAAACTGATAAATTCTGAGATACATACAATCTAACAAGATTGAACCATGAAGAAATCCAAAATCTGAACAAAACCCTAACAATAACAAGATCTAAGCTGTAATAAAAATCCTCCAGTAAGGAAAAGCCTAGGACCCAATCATCACTACTGAAATCTACCAGTAGAATAACAAATACCAGTTCTACACAAACTGTTCCAAAAAACAGAGGAGAAAAGAATACTGCTAAACTAATTATATGAGACCAGTACTACCCTGGTACCAAAACCAGAAACAGACACATCAAAAAAGAAAACCACAGGCCAGTTTCTCTGCTGAATATTGATGCAAAAGTCCTCAAGAAAAATATTAACCAATTGAATTAAGCAAGACATTAAAAAGATCATTCATCATGGCCCAGTGGAATTTATCTCTATGATAGAAGGATGGTTCAAAATATGCAGATCACTTCATGTAATACATCATATCAACAAAATAAAGGAAGAAAAAAATTGATAATTTTAATTGATGCTGAAAAAACTTTTGACAAATTTCAACATCCCTTTATGAGGAAAAGTTGCCCACTTTCACTACTGTTATTCAGTGTAATACTGGAAATATTAAGTAGAGCAATCACACAAAGCAAAGAAATAAAAGGCATCCAAATTGGAATGAAGGCAGTTGAATGATCTTTGTTTGCAGAAGATATCATCTTACATTTGAAAAAACATAAAGACTCCACCAAAAAACTATTAGAACTGATAAACAAATTTGGAAAATTTTCAGGATACAAAATCAACATGCAAAAATCAACTGCATTTCCATATGTCAAAAATGAACAATCTGAAAAAGAAATAAAAGAAGTAATCCCATGTACAATGATCACACATAAAATAGAGGACACCAAAAAATAAAAATTAAAAAAAAAAGGAAAGATATTCCATTTTCATGTGTTGGAATAACGAATATTGTTAAAATATGCATACTACCCCAAACAATCTAAAGATTCAATGCAGTCCCTAGCAAAATACCAATGCCATTCTTTGCAGAAATAGAAAAAAACAATTCTACAATTTATATAAAATAACAAAAGGCTTAGAATAGCCAAAGATATGAGCAAAAAGAACAAAACTGGAGGAATCACATTACCTGATTTCATATTATATCATTGTGATATTGTTAAGGAATCAGAGAGACTGATGGGGTTCAGGAGGATATTCCTTATTTAGGTGCACTGGCCCAGTCAGATTAATATCCAAAGGACTGAGCCCTGAACAAATAGTTTAGTTACCTTTCAAGCATTTCACGGGGAATGGGGAGATCTGTGCAGGGGGAAGCATATTACAGAAACGAGAAACAAAAACAGTTATTTAACTGAGACATGAGTTACATCATTTCTTACTTTTCAAGGAAAAACATGTTTTAGAACTTGAGTTTATCTGTCTAGTGATCTTGCAGCTGCACAGTTAGGGAAACAGGGTCTTCACAATGCCTTGGAAAGGAGGAGAGATATGGCTGAGTAGCCACAGAAAAACAGGCAGTTAATTTTTAAAAGACTCCAGCTCTTTCTCTTTCTCAGGGAGAATTGAGTTTTCTTACATACAACTGAGTTTCTGCTTACACATTCTTTAATTTCTTTTAATTCCTGTTCCAAAACTACAGGGCTATAGTAACCAAAACAGTATGGTACTGGCATAAAAACAGACACAGAGACCAGTGGAACAGAATAGAGAACCTAGAAACACATTCATATACCTACAGTAAATTTATTTTCCACAGAAGTGTCAAGAACATACATTGAGGAAAACACAGTGTCGTCAGCAAATGATGCAGGGAAAACTGGATATCCATATGGTAAAAGAATGAAACTGTATTCCTATCTCTCACCTAATACACAAATAAAATCAAAATAGACTAAATAGTTAAGTCTAAGACCTCAAGCTATGCAACCATTACAAGAAAATATTGGGAAAATTTTTCAGGACATTGATCTGAGCAAAAAATTTCTTGACAAATACCCTGCAAGTATAGGCAACCAAAACAAAAATGATCAAATGAGATCACATCAGATTAGAAAGCTTCTGCACAGCGAGCAATACAATCAACAAAGTGAAGAGACAACCTACAGAATGGAAAACAAATATTTGCAAACTGCCCATCTGACGAGGGATCAATAACTAGAATATATAAGAAGCTCAAACAACTACAGAAAAAAATCTAATAATCCAACTAAAAATTGGCTAAAAGCCTTAACAAACATTTCTCAAAAGAAGACATATGAATGGCAAACAGGAATATAAAAAATTGCTCAATGTCACTGATAATCAAAGAAATACAAATTAAAACCCCAATGAGATATCATCTCAGTTTAGTTAAAATGGCTTTTATCCAAATGTCAGGCAATAACAAATGCTGGCAAGGATGAGGTGAAAAGGAACCTTCATACTATTGCTGGAAATATAAATTAATATAACCACCTTGGAGAACAGTTTGGAGGTTCTTCAGATAAACTAAAAATAGAGTTACCCTATGATCCATCAATCCCTCTGCTGTGTATCAGCATATCTAAGAGATACCCACACTCCCATGTTTATTGTAGCACTGTCCACAATAGCTAAGATTTGGAAACATCCTAAGTGTCCATCAACAGATGAATGGATAAAGAAAATGTGGTACTTACACACAATGGAGTACTACTCAACCACAAAAAAAAAAAAAAAAAAAAAAAAAAAAAGAAAGAGATTCTTACATTTGCAATAACATGGATGAAACTGGAGGTCATTATGTTAAGTGAAATAAGCCAGGCACGGAAAGGCAAATATCACACATTCTCACATATTTATGGGATCTAAAAAAACAAAAAAATGAGCTCTTGGAGATAGAGAATAGAAGGATTGTTACCAGGGGTTGGGAACAGTGGTGGAAGGAGTAATGGGAGGGTGGGAATAGTTAATGGATACAAAAAATTAGAAAGAATAAATAAAACCTATTATTTGATACCACAACAGGGGAACTATAGTCAATAAAAATTTAATTATGCATTTTAAAATAACTTTAAAAATGTAATTGGATTGTTTGTAACATAAAGGATAAATGCTTGAGGGCATGGAAACCCAATTTTCCAGAATGTGATTATTATGTATTTCATGTCTGTGTCAAAATATCCCATGTACCCCATAAATATATGCATTTATTATATATGCCCAAAATAAATAATAATAATAATAATGGTGATATTAAGAAGGTAGTTGTCAAAGTCATTGGCACATATTAAGCACGTCACCTTGTTTGGGATAAAGAGTTATTTATCATTTTAGAAATCTACAATAAAATAAAAATATAAATAATTGCAATAAAAGAGTGAAAACTAACAGAAGAACAAAAGTAAATGTATGAACAGTAGAGAAAACCTAAGACATCCAAAAATAACTAAGAAAGAAAAAAATAAAGTCAAAGAGAATATAAAAGCATAAAACAAAATAATAAGTTGATAGAGAACACTACTAAAAAATAATCATAATGTGCACAAATAATTTATTATTAAAATATAAATACCAAATTATATTCAATATAAACAATAATTAAGCAATCTTTTGCCTTTATTTCTAAAAAGATACAGAAAAGTTAAATATGTAAGTATGAATGGAAACAACAGCAGAATAAATGTAAGTTAAATGTAATTTCAAAGCTGTAACATAGAATCAGTTATCAAGAGTTATCTTATACCTTGTTAAAAGGAAGACTTGATGGAGAAGAAATAATAACTACTTTAGAGCCAATTACCCGAATATTTCTCTGCATCCTCTTTTAATATTTACCTCTTGTGCAGGATATTTTAGTTATTTTATGCCTAGCGTTTTTTACTACACCCATTGAAAAGTTCAGAGAAACACAGGGGAACAAGATAAATCAACATCACTATTGGATTAAAGGGAAGGGCATTCTCAATGGAACAGATCTTGGAGGATACCCTTGCTGTGGTAAAACTGATTTCACATTAAAAAGAATAAAAATGAAGGCAGAAATAAAGATGTTCTTTGAAACCAATGAGAACAAAGATACAACATACCAGAATCTCTGGGACACATTTAAAGCAGTGTGTAGAGGGAAATTTATAGCACTAAATGCCCACAAGAGAAAGCAGGACAGATCTAAAATTGACACTCTAACATCGCAATTAAAAGAACTAGAGAAGCAAGAGCAAACACATTCGAAAGCTAGCAGAAGGCAAGAAATAACTAAGATCAGAGCAGAACTGAAGGAGATAGAGACACAAAAAACCCTCCAAAAAAATCAATGAATCCAGGAGTTGGTTTTTTGAAAAGATCAACAAAATTGACAGACCACTAGCAAGACTAATAAAGAAGAAAAAGAGAAGAATAAAATCGATGCAATTAAAAATGATAAAGGGGATATCACCACCGACCCCACAGAAATACAAACTACCATCAGAGAATACTATAAACACCTCTATGCAAATAAACTGGAAAATCTAGAAGAAATGGATAATTTCCTGGACACTTACACTCTTCCAAGACTAAACCAGGAAGAAGTTGAATCCCTGAATAGACCAATAGCAGGCTCTGAAATTGAGGCAATAATTAATAGCCTACCAACCAAAAAAAGTCCAGGACCAGATGGATTCACAGCTGAATTCTACCAGAGGTACAAGGAGGAGTTGGTACCATTCCTTCTGAAACTATTCCAATCAATAGAAAAAGAGGGAATCCTCCCTAACTCATTTTATGAGGCCAACATCATCCTGATACCAAAGCCTGGCAGAGACACAACAAAAAAAGAGAATTTTAGACCAATATCCCTGATGAACATCGATGCAAAAATCCTCAATAAAATACTGGCAAACGGGATTCAGCAACACATCAAAAAGCTTATCCACCATGATCAAGTGGGCTTCATCCCTGGGATGCAAGGCTGGTTCAACATTCGCAAATCAATAAACATAATCCAGCATATAAACAGAACCAAAGACAAGAACCACATGATTATCTCAATAGAGATAAGGTTTTTGACAAAATTCAACAGCCCTTCATGCTAAAAACGCTCAATAAATTCGGTATTGATGGAACATACCTCAAAATCATAAGAGCTATTTATGACAAACCCACAGCCAATATCATACTGAATGGGCAAAAACTGGAAAAATTCCCTTTGAAAACTGGCACAAGATAGGGATGCCCTCTCTCACCACTCCTATTCAACATAGTGTTGGAAGTTCTGGCTAGGGCAATTAGGCAAGAGAAAGAAATCAAGGGTATTCAGTTAGGAAAAGAAGAAGTCAAATTGTCCCTGTTTGCAGATGACATGATTGTATATTTAGAAAACCCCATTGTCTCAGCCCAAAATCTCCTTAGCTGATAAGCAACGTCAGCAAAGTCTCAGGATACAAAATTAATGTGCAAAAATCACAAGCATTCTTATACACCAGTAACAGACAAACAGAGAGCCAAATCAGGAATGAACTTCCATTCACAATTGCTTCAAAGAGAATAAAATACCTAGGAATCCAACTTACAAGGGATGTAAAGGACCTCTTCAAGGAGAACTACAAACCACTGCTCAGTGAAATAAAAGAGGACACAAACAAATGGAAGAACATACCATGCTCATGGATAGGAAGAAACAATATCGTGAAAATGGCCATACTGCCCAAGGTAATTTATAGATTCAATGCCATCCCCATCAAGCTACCAATGAGTTTCTTCACAGAATTGGAAAAAACTGCTTTAAAGTTCATATGGAACCAAAAAAAAAGAGCCCGCATCTCCAAGACAATCCTAAGTCAAAAGAACAAAGCTGGAGGCATCACGCTACCTGACTTCAAACTATACTACAAGGCTACAGTAACCAAAATAGCGTGGTACTGGTACCAAAACAGAGATATAGACCAATGGAACAGAACAGAGTCCTCAGAAATAATACCACACATCTACAGCCATCTGATCTTTGACAAACCTGAGAGAAACAAGAAATGGGGAAAGGATTCCCTATTTAATAAATGGTGCTGGGAAAATTGGCTAGCCATAAGTAGAAAGCTGAAACTGGATCCTTTCCTTACTCCTTATACGAAAATTAATTCAAGATGGATTAGAGACTTAAATGTTAGACCTAATACCATAAAAATCCTAGAGGAAAACCTAGGTAGTACCATTCAGGACATAGGCATGGGCAAAGACTTCATGTCTAAAACACCAAAAGCAACGGCAGCAAAAGCCAAAATTGACAAATGGGATCTAATTAAACTAAAAAGCTTCTGCACAGCAAAAGAAACTACCATCAGAGTGAACAGGCAACCTACAGAATGGGAGAAAAAAATTTTTGCAATCTACTCATCTGACAAAGGGCTAATATCCAGAACCTACAAAGAACTCAAACAAATTTACAAGAAAAAAACAAACAACCCCATCAAAAAGTGGGCAAAGGATATGAACAGACATTTCTCAAAAGAAGACATTCATACAGCCAACAGACACATGAAAAAATGCTCATCATCACTGGCCATCAGAGAAATGCAAATCAAAACCACAATGAGATACCATCTCACACCAGTTAGAATGGCAATCATTAAAAAGTCAGGAAACAACAGGTGCTGGAGAGGATGTGGAGAAATAGGAACACTTTTACACTGTTGGTGGGATTGTAAACTAGTTCAACCATTATGGAAAACAGTATGGCGATTCCTCAAGGATCTAGAACTAGATGTACCATATGACCCAGCCATCCCATTACTGGGTATATACCCAAAGGATTATAAATCATGCTGCTATAAAGACACATGCACATGTATGTTTATTGCGGCACTATTCACGATAGCAAAGACTTGGAATCAACCCAAGTGTCCATCAGTGACAGATTGGATTAAGAAAATGTGGCACATATACACCATGGAATACTATGAAGCCATAAAAAAGGATGAGTTTGTGTCCTTTGTAGGGACATGGATGCAGCTGGAAACCATCATTCTTAGCAAACTATCACAAGAACAGAAAACCAAACACCGCATGTTCTCACTCATAGGTGGGAACTGAACAATGAGATCACTTGGACTCGAGAAGGGGAACATCACACACCGGGGCCTATCATGGGGAGGGAGGAGGGGGGAAGGATTGCATTGGGAGTTATACCTGATGTAAATGACGAGTTGATGGGTGCTGACGAGTTGATGGGTGCAGCACACCAACATGGCACAAGTATACATATGTAACAAACCTGCACGTTATGCACATGTACCCTAGAACTTAAAGTATAATAATAATAAATACATTTAAAAAAAAGAATAAAAATGAGCTTGTAATTTACAACAAGGAGGGGGTCCATTAGGAATAATTTTTTTAAAATAAAATCAAGGAAAACAGCCACAACAGTTGCGATTAGGAATACTCAGAAATGAAAATTCTTTGTCTTCCAAATCTCATAAAAACTAAAAAATGTCAATTTGTTTAAAACAAATGCACTCTATGAATACAATGTGTTACAAATCCAAGCCACTAACCATGAAGATGAAAGAACTTTACAAAGTCGTTACAGGGACGTTCTGAAAAACAATCAGCAGGTTACAGAATGTGCTCATAGCAAGTGCCATAATCATGAAAATAAAAGCCTCTCTCTTTTTCTCTCTGTCTCTGTCTCTGTCTCTTTCTCTCTCTCTCTGTGTGTGTGTGTGTGTGTGTGTGTGTGTGTGTGTGTGTCTTGGAGTGGTCTGATACAGGGTTTTTAAAAGAGCCACAGAAAAGATGGGTATGTCCTTATAAATCTAGTTTAAAACCACAGATTGGGAAGTGGTTCTAAAGGGGAAGCCATATAAACAAGGTAGGGACAAATTCGATAATGTCCATTCTCAAGGATTCACACATGTGCTATCTCTATGGTGGGTGGGTGAAGAAAATGCTTATATTGAATTTCAGTCAATAATAGAGACTTTTTAGTAAAACAATTGATGGTGAATTCCTTTTACTACAAAATAAGAATTATGATTAAAGATGAGAATATAAATATTAATATTGAATATATAAAAATAGTATAAGAAAAAAACCTGAAGAAGTATGCTGAGAGAGTTAAGGTGAAAAGGCATATACAGATGCTAAGTTTGTTACCTTTATTAGTGGACTATTGTCCCTCTATTGAGCTTTAAATGACTTCAACGTTATAAGCTAGAAATGTCAACTTTAAAGAAATGATTTTAGAACAAACATCTATAGTAGTGAAACTTATTGAAAGGCTAGAAACTTTCTAATTTTTACTTCAAATTGACTTTTCTTCAGGAAAATTCAACTAAAGTATTTTATTTAAAACATTTATATATATGCAGCTGTTAAAAGTTATTCAACACATATTTATCGAACACCTTTATGAGCCCATGACGTTTATTGGTACTGGGGACATGGGATTGAATAGAACAAATAAAAGTTCTTCCCTTCAGTCAGGTATGTTTAAAATGACAAGAGAAAAGCTATGTACCAGAACAATGTAGTGCATTTAACAGTATATTAGAAGGTAGAGAGTATTATGGGGATAAAAGGGAGGTATGGGTCAGGAAAAATTTAAAAGTTAAGTTTAATCATTAGGATAGGTCAGATCGAGCCGTTCACACTTGTGTAAAGAAGACAGTTTAAAGAAGAAACCACAGTGAAGAGATTTCTGGGCAATGCAAAAACGTGGAATCTGGAAGCTGCCATTGGGACTGGAACAAATAAGACAGACAGGGATAAGAAATGGCATCTGTGAGGGGTCGAGAGTTGTGGACTGTAGATTATTTAAGGATTGTTAGGATTCAGAGCATTGCAGTTTCATATTCTGAGTGAAAAGGGATCTACTGGGGAATTTTGAACACAAGACTCACACATCTCTACTTATAACAATCTATCTGTCTATGTATGTTTCTAACTATGCCTGTATCTATCTATGCATGTATCCTGTATTCATCAACCTTACTGGATTCACATGACTATGATGTCATAATATTTTGGCTGGGATTATTTCATTATTATGCTTATACATGTTCTTGGACTATAGTTTTATTACATCACTAATTTTTATTGGACCCATCCAGTAAGTTTGAGGGAGGTAAGTATTGCTATCAGTAGAAAAAACAAAAATACCCCTCAGAGGGGCTGTAAAATTAACTGAACAGTCAAAAGCAGCTTCTATCTGTAGAGAAAGAGTGGAAACAACAGTGGGACACAGGGAAAAGGGACAAATGTTAGACTCTCTTAACCTACCCTGAGTCTCTAACATGGACCTCTGACCATCAGGTGCAGCAGCATAATCTGGAAATGCAGTAGAAATGTGAATTCTCAAGCCTCGTTTCAAACCTAAAAAATCAGTGAGTGTAGGGCATAGCAATCTGTTTCAGGAAGCTTTCCAGGTGATTCTGACACCCACTAATGCTTGACAACTAATAGCCTATGCAAATAGAATTTCTGATGCTTATCTCTAGCCTTAGTTCACCAGTAATGATATTTTGTAAGTATTTGTGTTAAAAGTATTAGTATTAAGAAAGTATGATTTCAATGACTTATACTCAGTGCCTCTATATTCCAGTAATAGAGAGAATGGCTGTAGAGAAAGGAAGTGGCTTTCTAAAGATTTTGCATTCAGATTTCTGGTCTTCTCCTCTAGAGAGACTGATAAAACCGAACACCAGTCTACACACTTACACATACATGCGCACTATGCAACGGGGTGGAATGTCTAGAATTAATAAAAGCTTTAAATATAAAATACTAACTGTATAATGGTGAAAATGAAAGTCACAGAGAACCTAAGTTATTGCTTGAAGCAAAAATGACAACAAATAAATATTTTTAAAAAGCAATGATTAAGAAATAATAGAAATTGGATGTTCATTGCCCACACAGAGCTGAAAAATAAGTAAAAAAAAAAATCTGGTTATTACTATTTCTGACACTCTATATGGAGGAGGTAAGATCCAAGCTGAGCCACTTCAACTTCATAGGTTCTCTCCATGAGCACAGCTGGAAGCTTATATCCTCTTTACATAGCATGCCAAGGGCTGGCAACTACCACTGCCTTATTATAGAACTCCACTAAGGGTATAAAGAAAGCTTTAGTCATAAACAGGCTAATGTGTATCCAAGTACTGGAGAGCTGCTGGTATATGCCATAGAAAAAATATCAGAGAGATATATATGTTATTTGGGTGATGAAATTTCTATCTCTTTTTTTTATATTTTCATATACTCCATATTTTCTAAAGTAAGAAATATATTTTGTCCCTTTAAGAAATAAATTTTATTCAATTAAAATGTGCGTTTTGAGAAATGCACACAGAAGTATATATCATAGCTCAGTAAGTGTGCAGAAAGTGAACATTCTGGGAAACCATAACATAGATTTGGCCATAAAATCTCATCTTACTAAAATAGCTTTATTATGTTCTATCTCTGTAACTGGCATTGCAAAGAAAACTATTATGTTGATTTTATCATCATAGATTAGTTTTTGCCTATTTTTAAATTTTATTGTATAGATTCATGTGATCTATGCTCTTTTCTGTATGGTTTATTTTGTTAAGCATACTTTAGTATGTAATTGTAGTTCATTCTTATTAATCACTAAATAGATAATCATTATGTGAATAATCCACAATGATGCACGTTTGTGCATTTGAGTGATTTCCTGTAACTAATCACAGTGCTATGAATGTGTGTATACACATATTTTGGTATGCATACGCTTCCACTCATGTGGACCTGCAGTGTCATAGAGTATAATAGACACCATCAAAGCATTTTTAAAAGTGACTATGTCCATTTACACTCCTATCAGAAGATTATTTATAAAAGTTTTAGCAGTTCTGCATCTTATCCAAGAAATAATTTAGATTTTTGTGACCAAAAGATGTTGAATAGACTTTTATAATTTGTTTATATGTTAAACTCCTTTTTGTCCCACCTCACAAAACAAGAGCCCATTTTTATTCCAGTCATGGTTGTGGAAAACAGATGTTTACTGAATTAATCTGATAGCATATTACCTCAATTGTATCCTCCATCTTTTGTTTTCTACAATGGAACTCAGAGTACTGGGGCGGATGCCTACCAAAAACTTACCAGTCATTCTGATAGATATGCAAAAGAGTAAATAATTCATGGGCTAAGAATTGGCCACAGGGGAAAAAAGTTGGTGGATAAATATTACTCTCTTCTTTTATTTGGACAGACAATGTCAAGGTGTAATTTACATGGCTTATCAGAAAGTCCCCTAAGAATTGTCCATAAATTGGCCATTACCAATCACAGACACAGTCATATATTTACTTTTTTCTTTCCTGTTTCCTTTTTCACAGTTTTCAGGACACAGATAATCATATTATTTTTAATTCCTACCTAAATTACTTGCATATCTGTTATTTTTGATGGGATAACCCAGACAAAGTGATTAATTCAAAGGTCATTTGAATGTATATGTTCAAGAATTTGTGAGTGTTTATTGTTTTATTTTTCTTGTTGATGCACAGATGTTTGTAATAGGCTAAATATGGTCCTCTGAAAGATATCCAAGTCAAATTCTTGAAACATTTGAATGTTACTGAAAGTTTCTTTATAGATGGGATAAGTTAAGGATTTTTATATGAGTAAATCTTTCTAAGATAGTTCAGGTGGGTCCTAAATCCAATGGGATCTTGTGAAAGAAAGGTAGAAGGAGAATTGAAACAAACAGAAGAGGAGAAGACACAGAAGAGAAGACAATGTGAAGACAGAGGCAGAGATGGGAGTGATGTGGCCACAAGTCAGGAAACCCCAAGAATGCCATGAATCATCAGATGCTGGAAGAGGTGAGGAATAATTCTCCGATTAAGCATTGAAGTGGGCATAGGGTCTTGAAGAGAGTTTGATGTTTGAGTTCTTGACACAATTTTGTTTAACTTGTTAATTCATATGCTACTGATCAATACCACAGTATCTGAAAATCTGTAACTTTAATTAATCTGATTTAATCATTACATAATGTATAAATGTGTCATAACATCACATTGTACCCCATGAATACATACAATTATTATTTGTCCATTAAAAATAAAATAAAACTCTTAAGGGCTATGTTAGTTAGACACACCCTCAACTTGTATTGCCTATTCACAGATCAACCAGATATGGGTTTAGTGAATTTTAACTTAAATACAATTTTTCCTCAGAGAAAAATACCATTATTCTCTGTGAAAATCATTCCATTTTTTGTTTCATTTTTTAAATTTTTTACAAGCCGTTCAATTAGAGACATCTAGTGTGCCTTAGACACTTGAAAATAGCAAGATAGTACATAAAGATGAACTTCGGGAGCCTTATTTTAAGAAAGAAAACCGGAATTCACTGAAAACATGAAGGACACCCCAGATCAGGGGAAGAGAATGTCAGCAAATAGCCGTGTGATGGTGTCTGGCTGATAAAAGCGAGTGAAGCACCAGTACGTGAGAGAGATAGAGCCTCCTTCTGTGACTCACCTTTACACTGGGGCATCCAAGCAACTCAGGCTGAGAGAGAATATTTTGCTTCTCCCAAGCCTTAGAGTTAACTTGGGGAGAGGCTTGGAGGCAAAGTTAGGAAAAGGCAGTGGGAAAAGCTGCAGAAATTTTCCCGGACTCAGAACTGAGAGAGAGCATGACATCATTTTTAATCCAGTTACATACAAAGTCAGCCATTTTTAGGTGAGCTGACAGTGTGGCCACACAGTCATTCTCTCCTTGGGCCAGGGATTGGAGCACCTGCTCTGGATCTGGATAGGGGCCTCCACAGCCAGAACTGTGGAATTCACTAAAGCAGTAGGGACTATAATTGTGCTTTTCCCCACTGCAAGTCTGGAGTGGAAGGGGAGCTGCTACAGCTAAAGTTTCTCCTGGGTGGAGAAACTTGCACCAAGAGTCAACTTGGCTGGGCAACCTGAACTAACCTGTATGTGCCATTGCTGGGTGTCCCAGCCTGTTCCCCTAAGATCATGGTGAAACAAGGGCCTCTCTACTCCACCACAACAAAGATATCCAGGCAGTTGGAGCACTCGCTTATCTGGACCAGCAGCCTGAGCCACCCTCGCCTTTCATGAATCATAGAGCATAGTGCAGCAGAACCCTCTCCACTCCATGTCCAAGCAGATTACCAGGCATTCAGAGGAACTGCTCATCTGGTTTAGCAGCCTGAGCCACCCTGCCTTTCCTGGACATAAGATCATGGTGCAGCAACATCTCCATGCCATGCCCAGATAGATATCCATAAATTCAGAGCATCTGCTTGCCTGGTTTAGCAGCCATAGTTGCCCCACTCCTTCTGTGCATAGATTCTGGTCCCCTCTACTCCATGCCTAGGCAGATCTCCAGGCAACTGGATCACCCACTCTTTCGGATTAAGAGTTTAGGTTGACTCCCACCACTGGGTAGTGAAATTGGGGCTGAGGAGGTTTCCAGGCTCCATGCCTAGGCACACCTTTGTGTGCTTGGTGGTTGCACCCTGGATTCTCCCTTGGTACTGATGCTTGTGTCTGCCATTTGGGGACCTGTAGGTGGACGTGTCTGCTTTGGCTCCACCTTTTGTGGCCCCTTTGCCACTGAGACTGAGTAGGAAGCTGGGACCATTGTACATTCCACAAATTAGCCCATTGCCTGAGGCAACAGAGAGCTTCTTCCAGTAAAAAAAGAATCAAGTGTATACCCAATTGTGTTGGCCACAGCTTACTCTTACCTATGATCGCTGTCTATTGGCTCATAGGTTGAACTGCACATCTCAATAAAAAACCTGCTGACATATGTACATAGGGGTATAGAAGCAATGCCAAAAGACCATACCCAACACTCATTAGAGTTGTACTTCGCATGGAGAGGGAGAAAGAAAAAGGGAAAGAAAATAATAGTAACAGCATTATAGGGAAAGACAGAAAAAGAAAAAAAAAATCCTTCCTGCACAAAAATAATTATAAAAATTACCAGTGCCAGTGTCTCCAGATAAGAAGAAACCAGTGCAAGTATTCTGGCAACATGAAAAATCCTAATGTAGTGACACCACCAAAAGGCTACATTAGCTCTCCAGCAATGGTTCATAACTGAAAAGGAAACTAAGAAATGAAAGATAAAGAATTTAAAGCATGGATTACAGGGAAGCCCAGTGAGATTCAAAACAAGGTTAAAAATCTACACAAAGAAACATTAAAGTAATCTGGGAAATAAATGAAGGGATAAACATCTTAAACATAAATACATATTCTATAATTAAAAAATTTACTTAAGGAAAATTTAAAATGTAATTGAAAGCTTTATCCTTAGACTGAACCAAGCAGAAGAAATAATTTCAGAACTTGGGGACCAGTCTTTTAAACTAACTTAGTCAGAAAAAAAAAATAAAGTAAAAATAAATTTTGAAAATGAACAACATTTCTGAGAAATATAAGATTATGTAAAGTGACCAAACCTATTAATTATTGGCACTCCTGAGAGAGAATGAAAAAAAAAGAAACAACCTGGAACATGTATTTCAGAGAATAATTTAAGAAAACTTGTCTAATTTTTCTGGAGTAATAGACATCCAGATACAAAAATCCAGAACACCTGTGAGATGTTGTAGAAGATGAACATCACAAAGGCGTATAGTCACCAGACTGTCCAAAGTCAACGCTAAAATTATTTTAAAGAGACCTAGAGAAAAAGATCACATAAAAAAGAAACCCTATCAGGGTAACAGTGGACTTCTCAGAAGAAAGATTACAAGCCAGGAACCTATTTTCATTATTCTTAAAGAAAAGAATTCCAACCAAGAATTTTATATTCCACCAAACTAAGTTTTATTAGCAAAGGAGAAATAAACACTTTTCCAGAAAATCAAGCTCTAATGAAATTATTTACCACTAGACCAGTCTTAGAAGAGATTTTTAATAGAGTTCTAAACATGGAAAAGAAAGAATGATAACTGCTACTGAAAAAACACATTTGAGTAAATAACCTGCAAACTCTATAAAGCAGCCACATGTAGAAACTACAAAGCAGTGAGCTAACAACTTCACTGTAGGATCAGAACCTCACATATCAATATTAACATTGAATATAAAGGATCTAAATGCCTCAGTTAAAAGGCACAGAGGGGCAAGTTGCATAGAAAAGCAAGATCCATCCATCTGTTGTCTTCAAGCAACTCATGCCCCATACAACAACACCCACAGGCTCAGAGTAAAGTGTTGGAGGAAGATCTACCACACACATGGAAACCAAAAGAAGTAGGGGTCACTATTTTTATACCAGATAAAGCAATCTTTAAACCAACAACAGTAAAGAAAAGACCAAGAAGGGCACTGCATAATCATTTAGGAACAAGTCATTTAGGAACAAGTTGTTTGTATGGAGAGGGAGAAAGAATGGAAAAGAAAAAATAATAACAGCATTATAGGGAAAGACAGAAAAAGAAAAAAAAATCCTTCTTGCACAAATTCAGTTCATTTCAATTCAACAAGAAGACTTAACTACCTTAAATATATATGTACCCAACATCAGAGCAACCAGATTCATAAAAAAAAGTATCTCTAGACGTACAAAAAGACTTAGACAGCCACACAGTAATAGTGGGGGACTTCAACTACACCAATGACAGCATTAAACAAACCTTTGAGGTAGAAAATTAACAACGAAATTCTGGATTTAAATTCAACGCTTAATCATTGGACACAATAGAAATCTGCCGAACTCTCCTCCCATCAAACACAGAATATCCTTTCTTCTCATCTGCACAAAAATGTACTCCAAGACTGACTACATTCTTGGCCCTAAAGCAAGTCTTAATAATTCAAAATTAATAATTCAAAAAAAGTTAAAATTATACCAATCAAACTCTCAGACCACAGTGGAATAAAAATAGAAGTCAATACCAGTGAAGATCTCTTAAAACCACACAAGAACATGGAAATTAAACCACATGTTCCTAAATGACTTTTGGGTAAACAACAAAATTAAAGCAGAAATCTAAAAAAATTCTTTGAAATAAATGAAAACAGAGACACAACATACCAAAATCTCTGAATGCAGCAAATGTAGTATTGGGAGGAATGTTTATGGTGCTAAATGCCTACCTCAAATATCTACTAGAAATATCTCAAAATAACAATCTAATATTATACCAATAGAAATTAGAAAAACAAGAACATACTAACCCCAAAGCTAGCAGAAGAAAAGAACTAACTAATATTAGAGAGGAACTGACCAACAAAATCCATACCAAAAAATCACAGAAACCAAAAGTTTGCTCTTTGAAAGGGTAAACCATTATCAGTAGACCACTAGCTAGAATAACAAAAAGAAAAAGAGAGATCCAAACAAGCACAGTTAGAAATGACAAAGGTGACATTGTAAACAATTTCACAGTAACACAAGACATCTTCAGAGACTATTATAAACAATACTATGTACAATAACTCCAAAATCTAGAGGAAATGGGTAAATTCCTGAAAACATCCAATCTCCCAAGATTGAATGAAGAAGAAATTAAAACACCAAATAAACCAGTATCAAGTTACAAAACTGAATCGGTAATACAAGATCTGTGAACAACAACAACAAAATCTTCAGACCAGATGAATTAACAACCAAATTCTACCAGATGTACAAACAAAAGCTGGTACCAACTCTACTGAAACTATTCCAAAAAATCGAGGAAGAGGGACTCCTCCTTTACTCATTCAATGAAGCCAGGATCACCCTGATATCAGAACCTAGAAAAGACACAATGGAAAAAAGAAACTATAGGCCAATATTTCTAATGAGCATAGACACAAAAATCCTCAACAAAATACTAGCAAAGCAAATTCAACAGCATATTAAAATTAATTCACCATATTCAAGTATGCTTTATTCCTGGGATGCAAGGTTGGTTCAACAAAGACAAATCAATAACTATGATTCACCATATAAACAGGATTAAAGACAAAAGCCATATAGTCATCTAAATAGAGAACAACATATTGATAAAACCCAATATCCTTTCATGATTAAAAAAAAAAAAAAAACTCAAGAAACTAGGTGTTGAAAGAAAATACTTCAAAACAGTACACAGCCAATATCATACTAATTGGGCAAGAACTGGAAGCATTCCCCTTGAACACCAAAACAAAGCAAGAGTGCCCACTCATATCACTCCTATTCAACATAGTACTAGAAGTCCTAGCCAGAGCAATCAGACAAGAGAAAGAAATAAATGGCATCTAAACAGGAGAAGAAGTCAAAATATATCTATTTGCTGACAACATGATTATATGCCTAGAAAACCCTAAAGAAACCATGAAAAGGCTAGTAGAACTGATAAATGACTTTAGTAGAGTTTCAATATACAAAATCAGTATACAAAAATCAGCATCATTACTATAGACCAATAACATTGTAGTTTTCAGGGCATGTCTTTTGCTTCTGTAGTCAAATGTATTCTTATGTATTTTGTTTGATTTTGATGCTATTGTAAATATTGTGGGCATGCATATGCATGAAAACACATTTGTACATATATAATATAATATATGAATATATTATAGTATAATCTATATGATATATAATAAAAATATATTATAATTACATTCTAATATATATTACAAATTATATTGTATAAATTATGTTATGGTCACAACAGTTAATATCCAATTATGTTTATCCATGTATTTTTTATCTTTTCTTGCTCCTTATCCTGTCCTTTGTTTAACTCTATCTTAGATCATTTTTCTTTTTCCTAAAGATCCTATTTGAGGTCTTTTGTATATGTCTAAAAATATCTTCATTTCAACTTATTTTTTTTGAAGCACATTGTTTTTGGTTTGTTATAGTAAGATAATTGTTAGGAGTTTTTTTTTTATTTTTTTTATTGCTCTGTAAAGCAATTTTACAATTGACATTGGGCTTTCTTCTCTCTGTGTGTATGTATGTGTGTGGGTGTGAATTTGCTATTAGTATTACAGATAGCACTTTATAAGCAGTGCTTCTTTTTTCTTTTATTTTTAAAGATTTTCTATTTGTTTTTGGCAATCAAGAATTTTACATAATTTGTCTAAATTTTGTTTGTTTGTTTGCTCTGTTTTATTTTGCCCCATATTTATATTACTTTTTGAATCTGTGGCATGTTTTAAGTCAGTTTTGAAAAACATGCATGTCTCTTCAAGTTTTCTTCTGTTTTCCTAATTCTTCCTCTCCTTCAAAAATTAGGGTATTTTATATATTTTTTAACTTTATCTCAAGTTCTCTTTGGTGGTTTCTTGTATTTTCTGTTTGGATTATTTACGTAACAGCTTTGTGAAGTTTACAAGTTGCCAAATAACTTGAAAGAAATATCAGCACAGATATGTAAACTTCTCTTTTTTTTTTTTTAATTTGAGATGATGGTATTTTACTTTTTGCCCAATATGCACTCAAATAATTTTATCCATTTTTTGTTGTACTTATTGGGAAGATTGGTTTAAACCATTAAAGTCTAAAGCTAAATTTCTACTTGCTAAATTCATGCTTTTCTTTGAAGTATAGCATAGGTACCGGAAAAATGCAAGTGCATACATTTTGCATAGACTTTTCACCAAATAAATACAGCCATATAACCAACCCGCATTAAAAAAAAAAAAAGCAAAAAAAAAGCAGTATTTTCAACAAATAAAAATACTCTTTTGTGTCCCCTCCCTTGGAGCTACCACCAAAGAGTCATCTATATACTGGCTTGTAAATTACATATTTATTTTGTCTGCTTTTAATTGAGGTGATATGAAACCATATATTAAAATGGCTGAGGTTGATGTATTTACTCAATATTATATTTGTGAGATTCATTCATATTTTTACATGTAATTCTAGATAATTCTCAGTGTTGTAGTCTGTTTTATTATTTAAATGTAGCACAATTTGTTTTTCATTCCCCTGTTCATGGACAGTTGGGTGGTTGTTCCTGTGTTTTGACTATTTTGTATAATGTTGCCTTAAAAATTATTATATGTGTCTTTCAATGAGTAAAAGTATATAATTTTCTTGGTTATATTCCACTTAGTGGTAGAATTACTGAGTCATAGAATATATAAATGATTGAATTTAATAGTTAATACTACCACCAAACAGGTTTCTAGTGCTTTTACCAATTTGCCTTTCCTAACAGTCTAGTATTGTTATAAAGTTTTACAAGGATGCCTCAGATCTTTGCCAACATTTGGTTTTGTTGGTCACTTTATTATTGGCCATTCTAGTGTGTTTCCAGTAGTATTTTTTTGTGACTGACACTGCATTTTCCTGAAGACTAACGAAGGTAATAAAATCATATGTTTATTTATAATTCAGATACTTTTTTTTAGAATGTCATGTCTCAGTCTAACATATTTTTACCTCTTTTTCTCCTCCCAAATTCATTATCTTCAACAATTGATTCTTCTGATATCAATGTTTGTCGTTATTTTGTGAAGGAAGAAAGGCAGATTAATTTTCCCCCTCTGTTGATATACAGTTGATCCATAAGCACTTGTTGGAAAAAGATATTTTCTTTACTGCACTATAGTAATAGTTTTGTCATAACTTAGGAGACCATACACTTTGGTCTATTTTTAAACCTTATGTTTTTTTCCAATAATTTATTCTTGTGTTAGTGCATCATTTATTCTCTATATTGATTGACAGAGTTTCATAAAAGGTCTGATCTCTGATAGCGCAAATTCTCTAAATGTGTTATTCTTATTATATATTGGCTAGAATACCTTAGCCCTGGTTATTTTAGCATTAGTCATAAAATCACCTTTTCAACTTACATAAAACTATCCTTCTGGGATTTTCATTGTTGTCTTATTGAACCTATGGATAACTTTGAAGATAATTGAATATTTATAATATTAAGCCTTCTCATCCTTGAACATGCTATATATAGTTCTCCTTTTACTTATCCCCATTTATTTTTCTTAAAGATGCTTTTTGGTTTTAGTATAGAATAATCAGTAATAACATTCACAGCTTTTTGGTGTTTTTATTTAATTGTAAATGTAACCTTTATCATGTTATGTTTTTCCATTTGGCTAATGTATTGAAGTGTAATAATTTTCTGCATATTCACCTTGCATCTGTTGGCCTTTATACACATGTAATAATATTAACATTTTGTTCATAAATTCTTTTAGATTTTCTTCTCTGTTTACCAGTCTATTCATGAAAATGGAGACTATATCTTTTATTTTAAAATAAATAATTGATTATAGGTGATTGCTTAAATAAATAGGGGAAGACAGAAGATGTTAGGGATATTAGATGATATAATTTGGCTCTGTGTCCCCACCCAAATCTCATTTCAAATTGTAATCCCCACATGTTGAGGAAGGGATCTGGTAGGAGGTGATCGGATAGCAGGGGCAGTTTCCCCCATGCTGTTCTCATGATAGTGAGTGATTTCTCATGAGATTTGATGGTTTAAAAGTATGGCACTTCCCCCAGCATTCCCCCTCCACTGTCGCATTGCAAAGAAGGTGCTTGCTGCTGCTTCACCTTCCACCATGATTACGTTTCCTGTAGCCTCCCAAGCCATGAAGAAGTGACAGTCAATTAAACCTCTTTCTTTATAAAGTACCCAGTCTCAGGTAGTTCATATCGCAGTGTAAAAATGGGCTAATACGCGAA
Organism: Macaca thibetana thibetana; assembly: GCF_024542745.1. Lineage (NCBI taxonomy): Eukaryota > Metazoa > Chordata > Mammalia > Primates > Cercopithecidae > Macaca > Macaca thibetana. Next base: position 104,552,933 of record NC_065578.1, on the reverse strand, counting down.
GATAGTAACTGCAAAACACAACAAAAAATACATAAGATAGTGGGAACAAAGAAAATATATTAGATTGTTTAAATATAAATTATTAATTATTAAAAATTTAGCTTTATGAAATCTTATGTGTGATTTTTCTAGCTATATTTTAATTTTTGAGATTTTATGGACTCTACTGCATTTGCTTTTATTTTTTTCTAAGCTTTTGAGGTATTAAAGTGTCTTTGATTTATTTTCTAATTTTCTAACTCAGAGTTTTATATTATTCATATTACAAAGTGTAATTGTATCTCCAAGCATGACTTTAGTTTTATTCCCTAATGTTTTGTCATTTATTTATTTATTTTTGACATAAAATCTCCCTCTGATGCCCAGGCTGGAGTGAATTTGTGGGATCCAAGCTCACTGTATCCTCGACCTCCTGGGCTCAGGAAATCCTCTTACCTCAACCTTCCAAGCAACTGGGACCGCACAACCACTCCTGGCGTGTGTGTGTGTGTGTGTGTGTGTGTGTGTGTGTGTGTAAAGACAGGATTTCAACATGTTGCCCAGGCTGGCCTCAAACTCCTGAGCTCAAGTGATCTGCCCTCATTGGCCTCCCAAAGTGCTGGAATTACAAGCATGAGCCATCAGGCCCAGCCCTGACGTTTTCACATTTAGTGTTTATATTAACATCAAGTTAATATTTACTAACTTTGATCATTTTTATTAATTTCTAAAACATTGTGACTTTCTAGATTGTTCGTTTTAAACTGTAAAGCTTAATTCCATTTTGGCTATTGAAACTCATCTAAATTATTTCAATACTTTGACATTTGTTGAGGCAATTAACTTTGGAAAATATAACATGTACATTTTCAGATAATATATAGTCTGTGGCTTCAGGGTTCTATGTGCAAAAGGAGGACTAACTTGTTAACCATTCTTTTCAGATCATCCATTGACTTAATTTTTATTGACTTATATTTAATTATTAAAGAGGTATGTTAAAATTTTTACTGTAATTGTTGATTTGACTGCTGTATTAGTTTTGTCACAGTTTCATTTGTACCTTTTGAGACTATACTGACAGCTATGTACACATTTAAAATAGCTTTATTTCCCTGTTGAATTGATTATTTTGTTACTTTACCACTAATTATCTCTAACATTGTCTCTTAAAGGGTACTTTCTCTGGTACTGAATTTCCCCAATCCTATTTTTTCTTTTCTCTATTTTGTCTCTACTTTTTAAAGCAAATAAATCATAGTTATTTTAAGGTCTCTGATTACTAAATCCAATGTCTAGATCACCCGTGGCTCTATTATTATTTTCATTTAATTTTTTAAATCCTGGTTTTAAATAATGCTTTCTTGTGTCTTGATATACCTAGTAATTTTCTTTGGAATTCTAATTAGCTAACAAATTGTAGCGATCGCCATGCTGTCTTTTTCTAGAGAGGTTCACCCTTTCTTCTGCCAGGCAGCTAGAGGAGGGGATAATAACTTTCACTCAGTTAGCCACTGAGCTGAATTGAGACTGGTTTGCAAATTTACTAAATCTCTGCCTACCTAAATTGTAGCTTTCCAGTGATTAAAAGCTGAAAGCCTACTTTGTTGCCATTTGCCATTTGTCTGGCAAGTACTGATCTATAATCCTTGCCTCTGTGTGGCATGTAAGCCTGCCAACAATAATGCTCTGCTCTTCAGAAGCCGTTAGTTGTTTTTGTTTTTGTTTTTGTTTTTTTTCCTGTCTTCCAGAAGCAGCCCTTTCTCAGACTAAAGCCCAGCTAGCTGGACTATGGTTCTATGCCCATAATTGTCAAATATACTTAGGGAAAACACAGCTGCAGTCTGCTCATGTGACTGCAATTATCTGCTCTCCAGAATCTTAGGTTCCAAAACTTGATGCTTCCATATCATTGTAGGATTGTTCTTAAATTGTATGGCTTTTTAAGTAGTTCTAGGATGGCCCATCCATCAGAATTAGAAATAAAAGTTCTCTTTCCAGGATTTGTTTTTATGTAACAAAATTATACATACTTTAAAAATATTGTCTGATAGCGATTTTAATATAAAACTGTAAGGCAAGATATGTTTTCCACTATCATCAATTAGCAATGAAGATCATTTGCAATAATATAAATTATTTTTCTCTGATTTTTTTCTCTATGGATGAATATTATCACAGATAGACGTGTATTCAAATGCACTTGCAAGTGAAAATGATCAAACTTAAAATGGCTTATACAAACCAGAAATATGTTAGCTCTTCTATATATATGGTGAAAGAGGTTATCTGTTTAGAGCCAAGCAGTAAATGGTTGAAAAGATTCTGTATTTCTCCGTCCACCTCTGGACTTTGTTCAATGTTTTTCTCTTTCAGTGCTAACATCATGTTATTTATTTATTTATTTTTTACTTCAGCTGGCTTATAAAAGTAATTTGGTTTTATTCTTTTAATTGACAAGAGTTGTCCATATTCATGGGGTACGTAGTGATGTTTGGATATATATAATGTATGATGATCAGATCAGAATAATTAGCATCTCCATTACCTCAAACATTTATCATTTCTTGGTGTTAGGAACATTCAATATCCTCCTTCTAGTTATTTTAAACTATATATTATTGTTAACTAGAGTCATGCTACTGGGGTATAGAACACTGGAACTTATTCTTCCAATCTAGCTGTAATTTGTATTCTTTAAAAAAGCTCTCTCTATCCCACTCTTCACCTATTCTTCTAGTCTCTAATATCCTCTGTTCCACTTTTTACTGCTATAAGATCAACTTTTTTAGCTTTCACATATGAGTGAGAATACATCCTTTCTAACGTTGTTTCTGGGTTGTTTCACTTAACAGAATCTCCTCCAGTTTCATTCATCTCTCTGTAAATGACAGAATTGTATTCTTTTTCATGTCTGAAAAGTGTCTCATATATATATCCCACATTTTCTTTACCCATTCATCTGTTATTTGACACTTAGTCTGATTCCATATTTAACTATTATGAAATAGTACTGCATTTCTTAGAGAGTTTATTGTCATTCTTACTAGTTAAATATAACTACGGTATTTCTAGCCTTAAAGCTTTTGACCCAGAAAGAATGACAGTACTACATACCTCTATCTACCACACAAACCTCATAGGAAAAAAAAAAAAAAACGTTTTCTCTATATCTAAGTCACAGTGAGTTGGGCAAAATGTTCGGTTATCCTTTGTACCCTTCATTCTTTTGAGCATATAGTTGGCAGGCCAGTGTAATTAAAGCTTGTGATTGAATCACATGGAAGTGTGTAAGAGAAGTTTCTCATTTGAGAGTGCTGGGCAGGGATATAAAACAGATGGCCATGGTATCTGTTCAAAATTCTTTGTTATTTGCAACTATTCAATATATGTTCATCCCTGGTAATTAAATTTTAACTACTCTTTATGTTATAGAAACATTTTTTTTAACTTTAAAACTCATTTTCTCTGATTCCTCCACGCATACTGTTTAGTCACTCATAATCAACCCACTAGCACTTTTCAAGAAGTGTCATGATAGTCAACAAATCTGTGAGCCTGCGCAAGTTCTAGAGCACCTAATAGTTTTGGCCATATGAAAAATACAAACATCCACTGGTCTGTGAATTTCTTCCTTAGCCTACTGAGGATATTTAAGTACTTTCGTGTAACTTTGTTTAAATCTTTAAGCCTTTGTACACTTGCCTTCATACTTGTTTGACTATAATCTATATATTAAACATTGTGTTAGATTCTAGCAATGATTAAGAAAATACAAATGATTTACTTTAAAAGAATCATGTCAGATAGAGAGATTGATATTTTTAAGCAAACATTATATAGTTTCTATATGACATAAATATGAAGAATAAATTATGTGAGAATGAATAAGAGACATTAAGCCTTACTTCAGAGAATGTGGCTAGAAAGAGATTAATCTTAAAGAATGTGAGATGAGACAGAGTTTAGTCTTAAGCTCCATAGGAAGGCAAAAAAAAAAAAATAGTACATTGTACACTTTTCATAGAGGCAAAGGAAGAAAGTAATATGCAATTAATAAGCACATCACAATTTCTTAAATTTTATGTTTTCAACACAGAATGATGAATAATGTCATAGGCAGGAGCATATAAACAGCTAGTGTGATGGTTCTTCGGGGTATAGAATTCCAGTACAGTAACTATTTACTCTTATTATTTGAACAATGTTGTTTCAGTGCTTTATTTTTGCTATTGATATATAGTGCTTTTCTGATTACTGATGCTTTGTATGTGATTCTTCTTGTTTTTTCTCATAGAAATTTTTCGATTGTCAATTATTTCCAAGTTTTCTGTAATATCACAATGATGCCCCTGGTGTGATTTATTTGTTTATAAAACCAGATAAGTCACACGTAAGTGCCCTGCACTGCTCTTCTCATTTTGCTCACTAACCTCTATTATTTTATAACACAGCTTTTCTATCTACTTTCTCCAAAAAGTCATAGGTTTTATTTTGAAATATTTCTTTCAAATTTGTATTGCAGTAACAGTACTCTTAATTTCCAATAGTTCTTTCTATGGGCTTGAATGTTCACTTTTTTGAGATGCATCTTATCTTTGATTCAAAAATGTAAATTTGAATTTATCTCTGTGTATTAACTGCGGTAATTATATTTGTTTAAATGTTCTTCTACTTCTTGCATTTATTTATCTTTTTCCCCAAATATTTATTTTTCTCTCTTATATACTTTTTCTTTCTCTTTTAAAATTGAACCCTCTTTTAATGGTTAAATAAATTATTATTTTTTGTTTATTCCCCATAGTTAATAATAAATCAATTTAATACTGGAAAGATTTTCTGTATAAATTAAAATACCTAGTGAATTATTAGAACCTTGAAATGATATTTAGGCAAGAATCAGGCTGATTCTTTAAGGACTTCCAAAAATCAAAAGGAATTTATTTGAATCAGGAACCTACCCAGAGAAAATTATCCACTATCTCCCTTGGGCAAGGTATGAGCTGATAGGGAAAAGTAAGGATAAATATAGTAGCTTACCATCTCATCCTATAATATCCAGGTATCCACTGCATTTCTCAGTGAGCGAGGATCATATCAGCATGCAGCTGATTTTAGAGATATTCTGTATTAACATTTCCAAATAGTAAGACCTGTATCTCCTGCTGAGATGTGAGTCAGTTGCTGGCTCTGCAGACAGAGGAAAAGATTCAGGAGTCTCACTAGGCATTTTGTAGATTTCTGTTTCCAGCTTTACCAAAACTTTAGCCTTTACAGGTAACTGATGTTATCAATTCCTGAATCTTTGTGAAAAACTGCATTGCCAGTTTCTTTGTTTCTTGTTTTCTTTCTTTGAGGGTATTTAATCAAATAAAGTAAAAATGCAAATTATTTAGAATTTCTTACCTAACTTTTCATCACATTGCTATGAGTAATATACTTGATCTATAGAAATCTTGATGCTGAATTAATATACCACACTTTCTTCTACTTCAAAATATATTACATATAATTTTAAAAGTTTACAATATAAATCAAGCATTTTAAATTTGCTGGTTCGCTCTATGAATACTTTGTAGAAGATTATTAGATCAGTATAGTATCTTGAATCACTGGGAAAATAGTTCAAGTGGTTATTTCATTTAAAATATGTTTGAGATCCTATAACTCAATTGGCAATTCAAGCTTATGAGAGACCCTGTGGCACTGTGTTTGGGAGCTGGACATGTTTAATTGACATTGGCCTATTGTTTATTTAAAATAGGTGTAAAAATATTTAAAATTTGCTCTATATATTGTTTTAAAAATTTACAAAAAAAAATGAGATTTTATTTTACTTTTGTGTGTCTTTTTCTTTCTCTCTGAGTGAGGACCATATGTTTGTCACAGAATGTCAGAAAATAATATTCAAAATAAAATTTGCACTCCAAGTGTGGAACCTGCGAGGTGGGGTTTTAAAAACTAATTATCTATAACACATCTAATTCATTTATATTTTAATTTCAATCTATCAATGTCAAATAAAATAAATTATTTCAGTTTCAATTTCTAATGGTCTTAACAAGCTTCTGATTGCTGAACTAAGAATTATGTCATGCTGTGTGGTGACGGTCTCCAGAATTAACACATCTGCCAGTATTTCATTATTCTTAAAAAAATTACTATATTACACAAACTAAATATCTGTAGTTTAGGCACTGAAGCAACTTCATCAAAATAAATACATTTATTACTGGAAAAAATCACACATAACTGAATATATCATAAAAATAATATTTTTAATCAAATAAAATCCGTATTTAAAAATGAATTAAAGTGATTATGTATAGAAAAACTGGTAGAAAACTAAACATGTTTACTCAGTAATCAGAAACAGTTTATGTATGGAGTAGAAGAGACAGCAAAAGTCACTAAACTTGCAAAATATTTGAAACTGTTTAGCACCCATTTTAAAATTTCATATTTGAGGGATAGAAAGAGAGCAATTATGGAAAGTCTATGTGCCGTACAAATACCAAACAGTGAAGTATACGACGTGCTATAGAGTGTGAGTTCTGAATTTTGGAGGAATGTATAATAGTTCAATTCATGACAATTATGTTACTGACAGAGAAATTAACAGAGTTTAGGAAAATATGGCCATTGAAATGTTACTTTAATGACTTTTTCAATGTAAATAAAAGCAGTGGTCAAATCCTCAGGTTCTTGAATGTTAGCAGAACACGAACAAGTTGAAAAGAGAAATAATAAAATAAAATTTAAAATGAAGACCTGTTCTTTCATATTGAATCTCTGGCTGGTTAGGTGAATTAGAATAGCATGCCAATCAGTTTAAGATTCAGTATGCTTACCACTAACAGTGGTAGTTGGCTTCACTTTGTTTTGTGACTATGAATGCATCTGTTACATGAGAAAGGGCAATGTCTACCTTATTTACCATTAGGTCTCTAGCACCTATATTGTGTGGACACATGGTGACTGTCCAATATCATGTGAATCAGTAAAAGACTGGGTGGATTAATTCATATCCTCAGACAAAAGAGAACGGATGATGTGCACAACTCAAACCCATTAATGACTAATTTACATAAATTGAGCAGAACCTGAATAAGAACATCTCTTTTATTCAAAAGACAACGCTTTGTGCCACTGTATAAGACAGAAGAATTCATAATAAAAAAGTCTTCTAATGAAGAAAAGAGTGAATGCACATTTCCCAGTAGAACTCATTGATATAAATAAGAAAACAATGTATGTTTCACTTTTAAAATAGTTTATAAAAATTTTTATTTATAACAGTATTTTGGAGAATAAAACAATTATTGATATTATAAAGGACAGTGGAATTTTGTCCCCAAATTTAATTATGAATAAATTGCAAAGGATACTATCTTAGTAGGCAGATTAAACATCCAAAACTATGCACTGTCTGCTCTAAACTGCCACCTAGAGAAAATGAGCTTGACAGATTGTCAATATGGTAATTGTATAGAATATTTTCATAGATCATCTATTTGTTATGTGAATAATTTTATACCTCAGAAATAAAGCTTCGGCATGTATAGGATATACTAGTCCATTTTGTATTTCTATAAGGAATTACTGAGTCTGGGTAACTTATAAAGAAAATAGGATTATTTTGTCTCAGGGTTCTGCAAGCAGTACAAGAAGCACGATGTCAACATCTGCTTGGCTTCTGGTGAGGCCTCAGGAAGTTTTTAGTCATGACACATGGGAAGGGGAGCTGGCATGTTACATAGCAAGAGAGAAATCAAGGGAGATGCCGGTCTCCTTTAAACAACCAACTCTTGCATGAACTAACAGAGTGAGAATACACTCATCACCATAAGAATAACACCAAGCTATTCATAAGGGATCCACCCCCATCACCTCCCACTAGGCTCCACTTCCAATACTGGGGATCACATTTTAACACTGAAATTTGGAGAAGACAAATATTCAAACTATATAATGGGGTTATTTATAATATGTGTCATTTAAGTTATTAAAATTATGAAAATTCATATATAAATTATAACAAATTAAGTCTTATCTAGAATATTTACTTAAAATACTATATAACAAAGTGCTATAATTTAGTAAGTCATATACACATACATATATACTTATATACATATATTGTATAAACAAGAGAAACTAAATGAAGAAGAAAAGTATGAAGTATAACAGTTTTTTTAAGTATTTTTAAAATTTTTTTAATAGATTGGTTTGTAATGGTAAAAAGGTATTCCTTAACAAACATTTTTCCTTTTACTCTAAAATAAAAATAAATATAATTAACTAAATGGCTACCATGTTGCAATTACTATGTAAATAAGTAACAAATAAACTGAATCTAAGAACAGTAGTTAAAGTAGTAATTTACATTAGGAAACACTAAAAGTGAAATAAATATCAGAGTGATTAGTACTGGAAGTAAAACTAGTGTCAAGACCAGGATTATAAAATTAGAAATGGAGTAGTAGTTTTTGTGTTTTTTTAACTTTTCAAATGGAAATAAATTGATGAGATTTTCTTCTAAACTTCTTATAACAAATATTACAATATTTCAGATTTTTATTCCTCACACTCACCTCTTTACATTTTTAGCAGTGGTCCAAAATAAGTACTATAAGCACAGAGAGTTTCACTTTGAAACAACATACAGTAAAATAATTTTACTTATTTCTGCCTAATATAAACTTCATGTGAACAATGATGAAGAATATTAATAATAAGAACCAAAAACACCTTTCATCTTATGCCATTTTAAAAGTCTATTATTGAGAAAAGAAAATCATATTGAGGAATCACATCATTACATCAGAAGAGCAAAATTGTTGCTTTTTATATCATCTGTATTGTAGAATACTTTGATTAACTACTGTAATTTGTTATACTTTTACAATGTAAATGGTGAAACACTATTTACAACTACTTTTGTATATCTCTAATTCTCTAGGTTGGCTGTTTGAGCTTGACTCAGGTTCCTAAGAGTGGTTATGGCAATCCAGAAGCTTAAGAATTGTCCCACATATTTTGAATTTCTAATTTAAATATCAGATGGGTACGTTGACAAGATAATATTTCACATATAAATGTTTAGTATTATCTTATATAATTAGCAAAATGCAGAAATTAATGTTTAGTCATTGGCATTTCTAAAAACTCAAGTTGTACTTTCAAAACATTTAAATTAAATGTCACCTTAACCTTCTATAAAAAGTTAATGACTAATTATTTTGTCAGGTAATAATATAATGACTGCAGCATTTACATTATTGTTATTATTTTCTTTGAAAGCCTGGATCAATCATACTTGATATTGCAACACTCTCCAGCAATGCATAAATTTCCTCTTAAAATATAATTTAATTTTCACTTAAATTTTAAAACTAATGGGAACTTAAGTTATCCTGAATAACTCTCAGTTCTCTTATGACAGGCAAACTTGTAGAAAGTTCTGTTTTTTCTTATGGTACGTTATTTTATTTTATTTTTGAGCCAAAATGTATATAATGCTACACAAATCACAGCAATTATAAAATTCTACTTTTCCAATAAATATTTTTATATTATTGAGATAGTCTTAGATCAAATTCAACTTTCAAACAGCTTCATCAGTTTCTGAGTTTACGGTTCAACTGAAATATTTCCATTGACATTGAGGAAATTTATTCAAATGAAGTTGTCTCCCCATTCATTTCTTAAAGAAAACATATTATATTTTCATTACCTCGACTTTTATTCACTGTAAACTTTTTAAAGCTAAAGTAGTAATGAGATATTGATACTTATTTTAGCTGAATATGTTTAAGTTATTTTAGGTCTAAGTTATTGTGCAGTTTAATATTACTTTTCACTGCTGATGGCAGAATTTGTTTGAATTTGTAAAGCATTCAGTTCAATTTATATGTTATTTCAACCAAAAACATCATAACTATTCATTTTTGGAGAGAATGTGTAGATATATTAACTACGAATTGTAATGTATACAAGTAGAACTTGTTGCCAAGTAACAAATACCTATTATCAGGGGGATGATATTACATCTTATTGAACACAGACAGGGCCAGGAAATGATCTCTGAGGAAAGGGATCAGTCACAAGTCTATCACAAACCTCCCATTACAAATGGTACAGGAAAATTAATGGTCTAGGTTTTCTGGCTTAATAGGTTTCAGTCCCTGTCTTCTGGAAAACATACATTTCAATTTTATCTACTCTGAATCACTATGGCACTTAAAAAGATTAAGTATTATGGGGTCTACAGAATAGTAATTTAGAAATAAAAATTCCTTTTCTAGGCGCAGCCTGTCAAGTTGCTAACATTTAGTTAAGCTTTCACAGTTCTCAGAAAAGCTTTATGAGAAAATGAAGCTTGTAATTGTGGTAGTCACCTTAAACCATGCTTTGAATAATCTTCGGAGGCATTACCAGCTTCCCTCTAGATCAGGATACTGGTGCTCAGATACATACACTATCACATATGCGCAAACACAATATGTAATGAAGACATGTTGAGGTCATTTTTTCATGAGAATTATTTTATGGGAGTAAATTCAGGTATAATTTAAATGTGCTTAATGTTATCTCCTGCCTATGAACAAGTATGAAATTTATATGAAAAAGATATAATACCTTATTCTAGCAACGTGGCCCCTGTATTATTTGAATTCCTTGCGTCTTTTGCCTCTTTAAATTAGCCATTTAATAGATATTTATTGAGTGCCAAATATCTGTCTTTCCAGTTTTAAACATGAGGAGTCACAATCATATATGCCAAAAATTAAGCAATTATTATTCCTAATGTGGAAGTGGTATAAATATTTTCTTAAAAATCATAACAAGATGATGCTACATCTTTTTTTACTTCTACTTAACAAGATAGTGGATTTTCTATTTTTAGCCAGTGAAAACAATGCCAGAATATATGTATAATAATATAAGGAGGAAAAATATATAATCAAAATTCACAAGCGATCAGATTAATACTTTCAACTTATCTCAGAACATTTATTAGACTTAACGACAGAATCTAGCAATAATGTTTGCTGTAAGTCCAAAGTATAAAAAACAGCAATTTAACACAGCACCAGTAAATATTCAGAAACTCAAATAAATATAATTTTACAGTAAGGAAACATTAAGCTATCTATTAAAAAGATATTATAATGTATATAGGACTTTATAGAGAAAACATAAAACATTATCTAAGCCCATTAAGGTTTCCTAAGTAAATTTTCTTATAAACTATGCTCATGATTAAATAGGCTTAATATTGTAAACATGTAATTATCTTCAAATTTGTCAGTAAAATAATTGCAATTTGAATTAGCTTTTTAAAGTATTTTATGAGGATATTGATGCTAATATATTTTTGTGATAGACGAAATGCAAATGAAGAACCAATATATTCTGAAATATAAAACATAAACTGAGACCCTACCATGAGAGAGGTATCTGATATACCTGCTCGATATTATAATAAAACTATTCTTAGAGACACAGTGTGGTATTAAGGAAGAGATTAAAAAAAAACTCAAGATAATTTAGATCTAAGGAAAATTTATATCTTAGAAATAAATCTGTTACCTCCTACATACAGAGAAAGCAGCTTTAAACATTTCTGGGGAAGAAAAGGCTATGCTAAAAATGATGGTGGGAGAATGCATTATTTTTATTGGCAGAAAAAAAATGAAATAAACTCTTATGCTATATACAGAAGTTAATTTCTGATACATTACATTTAAATGTGTTTTGTAAAGCTATACAAATTTTAGCTATAGTAGTAATTATGTTTGTCTTTAGGTTATAATAGGATTTCTCAAGGTACAGAAAGTATGCACATCGCAGTAAATAATTGATACATTTTACCACATAAATGTGAAAATATTTTGTTTATGAAAAGATACGCTCAAGAGATATTTAAACTGAAATTAGAAACTTTGTAATTTACATGCTTAATAAAGACATATAAATTATATATGCCTTTATATATATTACATATAAAAATAATATATATATAGTTTCTGAATATAAAAAAATTAAAAATAACACAATCACAAAAAAAGATGAACAGATAGTTCAGAAAGTGAACCACAAATGATGAGAAATTTATGAAAATGCATAAACCTAAGTAGTGAGCAGAAGTATGAAAATTAAGAGTAAATCTTAAATACCCCTAATCTGAAAATCCGAAATCCAAAATTTTCCCAAATCATAACTTTTTGAGCACTAATAGGATGCTCAAAGGAAGTGCTCACTGAGGCATTTCAACTTTCGGGCTTTTAAATGAAGGATGCTTAACTGGTATAATGCAAATATTACAGAATTTGAAAAAAAATTGAAATCTGAAATACTTCAGGTTCTAAGTATTTCCAACTTGGGGCACTCAAACTTATACATTGAAACACTACATTACGAACAGGATATGGCCCCAAATTAAGAAGTTTGAAAATATAATATAATGGAAAGCATATAGAAATTTTACACACTACTGAAGTCTAAATTGGATAGTATTTTAGGAAACCAGTTGACATCATCTAAAGTTAGAGGTTAACCACAAACTTTAATGGGTTTTTCTGGAGAGACTCATGCATCTATTAAACATATTCATTGCAGATTTTTTTGTAGTGAAAACTCTTTGAAACAAATGGAAGAATATCAACAAACTATAATAGATTATCACAAGGAAATAGAGCACAGCATTAGAAGTAAAAAAACTGCAGATACACCGATGACATGGCTGAATTCCTAAAAAGTAAGGTTCAGTAAACCATATTTTTAAAGATTATTAGTGAATTATATTATTTAACAAGCTGAAAAACAAGCAAAACTAAATAATACAGGATTTAAGACATACATACTTATGTGGCAAAAATGTGTTTACAAATGAAAGAAAGGGAGCGAGGCAGGGAAGTGGAAACAGATTTAAGCACATATATTGCTAGGCTGAGATTATTGGGATGGGTAGGTAAAATTATAATTATGTTGGATAGTAGTTTCACAGTTGTTGTCTTACTTCAATGCCTTATATACCGTTTCTATATCCTATTTATTATTTTTATGTACCAAATATCAAATGACAATTTTAAAAAAGGTATCATTATCACATAAGCTGTACATAAGTACATTCTGAGATTGGACAGGTTACAATTAAAGCAAAGAAATTTCAGTTTTTTCTTTGTTTTGTTTTGTTTTTTACAGAGTCTCTCCAACTCTGTCTCCCAAGCTAGAGTGCAGTGGGGTGATCTTGGCTCACTGCAACCTCTGTGTCTCAGGTTCAAATGATTCTCCTGCCGCAGCCTTCCGAGTATCTGGGATTACAGGTGAACACCACCACACCCAGCTAATTTTTACATTTTTAGTCGAGACAGGATTTCACCATGTTGGCCATGCTGGTCTTGAACTCCTTAGCTCAAATGATCCACCCACCTCAGCCTCCCAAAGTGCTGAGATTACAGGTGTGAGCTACCTCACCCAGCCAATTTCAGGTTTATATAATCTATGTGATTGTAAACAATTGATATATTTAGAAAACAGATACTCTCAATTTTAATAACCAAACTATACTTTTTATATTCCTTCACAACACTATTTTTTAAAAAATTCTAAACCTGGCCAATAAAATAAACAAAATTATATGCATATGGCATGAATTACACTTACTTTTAAAAATCTTCAAATAATAAAGGCTTCCATAAATTATAAAATTTGGTAATTCTTGTATATTATCTACTAAAAAAAATCATTCTTTTGACCTTCATTCAAAGTCATTGTTACTTTGTTATAATACATTGCATAAATTTGTAATGCTTGAAAGCAACAGAATCAACAGATTTTTGACCAGAAGGCCCATAATCTTAATCATGGCACTATATTATAGCCTAATTTAAAACACAACACACTGGTTTCATTTAAGTGCAAACTGCTATCAAATTTTAGCATTGACAGCATCAACTCTCTCTAGTTTGTATTTGTTTGTTTTTAGCAGTTAGTTGCTTTCCTCAGTTTTTGTTGTCAAAGGTACCATACTTGTGCCAAAAAAAAATCCAGAATATTACAATATAAATTTAACCATAGTAAGAAAAGGGAGGAAGTGTTTGAATCAGGCTTTAGTTACCAATCAGAGTTGTTTTGGGGAACAAACAAATAAGCGCATATTAATTATAAAAGATGTGAACAGATGTTCAAAGCTGATCCATTGCAATCTCCTTAAAATGATACAGACCGTTTCTCTTACACAATGGATGCTGTACAGAATTCTCTGGGGGATCCTGAAAAATGCATCTATTCAGCATTGCTTATTATTTAGACTTCATCATTGTTTACAATCATTCAATAACTCAACACTAGTCTCTAACTTGTCAAATTTCCTAGCTAAATTTTAGGCCTGATTTTCAAGTTGTCTCTATGGGGACCTGCTTAGAACAACAGAATTGGCATAAAGATTATTTTAAGCTGAACACATTTGGGAATCAACAGATGGAGAAATAAGCCTTCTCAGAGCTTCCCTTATTTGACTAAATGCAGAAACTTCTGGGAAATGGGACTGCTATCAATTTTCTTTTTTTGAGGGCTTTTATTCTCAGAAAAGAGAACAAGTAAATGTAACATAAAACCCCTTTCAAGGGTAGTTCTATGGCCATGGAGAAGAAGGAAACACCGCTCACACTTGCATAAAGAAGCATTATCAAAAACTTACTTATCTCCCAATTGTTCTAGAAACCGCTTTGTCTTTGCTAAATAAATCTATTTGTTCTCCACATGAAGGCCTTGTCTGCTCTCTGCCTTGTCTAAGTTGGCTCTCCCTATAAGTTGGCTATATAAGCCACTAACTTCAACTAAGTTATCAAGCTACTTCTTTTCTAAACTCCTGTACACGTACGAATATTTTTCCCTGTTAATCTTTTGTCATTGTAGTTGGCAGCCACAATCACTAAGCCTAACAGAGTAGAAGTTTTGGCCGGTCGCGGTGGCTCAAGCCTGTAATCCCAGCACTTTGGGAGGCCGAGACGGGCGGATCACGAGGTCAGGATATCCAGATCATCCTGGCTAACTCGGTGAAACCCCGTCTCTACTTAAAAAAATACAGAAAACTAGCCGGGCGAGGCGGCGGGCGCCTGTAGTCCCAGCTACTTGGGAGGCTGAGGCAGGAGAATGGCGTAAACCCGGGAGGCGGAGCTTGCAGTGAGCTGAGATCCGGCCACTGCACTCCAGCCTGGGCGACAGAGCGAGAGAGTAGAAGTTTTCTCTCCCCAACACCTCCTAACATTTATATTTCCTCATGTTTCCCTCCTTCCATTTCTACTTCAATAGCATCCATTCACCATTTAATTGCCGCCTGTTTTACATTCATTTTACTCCTTATTTATTGGATACTATTTTTATCAAATTTGAGGTAAACTAATGTAGAGTTAGAAACATATTTATGTTCTTAACTTCCTATATAAATACACATTGGAAAAAAAGAAATGGAATACAATTTCCTTCCATCTTATTTTTCTTTCTTTTTAAAATTTCCCCATATGATATTATTTCTACCTCATGTACTTTATGTGTATACTGTTGCCCACATTCAGGAGTTTATATATAATTTATATACAGGAGTTTATATACAGTTCTCTCAGTTAACACTTATTAAGAGTTTTATCCATGCAGATAATGGTGTGTGAAAGACAAAAAGACATAGCTCCTATCTTGCCAAGCTCACTGTTTAATCTTAGTAGACATATACAGTAAATTAAATACATTTATATGTGTACAAAATAGTAATACACTATGTATTACGGTGTTTAAGACTAGAAGATAAATAGTTCTGTTTCCAAAAATGGTAAGATTTCTTCAAGCAGGTATTATTGAAATGGACCATTGAAAGATGAATAGGCATTGTCAGGAGACAAGATTAATTTGTTTCTCTCACCAGTGGCTACTATGAATCTGATTTGTGTGACAAAGCAGTCAGTTCTGTATATTTTAATCTCCTTACCAGTAGAATTACTTAATGCCTGCTTTTCACTAGATAACTAATAAGCCATTGCAACAGCGTATTCTTAAATTTTTACCTTAAATTTCCTTATATCCAAGATTGGGGTAGCAAAATTTACCTGGGTGATACCTAGGAATACATTAGAAGTAAATATAATCATGATATCTTAGATGATTACCCTATTTTTCATTTTTGTACATTATTACCCAATCATATTTTTAATTGAAAATAATTGTTATATAAGTGTGCAAATAGACTATATATTACAGGTTAGATTATCCTAAGTGAAGTTTATTTTGTTGAATTTACTGTTTATTATAGTCATACATTTTCATTTCCAAATAGTGAAGCAGGCTAATTCAGACTCTCCAGACTGGTATGCAAATTTAGAAATTATTCCATTTGAGCTCTTTATTTATTAGAATGATGCTATTCCTTAATTATTTTGCATATTGGCATTGATCAACTATCAACCTAAGTAAACTTATAGTCTAAAAGTAAAATTATATTATTTTCAAAGAATATTTGACACATTTCACAGAAAAGGTTTAATAAAAAATATAAAATGATCCATGGGATTAAAATTAATTTTCTGAAGCCAAGAATTTTATAAATCAATTGCAAAATATAAGTCTGTATATCTAAACATATATTTAGTATATAGGTATAACATAATAAATACCTGTACATGAAATGCATAAAAGAGTAAATGCTTTCTGGTTTTTCTCCTTTCGCCAAAAATTTTTACCAGAGATGTATGAACACTTACACAGTTATTGATATTTTGTTACTTTGTGCTTTAACAACACATTCCCAATTTTAAAATGTATGGGAGTTATAACCTCAAACATGTAAGATATTTACCAGAAATATATATATCTATAATATTCTTTTAAAATGAATATATATGCCTAGGTGTGTGTTACTAAGTTTTTCCTTACAGTTTTGTTTTACACATAATAAAAGATGGTTATAAAAGTCAAAGATGATCTTATGTTTAAAAAGAATTGCCGGCCGGTCGCAATGTCTCACACCTGTAATCCCAGCACTTTGGGAGGGAGGCCGAGGTGGGAAGATCATCTGAGGTCAGGAGTTCTGAGACCAGCCTAACCAACATGGTGAAACCCCATCTCTACTAAAAAAAAAAAAAAAAAAAAAAAAAAAAAAAAAAAAATTAGCTGGGCGTGGTGGTGGGAGCCTGTAATCGCACCTACTTGAGAGGCTGAGGCAGGGGATTCACTTGAACTTGGGAGCTGGAGGTTGGAGTGAACAGAGATCCGTCACTGTGCTCCAGCCTGGGTGACAGAGCAAGACTCTGTCTCAAAAAAAAAAAATTGCCTAACTTCCACTTTAGGTCATCTCCATGTTTGAGAAATTGTGTTATTATTTAGCAAATATTTACTCCTTTTCACTCTGTCGGGACAGAAGATACTACGCTGACTCACTTTTAACTAACAAAATGTTAATAAACTGATAAAAGCAGAGCAATTTGATAAGCTCCCGAGCATCCGTGATCCATCAGGAGCAGATTAATTTCTTTTTTAAAAATTTATTAATTATTTTAACTTTTATTTTAGGTTTGGGACTGCATGTGGAGGTTTGTTACATAGATAAACATGTGCCATGAGGTTTGTTGTACATATTACTTTATCACCCACTTATTAAGCACAGTATCCAAGCATTATCTTTTCTGTATTTCTGTCTCGTCCCAAGCCCCCAACTGAGTAGACCTTGGTGTCTGTTGTTTTCTTTTTTGTGTTCATAAGTTCTTATTGTTTAGCTCCCCTTGATAAGTGAAAACGTGCAGTATTTGGTTTTCTCTTCCTGTGATAGTTTGCTAAGGATAATAGCCTCCAGCTCCATCCATCTTCTTGCAAAAGATATGATCTCATTATTTTGTGTGGCTGCATAGTATTCCATGGTGTATATATATAACATTCTCTTTATTCAATCTGTCTTTGATGGGCATTTAGATTGATTCCATGTGTTTGCTATTGTGAAGAGTGCTGCAATGAACATTCACATGCACATGTTTTTATGGTAGAATAATTTATGTTTATCTGGGTATGTACCCAGTAATATGTACTGTGTCTAATGGCAGTTCTGCTTTTAGCTTTTTGAGAAATTGCCACACTGCTTTCCACAATGGTTGAAATAATTTAGACTCCCATCAACAATGTGTGAGTGTTCCCTTTTCTCTGCAACCTCTCCAGCATCTGTTACTTTTTTGCTTTTTAATAATAGCCATTCTGACTGGTGTGAGATGGTACCTCACTGTGGTTTTGATTTATATTTCTCTAATGATCATTGATATTGAGCTTTTCTTCACATGCATGTTGGCCACATTTATATCTTCTTCTTGCCTGTCTCATTTGGCTCTTGGTTTGGCTGTTTTTGGCATATAGGAATGCTAGTAATTTTTGTATCCTGAAACAAAAAAATTGCTGAAGTTGTATATCAGCAAGAGATGCTTTGGGACCAAGATGATGGAGTTTTCCAGATGCAGAATCATGTCATCTGCAAACAGAGATAGTTTAACTTCCTCTCTTCTAATCTGAATGCCTTGAGTTCTTTTTTTTGCCTGATGGCTTTAGCATGGACTTCCAATACTATGTTGAACACAAGTGGTGATAGAGGGCATCCTTGTCTTGTGTCGGTTTCCAAGGGGAATGCATCCAACTTTTGCTCATTCCATGTAATGTTGGTTATGCGATTGTCATAGATGGCTCTTATTATTTTGAAGTATGATCTATTCATGTTATTTGCCCACTTTTTAACAGGGAGTTTTTCTCTTGTAAATTTAAGTTCCTTATAGATGTTGGATGTTAGACATTTCTCAGATGCATAGTTTGCAAATATTTTCTCCCATTCTGTAGGTTGTTTGTTTACTTTGTTAATAGTTTATTTGACTGTGCAGAATCTCTTAAGTTTAATTAGATACCACTTGTCAATCTGTGCTTTTGTTGTATTACTTTTGGTGTCTTTGTCATGAAATCTTTGCCCTTTCCTATGTCCTGGATGGTATTGCCTTCCAGGGTTTTTATAGTTTTGGGTTTTACATTTAAGTCTTTAATCTATCTGGTGTTGATTTTTTATATGGTGTAAGGAAGTTGTCCAGCTTCAATCTTCTGCATATGGCTAACCAGTTATCCCAGCACCATTTATTGAATAGGGAGTCTTCTCCATTGACTTTTTTTTTTTTTTTGTCAGCTTTGTTAAAGATCAGATGGTTGTAGATGTGTGGCCTTATTTCTGGTCTCTCTACTCTGTTCCTGATATAATTTAGCTCTGAGTCCCTACCCAAATCTCATCTAAAATTGTAACCTTCCACGTGTAGAAAGAAAGAGCTGTTGGAAGGTGATTGGATTATGGGGAGCAGTGTCTCTCATGCTGTTTTCGTGATAGTGAGTGAGTTTTCATGATATCTGATAGTTTAAAAGTGTGGCTCTTCCCCTTTCCCCTTATCTCTCTATCTCTCTCTCTCTCTGTCACTCACTCTCTCTCTCTCGCTGCCTTGTGAATAAGGCACTTGCTTCCTCTTTGTCTTCTGCGATGATTATAAGTTTCCTGAGGCCTCTCCAGTCATGAAGAACTGTAGACCATTTAAACCTCTTTTCTTTATAAATTACCCAGTCTAAGGTAGTTCTTTACAGAAGTGTGAAAATGGACTAATACAATTCCATTGGTCTGTGTGCCTGTTTTTGTACCACTACCATGCTGCTTTGGTTACTGTAGCCTTGTAGTTTAGTTTGAAGTCAGGTAATGTGATGCCTCCAACTTTGTTCGTTTTGCTCAGGATTACTGTGGCTATTTGGGCTCCTTTTCTGGTTCCATGTGAATTTCAAAATAGTTTTTCTTGTTCTGTGAAGAATGTCATTGGTAGTTTGATAGGAATAACGTTGAATCTGTAAATTGCTTTAGGTGGTCATTTTAATAATATTGATTCTTCCTATCCATGAGCATGGCGTGTTTTTCCATTTGTTTGTGTCTTCTCTGATTTCTATGAGGAGTGTTTCATAACTCTCATTGTAGAGATCTTTTACCTTCCTGGTTAGATGTATCCCTAGATATTTTATTCTTTTCGTGACAATTATGAATGAGATTGCCTATCTCATTTGGCTCTTGGTTTGGCTGTTTTTGGCATATAGGAATGCTAGTAATTTTTATATCCTCAAAAAAAATTTGCTGAAGTTGTATATCAGCAAGAAGTGCTTTGGGAGCAAGATGGTGGGGTTTTGTAGATGTAGAATCATGTCATCTACAAACAGACATAGTTTGACTTCCTCTCTTCCTATTTGAATGCCTTTAGTTCTTTCTTTTGCCTGATGGCTTTAGCATCGATTTCCAATACTATGTTGAATACAAGTGGTGATAGAGGGCATCCTTGTCTTGTGTCAGTTTTCAAGGGGAATGCATCCAACTTTTGCTCATTCCATATAATGTTGGTTATGCGATTGTCATAGATGGCTGTTATTATTTTGAAATATGATCATTCAAAACCTAGTTTATTGAGAGTTTTTAGTATGAAGGGGTGTTTAATTTTATTGAAAGCATTTTATGTATCTATTGACATACTCATGTGTTCTTTGTCTTAAGTTCTGTTTATGTGATGAATCACATTTATTCATTTGTGTATGTTCAACCAGCCTTTCATGTCAAAGATGAAGCCTACTTCCTTGTGATGGATTCACTTTTTGATTCAGTTTGCAAGTATTTTGTTAAGAATTTTTGCATTTGTGTTAATCAAAGATATTGGTCTGAATGTGTGTGTGTGTGTGTGTGTGTGTGTGGTGTGTGTGTGTGTGTGCACGCCAGGTTTTGGTATCAAGATAATGGTGGTTTCAAAGAATGAGTTGGAGAGGAATTACTTCTTCACTTCTCAATTTTTTGGAATATTTTCTGTAAGAATGGTATCAGTTATTTTTGTACATCTGATAGAATTTGTCTGTGAATCCATCAGATCTTAGATATTTTTTGGTTGGTAGAATAATTATTACTAATTCAGTTTTTGAGTTTGTTATCTGTTTGGTCAGAGAATCCATTTCTTCCTGGCTCAGTCTTCAGAGGGTGTATGTGTCTAGGAATTTATTCATCTCTTCTATATTTTCTAGTTTGTGTGCATAGAAAAGAGCACTAAATATAGAATGGAAAGACCACTACCAGCAAAAACAAAAACACAATTAAACACACAGACCAGTGTCACTGTAAAGCAACCACACAAACAAGCTAACAAGCCCACATAATAACCAGCTAGCAGCACAATGATAGGATCAAATCCACACATATCAATACTAACCTTGAATGTAAATGAGCTAAATGCCCCAATTGAAAGGTAGAGAGTGGCAAGTTGGATTTAAAGAAAAAAAAAAAAAAGCAAGGCCCAATGGTATGCTGTCTTCAACAGGCTCATCACAAACATAATGATATTCATAGGCTCAAATGAAGGATGAAGGAAAATCTACCAAGCAAATGTAAAACCGGAAAAAGCAGAAGTTGCAATCCTAATTTCAGACAGATTTTAAACCAACAAAGATTAAAAAAAAAAAAGAAGAAAGAAAGAAATGTGTTAAAAGGTTCAATTCAACAAAAATACCTATTTTATATATAGATACATCCAACACAGGTGCACCCAGATTCATAAAGCAAGTTCTTAGAGACCTACAAAGAGACATAGGCTCCCACACAATAATACTGAGAGACATCCACACACCATGGACAGTATTAGACGGATTGTTAAGGCAGAAAATTTAAAAAGATATTCTGAACCTAAAGTCAGCATTTGACCAAATTGATCTGATAGACCATTGCAGAACTCTCCACTCAAAAACAACAGAATATTCATTCTTCTCATTGCTATATGGCACATACTCTAAAATTAACCACATAAATAGACATAAAACAATCCTTGACAAATGTGAAAGAATTGAAATCATACCAAAAACACTCTTGGACCAAAGCACAACAAAAATAGAAGTCAAGACTGTGAAAAACACTCTAAACCATTCAATTACATGAAAATTAAACATATCCCTGAATGAATTTTGGGTAAATAATAAAATTAAAGCAGAAATTTTTAAAAAATGGTCTTTGAAAATAATGAAACAAAGATACAACACCGCAGATTCTCTGAGACACAGCTAAGGCAGTATTGAGAGGGAAATTCATAGTACTAAATGCCCAGTTTCCAAAGTTAGGAAGATCTTAAATTAACAACCTAACTTCACAACTGAAAGAATCAGAGCAGCAAGAACAAATCAACCCCAAAGCTAGCAGATGAAAAATAACCAAAATCAGAGCTGAAATGAAGGAAATTGAGATACAGACATTCAAAAGACCAACAAATCCAGGATTTTTTTTGCAGAAATTAATAAAATAGATAGGCCACAAGTTAGATTAATAAATAAGAAAAGAAAAAAATTCAAATAAACACAGTTAGAAATGATGAAGAGAATGTCACTATGGACCCCACAGAAATACAAATAAAAACAACCATCAGAAACTACTATGAATACCTCTAGACACAAAAACTAGATTATTGGCCAGTCATGATGGCTCAAGTCTGTAATCCCAGTACTTTGGAAGGCTGAAACAGGTAGATAATTTGAAGTTGGGAGTTCAAGATCACCCTGGTCAACATGGCAAAACCCTATCTCTACTAAAAATACAGAAATTTGTCAGGTGTGATGGTGGACATCTATAATCCCAGCCACTTGGTAGGATGAGGCAGAAGAATCGCTTCAACCCAGGAGTCGGAGGTTGCAGTGTGTTGAGACAGTGCCATTGCACTCAAACCTGGGTGACAGAGACAGACTCAAAACAAAATGAAACAGAACAGAAAAGAACTGGATTATTTTCTTGTTGGAGTGTGACCAAAGGAGAATTTCGAGGCGTGGATGTAGGATCAACATAAGAATCCAAAGCATATTTGGGATCTGTTGCTTCAAAAGAAAATTGTTCAATCTGATCTGCATACTAATGAATACCTAAGCAGGTTCTACTTCCTTATGGGTCTCAACTTTTAGGAATGTTGGAACTACCTTTAGAACTAAAAAAACTTCCTTATTTTACATGTAGTAACTCCTTTAACTGTGTGATCTTCAGGGAAGTAGAAAAATGTACATAGTGTATCTGGTAGGGATTTATTTTACTATTATATATTGTGTATGTGGATGCATGTGACATACATTAAAACTGTAGCATGAAGTTTAAAGCAACTATACCCTATGTAACACCATTGGCTAGAAACTGGCTATCGTCAATAATCTTTGTGATTCATCATATCACATCTCTCTACTTCCTCTTGGAATGAAGCCCTAATTCAAATTTGATGACAAACCCTTGATGTTTTATAATATTATTGCATATGTCTGTACCCTAAAAATTATCTTAATATTTCACATTTCTACTAGTGATACAGAATATACTGTGTCCTCACATACAACTCGTATTACAAGTGTTATTTAATTTTAGCCATCCTAGTGGCTGTATAGAAGTATTTCACTGTTATCTTCATACGTTTTTGTTTTGTTTTGTTTTGTTTTTTGAGACAAAGTCTCGCTCTGTCATCCAGACTGGAGTGCAGTGGCACGATCTCTGCTCACTGCAAGCTCCATCTCCCAGGTTCACATCATTCTCCTGCCTCAGCCTCCCGAGTAGCTGGCATTACAGGTGCCCGCCACGATGCCTGGCTAATTTTTTGTATTTTTAGTAGACACGGGGTTTCACCGGGTTAGCCAGGATGGTCTTGATCTCCTGACCTCGTGATCCGCCTGCCTCAGCCTCCCAAAGTGCTGGGATTACAGGCATGAGCCACAGCACCCGACCTTCATATGTATTTTTTAAATGAACAGTTATAATTAGTAAATTTATGACCTTACATATATATTTGTATATTATGTATACATATTTTACTTACACAAATATATACAGTTAAATATGTGTATATACTAATATGTGTATTATATATAACATGTCCTTATGGGCATGTGTAATAAACATATTCATACAGTGAATATGTATATATATAATTATGTAGGCATAATATATATGAAACTTATTCATATACATATTTAGCTATATATTATATAAAACATATACTTATGTACGTATATCTAATACACACATACACACACATACAGTGATTCTCACATATCAATACCATCCTATTCACTTAGCAATGTAAATATATCCTGAGATATGCCTTGTTAGCTGATTTGTCATGGGAACATCATAGAGGGTACTTACACAAAACAAATGGGATAGCCTACTACACACATAGATTATATACTGTAACCTAGCGCTCTTTGGCTACAAACTTGCACAGCATGTTACTGTTCTTAGTAGATTAGGCAATTGTAGCACAATGGTATTTGAATATCTAAATATCTAAACATAGAAAAGGTACAGTAAAAATGCAATATAAAAGATACAAAATGGCATACTCTGTCCTTACCATGGAAGTTAGTATGGATGAGTCACTGAGTGAATGGAGAGTGAATGTGCAGGCCTAGAACATTATTGTACACTACTGTAGACTTTATAAATGCTGTACACTTAGGTTACAATACATTTATTTAAAAATTATGTATTAATAACTTTATTGGAATTTTTTATTTAATAAGATTTTTTATTTTTAACTTTTTGACTTTTATAATAACGTAGTGTAAAACACAAACACATCATGCAACTGTAGAAAAACATTCTTTATATACTAATTCTGTTTCTTCTATTTTTAAATTTTTAATTATTTGAAAATTTGTCATTAAAAACAAAGACACAAACATACACATTAGGGTAGGCCTACACAGGGTCAGGATCATCAGTATCACTGTCCACCATCTCCACATTCTGTTCCACTGAGAAGTCTTCAAAGGGAATAACACATATGAGGTTGTCATCTCCTATGAAAACGCTGCCTTCTTTTGGAAGACCTCAGCAAAGACCCGCCTGAAGCTGCTCTACAGTTAACATTTTCTTTTTTTAATAAATAAGTAGAAGTATACACTAAAATAAAGCTAAAAGTAGAGTATGATAAATACATACATCAATGACAGTTTATTATTATTATCAAGTATTGCAATATACTACACATAAATATATGTTCTCTAGTTTTCTACAACTGGCAGTGGAGTAGCCTTGTTATAACAGCATCACCAGAAACACATGAATAATGCTTTGTGCTATGATGTTAGCAATGGCTATGATGTCACCAGACAATAAAAATTTTTCAGCTTTATTATGATCTTAAGAGACCACCATTATACATTCATTCTATCATTGACTAAACATTATTATGCAGCATATCACTGTAAATATATACATTTGACCCTCATTATTCAATAATTCATATTTATGAATTTGCCTACTTGCTAAACATATTTGTAACTTCACAACACTCACAGCTATTCATAGAGCAATGAAAAATTCGAGCCCCTGGTGTGCATGTTCCCAGCTAAAGGAGAACAAGGCAACACTCTGCCTTCTTGTTTCAGCTCTCATACTGTCAATGTCCATTTCATGACCTATCTAATGCCACGTTTTTTCCATTATTGTGTTTTCTGTTGATGATTTTTCTGTTTAAAATAATCCCCAGGCGTAGTGCAGAAGTACCATCTAGTGTTATTAAGAACAAAAGACTGTGATAATCCTTTATGGAGAAAACACATGTTAGATAAGCTTCATTTACACACAATGGTAGATGCTGTTGCTTGTGAGTGCAGTGTTAATTAATCAACAATGTATATTAAACAATCATATTTAAACATAAACACTCATAAAAAAGTTATATATTAATCAGTTTATCAAAATATTGTGATCAGAGGCTTACAGAAATCAAATGTTAAATTTCATGTGGTGTCAATTGTTCATTAATTGCTAAATCTGCCTTTGTGGGGATTTTACAAAGCATAAATAGTACAAGGGGTGAGAATAAATGGTAAGTGCCTGTCTACATTTTTTACATATTTTTTCAAATACACACACACACACACACACACACACACACACACATACACAAACTCCCTGTAAGATATATATATTGCAAATATTTTCTTCCAGTTGGTGACTTTTCTTTTTATTTTCATAACAATGACTAATATAGGCAGGATGTTTTAATTTTGATGATGTTTAGTTTATTATTTTGCCCTTTACAATTTCCATTTCTGTTTCTTAGGTTTTATATGAAGCCTTTTGCCTGTCAACAGTTTGTTTATCAAAAATGAAAAGTGAAAGGCATTAACAGATGTTTTGAATTAATTAATGATGATATGTCACTTGTGATATAGTTAAACCGGATCCTACAGGAAATATAGATTATATGCATGACAAAAAAAAAATGGAAATAAATGCTTTAATCTTTTGCCTTAAGAGACTAGAGAAAAAGGCAAAAATTCCTGGAAGAAAGAGGATGAAAATATGCATACAAGCAGAAACCTATAAAATAATAATAAAATAGAAAAATCACTGAAGCATACAATTGCTTCTTTCAAAAGATAAATTGAATACATAATCCTTTATTAAGTTTTATTAGAGGAAAAAATTAAGTATAATTTTAGCTATATCAGAAATAAAATAAGACAGAACTAGAGATCATGCAAATATTCAGACAGATAAGAATAAAATAATATAAATGATTTATGCCAATGAAAAATTTGGATGAATTTTTTTTAATTCTTATAATGAAAAATAGAAGAAATAAAATTAATTAATTTTATATAAAACATATTGTCATTATTGCATATGCCTTAGAAAATGAAGAATATTTTCTCATCATAGGATATAATCTTCTAAAAAAGATGATTAAGAATGGGCAACTTTAAGATTATATTTTAAGATACCCTATATTCTCAATTATTTTTGCTTTTTTATTTCATAAGTTATTTAGACAATTATGTTAAAATTGTTGTTGTTGTTGTTTTCCCAGACAATATTAGCCTTTCCCACCTATTTACCAAGCCTTTTATTCTTTCTTGCATGATTTTCAAATAGTACATTAACACTATTTTTGGTATTTCTTTTTGAGTAGGTTTCATAGCAAAACATTATTTCAGTTTTGACTGAAATTATAATTATTTTACCTTTGTTCTCGTTATCATCTTTTTCTCCCTCGGAATAGAATTCTAATTTTCCAGTTTTCTTTCAGTGCTATAAAGACATCATTCCACTGTCTTCTACTGTCCATAATTTCTAATAAGATATCAACTGTCTTAGTCCAGTTGTGCTGACTGAACAAAATACTTAAGATTGAGCAGTTCATAAAGAATAGAAATTAATTTGTCACAGTTCTGGAGGCCAGGAAGTCCAAGATCAAGTTGCTGGTGGATTCAGTGTCTGGAGAAGGCTGCTCTCTCTTCTTACAAAATAGCAACCAACATGAATGCTGTGTTCTCAGGAAGGAAGGAACATGGTGTCCCCACATGTTGCAAAGGATAAAGGGCAAAGAAAGGGCCTAAGCTAGTTTCCGATTAGCCTTTTCATAGGATACTAATTCATTTATGAGGGCATAGCCTGCATGACCTAATAACTTCCCAAAAGGCCCCAACTCTTAATACTACTAAACATCAACATAAATTCTGGAGAAAGCATGCTTCAAACCACAACATCAAAGTTCAGTCTTATTTACTTTTTAAAATGGAATGTATACATCTCTGTTCTTTTGGTTGATAAGATTTTCTCTGTCTTTAGTTTACAGTAATTTAACTATAAGATGCACAGGTGTGGTTTCTTTGTATTTATCTTCCCTTGTGTTTAGAACACTTTGAATACATGGTTGATGTCTTTCATCACTTTGGGGAGATTATTACACTTTATCTCTTCAGATAATCCTTTACATTTATTCTCTTTTTGGGGAGGATTCCAAGTATATTTTAAAAATATAATGTAAAAATGTTCAATGTACCCAAATGTCTAATATACTTTTAAAAAATATTTTTATTAGCTTTTTCACTCATTTCTTTAGTCTGTATAATTCTTATCTGTGGTCTAATTCAGTAATCCTATACTCTATCATGTCCATTCAGCTGCTATACCTTTACATTAATTTTTAAATTTCATTTTCTTATTTTATAAATTCTAAAATTTATACTTAATTATGTTCTGAATACTTATTTCTACGAGCATATAAATAAATTATTAAAATTGTCCTCACTTCAATACTGATAAGCAAAATTTTCTACACCAAATATGTACAATGAAGATAAAAATAAAATTGAGTCAGTACACACACATACACACACTCTCCTTCTACCTCTACTGAGTAAAGACATATGTATTTTTTACTTTATAATTTTATGTTTTGCTTTATTATAATTTTATTGACACAATAATTTTACATGTGTTGGGGTACAGTTTGATATTTCAATGTATACAATGTGTAATGATCAAACTAGGGAAATTAGTATATTCATCATATTAAACATTTAGCATATCTTTGTCTTGGAAAGAAATAAAATTCACTCTTTCAGCTATTTGAAAATATACAATAAAGTGTTGTTGATTATTGTCACTCTACAGTCCTATAGAACATCAGAATGTATATAAGCTATCTAGTTGGAATTTTATATTCATTAACCAACCTCTGGCAATCCCCACCTCCACACTTCCATCCTTTTATATTATGTGCGTTACTTCCATTTTTTTTGTTGTTAAATGCTTTTCACAAATTAATCTATTGCCGTTTATGTGGTAATGTAATCCCTTTAATAGTCATTCCATTGCTAATAGTTTTAAATTAAAAACAACCAAGCAATAAAAATAAGTGATTTATGCCATGTTTTTTTCTATAACCATGTTTCTAATTCAAAAATAGAACTACTTAAAAATGCAGCTGATTTTATTATTGTAGTATATAACAAGCTTCTATTGATCCTCTAAATCATTTATTAGATGTAAAACAAACACATTAAAGAACTGAAATAAGTTTTGAGTAATCAGATTAAAACTACAAAAAAGCTTTTAATTAAAATGTAAGCTATTTTTATACTGAGAAAATATAATTTTATACAGAAATTTTCAACAATATTAATAAAGTAAATACATAATAGTAAATAAATAAGTTAAAATCATTTTATTTAACAATAAAACCCCAAATCTTTAGTTTATTACATGTTGTTCTTTTATTTTAAAAATCCAAATTAAAACTCTCATTTAAGTCATATTTTCCACCAAGCTATAAATACATTGCACCTCATCCAAAATGTATTTCTGTCTTTTTGTCAACTATTCCACACAATTTCTTAAATCTCTGTTTTTAATCATATTGCTTTCTTATAAAGATTTTTCACTCTTACTGTATTTGTTTTCATGTTACTATCTTCGTTGATGTTCCTAGATAGAAATTATCTTTTCCTTCTCATAATTGTTACAATTATGTTCATTGTTCCCTCATTATTTTATTAATTCTGTCTTCTAGCTGTTTGTGAAAATCAAAGAGAGTATGCTATAAAGTATAAATATATATGCAAATAAAGCTCAATAATACCCTATATATTAGTATTCTCTACATATCATCACTGTGCCTTAGACAGTGCAGACACATAGTGGGTCCATGTAGCACTTCATAAATAGATATAATTAATTGTTACTCTTAATGCTGTTGATTAAAATTTTGACATGTTTAATTATCTAGCTGATGTTGGTTTGTGGTTACCTGGAACTACTGTCATTTTTTAGTTATAGACTAAGTAATATTTTAAAAATTTTAACTTCCAATAATATTTGCTTCTTTTTAAATTAAAACTACTGACAGTAGAATAAA
The DNA here is from genome assembly GCF_024542745.1 of Macaca thibetana thibetana. Classification (NCBI taxonomy): domain Eukaryota; kingdom Metazoa; phylum Chordata; class Mammalia; order Primates; family Cercopithecidae; genus Macaca; species Macaca thibetana. Next base: position 104,523,210 of record NC_065578.1, on the reverse strand, counting down.
ATTTTCCGCAATCATATAGTTCTATGAATTCAATGAATAGGTACTAGATATTAAAATAATAAAATGAAAACAACAAATATTAAAAATGCAAAGGCACACACTCATTTTCAGTTATGAAGGTTAATTATGATACTGTGTTAATATTTTTCAATATACTCTAATAGTTTGGTGCACATGGTAAGGTCATTCTTTTACATTTTGTGTCTCTCATTTTGTTATTGTCGGTTCCTTTTTGATAAATTTAATTATCTAGAGTATGGATCCATTGAAACCACAGTGCGCAATTTATAGATCTCTTATTATTTCGCCAATAAAGTATTAATTATAAATGTTTTATACATTTTAGAACTCAATAATTGATACTTTTCATTGCAATATTTATCATCTTTTTCAAATATTTTCAAAATCCTCTTTTTCTAGATCTCAGAGAACTTCATACTTTCCTTAACATGAAGCAGGTAGTTCATTTGTTGTTACTGATCAGTGTTATTACCAATTTTGTTGAAACTATAAAAATATGTCAACCAAAGAGATTTGAAATATTTTTAATTATATGCATATGCCAATCATTTTTTGGAAATTGTCTAAAATGTGATCAGTAATTTATTTACTCAGTTTACTAGCTTCAATGTTTTCATTGCTTAGATTGAGAAAGACATGTTACCACATTCTTTCATAAGATAGAAAATTTATTCAATATTTGGTCTAAAATTGTGTGGAAAATTACCCACAGACACTGAGATGTTATCTTGATATGAAAAGTTTGTAGGATGTTTTAACCAAGAAATTTTTCTGTGGCCTATAATATTATCGGTCATTATAAAACCATTGTATTTACTTTCATTGAATAAAACAAATGGATATAAAATAGTAAAGTTTATCTCAACAGAAACCCCAACATAATAGAACATATTTTTAACTGAATATGGGCAGTCAGAGCCTCTGAGGAGCCAAAGGACAGCTGGCATGACAACACTTGACATCCTGTGTGTAATTGGTTTTGAATGCTTGACAGATTTTTTATAATGGTATGGAACACTCAGACTAGCAGGTAACTGTTGGGAACAGATTGACTGGTGATGAGGCCATTTCAATACAACACTTACATAAGAATCCTTTAGATTCACTTCACATTAAAGATGCATTCTTTTTAAGCTCAAAAGCTTTCCCAGCAGTATCACCTTTCCATCAAATTCAAGAAGCACTGACTAACTTAACGATCAATAATTGTTTAATTAGTTTGTTATTTTCTTTTCTATTCAACATGTATGTCAGTTTTAGATTGGGAGAAAGATTGTATTAGGTAGAAACAGGGGAAATAAGAACTTTTGGGGCCAAAATTCTATTTATTTACCAAATATCACTTGGTATCTTTTCATACAGGTACCAGACTCAGTTCAATTGCCAGAAAACAATTTCGATAGTTATAATCATCCCAAAAATACATAAGGAAGTAATACTCAAATTATGACAATAGTTGTGGTACAGAAATAATAAATCTATATATAGAAACAAAAAGCCAAGGTTTACACTTTCAGTCCACTATTCACATCATGACAAGTTCAAATGCTTCTTCCTTCATCTATAAAGTAGGAGTGATAATACTTCCTAGCGTTGTATGAAATTTAAATGAAAATTAAATGAAAATTAAATCAGACTCTACATTTGTGTATATTGTCATTATATATATATAGATTGCTTGTTATATCTTCATAATATGTTAAAATTTTTCACCAATTTGTAATATTACTTTATTGTATAGCCTCCTATGTTTTGCTATTATTTTCTTTCGTGTTTTGAGGGGAGGCAAAGTTTGTAGCTGTAACATGATCAATATTTGAAATTATCAATGGCTTATCAGTTTTTTTTAATCCTAAAAACCTTAGTAATTTGCAACCTTTCCTTTTACAATTGTTATGCTATCACAGACTGTTTAAATTTATTATTAGGTGGTTACAATTTAAAAGAAAAAAAACCGTTAAGTTTAAAGAGTTACTAATATCAGTATAATACAAGTATAGAATGTGAAACCCACTAGATGTTAGGATAAAAGAAGAAAGATATTGACCATACTATAAAACAGACAATTTAGCATCCTAATATGTAGAAATAAGATATTCTAGGTGTTAAGAGGAATGAGGAATAATTATTCACTATCAAAATTGTTCATTGCTTTATAGACTATGAGATTTTTAAGATAAGAACCAAATGGGTAGAATATAGTCAGAGGTGAGAACTGAGATCAGTAGCATAAGTAAAGTCACAGGGAGTGAATATAGATATATAAAATGTCACTAAATATGTCACTGTGGTATACAAAGAGGAGTGACAAAATATTTGGTCAATATATTCTTTAAGGGTGTTCTTTGCATCCACTCATGCTTCATTTCTATTTGCTTTAGAGTCATTCAGACTGAGTCCTAATTATCTCATACTTGGATTGTTAGCAAAGCCTCCTTTGCTCTTAGATACTGTTAACTTGAATGTCCTCAAAAGCAAGTTTCGAATGTATCTTTCAAAATGATAATATCAATATGTTTTGTACCCACTTGAAAATAGTATTTGTGTTTTATTTCTATAAAGTTCACCAAAGTTGAATCAAATTATCTTCCCCAAATTATTACTCATTCACTTGGTATAAGAAATCTATATTCCTTACACAAGAATGCTCAGCATTTCCAGAATATTCCATTATGTCATGCCCTACCAACTCCCAATTCCCCAGCTACTTTACACATAAAGCTAAAATGATTATACTTTTCCTCAAAAGTATATCAGTTTTCATCACCAAAATTAAACAAGTTTTTCTCACCCCAGTTGCTATTCATTTATTCATTCATTTATACAATTAGATTTAATAGTATTTGTTGAATAATTATTATATTCCTTTTTTTAATCTTTTTTTATTTTATTTTTTATTTTTTTATTTTTTTAATTTTTTTATTTATTTATTATTATTATACTTTAAGTTGTAGGGTACATGTGCATAACGTGCAGGTTTGTTACATATGTATACTTGTGCCATGTTGCTGTGCTGCACCCATCAACTCGTCATTTTTTTTCTTATCCTGACATTTCACTTATCACTATTCAATATAATGTTTTCATTTGTTTATGTAGTAGTATTCTGTCTCTTACACTGAATTATAAACCATTTTCGCAGAGTATTTTTTTCTAATTTGCATTTTTTTCAATGTGCAATCTGCTTCATTGGAGATCTCCTTGAATAAAATAGTTTCTAATAAGTATTTTCTAAATAAATTAATAATGCGTGTTCTTATAACAGTACATTAGTGTGGTGGAATGAATGCAGCAATGGTCTTAATTTGATCATATTTCCTATCATCACAGCCTTTAATTTTTTTTTTTTTTTTTTTTTTTCAACACAGAATCTGAGCTTGGCTACCTAACTTACTTTGGCTGATGTGATGCAAGCAATTGTGATGCAAGCACAGACATAAAAAGGACTTCCACATTAAGGCTCACCTTCTTGCTAATGTTAGAACACTGCCACCATAATCTAGGCTACTCTGCTGGAGAATTCATGATGTAGAGTCCAGTTAACCCATTATTTCAACTAACAGTCATACTAATATATAAGATATATGAATGAAGACATCCTAGACTAGGAAGCTCTCAACTTTCCCACTAGCAGGGCACAGAAAAATGTCCCCAACCCAACAACAATCAACAGAAGTAAACTAAAGCTGGTTCAGGTCAGTAGAACGCCAATATGACCCATTGTTATGTGAATAATAATAAATACTGTTTTAAGAAGTTAACTCTGTGTTTTATTTGCTTTTGTTATCCACCAAAAATTGATAAAGGAAAAGAATAATGCTATCCTAAATTGACGATATTTTCCCCTGGCAAAGTTTATAATTATATTCAGTGTTTAATAACTATTTATTGCTTGAATTTATTAATATATGCACCATCCAGTTCTTTTAATATGGTCAAGGTTTAAGTTGATTAAAATTTAACAGATAGCTAACCAAATATCTTACCATGTAAAGATTAATTTTGTAACTACTTATTATTTTATGATCTGTAAATTCCAATTGATCATATGATAGGTAGATATAAAATTAAAAATAAAAATAACATAATTAGCTCAATTTTAACTCAATAAAATATTATCTATGATAAGAAAAAATAGGAACCAAAGCTTTAAGTAAAGAATCAAATGTGAGAAATATAAAGAAAATATAATATCTGTCTTTTCTTTCACTTTTTCAAGCAAACTAAATACTAGCTGCTCATTGTAATAACAGTTCCCTTTTCGCTTTTTAAATAAAAATATCAAACAAGCAAAATAACATAATGGAATGAATGATAAACTGAACACTATTTTAACCACCATTAATATTTATCAACTGTCATTGTGTTTTTGTTTTGTTTTGTTTTTTGAGACGGTGTCTCACTGTGTCACCCAGGCAGAAGTGCAGTTGTGCACTCATGGTTCACTGCAGCCTCTGCCTCCTGGGCTTAAGAGATTCTTCTGACTCAGCCTCCTGAGTAACTGGGATCACAGGCATGTGCCACCATGCCTGGCTAATTTTTGCATTTTTGTAGCGATGGGGTTTCGCCATGTTGGACAGGCTGGTCTCAAACTTCTGACCTCAGGTGATCCGCCCTCCTTGGCCTCTCAAAATGTTGGGATTACAGGTGTGAGCCACCCCCCTCCACCGCATGGCCACAAATGTTAGTTTTTAAATATTTGCCTCAAATATTCTCTGAAACAGTTAACAATTACAGTAATAGTTGAGATACATCATAAAAACCTCTATAGATTCCTTTTCTTCCCATCCTAACCAGAGGTAACCATTTTTTTAGAAAGCCTTCCCTTCTACTTTTAAATATGTTTTTATTTCATATATTAATAATACTAAAGATATTAATATAATTTTTTATTTTCTTTATATTATCAATTAGATGCATCATGCACAAACATATATCTCTATTTTAAGATCACTTAAGTTGCTTCCAAATTTCAGCTAATCTTCATATATAAGAGCACACATCTCAGAGTTTCTCCCTTCTAGGTTGAGAATATAACTGAAATTGAAATTGTTGAGTCATAACAACACAGAAGAGATATTGTGTTCTGCTGTGCGGGTTCTCTACTGCACAATTTTGCATCATTATTGTCTACGTGAAGGGCACTGCTCTGCGACGTGAATGAAATTCACAATCCCCTTTGTTCAGAGTTTCTAGATTGCAAATTTTCCTTTCAAAATGGTTTTAAGTAAATATGCCTGCAGCAGCTGTATGAGCTTTCACTCCCTGTGCCTTCCCCTACTCCTAATATTGACTCCTGATTAGAAAGCAGTTCCACCATTCTCAAGGTTATACAATGTTACGTGATTTATTCAGTGTATTTAATTCATAACTAGTGAATTAAATATATTTTTATGTATTTGTATTCAGATTTTTCTCCTTTGAAAGTTTCTATTCCTATCATTTCCTCTATTTCAATTAAGTTTAATATAAAAATGAAGTTTTTGAGGGAATCTATATATTTCAGATAGAAATAGCTTGATAGGCACGGTTTGAATCATCCTTAATGTAATTATCTTATAAAATGAATATAAGAAATTTGGGATTGCAAACTAATATTTATGTCGATTTTTCTGTCACAGAATATATAAATCACTTGATGATAGTTATGCCACTGCATTAATCCAATTTTGGCTTGAGTAAACATTATATGTTTCTTACAAACATTTTATATGATTCTATATTTTCATACATTTAAATAAAAACACATCAACTAGTTCATGTTTAAAAATTATTGTTTGTCCTTTGTGAAGGACTTCCAAATTCTTTATAGACCTGAGATTTAAAAGATGAAATAAACAATTCTGAAAGAAAGGCAGATGAGGTTGAGAACAAGTCACCTGCATCATTGCCTCTGGGTACTGTAAACTGATGCCCAATTATAAACAAAGGGTATAATATTTTGCAGTATGTTGTAAATGAGAGTTTAAAAGAAAATGGTTATAATGACAAGACCCTGTATTGAGCAAAAAATCTGGTGTAGTGCCTAGTTAGCAGATTTTTCTCAAGAACACTGCAACCTTGCCTGAAAAACATGTCCTTTATTTTTGTTTTCTTTAAATGGACACTTTTAATTTTTTTTTTCTATTCATAGTCTTTTAACAATGTCTTAATAGTTACCAAAGGTGTCAAAATAATGATTTTCAACTGGATCTCTTTATGCAAATTTTGGATACATTCTTGTCCAGTATTATTCATACAGATATACTCTATCTTCTTTGACTACAAGAAAACAATAGTTGATATATTAAGTCATTAAATATGCAGGTATAAGTTTAGTTTATGAATACTCCATATATTAAGAACTAATAACAGTAGCTAACACTTTGATGCTTCCATTTATGCTAGGCATGTTCTAAGTGCTTCGTATTTTAAATAATTTGATGTTTCTGCAAATCCTATGAGGCAAAGACTATTTTTCCACTATTACTATTACTACAGCCATTTTTCAGATGGGGTTTGTGAGAAATGCAGAGATAACTACTTTGACAAAATAAATAACAGTAGGTTGTAAAGCTGGTATTTAAACCCTGGCAATTTTGCTCCAGAGTTGCTTATTTACCTCTACAGCAGTGCTACTAAATTATATGCAACCTTGACATGTCAACCAATCTTTTCAATTGTATCCCTCATGTTGAAAAATCAGGAATGTAAAAAAATAGTAATATTTTCAACCTAAAACTACATGAAATTGATTTTTTAAAGTTTTATTACCTTACCTGTCAACATATACTTGCTATTTTTCTAAAATATATGCAATTGCCCCATTCATGTATAATTGATTCCTCCCCCTTTCCTCATTTTAAAATTTTCCACATATTTCTAATAAGCTCATTGTCCTCTATATGTTCTCAGAGAGCTAATCTTTTCTTGTGTTAAGTAGTTATCAAAAAAGTATTTAACACTGTTGCCCCTGCCAGTGCCTTTATGTACAAGGCAGTGGTTCTATTGTTATGCTATAAAGTCATGCTGTCAGATGTTTGAATTTGTAGCGAAATTGTTTACCAGCTTAAGAAACTTTTGAGCTGAGATGATGGAGTTCTCTAGATATAGGATTATGTCATGTGAAAACAGAGACAGTTTGACTTCCTCTCTTCCTATTTCAGTACCCTTTATTGCTTTCTCTTGCCTCATTGCCCCAGCCAGAACTTCCAATATTATGTTGAATAAGAGTAAAATGAGAGAGGACATCCTTATCTTGTGCCAGTTTTCAAGAAAAATGCTTCCAGCTTTTGCCCATTCAAAAATTGTTAATTATTGTTTCAGCAAAATATGTACACATGTACAAATGTACAATATGTAGACGGTAGTCTGAATACTGGTACTCTGAGGATTTAGTAACTTGTGATAGAGTATAAGTCTGCAATTACTTTTATTTCAAAATGTGCAACGTATTTTATTCCACTTTTCATCCATCATGGCAGGTGTAGTATGTTCTCAAACATATGAAACAAAATCTACTGAAGAAATACTGGAATATATTTTTTAAAATAAATTACTGTTTTTTCAGAGTACTCTGTCAAAATGTTGTTGAAAGCATGCGGCTTAAAAAGGTGCATATACAAATGTCTCTGTAGACATTTTTTCTCATTTAGATCAAAATATTTTTTTAGATTTCTTTATTATTTTGTCCAGGTTTTCTTGCCTTTTACGAAAATGAAGCAATCATTATTAAAGTGTTTACACATTAAGAATATACAATCCGGGCCGGAACCGCCATCTTCCAGTAATTCGCCAAAATGACGAACACAGAGGGAAAGAGGAGAGGCACCCCATATATGTTCTCTAGGCCTTTTAGAAAACATGGAGTTGTTCCTTTGGCCACGTATATGCGAATCTATAAGAAAAGTGATATCGTAGACATCAAGGGAATGGGTACTGTTCAAAAAGGAATGCCCCACAAGTGTTACCATGGCAAAACTGGGAGAGTCTACAACGTTACCCAACATGCTGTTGGTATTGTTGTAAACAAACAAGTTAAGGGCAAGATTCTTGCCAAGAGAATTAATGTGCGTATTGAGCACATTAAGCACTCTAAGAGCTGAGATAGCTTCCTGAAAGGCGTGAAGGAAAATGATCAGAAAAACAAAGAAGCCAAAGAGAACGGTACCTGGGTTCCACTGAAGCGCCAGCCTGCTCCACCCAGAGAAACACACTTTGTGAGAACCAATGGGAAGGAGCCTGAGCTGCTGGAACCTATTCCTTATGAATTCATGGCATAATAGGTGTTAAAAAAATAAATAAATAAAAGACTTCTGGGCTGAAAAAAATATATATATATACAATCCATTAAAAGATGTATTATTCAAGTTTATAACAGTGTTATCTGGTATTCAAGTCGAAATTAGATTCCTTTTTTTTTTTTTTGAGACGGAGTCTGGCTCTGTCGCCCAGACTTGAGTGCGGTGGTCGGATCTGGGCTCACTGCAAGCTCCGCCTCCCGGGTTCACGCCATTCTCCTGCCTCAGCCTCCCGAGTAGCTGGGACTACAGGCGCCCGCCACCTCATCCGGCTAGTTTTTTGTATTTTTTTTTAGTAGAAACGGGGTTTCACCGTGTTAGCCAAGATGGTCTCGATCTCCTGACCTCGTGATCCGCCCGTCTCGGTCTCCCAAAGTGCTGGGATTACAGGCTTGAGCCATCGCGCCCGGCTAGATTCTTATAATAATTTGATTTTCAATCTATTTCATGGAATTAAATCTTTAGAGAAAAAATCTCTAGAGATGTAACTTTTTAGACAAAAATGACATTTTTGATGTTATTTATGATGCTATTACTAATTCAGTTAACATATTCAACATTGAAGATAAAACAATTTGCAATCTATGACAAACAGTAAAAATTTTATAGAGCATTGTGTTTTGGGAAAAACAATAATTTTGCTATATTCTGAAATGTATGGAGTAGAAAGTTTTTGAAACTGGTTATTGTTTACATAATTAATATTGATACTGAAGCAGAAGACCTCTGTTATACAAAGGGAAGATATGATTGTCAAATTCACAAATTCTAAAACATGTACAGCTAGCGTGACTAAACTAAAACATTACTGAGAATAAGCTAATATTTTATAAAATGAAATAAGTGCTTCATCATGGCATGAGATGTTCAATCACTTAACTGCAGACAGCCAGTCTCTGTGGTGGTGAAACTAATCAAAGCAAGCAATTAAGTCATCTTTTTTTTTTTTTCGGTCTAAACCATGTTACCTTTGCTCCCACTTCCATACTCCTCCACCCAAGACATAAACACATTTTTTACATTGTGAGTATTGATATCAATTTCTTATCCGGACTTATTTTGTGCTTTATGTCATGATTACCCAATCCCTAGAACTGTGACACTGTTTCCTCTTCCCGTTTATTTTGTGCTTTCAAAAATGTTTATTTTACACCCAACTATACCCTTTAAACTAGACACAAAGATCTCTCTTTAAATTTCAGACTCATTTATAAAACCGCTCAGTCAGCATCTCTACTTCAGAATCTTATGGGCCTGGCCCAAATGAACACTTGAGGCTTGTCTTTCAGTAAATAGTAACTTCATTTATCCAGTTAAAAACTTTTGAGTCATTACTGACATCTGTCTTACTCTTTTAAAAATGACACCCAGTATATCAGAAATATCTATAAACTCTACTTCAAAATATTTTCCTTAGTCGTTTAAATTTCCATACATCAACTGCTGTCTCCCTGTTCCAAGACATTATCATTTCTCACATAGATTAACTCAGCAGGATCCCTTCAAATTTTCACCTTACAAAGATATATCCTCCCATGGTATGTCAGGCTTTAACCATGGAATACCCTGCTTCGTCTAGCCTCACATGCTACTATTTTCTCTCATTCTTACTTTTCTGTAACTATAATTGCCTACTTCCTTATGCAAACATGTAACGCATAGTTACGCCTCAGGGCCTTTATTGTTAAGGTATTTCCTCTTTATGAGAGCTTCTTTTCCTGGATACTTACAGTGCTCATCTCCTCATATTCTTCAGGTCTTAATATAAGTGCCACCTCCCAAGAGAGGGCTTTTTTTCCTCTACCTGAAACTATAAATCCTACCTCACATTTCATTATACTTCTACACTTCTGGCTCTATTTTTTCTACATAGAACTTACACAGCTCTCTTTTTTGTTTACTTATTTTTCTTAATTTTGCTTTTTCCTATTTACTGCCATATAAGCTCCATGACAGACAATTATTTTTGTAATTTTAAAATTTATTCTGGTACCTACCATAAACATTTGTTGCATAAATGAATGAATGAGTATTCCAGAAACTCTATAGAGTTCTAGAGTGTTCCTTTATTCTCCACTGCCTCCCTGAGAGTGCCACACCCATAAGTTATACAGAGAATATGGCACTACTACATTTAAACTATGAGTTATTGTTTACAGCAAAATTTCATCATAAAGTGTTCTATTTAAAGTATGAATTGTTAGTACCAGTAAACTGTTATTTTCTATTTGTTTTGTATACATATTTAGAAACAGAGTGGTCTGTATTTTATATACAAGTTCTATTGTGATGATTTAAAACTGGCTAGAATATTTAGCTAAAAAGATTGCTTGTGATGCTGTTAGAGTAGTATACATTGTTCAAATTATGAAAGATTTGAACATGAAGAAAACACATGGTTTGGGAAAGCATATGTGACTAACAAGGGGTCACAGAGTTGCATGCTGACATACAAGGGGTCACAGAGTTGGAAGATACCAAAAGCATAGTCCCAGATAAGATGTCACTGGAAGAGGATTTATAGCCATATTACATTTATGTAAACAAAGTAATCGTGCAAAGTGGTGTGGTGCAAAGAACGTCTTTGGGTGGTGGGAGAAGCACAACAATTGTGAGTCATTGAACCCAATGTTGTCCTGTTAGAGCAGAAAGAAAAACCAAGCCAAATTCTACTGACCCCTGCCAACAGAGAACTCATTTAAACCAGCGCTAGCCAGAGGCGAATCCCCAATCCCAGGGATCAGAACTTGAGTTGCTGCAAACCTAGCCACTAATGGCTAATGTGCTCTGCGTCTCTAAGTAAACCTGAAAGACAGTCTAGGCCATAAGGACTGCAACTCTTAGGTGCATCCTACTGCAGAACTGGGCCTAGAGACAGTGAAATAAGGAGGTATGCAACCTACTGAGACACCAGCTGGAGAGGCTAAGGGAATGTTGGCATCAGCCCTCCCCTAAACTCAGGCTTCACAGTTTGTGGCTCCAGAAGAGACCCCTTTCCGCTTGAGGAGAGGAGACAGAAGAGTAGGAAATACTTTGTCTTACATCTAGTATACCAGCTCAGCTACAGTCGAAGAGAGCACAGTTCAGCATCATGAGACCCATGTTGCAGGCCTTAACTCCTAGACAACATTTCTAAACACACCTGGGTCATAAGAGAACCCACTCCCTTGAGGGAAAGGACCCAGTCCTGGCAGCATTCATCACCTGCTAGCTGAAGAGCCTTTGGGCACTGAATAAACAGCAGTGATACCTATGCACAATGTCAAGGGCCTTGGATGAGCCTCGAGACTTCTTGGCTTCAGGTGAGACTACATATTATCAGCTTGGGGTGGGGGCAGTGTGGTGAAAGTCTTTATGCTTGGGAAAAGCAGAGGGGAAAGTTAGGGGGACATTGCCTTGCACCTTAGGTACCAGCATGGCCACAGAGTGGCAGAGCACCAAATAGGCTCTTGGGGTACCAGACTCCAGGACTTGGCCCTTGGATGGCATTTTTGGACCTTCCCTGGGCCAAAGAGGAGCCCACTTCTCTGAAGGGTGAGTCCTAGCACAGACAGCATTCACCACAAACTGACTTAAGAGTCCTTGGGCTTTAAGGAAAACATGGCATAGTCTGGCAATATTCTCTGTGGCTTGTGTTGGTGGTGGCTATGGGTGAGGGTCCTCTGTTTTTGCAAAGGAGAGGATAGAGTGGGGCATACTGCATACTGTGGCTTGAACTCCAGCACAGCCAAAGAACAATGAAATACCAGGTAGACTTTTAAGTTTTTTGACTCTAGTACCTGAATCCTGTATGGTACCCCTAGACCTACCTGGGGTCTGAGAGAAGTCGCTATCCTGAAGGGAAGAACACAAACTTGGCTAGACTTGCCACTAGCTGATTGTAGAACCCCACAGCCTTGAGAAAACATAGGCAGTAGCCACAGGTGCCTACAGCAGGCCTTGGGTGAGACTCGGAGCTGTGCTAGCTTCAGCTCTGATTCAGTGCAGTCATATTGGTGGTGGTCAAAGGAGTGCTTATGTCACTCCACCCCCAGTTCCACGTGTCTTAGAACAGAGAGAGAGAATTTGTTTGCTTAGGAGAAAGTAAAGGAAGAGAACAAGAATCTCCACCTGGTAATCCAGATAATTCTCCCAGATCTTATCTAAGATCATCAAGGCATTACCTCTATGAGTCAGCAAGAACAACAGCATTATTGGGCTTGATGTGTCTCTTAAAGCAGATACAATTTAGAACACAATACCTAAGTCCCTTCAAGTATCTTCAAACCTTCCCTAGAAGAATGGGTACAAATAATCTGAGACTATGCAGGCTACAATAAATACCTACCTAACTCTTCAGGACCCAGACACCAAAGAACATCTACTAGCTTCTACACCATCACAGAAAACATGACCTTAGTAAATGAACTAAATAATGCACTGTGGACTGATCCTGGAGGAACAGAGATATGTGACCTTTCAGACAGAGAATTCAAAATCTATGTTAAGGAAACTAAAAGAAATTCAAGATAACATAGAAGAAATTCAGAATTCTATCAGATTAATTTAACAAAGATATTGAAATAATTGAAAATAAGCAAGTAGAAATTCTGGAGCTATAAAATTCAGTTGACATGCTGAAGAATGCAGCAGAGTCTCTTAATGGCAGAAGAAAGAATTAGTGAACTTGAAGACAGGATATTTGAAAATATACAATAAGATGAGACAAAAGACGAAAGAATAAAAAACAATAAACCATGCCTATAACATATAGAAAATAGCCTCAAAAGGACAAATCTAAATGTTAAAAGACAGGTAAAGAAAGAGATTGGGGTATAAAGTTTATTCAAAGGGTGCAGTAACAGAGAATTTACCAAACATAAATATACCAGTATCCACACACAAGGTTATAGAATACCAAACAAAAGACTATCTTGAGGTGTTTAATAATTAAATTTCCTCCACAAAATCAAGGATGAATAAAGGATCCTGAAGCAAGAAAAGAAAAAAAAAAATACAATGGAGGCCCAGCATGTCTGGCAGCAGACTTTTCAATGTAAACCTTATAGGCCAGGAGAGAGTGACATGACACATTTAAAGTGCTGAAGAAACAAAACTTTTCCTCTTAGAATAGAATACCTGGCAAAAATAAAAAAGAAAATTAAAAAAATAAATCAATCATGAAGAATAAATGAAGATTTTCCAAGACAAACAAAAGCTGAGAGATTTCATCAACACCAGACCTGTCCTGTAAGAAATGCTAAAGTGAATAGTTCGATCAGAAAGAAAAGGACATTAATGGGCAACTAAGTAATCTATATAAAGTTTCAAAAATCACAGGTAAGCATATGGGAAAACATAGAATATCATAACACTGTAACTGTGGAGTGTAAACTACTCTTATAATAAGTACAAAGACCAAATGATGAACTAATCAAAAATAATGCTACAGGAACTTTTCAAGACATGGACACTACAATAAGATATAAATAGAAACAACAAAAAGTTAAAAAGCAAGGAGGCAAACTTAAGTGGTACCATTTTTTATTAGTTTTCTTTTCATTTGTTTGTTTATGCAGACAGTGTTACGTTGTCATCGGGTCAAAATGTGCTACACTATAGTATTTTCAATCCCTCATGGTAGTCTCAAACCAAAAACATACAGTGAGACACGAAAAGTGAAAAGCAAGAAAGTAAATCACATCACCAGAGAAAATTGCCTTCACTGAAAGGGTGACAGGAAGGAAAGAAAGAAGAAAACACTACAAAACAACCAGAAAGCAAATAACAAAATAACCAGAGTAAATTCTTACTTATCAATAATAACATCGCATGTAAGTGGACTAAATTCACCAATAAAAAATATAGAATAGCTTCGTGCATGAAAAAATAAGACCTATTAATCGGTTCACTAAAAAAAAAAAAAAAAAAAAAAAAAAAAAAAAAAACTCGCACCCACACACACACACACACTTCACTTACAAAGACATACATAGGCTAAAAATAATGGGATGGGAAAATATATTCCATGTCAATGAAAACCAAAACAGAATAACAGTAGCTATACTTATATCAGAGAAAAATAGACTTCAAGATAAAAAACTATAAGAAGAGACAAAGAAGGTCATTATATAATGATAAAAGAGTCAACTCAGCAAGAATTTATAACAATTTTAAGTAGATATGCACCCAATATTGGAACACCCAGATGTATAAAGCAAATATTATTAGAGCTGCAGAGAGAAATAGACCTTATCTCTTGAAAGCCCAAGAGTTCAACACCCCACTTGCAACATTAAACAGATATTCCAGACAACAATTAACAGAGAAACATTGGACTTATTCTGCACTACTGACCAAATAGATCTAATAGATATTTACAGTACATTTCATCCCACAGCTGCAGAATATACATTCTTTTCTTTAGCATATGGATCATTCTCAAGGATAGACTATATGTTGGGTCACAAAACAGTCTGAAAACATTCAAAAAATTGAAATACTATTAAGCATCTTATCTGACAACAATGGAATAAAACTAGCACTCAATAGCAAGAGAAATGTTGGGGAAAATACAAACACACACGGAAATTAAACATTATGATTGTGAATGACCAGTGGGTCAATGAAGAAATTAAGAAAACTGAAAAAATTATTGAAACAAATGATATGGAAAACACAACACACCAAAACTCATGGAATACAGCAAAAGCAGTACTCAGAAAAAGTTTATAGTACTAAATGCCTACATAAAAAAAAGAAAGAACTTCAAATAAATAATCTTACAACACAACTTAAATGCAAAAACAAGAGCAAATCAAACCCAAAATTAATAGAAAAGAAATAAAAAATTCAGAACAGAAATAAATGAAATTGAAATGAAGAATACAATACAAATGGTCAATGAAACAAGTTTTTTTGAAAAGTTAAACAAAATTAACAGACATTTATCCAAACTAAGAAAACAGAAAAAAATACAAATAAATAAAATCAGAAATGAAAAAGGAGACATTACAACTGATACTATAGAAATTCAAATGATCATTATTAGTAGCTACTATATGTTAGTAAGTTGGAAAATCTAGAAGAAATTGAAAAATTCCTAGATACATACAACTTATACAGATTAAACTAAGAAGAAATGAAAAACCTGAAGAGACCAATAACAAGTAACAAGATTGAAGCTATATTAAAAAGTTTCCCAGTAAAAATAGAACCAAAAAAAAAAAAAAAAAAAAAAAAAAAAAAAAGCCTGGAAGCGGATGGTTTCCCTAACACCAATTCTACTCAAACTATTCTAAAACATAGAGGAGAAAAGAATGCTTTCAATCTCATTCTACAAGGCCCTGATACAAAACATAGAGGAGGAAGGAATGCTTTCAACCTCATTCTACAAGGCCCTGATACAAAAAAAAGGACAAAAACACAAAGAAAAAGAAAGAAAGAGAGAAAGAAAGAAAGAGAGAGAGAGAAAGAGAGAAAGAAAGAAAGAAAGAAAGAAAGAAAGAAAGAAAGAAAAAAGAAAGAAAGAAAGAAAGAAAGAAAGAAAGAAAGAAAGAAAGAGAAAGAGAGAGAGAGAGAGAGAGAGGGAGGGAGGGAGGGAGGGAGGGAAAAGAGAGAAAGGAAGGAAGGAAACTACAGGTCTATAACTCTGAGGAATATTGATGCAAAACTCCTCAAGAAAATAGTAGCAAACTGAACGCAACAAAAAATTCATTAGAAAGATCATTCATCATGACCAAGTGAGATTTATAACTGGGATGCAAGGATGATTCAACATATGCAAATCAATCAGTGTGATACATCATATCAACAGAATAAGGACAAAAACCATAAGATAATTTAAATTGATGCTGAAAAAGCACTTAATAAAATTTAGAATTCTTTTATGATAAAATTCGTCAAGAACTTGGGGATAGAAAGAGCATACCTCAACATAATAAAAGCCATATTCAACAAATACACAATTGTTATCACACTGAATGGGGGGAAAAAAGGCTTCCCATTAAGATCTTGACCATGACAAGAATGTACAGTGTCACAACTGTTATTCAATGTAGTACTGGAAGTTCTAGCTAGAGCTATCAGACATAAGAAAGAAATAAAAGGCATCAAAATTGGAAAGGAAGAAGTCAAATAATCCTTGTTTGCAGATGATATGATCTTATATTTGGAAAAACTTAAAGACTCCACTAGAAAACTGTTTGAACAGATAGACAAATTCAGTAAAGTTGCAGAATACAAAATCAATATATAAAAGTCAGCAGCATTTTTGTATGCTAACAGTGAATAATCTAAAAAAGAAGTTAAAATGTAATCTTATTTACAATAGCCACAAATAAAAGTAAATGCCTATGAATTGACCACAGAAGTAAAAGATCTATGCAATGAAAACTACAAAAAAAACTAATGAAAGAAATAGAAAATGATCCTTAAAAACAAACAAACAAACAAACAAAAAAACCATGTTCTTGGATTAGACAAATCAGTATTATTAAAATGTCCATACTACGCAAAGCAATGTACAGATTCAATTTATTCTCTATCAAAATACCAATGGCTTCCTTCACAGAAATTAAAATAAATAAATAAATAAATAAATAAAATTATATAGAACCACAAAAGATCCAGAATAGTAAAAGCTATCCTAAGCAAAAAGAACAAAACTGGAGGAATCACATTACCTGATTTCAAATTATAGTACAGAGCTAGAGTAACCAAAACAGTATGGCACTGGCATAAAAACAGATACACAGAAACAAATCCATACAGTAAACTCTTTTTTTTTTTTAATGAAGTTTTATTTTTATTGCCCAAGCTGGAGTGCAATGGTGCGAACTCGGCTCACTGCAACCTCTACCTTCCCAGTTCAAGTGATTCTCCTGCCTCAGCCTCCTGAGGAGCAGGGAGTGCAGGCACCCGCCACGGCGTTCAGCTAATTTTCTATATTTAGTGGAGATGGGGTTTCACCGTATTGGCCAGGCTGGTCTCGAACTCCTGACCTCAGGTGATTCATCTTAGCCTCCCAAATTGTTGGGATTACAGGCAAGAGCTACTATCCTTGGCCCAGTAAACTTATTTTTAACAAAGTTACCACAAGCATACATTGGTGAAAATGTAATCTTTTCAATAAATGATACTGGGAAATCTAGATATTCATATGCAGAACACTGAAACAGACCTGTATCTCTTACCATATACCAAAGTCAAATAAAAATGGATTAAAGGCTTAAAACTAAGTTCTCAAAGTCTGGAAGTACCACAAGAAAACAGGAAAAATCTCTAGGACATTCATCTGGAAAAAAAATATATATATTGTGCAATAACCCACAAGCACAGGCAAACACAGCAAAAATGGACACATGAGATCACATCAGATTAAAAATCTGCACAGCAAAGAAAACTGTCAACAATGTGAAGAGACAGCCCTTGTCTGTTGGGCAAAATACCCAACAGACAAGGGATTAATAACCAGAATATCTAAAGAGTTCAAATAACTTTATAGGGAAAAAATCTGAAAAAATGACTAAAAATGTGCAAAAGATTTTAATAGACATCTTCCAAAGGAAGACATACAATGGCAAACAGGTATATGAAAATGTGCTCAGCATCATTAATCATCAAATTAATACAGATCAAAACTACAATGAGCTATCTTCTCATCCCAGCTAAAATGGCTTATATCCAAAAGGCAGGCATTAACAAATGACGGTGAGGATGTGAAGAAAAGGGAACCCTGGACACTCTTGGTGGGAATGTAAATTAGTATTAGCACTATGAAGAAAAGTCTGGATGTTCTTTAAAAAACTAAAAATAGAGCTAACATATAATCCAGGAATCCCAGTGCTGCATATATGCCCAAAATAAAGGAAATCAGTATATCTTAGGCATATCTACACTTTTTTATGTTTGTTGCAGCACATTTCACAATAGTAAGATTTGCAAACAACATAATTGTCCATCTGGAGATGAGTGGATAAAGAAAATGTGATACTTATACACAGTGGAGTGCTACTTGGCCAACGTAAGTAATAAGATTTTGCCATTTGCAGCAACACCAATGGATATGGAGATCATTATGATATGTGAAATGAGCCAAGCACAAAAAGACAAACATTATATGCTCTAACATTTTGTGGGATTTAAAAATCAAAACAATCTAAAATTAAACAATAATAAAATAAACAATAAACAATAACAAATTGAAACAATGTTAGGATAGTGGAAAAGTAATTGCAGTTTTTGCTATTAAAACTAATAAAATTCTTGAAAATAAACAGTAGATGGATGGTTAACAGATGCTGGGAAATGTAGTAGGGGTTTTGCTGGGAATGGGGAGGTGAGGATTGTTAATGAGTCCAAAAATAATTAGAAGGAATGAGTAAGACCTGCCATTTGATAGCACACCAGAGTCACTATAATCAATAATAACTTGATGATACATTATAAAATTATCAAAAGATTGCAATTGGATAGTTTATAACACAAAGGATAAATGCTTCAGGGGATTTCTACCCCATTCTCCACGAAGTGGTGGTTTCACATTGTATGCCTGTATCAAAATATCTCATGTACCCTATAAATATAGACACCTACTAAGTACCCACAAAATTAAAAACTTAAAAATTTAAAAAATACAACTTATCATGAGAGAGGAGTACATTGACAATAGATCTTATATTGATTAAGTTCTCTGCAGTAATGATATTATGGCTGTAAGACATACATCTTGTCTTAAATGTGCAGGGACATTTTAACAACAATAAAAAAGTGGGATAGCAGAAGGGTTGTAAAGATGAAACAGAGAGTACCTAAATTTCTATCACTCTACTTTCTTTAATGTTAATATACATAAACATGGTGCATTTATCAAAATGAAGTAAATAACATTTTAAAAATTGTTACTTTGAGCATTCTCAAAACCTAAAAATAATTTACCTTTAGGAAAATTACTGACATTATATATCTCAACAAGAAAATAAATGTGTAAACTCCAGTCATTTCAATAGTAAATATTTGGAAATACTTAACATTAATTCCTAGTTAAAAAATCTTTAAAATCTCAGAATAGAAGAATCATTTTGCTACCTGGTAAGAATATATGTTAATAAAACAATAAACTTATTTCTAAAAGAGAAAAATGCTTGATTTCTCCAAGATTCTCAAGTTAAATATTGACAAATTATATATACATAGCATAATATAGTATATAATACATAATTATTATCTGGATCTTCGGTAGGAGTAGGGAAGTTATATTAATGGTACAACCAATTTTTAAGGGCTTTTTCAATGACACTTACATTGTCTATGATATGAACATTCAATAAAATTCTGTAATCAGTCATTGTAGCATCTAAGATATTAGACAGTTTACTAATAGAAAGGTATTACTTCCAGAAAGATGCAATAATATATTTTTAGTACTGGAAACAATGGCAGTGTAACGGTCGCATGTAATATGGACTTCTGGGGAATAAAATTACAGAGATTTAAATTGGAATCTCAGGAAATTGGTATAATAATTTCGAGCAATTTTATTATCTTTTTCTAGAACCAAAAAAAAAAAAAATAGGTCACAGTCATTATTTTGAAATGATAGTCTTAGTTACAAGCACCACTTTTAACCGTGAATTAAGAGTAGAGTTTTTATGAAAACCATGTGTGAAAGGACAACTATTGTATATACATAAGTCTTTTCATCCCTACTCATACAGAGGAACATTGCCACACAAACATTATACCAACAAATTCACAATCAGTTTAGTGATCTTTCTCAGTTTTCTAAATTGTCAAATTGAATAAAATTACTGCTACTTTAATGGGTTGTTTAGAGAATGAAATTGATTTAATACTTGATACATTAGTATGCAAAGAGCGTGGAAGTATATGGAGTATATATCATGCTCTTGATAAATATTAGGTAATATTACTCTATAACAAATATACCAGATTTTGACATACTCATTAAACTTCTAGGTACTTATACAAATTATATATATTTTTTCTATTTTAAAGTAATATACTGCTACTAATTTATTCAAACATTCAAAAAAGTCAGATCAAATAATAAAAATTCCTTAGATAATATTAGAAATTGAGCAGAATAATATTATCATTCATAATTTTTCTGTATAATTCCTCATTTTGTATTTGGAGTTTAGGCTTCACAGGTGATTTAATTTTTATCTTAACCATTTGGTCTTGGAGCAACTAAGATTTTTAATTTGTAATACAAGAATACTTATGAGACATTAATGCTACTTCATCTATTTATTGTGGTTCATAAGAAAAGTGATTTTGAGGCAGTACTTAGAGAAAAGCTAAGACAAATGATACTTTTTGCATTTAAATTAATTATTATAATTGCTTTTACATGTAAATACTGTTTATTTCTGAATATTTAATTTATTATCCTGAGTTGCTGGTGTATAATCACGACATCTACAGAGGCTAATTTATTTTTCAAAAAACTAAGGAACACTTTCTTTTTGCATATATAAGCAAGCTCATGTGGGACAAAACAGTAAAAAAAAAATAAAATAAATTAAATTTTTGTTTTCCATAACAGAAGTCCAATATGTGCACTTAATTTTAGGAATGTGCTTTGTATTTAATGTTTGACTGAGAATAATATTATATATAATCATAAATAAAAATAGTTTACTATGAAAAATACATGATATCCCATACTTATTGTCGAATAATTCACATTGTGTTTGGCTAAATTGCTGTAACTAAAACATTATTTAATCATATATTTATTTTATACAAAAAGTAACATTTTGTTAATTCTTTATAGGATACATTTTTATGAAATTCTTATATCAAAGAATGTAGCAAATATTCTGGCAATGATGCATGACAACTGATAACTATCAGTTTATTTTCAGTAGATAATACAGAAAAAAATAAGGTCTTTAGAAAATTGTCCTGTCTTTGAATGTTATGTTAAAACTACACACTCTCAGGTAATGTATCCATTTGGAGCCATCTTAACCAAAATACCTTAAGAAAGCACATAGAAAAAAATGTAAAAGCAATGGGCAATTCTCAAGTCAAAGATGCCAACTTAATAATATCATTTTTATTCCACTATTTATTATTTAAAATGTTATTTGCCAGAGTACTAAAATTATGGCACATTTTGCAGATTTTCTGAATGGGCTTTAGCTGTCTAGAAATACCCATAATGATAGGCATGCATTTGTCAATATGTGAATATAATTTAGTATGTATTTCACTAATATAGTTAGTCTATACTTATTTTTATATTTAATTATTATTTTATTATCCAATATGGATTTAATAAACAGCTATCAAATCTGTTAATTACATATGCATTATACCACATTTATATAATCATAAACTTTCAGTACTTTAAACTTAAGATATAGCAAAATCAGTGCTATTTCTTTAACTCAAATATGAAACATTATTAAGCTGTGATATGTTATTGAAATATTTCACTGTGAATCTATTTTATAATGATACATTTCTGACATAAGAACATGAGGGGATGTTGCAAAATATGGCACATTCTTTCTCTGACCATCATAGTTTTTGTTTTTTTGTTTTTTTTGTTTGAGAGAGGAAGGTGTGTTTTATCAACTAAGAGAAAATGGTATTAGTAGAGAAGAGTTAATGGAAATGTTTGCAGCAAAAAGTCTTCTTGGCTATAATATATGTACAAAGATAATACTTTTTTATCTATACACTCCAGTGTTCAGGAGTATCAACTATTTTTGTTTTGCTGTAACTTATATTGTGATTCTCCAGCCCACCAATGACTATAACTTAATATTGGCCAACGCTATTAAATTTTCAGCAAGCAATTCAAAGATTCCTTTTCTCTGGTAATTAAAGGTTTATTTTGTCAAGTCATTTTTTTTTTTTTTCTTAACTGGCATAAATTTAAATCTTAACAGGCCGCCTTTCATTATCGTCCCTGGCTGGCATTCCCTGAGGTGAAGATGACATTGTTTCTTACTTGTAATCACACTCCACATTTGCATTTGATCAAATGTTGATGCTACTATTTGATTTCTGGTCAAACACTTAATGATGATTATAGCTACACTCCTAATCCTAGTCAATACTTGCTCCCAAGTACATTGATCAAGATGAATCTATTCATGCCACTATTTGACTCATGCAAACACATTTGACTCCTCTCTTATGATGCTATGCTGTATGAGGATCTTGTTAGTTGTTTGAAAGAGATATGCCAAACACCATGAAGATAGATAGAGAAAACAGGAAGTTAAAAATTTGATACAAAGTATTCCAATATTATAGTTCAGAAAATTCAAGAGGTTATTGGAAGTCTGTGGAAGGATAGAAATAGGCACTAATTACCCAGAGGGTGGGCAAGTGAATGAGTACATGCGCTAGGGGAGTGTAATATGATTGGTAGGCAGCATTAAAGCTTTACTTAATATTATTCTGTACTTATGATAAGTTCAATCAGCATGGTTGTGAGGTATTTCCTTCCTGGTTGCACTGTTTAGGTGCAGAGCTAGAATAAAGGATTAAAACGAGGTAACATTTTGCCAAGTGATTACACCAGAGAAAGAGAAAAAGGTTGACCTACGAAGAAAGAAGGCCTTATAATGATTGCTTTTGGAGTTCACACAACTTAGGTTCTTATGGTAGAGAATACTTTGCTCAATTCTGTAATCTCCAGATATCTAATCAAAGAGACTACAGAGCCATGGTTCTTTCTTTAATGGTAGTATTAACATGTCTTCAAATCACTACTTCACAGAAAAATTCAGTAGGCCATACTCCTATCCATGTCTCAGGGAGTTGAAGTTACATTTCCATTCTATACAACCACACGCCATTATTATAACATCTTGACAGTGAATGGATTGTTCCAGTACTTTTCACAACTTATTTTTCTTTCTTTTTTTGGAGATGGGGAGTCTCACTATGTTGCTAGGCTAGTCTTGAACTCCCAGGCTTAAGCAATCCTCTTGCCTCAGCCTCCCCAAGTGCTGGGATTACAGGCATGAGTCAGCATACCCGGCCCACAATTTCTGATAAATATAGTTAGTATATAAGCAAAATGAGAAGTTCAAATGATCTTCTGTGTTCTATATTCAGTGTTTTAGAAAATAAGGTAATACAGTAATCAGAATACTTACTTTTAAATAGTATAATTACATGAATATAAAGTTTAGATTGATTTGATTATTACTTCCAATTAGATAGATTTAATTGAATAGGTAATTTGTATTCCATTTCATTTCTGCAATAGACACCCATATTTTAAATGTAGTTTTATTTGACCCTGTACAATGGAACGCCTACTCCTATAGAGTTAGTGAGTTTAATGCCTTTCTATGTAATAATTAATAAAATGTATCATAACTGATTTAATCACTACCATGGTTCTTTGACATTATTTCTCTCATCCCATCACTTGCTGATACTTACTATCTAAAGCCTTGTGAGTCTCTCTGTCTGTATTGAGTTATTCTCCTCTATTCTTTCACTCTCCCAACATAAGAAAATTGGGTCTTTAAGTATGTCTATAACTCCTTTAAACTAAACTAAATTTAGAAGATTTTATTAAATTTATATAGAATTAAAAAACAGTAAATTGTATCCACTATCCACTTCCAAATACCTTCAGGAATGTTGTCTTTATAGAAAAAGAACTAGAAATTAAACACGTATATCATTCTATGCAAAAAGAGAAGATTAACACTAAATTGAAGACTTCACTGACCAAAAAAAAAAAAAGTTTACTTTTCAGTTGAAAATAAGGCCAGTGTGGCATCCACGTTACCACAAACCCACCTTTAACATCTTAATCACCAGTTCTATAGGAAGAACCTGCAAAATTTAAAGTAGAAATAGGCAAATGAGACATGATTTAATTCCTGATCTTTGCAATCTTTCACATGGACCCCTATTCCCATTAGGGACCTTTGACAATTGAACAACACTATTGTACCATCATTGCCCCCATGGCCTATGATGCAGATGATATTATAAAAATGAGATTTTTAAGTACTATAAATGTGTAATCTGATTTTTAAAAAGCAAAATGCATATGTTTTTACTTAGTTATCACATTTTAGGCATATTTTTATGTATGGTATGCTTTTAAATATTTTAAAGTTAATCAGAATGTTTTATCCATTTTCACTAGTTTTAAAATAGTGTTATAGACATAGAAACAATACAGATATATATCAAAATAACAATACAGTGACTAAGTATTTAAATAAAACACAGAGATCTTAACTAAACTTCTTACTGAAATACTAAAGTGTATAGATCAAAATAAAGTGTTCACTTACCATTAATAAAAACAAGTTCTAACCACTCTATTCAACATAACACCAATGTAACTGTTTCTAGTAAATTTACTCTTCTTTACCTTCATGACACTTAATGTATTATTCTTTGTCTGGGTCCAAAGATATACATATATATTAAGTATAAAGATATTAATACTTTCTTTAATACTCTCTTTTTCTCTTTCTCTTCACAGCAAGGTAACCGCTGTATAAGTAAGAACTTGGTCTAGGTAAGAACTTTACCTTTCTTGTTGAAAATAGTGTCCAACACAATGGAGGCAATACATTTATTTTAAATATAAAATAAGTGAGACGACATAAATCATTATCTAATAGCAAATATTTACTTTGCTATATGATGGGAGATACACTAATATATTTGCACAAAATTTCATTTAATTTTTACAGTAACTCTGATAGGTAGAGACTATAATTATAATTTCCTTTCTAAAATGTGGAAACTGAGGTTAGAAAATAAGTGCCAGAATTGTGGAATTTCATAAGCTTTGTGTTTTATGAGGTTTATAATTCATCTAACTTCTAGTTATATCTGAAATCAGTAATTTATTACTTTTAAATTTGCCTACCTAGTTAAATAATACACATTCAAAAATTTGTGTTACATTCTACTTCCTTTTTAACTTCTGGAGAAATTTATAAAAGGATATATACTTTATAAAATCCTAAAATATTTATTATTTTTGGTTATGCACATGAGATACTAACACCAAAATACTAAGCAAGATCATATAGAGATGTATAGCTTTCTGATATTAAAAATGTGAAGTTTTTAGTATCAGAAAGAATAACAATCTACTTTAGGTAAAAATAGGTAATAATAATCTGTAATTTATCAAAAGTAAATATGCCCTTTATTCAACAATTAAATTTTTATATATAAAATAAATCTATGTGGCTAAATAATGTGTGTGTGTCTGGCCAGGTCTGTTGGCTCACGCCTATAATCCCAGCACTTTGGGAGGCCAAAGCAAGTGGATCACCTTAGGTCAGGAGTTTGAGACCAGACTGGCCAATATTGTGAAAAACCCGTTTCTACTAAAAATATGAAAATTAACCAGGCTTGATGGTGGGCACCTGTAATCCCAGCTATGCGGAGGCTGAGACAGTAGAATCACTTGAACCCGGGAGGCAGAGGTTGCAGTGAGCCAAGATCAAGCCATTGAACCACAGCCTGGATGATGAGAGTGAAACTTCCTCTAAAAAAAAATAAATAAATAAAAGTATGTATATGTTAATTCTTAATATGCTTTTTCAATAAAATGTTATTCTATCTTTATATTTTATTCTTATAATATTTCTGTTGTTTTCTGATATTCCTCTGAATATCAGGTTTGCATAATGTGTTATATATTTAAGCTTAAAAGAGCTAAGTAACAAAAGGCAACCTCCATGGTAAAATTTTTAAATGTTAAAAGTCCATCACTTTGATGTCAATTCAGATTTAGCATCATTTATAATTCATTACAACTCCGTTTAAACACTGCTTCAAGCATCTCCTAGGTATTTATATTGGAGAAAGATAAAACACACAGATGCTCATTGCTGCCTAATAAATCTCTTCCATGCTTTTCACTTGCAGTGACAGAATAACCTGACTTTGCAGAAGGGCTGTCATGTAGTGTCTTTATGGAGATGTGAGAGCAGCCCCAACAAGCAAAAGCTAAAGCCTAGATGATCTAGAACTCTTCTACCATTGCTTAATCTTCTTAATATACTAAGACAAATCC
The DNA here is from genome assembly GCF_024542745.1 of Macaca thibetana thibetana. NCBI lineage: Eukaryota > Metazoa > Chordata > Mammalia > Primates > Cercopithecidae > Macaca > Macaca thibetana. Next base: position 104,496,870 of record NC_065578.1, on the reverse strand, counting down.
TTTTCTTCATTTTTATATTAACATATTTCAATTTTATAACCCAGTTTTTTAACTCTTAAATAGAGCTGTAAAGGATGTAGGAAAAATGCTAGGCAAGCACACTATTAATAGAGAACTCCCTAGCTTAAAAAAGCCACAGGAAAGCTGATTTTAAATCAACCCCAAATTACAGGAGGGAAAGATTAGGATGGCAAGAACAAACCCATAAAACTATAAAGGATGAGGCAATAAAAGTAAAGCAGTGAGATGAAAAGTAATGTTTATTAATTGTCTAGTGACTTTTCTTCCTATTGGGCCTCATCTCTTCGTTGAAAGGAGTCTAAATAAAAATCATAGCATCTGCTTTTTTTTTTTTTCTTCTTCTGCAGATGTATCAGTGGTGTCATATATTTGCAGCTGCCTTCCTGAATCACAGGTAATTGTGTATCTGGATTCTCATTTGCAACAAGCATGGTCTTTGAAGAAAAAGAGACATTTATTCATCAGTGCTTTTTACAGGCAAAGGCATGATTTTATTTGCCAAGGGTTTAACAAAAAACTTAAACACATTTAGCAGCTTGTTTATTCTATTCAAGAAAAAAAGAAGCCTCAAATATCATAGTCTCAATGGCATTTTTTAAAAATTACCTAGAATGCTTTTGTGCTAATGTTAATATGGCCAAAACATGTATTAAAAAAAAAAAAAAAAAAAAAAGACTGTCTCAGTATATTTTCAAACTTCATCCACTAAAACTCCTACATGTTGTTTTAAAATTTTACTCAGCTTAATAGTTCCAGGAAATAATAAGGCTGCCTTAAGACTGCCTTACTGAATTTTCTATAACGTAAAAAAAAGGGTATTTCGCAAAATTGTACTGTTAAATACTTTAGTAAAGCAGCACTAAAAACCTTTATCATTTTAAAGTATAAACTCATGCTTAAATTCTGTTTATAATGCCTTTCTAAAATTTATGCTGTCAAAATCTCTTGGCAGCCCGTCTACTCTATGGGTGCTCCATGATTGCTTCAGTGCTATCATACACATATTTTAATATCATTTGATGTTAAATAAGGAATAGCTATTCATTTTACACATGGAATAAAAAACAAAAACAGACATATTTTTCATAATAATATTTCAGATAGTATTACATGATCTAAATTGATCTAACCAGAAGGATAATATTTTATTCCTAATTATAAGAAGAATAAAAATAAGTGGTGCATTACCATCTGTTTCTGTAATGGAAATCTATCACTTAGTATTAATTTCAGCTGGAAATAATGAAGATACAAAATTACACGGGCTGAAACATATTTATATCTTGTATAAAAAGCTGGAAGAAAGCAGTCCAGAGCTAGTATGAGAGTACAATTTCAAAAAGTCCCTGAAAATCCAGGCATTCTCTGGTATTCAATTGGCCATTCCCAAAGTGAGTGCATGCTGTCGCCCAGGTCCAAGGTAATATCTAAAGATACAGCTGTCATACCTCATCTTTGGTAGCAAGATGGAAGAGCAGAAAATAGAAAATTAAAAAGACTTTTACATCTGTTGCAGGACGTTCACTCAAGGAGTCAAATAACCCATCTAATTAAACTCCTATAACCAGTATATGATCATATTCACATCAAGCTGCAGGAAGATTTTATCCTGAGTGACCGTGTATTCAGTTAAAAATGTAAGCATCACTTTCCTGTTCACTCTTAAAGTTGGTGTGCACCAGATCTTGGCTTTGTTTCCTTTTTTACCGACAGGCACAGCTTAGTGATCTCATGTTGTCTCAAGGATACGCATACTATCTATACTCCAAGAAACATTATATTTATATCTCTAATGTAGACTTCTCTCTGGAGCACCAACTTGCTATATCTAACGCCTATATTAAAGCTGCACTTTGTTGTTTAGTAAATATTTTAAACTCTACATATTCAGAACTGATTATGTCAATCTTTTTTTTTTTTCCAAAACATAATTCATGTATTCTGTATTTCAGTAACTCGGTCATTGAACCAGGGAACCTTTCTTTAATCTTTTTTAATTCAGGTTAAATTATTTTTGGTCTTTCCTTCTAAATATATCCCAAATGTAATTATTGCTCATCACCTTCAGTGCTACACCTATGTCTGACCCAGAAACATCTTTGACTTGAACTATTGCAATGGTCTTCTATCCGTTTTTTCTTCTTTGAACCTTGTCACTCTGCAAGCTATTCTCAAAATATTAACTGAGTAGAACTTCTAGATTGTAATTCTGATAATTTAAGTCTTCTACTCAAAACTCCAATGTGGCTCTTCATTGCACTAATAATTAAAGCCAAACACCCTTTCTAAGTTGCCCCCTCCACTACCTCATTGACATATACGGCTTTTACTGCTCTCCTTAGGACTCCAAACACACTAACTTCCTTGCTGTTCTGACATATCTTCAATTTAGGACATTTATTCACCTGCCCTCTGCTTGAATTGCATGCTTTAGCCTGGCTATCCACTTGGATCTGTCATGTCTTTGCTCAGGTACTACTTTCTCAATCAGGACTGCTTTGTATATGTTATTCAGCACTAAAACTTCATCCCCACAACACTTCAGCATTTGTCGTTAACTTTAATATTTTTTCATAGCACTTATTAATTTCTAGTATACTAAATAATTTATTTCAATAAACTACAGTATACATATGTGTGTTTGTGTATATATACGTATATGTATACACACAAACACACACACATATATATATATAAAAATGTGGAGCAAAACGATTTAAGCCACCCACAATTTAGTGATTTAAAAACTAGAATATATTATTACTCATAAATATACAGGTTGGCAGTAATTATGCTAATCTAGTCCAGCTTAACTGATCTTGGCTGTGCTTTTGTGACTGCGGTTTCCTTGCAACACCATGCATCCTGGATTGCCTAGCAGGGCCTCTATGACATACTGGGTTGTTGGCCAGCTGCAGTCTAGGATTGACCAACATATCATAGAATAATTGACCAATATAACATAGACCAAGGTAATGTGGAAAATGTGGTAAATGTACTGTGCTGTTCTAATAGCTTTACTTCATTTAATTCTCAAATACCTTCAAGGTATAGCTGCCATTGTCCTAATAAGCTAAGGCTGCTGTAAAATAAATACCATTTTCTGGCGGGCTTCAATAGCAGACACTTATTTCTCACAGTTGTGGAGGATGAGAAATACAAGATCAAGGTGTCAGCAGATTCAGTTTCTGATGAGATCCCACTTTCTGACTTCCTGGTTTGTAGACAGCAGCCTTCTTTCTGTATTCTCACATGGCTCCTGTTTCTTCTTCTTTATTATTATTATTATTATTATTATTATTATTATACTTGAAGTTCTAGGGTACATGTGCATAACTTGCAGGCTTGTTACATATGTATACTTGTACCATGTTGGTGTGCTGCACCCATCAACTCACTCGTCAGCACTCATCAACTCATCATTTACATCAGGTATAACTCCCAATGCAATCCCTCCCCCCTCCCCCCTCCCCATGATAGGCCCCGGTGTGTGATGTTCCCCTTCCCGAGTCCAAGTGATCTCATTGTTCAGTTCCCACCTATGAGTGAGAACATGCGGTGTTTGGTTTTCTGTTCTTGTGATAGTTTGCTGAGAATGATGGTTTCCAGCTGCATCCATGTCCCTACAAAGGACACAAACTCATCCTTTTTTATGGCTGCATAGTATTCCATGGTGTATATGTGCCACATTTTCTTCATCCAGTCTGTCACTGATGGACATTAGGGTTGATTCCAAGTCTTTGCTATTGTGAATAGTGCCGCAATAAACATAGGTGTGCATGTGTCTTTATAGCAGCATGATTTATAATCCTTTGGGTATATACCCAGTAATGGGATGGTTGGGTCATATGGTACTTCTAGTTCTAGATCCAAGAAAAAAACAAACAACCCCATCAAAAAGCGGGCAAAGGATATGAACAGACATTTCTCAAAAGAAGACATTCATACAGCCAACAGACACATGAAAAATTGCTCATCATCACTGGCCATCAGAGAAATGCAAATCAAAACCACAATGAGATACCATCTCACACCAGTTAGAATGGCAATCATTAAGAAGTCAGGAAACAACAGGTGCTGGAGAGGATGTGGAGAAATAGGAACACTTTTACACTGTTGGTGAGATTGTAAACTAGCTCAACCACTATGGAAAACAGTATGGCGATTCCTCAAGGATCTAGAACTAGAAGTGCCATATGACCCAGCCATCCTATTACTGGGTATATACCCAAAGGATTATAAATCATGCTGCTATAAAGACATATGCACACGTATGTTTATTGCGGCACTATTTATGATTCCAATATCAAAAATATAAAACAGAATTTTTACATCTATATTTTTGCCATGTTTTCAGATTTTGCATTATGACAAGTAAAGTTGCATTGTATTATTTTATGTTTGCGTTGTATCTATTTGATAGATTATTATAGATAAGATTCTAAATTTTAAAAAATAAGTGCATGTGTAATTTTGTTAGGTATTGAAAAATCTCCTCCACAGAATTGTACTATTTTGCATTCCCATCACCAAACGTTTGAAAATGTATGCTTATTCAGAGCCCTGACAATAGAGTATATTGTCAAACGTTTCGCTTATTGATAATTAGATAGGTGGAAAATATTCTGTAAGCATATTATTTTCTTTTATTACGAATTAGGTTTAAGCATATTCATGTGTTTAAAGGCAATTATTTTTGGAAAAATGTTGTATATACTTTATTTTTTCGGTATATTTGTTTGCCATTTTCTTTCCAATTTTTGGAAACTTAAACAGAAGTGTAAAAGAATAGTCATTAGAGAGAAGGAATATCATTCCATATGGAAAGACTGAGATGGGAGAAAACAAAGATGAAAGGGTTTATTCATTGATAAGTTAAATACTACCCAGTTCGCATGTAGTAGTAATAGTCTTACATATGTAAAGAAAACAATATAATTTAAAACATAAAAGTAACAAAAAGTTTGGAATGGTAAATATGTTACACTGACCTAAGATGATTGTATTATCTAAAAAGAGAACAAAAAATTTAACTTAAATGTACAAATTCAAATATTAACAATGTTTGATTTAAATTTTAGGCTAGACCTTAAACAAATGCAAAGTCATAATTTTCTACTTAGTGGACGGAAAATGGAATATAAATAGATGCTAGATTTCTCAACAATAATAAGGAAAACTAGAAGAGTGTGAAATGATGTTTAAATTATAAGAAAGGACTTGTCAACCTAATATTGGCTTTGTTGTTAAACAGTCTTTCAAAAGCAAAGGTTAAAAGATACTTTAACAAATAAAAATTGAATATTCACCATCAAAATCTTCTCACTAAAAAAGCTTCTAAAGGTTATACTTTACAACAAAATAAAATGATCCCAAGCCAAAAATTTGCAGTGAAGAAAAACAATTAATAAACATAAGCAAATATCAGTGTATAATACAGGAAATACATCATCTAATTTCTCGCCATTTAAAATTCAAGACAGAAATAAAATATGCAATAGCTTACAAATTAAGAAAATGATCATTAAAATTATACCTAGATACATTCATATTGATAAATTTTATATTTAAATTAAATACATGAGATCAATTTAAGAGATAAAGTAATGACAAAATGCTAATAAATGTTTTGGCAAAATTGTATCTATCAAATAGAAAAAAATAAAATTTATGAAGTAAAATAATATCAATTAACATTAACACTAATCTTTAATACTTAAGATAATAAGGAAAACATACTATCAGAGGTACTTTTTTTATAAGAAATAAAGCAGTTTGAAAAGACAATATAGCAGATATATAGTGTAGAAGCAATAAATATGAAGGAATAGATAATGTAGATGAAAATGTAAAGATTTATCAATGTATTAAATTTGTAATTAGAAAAAGCCTTAACCTGTGATACAGATTAATTAATGTAACAATGTTATTTATGTGTTTATACTCTTTTTTTCCTTTTTCATAAAATGTTGTGGTACAGGTGGTGCTTCGTTACATCAGTAAGTTCTCTACTGGTGATTTGTGAGATTTTGTTGCACCCATCACCAGAGCAGTATTCACTGCACCCGTCTGTAGTCTTTTATCCCTTGCCCCCCTCCCACCCTTCCATCCTAGTCCCCCAAGTTCATTGTATCATTCTTATGCCTTTGTGTCCTCAGTGTGCAACCTTTTTTATTTCAAATTATATAGTTTGATATGGTTTGAATGTTTGTCCCTTCCAAATCTCATATTGAATTGTAATCCCCAATGTTGGAGGTGGGGCCTGGTGGGAAGTGTTTGGGTCACCGGACTGGATCCTGTATGAATGGCGTGGTGCCCTCCACATGTTGTTGAAATCACACAAGATCTAGTTGTTTAAAAAGGAGCCTAGTACCTTCCTCTCACTGTTGCTCCCTGTCTCTCACTCCATCTCTCACCATGTGATGAGACTGCTCCTGCTTTACCTTCCATCATGAGTGAAAGCTCCCTGAGGCCTCACCAGAAGCTAAGCAGAGGCCAACGTCATGCTTCCTGTATAGCCTGCAGAACCATGAGCCAATTAAAAAACTCTTTATAAATTACCCAGACTCAGGTATTCCTTTATAGCAAAGCAAAATGGAATAACACATAACTGTTTCAAGAAATAATTTTTCCCCAGTTGTAACACCTGCCCTTGTTCCAAATTTCTGCCATGTCACTCAGGTATATAAATTATATAAATTAGTTAAAGTTGTAGCCAGTGAGCCTTTTGAACATAGGGTTAGTTGTATTGTTTTACTAGTATACCATGTTGTTCCCCCCAGCAGTTAAAATATGTGTTTTTAATTTTTTTTAAGTTTTTAACCTTATATTTATTTCAATTATCCTTCTCTTCACTTTTTACTTTATATATCTACCTATCTAGAATAAATTAGCCAAATTCCCCGCAGAATGTGTTGAAAAAACATTGGGCGTTTTCACAGGCAATTTACCTTTTTTTCAAAGGCAATTTACTGTTTTTACTTGATTTATAGTATCAATTTAACTCTTTTATAATCCTCTTTTAAACTTCATGTACTATATGTTCATTGCAAATTGATTAAATTGTTCTTTATTCACTAGTTCTCATGGCATCATGAATCAATGAAAAATAAAATTCTATGTCCATAATTTAAAGCATTCACATTTTATTAAATTGCATATTAATGATAAACAGACTTTCACACACTTTTGGCATACACAGATACTGATAAATGACACATGTATAAAATAAGTAATTACATGAGAAATAACTTCAAGCATTTCTGTCATCATTTTAAAATGAAAGAAAAAATAATATAGTTTAGAGGCAGACCTTGCTGCCCCACTTTAAACATAATCCATCTATTGGTTACTTTTAAGTCAGGATCAAATCATTTTATGTCATAAAAGTACAATCTGACATGCTTACTACCATTTAATTTTCTCTTTTAAAAACCAATCTTAGATTGACTCTCCAGCAGTAATTTATCTCTCAGTATCAGAAGACAGATATTTTGGTTTAGTGAGAACAAAAAGTCCCATTGGTAGTAATTTAGTTTCTCTTGTGAGCTGACAGCACAGGAGTATCTACCTGCACTCTGCCTCCCAAGGCAAAAACAATAATTTGTTTCCAGAAAGTTTGGAAAATTGAACAAAGTATTTAAAAAATGCATATGTGTATGTGGGTATATGTCTATTCATATGTACATACAAACACATATAAATATATATATAAGATATGGAAAGAAAATTTACACAAATATAAAGCATATATTCAGGCATACATGGGAGATAGTATAAATGCAATTCCAGACCACTACACACACATACACACACAGTTGGCCCTCCTTATCTAAGGTTTCACATCTGCAGATTCAGCCAACTGCTAACTAAAAATATTCAGAAAGAACACAATAAAAAATAACAATACAGAAACTTAAAAAATGGAATAAGATGGAGGGATAGGAGGTAGGACTAGCTTGCAGCACCCGCTCAGGCACACAGAGCAGTGTGTGGTGACTCACATCATGAACTTTTGCTCCAATAAATACCACAACAACATACAAGGAAAGCTGAGAGAATCCACAGACCCTTTGAAGAAAGTGGATCACCAGTGCTAGTTCACTAAGATGCCAAATAAGTTGAGTCCGCTTACTTTCTCAGCATGGAGGCGGGTGGTCTGGGGCAAATACTCAGCCATGGTCACTGGCTGCCTGGAAATAGACTCCTTGCTGTTGTGGGGGCACAGTGGTAATAAGACCGGACCTTTAGGACTGCAGGCTGCCTGGGAGTTGGGTGAGGGCTGTGATTGCCAGCTTTCCCCTAATTCCCTGGAGACCTGTGTGATTCAGCAGAAGCAGCCAAAATCCCCCCAGCAACCTAAGTCCATTGGCCTGAGAACCACACCCAATCCACCCCAGCGGCAAGCCCTGACCAAGGAGAGTCTGAGCTCAGACAGGCCTATCCCTTCCCCCACCTGGTGTTCTTTCTCTACCCTCCCTGGTTGCCAAAGACAAAGGACATAATCTCTTGGGAGCTCTGTAGCCCCAGCCACCACGTATTCCTTTCTATACAACCGTAGCTGATGTACTTTTCAAAGTGCTACTGGCTGGAGGCCAACCAACACAAAACCAGCATACTAAACACAAATACAATCAAGGACTCTAAGAGAGTCCACTTCACTTCCCTGCTCCCTCCACTGGAGGGAGTTCTGGTATCTATGGCTGAAAGACATGAAGACAGATCACATCACAGGGCTCCTGGAAGACACTCCCCAGTCATGAATCAATCTTGTGAAAATGACCGCACTGCCAAAGGCAATCTACAAATTCAATGCAATTCCCATCAAAATACCACCATTATTCTTCACAGAACTAAACAAAATCAATCTTCATATTCATATGGAACTAAAAAAGGGCTCGCATATCTGAAGCAAGACTAAGCAAAAAAGACAAATACAAAAGCATCATATTACCTGACTTCAAACTATGCTGTAAGGCTATATTCACCAAAATAGCATGGTACCAGTATAAAAATAGGCACATAGACCACTGGAACAGAATAGAGAACCCAGAAATAAAGTCAAATACTTACAGCCAACTGATGTTTGACAAAGCAAACAACAACATAAAGTGGGGAAAGTACACTGTATTCAACAAATGGTACTGACTTAATTGGAAAGCCACATGTAAAAGAAAGACTGGATCTTCAACTCTCACCTACACAAAGATCAACTCAAGATGGATCAAGGACTTAAACCTTACCTGAAACCATAAACATTCTAGACAATAACATGGGAAAAACTTTTCTAGACATTGGCTTAGACTGAGACTTCATGACCAATAACCCAAAAGCAAATGCAACAAAAACAAAGATAAATAGATTGGGCTTAATTAAACTAAAAAGCTTCTGCACAGCAAAGGAAATAATTGCAAAGTTAACAGACATGATATACCTCAGCCATGCAAGGAAACAAAATAATGACATTTGCAGCAACTTGGATGAAATTAGACTATAATTTTATGAAAAGTAATGCAAGAATGGAAAAATCAAACATTGTATATTCTCACTCATAAGTGGGAGCTAAGCTGTGAGAAGGAAAAGGCATAAGAATGATATAATTGACTTTGAGATCTCAGGGGAAATTGTGAGAGATTAGTGAGAAATAAAATACTGCACATTGGGTACAGTGTACACTGCTTGGGTGATGTGTAAACCACAAAATCTCAGAAATCACCACTAAAGAACTTACTCATGTAACCAAAAACCACCTGTTCTCCAAGAACCTACTGAAATTAAAAAATAAAACAAATTAAAAAAATACAAATTTAGAATTAATACAGTATAACAACTATTTACATAGTTAGGTGCTTATTAGGTATATAAGTAATCTAGCAATTATTTGAAGTATACAAGAAGATGTGTGTAGGTTTTATGAAAATATTATGCCATTTTATATAAAAAACATGAGCATCCAAAGCAGGTGTTGGAACAAATTCCCTGAGTTACTGAAGGAGAACTTACACAAATAAAAAACATACATTCAGGCACACCTTGGGGATCTTACAGATTTGGTTCCAGATCACCATGATAAAGTAAATATCGGCCGGGTGCTGTGGTTCATACCTGTAATCCCAGCACTTTGGGAGGCTGAGGCGGGTGAATCACCTGAAGGTAGGATTTTGAGACCAGCCTGGCCAACATGGTGAAACCCCTTCTCTACTAAAATACAAAAATTACCTGGGCTGGGTGGTGCATGCCTGTAGTCATAACTACTCTGGAGGCTGAGGCACGAGAATCGCTTGAACCCGGGAAGCGGAGGTAGCAGTGAGCCGAGATCGCGGTCACGCCACTGCACTCCTGTCTGGTTGACTGAGCGAGACTTTGTCTGAAAAATAAAATAAAATAAAATAAAATAAAATAAAAATAAAATAAAATAAAGTAAAATAAAATAAAATAAAATTAAATTAAATTAAAATTAAAATTAAATTAAAGCAAATATCACAATAAAGCAAGTCACACCATTTTTTCTTTTCCCAATGCGTGTAAATATTATATCTACAGTATACTGTAGTCTATTAATTGTGCAATAACATTACATCTAAAACAATGTACATACCTTAATTTAAAAATACTTTATTGCTAAAAAATATTAACAATCATCTGAGCCTTCAGTGAGTTATAATTGCTTTGCTGGTGGAGGATCTTGCCTTGATGTTGATGACTTCCAACTATTCAGGGTGGTGGTTGCTGAAGGCTGAGGTGACTACAGCAATTTCTTAAAATAAGGCAATAATGAAGTTTGCCACATCAAATTTGCACTTCTCTTACCAAAACAACAAAAAACAAAAAAAAAAAGCAAAACAAAACAAAAAAAATCTGTAGCATGCCAAGGTGTTCGATAGCATTTTACCCATAGTAGAACTTCTTTCAAAATGGGAGTCAACCGCCCATGCGTGGTGGCTCATGCCTGTAATCCCAGCACTTTGGGAGGCCAAGGCAGAGAGATCATCTGAGGCCAGGAGTTCAAGACCAGCCTGGCCAACAGGGGGAAACCCCAACTCTACTAACAATACAAAAATTAGGTGGACGTGGTAGCATGAATCTGTAATCCCAGCTACTAAGGAAGCTGGAGCAGGAGAATTGCTTGAACCCAGGAGGTGGAGGTTGCAGTGAACAGAGGTCATGAACTGCACTTCAGCCCGGACGACAGAGTGAAAACTGTCAAAAAGAAAAAAATTGGAGTAAATCCTCTCAAACTCAGCTTCTGCTTTATTAACTATGTGTGGAATAGTCTAAATCCTGTGTTGTCACTTCAACAATGTTTACATATTCAACAGGAATAGATTCTATATTGAGAAATCACTTTCTTTGCTTATCCATAAAAAGCAACTCCACATGAATTAAAGTTTTGTCATTAGATTGCGTAATTCCAGTCTCATTTGCAGACTTCACTTGTAATTCTAGTTTACTTGCGATTTCAACCACATTACAGTTACTTTCTCCACCAAAAACTTGAGCCACTCGAAACCATCGATGATGGTAGGAAACAACTTCTACCAATTTCCTGTTTATGTTCCTACTGTGATCTCATTCCATGAATGGCAAATGTTCTTAATGGCACTTAGAATGGTGAATCCTTTCAAGAAGGTTTTCAACTTACTTTGCCCAGATCCATCAGAGGAATCATTGTCTATGGAAGCTATAGCTGTACAAAATGTATTTCTTAGATAATAAGACTTGAGAACCAAGATTAGTCTTTGATTCATGAATATTGTATTAGCAGGCATAACAACAATGTTAATCTCCTTGTACGTCTACATCAGAGCTCCTGTGTAACTAGGTGCATTGTCACTGAACAGCACAATTTTGAAAACAATTATTTTAATAATATCTCAACAGTGATTTTAAAATAGTCAGGAAATAATGCTATAAACAGATGTACTGTCATTCCAGTTTTGATGTGGCAATGATAAAACAAAGCAGAGTAGATTTAGCATAATTCTTAAGGGTCCTAGGTTTTTTTGAATGTTAAATAATCATTGGCTTCACTTCGAAGACACCAGCTGCCTTAGCCCCTAATGAGACAGTTAGCTTCTTCTTTGAAGTTTTGAAACCAGAAATTTCTCCTCTCTAGCTATGAAAGTCCTAGATGACATCTTCATCTAAGAGAAAGCTGTTTGGTTTACATTGAAAATCTGTCATTTAGTGAAACCACCTTCATCAATGGTCTTAACTAGCTCTTCTGGATATCTTGCTGCAGCTTCTACATTTGCACTTGCTACTTCACCTTACACATGGATGTTAGGAGACCACATCTGCTAGCTTCTGTACATTTTCTGCAGCTTTCTCACCTCTTCAGCCTTCATGGAATTAAGGCTTTCCTCTGGAGTAGGCTTTAATTTAAGGAAATATTCTGACCCATTTGTCTTTTTATTCAGACCATGAAAGCTTTTTCCCTATCAATGGCTATTTCACTTTCTTATTATAGGTATTTTTGCTGTAGTAGCATTTTTGATTTCCATCAAGAAGTTTTTCTGTGCATTCACTAGTTGGCTGTCTGGCTCAAGAGGTCTAGCTTTCTGCCTACCTCAGCTGTCAGCATGCCTTCCTTTCTAAGCTTACTCATATCTGGTTTTTGATTTAAAGAGAGAGACGTGGGACTCTTTCTTTGACTTAAACACTAACAGAGTATTGTAGGGTTATTACTCATGGGCCTAATTTCAATATTGTTGTGTCTCAGGAAATAAAGCGGCCCGAAGAGAGAAAGGGAAATAGAAGAAGGGGTAGTTGGTGGAGCAGCTAGAACACACACGACATTTATTTATTGAATTTGCCGTCCTTGACAGGCATGACTCATGGTGCCACACAAAATTACAATATAACATCAAAGGGTATTGATCATAGATCACCGTGATAGATACAAAAGTAATGAAAAACTTTGAAATATTGCAAGAATTACCCAAATGTGATGTAGAGATACAAAGTGAGCAAGATGCGAAGGAATTGGCACCAATAGACTTCCTGAATACAGCATCCCCACAAACTCAATGTGTCAGAAACACAAGATCAAATGTAACAGAACAAACCACAATGAAATAAGGCATGTTTGTATATGGACATAAAATGTATGTGTTTACACATATATTAATAAGTAAATATTTCTTAGCAATCATACACCGTCTCTATTTTAATTAAACATTTTTTTCCAATATAAACTTAATACATCGAAACACTATATTAAAATTTTGATCTGTTTTTTCATATTTTCCTTCTTAAAATGTCACGCTCTTCTAGGCAATAGTCAGAGTGGGCTAAGTATCAGGCTGGGCATATAGATCTAAGCGTCAGGCTTCTAGTATCACTGGAATTCCAAGCCAGCTTCTGCTGACAACCTTAAGCTACAACTTTTACTGTGTGAAGTTCCCACCAGGCAATGAGGTCAATCAGTAGAATAAGAAGTATAAGGATATAGAAATATAGTTGCTCAGAGAAACAACACATATGTGCTATACCTGGAAGCTTTCAAGCGCAAAGGCAAAACTGACTTTTCTTTCCTTTTTTTCCTTTTTCTTTTTATTGTAACCAAATTCTTCCCCCTTCACCATACTTAAGGAGAATAAAACAGAGAAAAAAATCCCCTTCAAGGATTCATCTCTCCAAAAACTTGATTTAAGCCAGAAGAAACCGGTATGAGAATTTTTTAGCACTTTGTTGAGAACAGCTTATGACAGGGAGCAGATAAACTATATTAAAAAAGGAAATTATGTTTCTGTTGCACATTTGGGTGTACAATATAAATTTTCAACCCAGTTTACCTTTACCATTTCTACTTTTCTAAAACAATGCCAGAAGATTATAATTTTAAAATAGCTTTCAGCAAAAGCCAAACGAGTTTTAACTTCTGAGTCCAGATTCAAGCCTTCCTCAGCATATAATTTATAGAGCCATAACACCTATAAAAAGCCTCTCTAAGTAAAATAATTTTTATATAATTTCAACTTTTGTATAGACTAAGGGGTACACATGCAAGTTTGTTACATGGGTAAATTGTGTGATGTTAAGGCTTGGATTCCTAACATCCTGTCACACAGGTAGTAAGCATAGCACCCAGCAGGTGGTTCTTCAGCTCTTCCCTCCCTCCTTCTTCCTGTCTAGTGGTCTCCAGTGTCTATTGTTCTCATCCTTATGTTCAATTTATTCAGTGTGTAGCTCTCACTTGTAAGTGAGAACATGAGGTATATGATTTTCTGTTGTTGCATTAGTTTGCTTAGGATAATGGCAGCTCCATGCAGGTTGCTGCAAAGGACGTAATTTTGTTCTTTTTTATGACTGAATAGTATTCCATTGTGTATATGTACCTAGTTTTCTTAATCTAATCCATGTGGATGGGTGCCTAGATTTATTTTGTGTCTTTGTTTTTGTGATTAGTGCTGCATTGAATGTGCAGGTACATGTGTCTTTTAATAGAATGAATTATTTTCCTTGAGGTATGTACCCAGTAGTGGGATTGCTGAGTCAAAAGGTAGTTCTATTTTAAGTCCTTTGAGAAATCCCCAAGCTGCTTTACACAGTGCCTTAACTACTTTATTTTCTCACCAACAATATATGTGTTTCCTTTTCTCTACAGCCTCACCAGCATCTGTAGTTTTTCAACTTTTCAAAAATCATTATTCTGATTTGCGTGAGATGGTATCTCATATTGATTTTGATTTGCATTTCTCTGATTAGTGATGTTGAGCATTTTTTTCATGTTTGTTGGCCATTTGTATGTCTTCTTTTAAGAAGTCTTTGTTAATGTCCTTTGTCCATTTTCTTTTGATCTGATTTTTTTTTTTTTTTTTTTTTCTGCTTGGTGATTTGTTTAAATTCCTTGTAGATACTGGATATTAGACCTTTGTCAGATGCATAGTTTGTGAATATTTTCTTTCATTATGTAGGCTTTCCATTTATTATGTTGGTAATTGTTGTTTTTGTTGTTCCTGCTGTTATTTTATTTTTACTGTGGAGAAGCTCTTTAATTAGAACTCATTTATCAGTTTTTGTTTTTGTTGCAATTGCTTTTGGGTATTTAGCCATAAATTCCTTGCCAAAGACTATTTTGAAGGGTATTTCCTAGATTTTCTTCTAAAATTTTCACAGTTTTCTCTCTTATGTTTAAATTTTTTAATCCATCTTAAGTTTTGTATAAAATGAGAGGTACAGTGTCTTTTAATCTACATATGGCTAGACAGTTATCCCAGCACCATTTATTGAAAAAGGAATCCTTTCCCCATTGCTTATTTTTGTTAATATTTTTCAATCATCAGGTGACGGTAGACTTGAGGGTTGATTTCTGAGTTCTCTAATTGTTCCACTTATCTATGGGCCAGTTTTTACTGCAGTAGCATGTTGTTTTGGTACTGCAACATTTTAGTGTATTTTGAAGTCGGGTAATGTAATGCCTCTAGTCTTACTTTTATTGCTGAGGATTGCTTTGGCTATTCTGGCACCTTTTTCCTTCTAAATAAAATTTAGAATAGTTTTTTTGTTTGTTTTTTGTTTGTTTGTTTTTTCTAATTCTGTGAAAAATAAGGTTGGTATTTTGATAGTGATAGTGATAGTGTTGAATCTTTCAATTGCTTCAGACAGTATGGCTATTTTCCAATTCATGGTATTGCTTTTTCCAATCTATGAACATAAAATATTTTTCCATGTATTTGTGTGATCTCTGATTTCTTCAGCATTTTGTACTTCTTTTTGTAGAGATCTTTCACCTCCTATATTAGGTAAATTCCTAGGTATTTTATTTTCTTTGTGGCCACTTTAAGTGGGATTGTATTCCTGATTTGGTTATCACCTAAAATATTATCAGTGTATAAAAAAGCCACTAAATTTTGTACATTGATTTTTTTTTTTTTTATCCTGAAAATACTGAATCTGTTTATTAGTTCCACAAGTCGTTTGGTGGACTCTTTAGGGTTTTCTGTGTATATCATCTATCATCAATGAGAGATAGTTTGACTTCTTCTTTTTGGATACTTTTTATTTCTTTCTCTTGTCTGATTGCTCTTGCTAGGATTACCAGTACTGTGTTGAATATGAGTAGTGAGAGGGGACATCCTTGTATTTTTCTTGTTCTCAGGGTATACCAAAGAATTTCTGAACATTAAGAAGAAAGGCAACAGACACAGATGGGAGAATTGGTACTTGGTGAACTCCCATTTCACTAAAAAATGGGTGGCTTTAGTATCATGAAAAATTAAATATTATCTCATTCAAAAGTATATTATCTCATATACTTTTACTTAGTATATGAAAAGAGAAACATGAAAAAGTTAGTTTATGTACTCAAGATCTTAAAGCTGATTCAAAGTCAATTTCACACATCTAGTTTGTAGTATAACCAGGGTTGACATCAAAGCAGTAAGCCTCTATGTTAAGTACCAATTTCATCTTCTCTAGGAGTTAAATTTGGGAATCATAAATAACCCTAAAATCAGCATATCAAGGAATTTCAACTAGGTAGTAGATATATTACACACTATTTAGGAGTCACATTAGCCTATCTGCTTTGGTCTGTGTACCATGGCTACATGCTTCACACAGACTTGAGGGAATGTTAAAAAACAAACATGTGGCTATTTATCTTATTTCTTACCAGAAGAATTGAACCAGTTATAAAATATAATCAAGTTGAAATAATCATAATAGACTACAAAGTAGAAACCTATGTCAAAAATTATCCAATTATCAAAAGCTATCAGCAATATGGTGAGGAGTAAAAATTTTGATTATTAGATATATTTTTTAAGAAGACAGACATACACATGCGCACACACACAGAAAGACAGACACATATGTGTGATATATCTACACTCCATTATTTATTACAGCACAATAGGTAACACATAGAATCAATCTATGTGACCTTCAATGGATGAATGAATAAGGAAAATGTAATATATATATATATTAATATATATATGTAATATATATATATGCATGTGTGCATGTATGTGTACGTAAATACACATATACACAAAAAAACAAATATTACTCAGCTGTAGAAAGGGATGAAATACTGCCATTTCTTACAACACAGATGAACCTGGAGGACATTTTAAGTGAAATAAGCCAGATGCAGAAAAATAAATACTGCATGACATCATTCATATGTAGAATCTTAAAGGTTAATGGCATGAAAGTAGACATTAGACTGGTGTTTTCTGAAAGCTGGGATGGTTAGAAAGGAGAAGAAGACGGGAAAACATTGATTAAAAGATATATAATTAAGTTGTGGGGTTCTGGGCAAAGTGGCCGAATAGGAACAGCTCTGGTCTGCAGCTTTCAGCGAGACCAACAGAGAAGGTGGGTGATTTCTACATTTCCAGCTGAAGTACCTGGCTCACCACATTTGGACTGGTTAGACAATGGGGACAGCCCACAGGGGGTGAGCTGAAGCAGGGTGGGGTATCCTCTCACCCAGGAAGTGCAAGGGGTTGGGGAACTCCCTCCCCTAGCCAAGGGAAGTCATGAGGAACTGTGCCTTGAGGGACAGTGCTATCTGGCACACATACTATGCTTTTTCCTATGCTTTCACACAGTTTTTGCAACCCGCAGACCAGGAGATTCCCTCGGGTGCCTACACCACTGGGGTCCTGGGTTTCAGGCACAAAACTGGGTGGCCATTTGAGCAGACACTGAGCTAGCTAGCTGCAGGAGGTTTTTTTTTTTTTTTTTTTCTTTCCCCCCCCCCAGTGGCACCTGGAGCCCCAGCAAGACAGAACCATTCACTCCCCTGGAAAGGGGGCTGAAGCCGGGACGCCAGGCCAACATTCAAATTCAGGAAATACAGAGAACACCACTAAAATACTCTTCGAGAAGAGCAACCCCAAGACACATAATCGTCAGATTCACCAAGGTTGAAACAAAGGAAAAAATGTTAAGTGCAGCCAGAGAAAAAGCTCGAGGTACCCACAAAGGGAAGCCCACAAGAATAACAGCAGATCTCTCTGAAGAAACCCTATAGCCAGAAGAGAGTGGGGGCCAATATTCAACATTCTTAAAAAAAAGAATTTTCAACCCAGAATTTCGTATCCAGCCAAACTAAGCTTTAAAGTGAAGGAGAAATAAAATCCTTTACAGACAAGCAAATGCTGAGGGATTTTGTAACCATCAGGCCTGCCTTACAAGAGCTCCTGAAGGAAGCACTAAATGTGGAAAGGAAAAACTGGTACCACTAATTTACTAAAATACAAAGAACAACAACACTATGAAGAAACTGCTTCAACTAATATGCAAAATAACCAGCTAGCATCATGAGAACAGGATCAAATTCACACAAAACAATATTAACCTTAAATATAAATGGGCTAAATGCCCCAGTTAAAAGACACAGACTGGCAAATTGGATAAAGAGTCAATACCCATAATTGTGCTGTATTTAGGAGACCAATCTCATGCAAAGACTCACATAGGCTCAAAATAAAGGGATGGACGAATATTTACCAATCAAATAGGAAACAAAAAAAAAAAAAAAAAGAAAAGAAAGAAAAGAAAAGCAAAAGCAGGGGTTGCAATCCTAGTCTCTGATAAAACAGACTTTAAACCAAAAAAGATTTAAAAAAAGACAAAGAAGGGTGATACATAATGTTGAACGGATCATTGCAACAAGAAGAGCTAACTATCCTAAATATATATGCACCCAATACAGGAGCACCCAGATTCATAAAGCAAGTTCTTGGAGACCTACAAAGAGACTTAGACTTCCAGACAAAAATAGTTGGAGACTTTAAAACACCACTGTCACTATTAGACTGATCAATGAGACAGAAAATTAGCAAAGATGCTTAGGACTTGAACTCAGCTCTGGACCAAGCAGACCTAGTAGATTTCTACAGAACTCTACACCCCAAATCAACCGAATATACATTCTTCTCAGCACCATATAGCACTTATTTTTAAATTGACCACATAATTGGAAATAAAACACTCCTCAGCAAATATAAAGGAACATAAATCAAAATAAACAATCTCTCAGATAACAGTACAATCAAATTAGAACACAAGATTAATAAACTCACTCAAAACCATACAACTACATGGAAACTGTACGACCTGCTCCTGAATAACTACTGAGTAAATTACAAAATTAAGGCAGAAATAAATAGGTTATTTGAAACTGATGAGAACAAAGACAAAATGTACCAGAATCTTTGCAACACAGCTAAAGCAGTGTTTAAAGGGAAATTTATAGCACTAAATGCCCACAGGAAAGATCTCATATCAACACCCTAATATCACAATTTAAAAAACTAGAGACGCAAGAGCAAACAAATTCAAAAGCTAGCAGAAGACAAGAATGAAAGAGGCAGTAATTAATAGCCTATCAACCAAAAGAAGCCCAGGACCAGACAGATTCACAGCTGAATTCTACCAGAGGTACAAAGAAGAGCTGGAACCATATCTTCTGAAACTATTCCAAACAATATAAAATGAGAGACTCTTTGCTAACTCATTTTATGATGCCAGAGTCATCCTAATACCAAAACTTGGCAAAGACAAAACAAAAAAATGAAAATTTCAGGCCAATATCCCTGATGAACATCAATGTGAAAATCCTCAATAAAATACTAGCACACCAAATCCAGCAGCACATCAAAAAGTTTATTCACCACAGTTAGATCAGCTTTATTCCTGGGATGCAAGGCTGGTTCAACATACACAAATCAATGAATGTAATCCATCACATCAACAGAATCAAAGACAAAAACCACATGATTATCTCAATAGATGCAGAAAAGGACTTTGATAAAATTCAACATCCTTTCGTGATACAACCCTCAATAAACTGGGTATTGATGGAACGTATCTCAAAATAATAAGAGCTATTTGTGACAAAATCACAGCCAACATCATACTGAATGGGCAAAAGCTGGAAGCATTCCCTTTGAAAACTGGCACAAGACAACGCTGTCCTCTCTCACCACTACTATTGAACATAGTATTGGACATTTTCACCAGTGCAATCAAGCAAGAGAAAGAAATAAAGGATATTCAAATAAGAAGAGAGGAAGTCAAATTGTCTCTGTTTGCAGATGAACTGATTGTATATTTAGAAAACCCTATTGTCTTAGCCCATAAACTCCTTAAGCTGATAAGCAACTTCAGTCTCAGGATACAAAATCAATGTGCAAAAATTACATGCATTCATATACACCAATAATAGAGAGTCAAATCATGAATAAACTCCCATCCACAATTGCTACAAACAGAATAAGATATCTGAGAATATAACGTACAAGAAATATGAACAACCTCTTCAAAGTGAAGTACAAACCACTGCTCAAGTTAGTAACAGAGGACACAAACATATGGAAAAACGTTCCATGCTCATAGATAGGAAGAATCAATATCATGAAAATGGCCATCCTGCCCAAAGTAATATATAGATTCAATACTATTCCCATAAAGCTACCATTGACTTTCTTTGGAGAATTAGAAAAAGCTACTTTAAATTTCATATGGAGCCAAAAAAGAGCCCGTAAACCAAGATGATCCTAAGCAAAAAGAACAATGCTGAAGCATCATGCTACCTGACTTCAAACTATACTACAAGACTACAGTAACCAAAACAGTGTGATATTGGTACCAAAACATATAGGCCAATGGAACAGAACAGACGCCTCAGAAGTAATGCCACACATCTACAACCATCTGATCTTTGACAAACCTGACAAAAGCAATGGGGAAAGGATTCTCTGTTTAATAAATGCTGCTGGGACAACTGGCTAGCCATATGCAGAAAAGTGAAACTGGATCCCTTCCTTACAAAAATTGACTCAAGATAGATTAAAGATTTAAACATAAGACCTAAAACCTTGAAAACCCTAAAAGAAAACCTAAGCAATACCATTCAGGACATAGGTATGGTCAAAGACTTCATGACTAAAACACCAATAGCAATGACAACAAAAGCCAAAATTGACAAATGGGATCTAATTAAACTAAAGAGCTCCTGCGCAGCAGAAGAAATTATCATCAGAGTGAACAGGCAACCTACAGAATGGGAGAACACTTTTGAAAACTATCCATCTGACAAAGGGCTCATATTTGGAATCTACAAGGAACTTAAAGAAATGTACAAGAAAAAAAAAGAAAAAAAAAACAAAAACAATGCACCAAACAGAGGGCAAAGGATATTAACAGACACTTCTCAAAAGAAGACATTTATTCGGCCAACAAACATACGCAAAAAAGCTCATCATCACTTGTCATTAGAGAAATTCACATCAAAAGCACAATGAAATACCAACTGACACCAGTTAGAATGGCAATCATTAAAAAGTCAGAAAACAACAGAAGCTTGAGAGGATGTGGAGAAATAGGAATGCTTTTACACTGTTGGTGGGAGTGTAAGTTAGTTCAACCATTGTGGAAGACAGTGTGGTGATTCCTCAAGGATCTAGAACCAGAAATAACATTTGACCCAGCAATCCCATTACTGAGTATATATACAAAGAAGTATAAATCATTCTATTATAAAGACACACGCAAATGTATGTTTACTGCAGCACTATTCACAATAACAAAAACTTGGAACCAACCCAAATGCCCATCAATGATAGAATGTATTTTTAAAAATGTGGCATATATACACAATGGAATACTATGCAACCATTAAAAGGATGAGTTCGTATCCTTTGCAGGGACGTGGATGAAGCTGAAAACCATCATCCTCAGAAAACTTACACAGGAACAGAAAACCAAACATTGCATGTTCTCACTCATAAGTGGGAATTGATCAATGAGAACACATGGACACAGGGAGGGGATGGTCACAAACTGGGGCTTGGCAAGGGGTTGGGGCAAGGGGAGGGATAGCATTAGGAGAAATATCCAAGGTACATGACTAGTTTATGGGTGCAGCAAACCACCATGGCATATATATACCTATGTAACAAACCTGCAGGTTCTGCACATGTATCCCAGAACTCAAAGTATAATAATAATAATAAAACAAAAAAAAATACATAATTATGTTAAACAGAAGAAAAAAGTTTCAAAAGATCAACTGTAAAGCAAGTTGACTCTAGTTAATAATTATATATTGTATTCTTGAAAAATATAAAGAGAAGGAATGCTATGTGCTCTTACCACCAAAATGATAACTATGTGTGGTAAGACACTTGTAACTGGCTAGATTTAACTATATCATGATGTATATGTACTTCAAAGCCATCATGTTGTATACAATAAAACATACAATGCTATCTGTCCTTTTATAAAGTTACATATGTATATAACTATATATATAACTATATTCATATATATAACTGTATATATATAAAATTATATATATAACTGTGTGTGTGTATGTGTGTGTGTCTGTATGTATGTGTGTGTGTGTGTGTGTGTGTGTATATATATATATATTTTTTTTTTTTACAGTTGATCCTTGAACAACACAGGTTTGAACTGCCCAGGACCACTTATATGTGGACTTTCTTCAATAAATATATTAGAACATTTTTTAGAGATATTTAAAAACTTGAAAAACTCACAAACTGTAGCCTAGAACAATAAAAAAAAGAAAAAAGTTAGAGATGTCATGAATGCATAATATACATGCAGACATCAATCTATTTTTTCTTGCCATAAAATATACACAAATCTATTATAAGCAGTTGACATTTATCAAAGCATATACACACAAACACTTCAGACCATTCATGGCACCATTCACAGTTGGGAGAAATGTAAACAAACATAAAGATACAGTATTAAATTACAGCATAAAATTGACTCTATTCCATACAGTACTTCTGTAATAATTTCACAGCCACCTCCTGTTGCTATTCTGATGATCTCCCATTGCGAGTATCTGCTTAAAACGCTATGTGACGCTCATCATGGCCATGTGAGCAGTTCCTCTTTCCAGTAAATTACATTTTGCAGTAAAAAGTGATCTCTTGCAGTTCTCATGTGTATTTTTTAATCATGTATAGTGCAATATCATAAACCTTGAGTAACACCATGGGACCAAAATTAAGTGCCACTAATGATGCTGGAAGTGTTCCCAAGAAGCAGAAAAAAAGTCATTGCAATACAAGAAAAAGTTGAATTGTTTGATATGTACCATTAATTTGGGTCGGCAGCTGTAGTTTCCTGTCATTTCAGATAGGTATTACATCTTAAAAATGGGCAAAATAAACTTATGATATTAATGATTAAAAACATTACAATACTGTAAATGTATTTTTTTCTTATAATTTTCTAAAGAAGATTTTCTTTATTCTAGTTTATGGTAAGAATACAGCATACAATACATATAAAATACAAAGTGTGTGTTAATTTACCATTTATATTATCAGTAAGGCTTCTAGTCAACAGTAGGTTATTATTGGTAGTTAAGTTTTGGGGCAGTCAAAAGTTATATGTGGATTTTTAACTGCATGGGGATTTGATGACTATAATTGTGTGTCGTTTCAGGGTTAAATGTAGTTTTTTTTAATTTTTAAATATAAGATCAAATAGCAGTTCAACTAGTAGGAAACTAGTTTTCATTGTTAGTGTGGCATCTTTGGTTGTATGTATCAAATTCTGAGTATTAGGGTAACAAAAGGATAATTCAACAGTGTGAACAGTTCATTTTCTTGAACCCTAGTTTTCTTTTGTTTTATTTTGTTCAACATTGCCATCATATATAGTATGATCACAGAGATTTTCTAGCCTCTTCTAACATCACCAAATTTTTTACATTTCTATAAATGTAGACCTATGGGAATTTTTACCATGTAAAATGTCTGTACACAGATGCGTTTCAAAAATTTAGATTGAAGAGAAAATTGAACATGTATTCTATTCTTTAGTTGGTTTTCTAAATTTTGAATGCATCTTTTTTGTACCTATATCTTTCTGTATGTCATACCACTTGCTCCCCAAAAGATATTCTTTAATTTTAAAAGTTATCATATTTGTTATTAATATCAGAGAACATATTCAAAAAATATGGTTGAGGTAATGCGTTAGTATATAGAATGTCAGAAGTTTAACAGTAAAAATACAAACAGTAGAAATAAAATATTAAGAATATTTCACTTGGCTAAAGATTTCTGCATGTGCCAAGAGTTTTCAGACTACAATGGTGACTACGAAGGAAGCCAATGATTAAGGGAGAGACAAAGAAAAAAAAAAACATAAATGGCAAGGCAGATTGTATTTATTAAAATTATTTGGGGAGGGAACAAATAGAATTTTGGGACAGTAACAGTTTCTAAAACATATGAAAATAAATTTATTCATGTTTACAAATTGTTTTCTTCCAAGCTTCTAATATATCTAAAAATTTAAAAGAAAATAATGTTTTAAAGGTAATATATTTCTTAAATACATAGAAAGTAGTTCCTTTGAGATGGTAACCATATACAGATCTTTCAGGACACAAAGATTTCTCCAGCAGATTGTCTTAATGCAAAATCTCTAGAGTTTTACAGTAATAAAGATGGTCTCTAAAAGATTCAAATTAGCTCTGAAATCTAAAGAGATACAGGGAATATCTCAAACAAATAATATATAATTTGAAAGTTGAATATTCACTTTTGAGTCTGCATTAATGAATGATTTGAAAATAATTATTTACGTATATATGTAAAGACTCATATACACACATATAGGCATACATATGTACATATATCTTTAAAATTATAATTGTGTCATAATTTTAAATTCTTAAGGCATTTTTTTTTTTTTTTTTTTTTTTTTTGAGACGGAGTCTTGCTCTGTCGCCTAGGCTGGAGTGCAGTGGCCGGATCTCAGCTCACTGCAAGCTCCGCCTCCCGGGTTTACGCCATTCTCCTGCCTCAGCCTCCCGAGTAGCTGGGACTACAGGCGCCCGCCACCTCGCCCGGCTAGTTTTTTTGTATTTTTAGTAGAGACGGGGTTTCACCATGTTAGCCAGGATGGTCTCGATCTCCTGACCTTGTGATCCGCCCGTCTCGGCCTCCCAAAGTGCTGGGATTACAGGCTTGAGCCACCGCGCCCGGCCTTATCTTAAGGCATTTTTTAATATGGGAGTCATTATTTTATTTTAAAAATTACAATACACCTTTTTAATTTTTGTTGGAAGTTGTATATGGAAAAAAAAGATTAAGAGAAAATCCATGTAAAGCACTTCACTCCCTATGATATTTTATTCATATGTTCTAAATATTTTTCCAGGGTGAGCTTTATACTTGTAAAATTCTTTCACTTAGTACACCTTTTATATATTACCTGGAATTACTTAAAGTTATTCAGAGTGATAATAGCTTGCATCTAAGACACTTCTAAGCAGTCCTTGCATGTAAGACTCACTATGAGGAAAGTCCTTGTTTTATGTAATCTGCTTTTGTCAACATATACTTCTGAAAAAAGATGAAAAATTGACTGGAAAAGGATTTCCGGACAATTATTGTACTATTGATTGTTTATAATTCTATACATTTAAGTTTACAGATGATATTCTATTTTTATAAATATTAAAAGGACCGTGACTTTTCAAAAGGCTCAAAATAAGGAATCACTTACAGTTATTATCTCATTTTTTAAAATTTAAAAACCTCCCTATTCTTTAGACTTAGGGCCCCCCTTTTTAGTAATTTCATTAGCAAAACACACACACATATACAACTATTTTGAAGCAACATCTGTTCATGTGCTTTGCAGGGAGAAAAATTTAATTTTTCAGATTAATTGTATCTGTATTTTTGATTTTTAGAAAACCATATTAATTGTGAAGGCAAAAAGGAATTCCTTCCTTTTACATTATTACATTTGGACAAGTAATATTATTGGAAAATTATTACATTAGAATATTAGTCACATCCTCTGACATTTGAAAATGTGAATAAAATAATTATTAATTAATAATAAAAGTATTAAGTATCATCAAGTTTCAGATAGTTTACTTTTACTGGAGAAGACAAAAGTTTTAAAATGAAATATCCATTTGGGGAGGTATTTTGATTTTTGGCACTTCTAATCAATAACAAACAAATATACCTATATATGTTTATACATGTTAAAAATAATATTTTAAGTAGGCGCATAAGAAAACTTACAGTAACATTTTTCTTACTTCTTGATTTAATAATTTTGAAGTTGGCCTGCCTAGAGATGGATAATCAATTACTGATTACTTTTATTCAATCACTGCATATTTTTATAGAACTACTTAAAAATTCATATTTTTCCAATTTCTATTATATAAACAGAGGTGTAAATATTTTTTGCTGGAAATAATTTTAGGAAGCACCAATAAATTGTTTAAGAAAACTTAATGTTACATAAAATTGGATCATATATACAATTAAGATGCAGTTGGAAAATAATTTGATCTAATTCTCCATGCTATTAAGTAGATAACGCACAGTGTCAGCATATTTAATAGACTGTTGTCTATAAATTCTACTGCACATTTAACTTGTGAATTCAGTCCACTTTCTTTTATTCTTTAAAAATTCACGAATGTCCTAAAAATAAGTACACCACTCTTCCTAATTAGAAACTATGCATAATTCATTCAAATATTGCTATGGTTTAATTTGTGGCATTCTTTTAATTGAAAAGAAAAGGCCATGCCGATGACACAGCACATTTAAACACAATTCATTGTGGATTTGCTCAGATTAATCATGTGCTTTATGAACAAAGAAGACATTCTATAACATTAGTTATGTTTGTAGTTTGAAAGTACTATAGAAAGGGACTTTGGGGCCTTGCCCATCTTTGGAGGAAAAAAAATGTCTGTTTTCTTCCAATAAGAAACACAAACACAAAAATCATACTAATCTTCCTATTTTCAGTAACCCCACTCCCACAGGATCACCCTATTGAGTTAGGGGTTTTATACTTTATTAGTACATTATTATTCTCTTTTTCACATTTGATTTACCAACTGATAAAAAAAGAGTTTATTAAAGCTAACTAGACGTAAGAAACACAAAAACAAAACCAGTTATTCTGTTTTTCTATCTATTTTTTCCTCTTTCTTTCATCTTTTACTTCTCTCTCTCTCTCTCTCACACACACACACACACACACACACACACACCCCACTCCAATTTGCTAGGAGTATGACTTTCTCCTGTAATCCTCTAATGTAGTGGCTTGATTTATTGAGGCCTATTTTATAATGTTATTTATTTTTCTTGTACCTGCGAAGTCTATCTTCTCTATACTTGTTTCTTTTACTTAAGGGCACCAATATTGGCTGGATGTGGACGCTCACGCATGTAATCCCAGCACTTTGGGAGGCCGAGGCGGGCAGATCACCTAAGGTCAGGAGTTTGAGACCAGCCTAGCTAACACGATGAAACCCCGTCTGTCCTAAAAATACACAAAATTAGCCGGGCGTGGCGGTGAGCACCTGTAATCCCAGCTACTCAGGAGGCTGAGGCAAGAGCATAGCTTGAACCCAGGAGGCAGAAGTTGCAGTGAGCTGAGATTGCGCCATTGCACTCCAGCTTGGTCAATAAGAGCGAAACTCCATATCAAAAACAACAACAACAACAAAAAACAAAAAAACAAAAACAAACAAACAAAAATATTCCCTATTCTCTTTTCTGAGGTATATAGACTCTATTCCTTCATTCAGCAGAAAATGAATCCAAAATACTCTAAAAACTCTCATAACAGCTCAAGGTAAAAACACAAATGTCATAAGGCAGGAAGACAAACCATTTACAAGAGTAAGAAATTTGGGAAATGAAAATGGAAAAATTGGAGAACTGTATAACTAATAATGTTAACAAGGTGTCATGTAAATAGAGTAAAGATTAAATGGCTTTTTGATTAATAGTTACTCTGGAACTGGTTAATTGCACTGTGTGAACAAGTCAGAAAGGACTGAAAGTTTAATTTATTAGAGTAATAAAAAAAGTTATTCCAGTATTCATTAATTCAAATGAATAGAGAGCACTGTTAATGGTGATTGAAATACTATGGAACAGAATTTTAATATAATAATTGAATATGGAGGTAGATTTATGAAAAAACATCCATACAAAAAATTTGACAGCTTCTAAACAATCTTTCTTGTTTTTCCTTTTCTTTTTCTCACATTCCATGTTTTCCTTTTAAAATCTAGTCTTGTAGGTAGATTGTATTTGTATGAAGTTTTATGATTTGTCAACAGTTATTTTTCTTTCAACAACTTTTTATTAGTCTTTGGAAATAATTCTCTAATTTGGTCAATTTACACATTTGTATGTAACTGAACAGGATCTACGTTCTACTAATTCAAGTAGAGACTATGAAAAATGTGTGAAAGAGGAGTAACAGTTTTCCAAACATTAAAAAAAAAAAAAAAAAAAAGACTTGATTTGTAATACTTGGCAGCTTTGTCTCATCTAACTGTATAGGTCTAGACTCAAAAATTGGCCAGACTTTCATTCATTTCTATCCAGATATGCTATGCAGATTTGGAATCAATTCTTCATAGTCTAGAACTGAAAATAAAAATGATCCCCAGGTTATAAGACACAACAAGGGTGGTCAGTAAAACTTTATGTTTTTTTGTTTGTTTAATTACAAACAATTCTCACATGAAAGGATAATTTTCTGCTAATTTTTCCACCATAAAAATTATTTATAAATAAAATTAAAATTAAAGATAAATATATCAGAAAATTTTCATTTATGAGCTGGTGACCACTGTTGATAATTTATATACGAATAATTAAAAATTGACTATTTGGCAAAACATTTAAAAAATAGTGGAATATTACAAGTTCTTGAGTTTAATTAGACCAGAGCTTCAAGTTCAGTATTATTGCTTTCTACCAGTGTAGCTTCAAATCTTTTGCATCATTAATTATCTTGTCTATCAAAACCACAACTAAAGTACCTGGCTTGTGGCATAGTTGAATGAGTTGATTAATCTACAATGCATGGAGGCACATTTTCTTTTTCTAAAGCATGATGTAGTAACATGTGTGTCTATAGAATGATATTTGTGTTTCCAAAACTGTAACGCAGATACATACAGCTTAGTTCACAACATCCAAGTCCTTTTAAATATCTAGATAGACTTTCCAAGAAGACCAGGTAAAAACAAACCCAGGCTGTGAAGACTGCAATAAATACATAACTCTTCAATGTCTAAACACAGAGGAACATCCATAAGTATAAAAACCTTCCAAGAAAAAAATGACCTCTGCAAATGAACCAAATTACCAGGGACCATTCCTAGAAAATAGAGATATGTGATCTATTAGTCAGATAACTCAACATAACATTTTGAGGAAACTAAAAGCAATTCAATATAACACAGAGAAGGTATTCAGAATTCTACCAGGTTAATTTAACAAAGAAATTGAAATAATTAGAAAGAATCAAGCAGAAATTCGATAGTTCAAAAATGGAAGGATATACTAACGAATACATTAGAGTCTTTTAATAGCAGAATGGATCAAGCAGACAAAAGAATTAGTGAGCTTGAAGACAGGCTACTTGAAAATACAGTCAGAGAAGACAAAATAAAAAAAAGAATAAAAAACAATAAAGCATGCCTACAAGATCTGGAATATAACCTCAAAAGGAAAAATCTAAGATTCATGGCCTTAAAGAGGAGGTAGAAAAAGAGATGGGGTAGAAAGATCATTCAAAGGAATAGTAACAAAGAAAGTCCTAAATCTTAAGAAAGATATCCATACCCAAGTACAAGAAAGTTATAAAACATCAAGTAGATTTAACCCAAAGAAGATGGCCTCAAGGTATTTATTAAGAAAACTCCCAAAGGTCTAGAATAGAGAAAGAATTCTAAAAGTGGCAAGATAAACAACAACAACAACAACAACAAAACATACAATGGAGCTCCAATATGTCTGGCAGCAGACTTTTCACTGGAAACCTTACAGACAGGCAGGAGAGAGTGGCATGACATATTTAAGTTGCTGAAGGAAAAATACTTTTACCCAAGAATAATACATCCAGGGCAAAGTTCCTACAAACATAAAAGAGAAATATAGACTTTTCCAGACCAAAACAAATATACAAAAAAGCAGAGGAATTTCATTAACACCAGATCTGTCCCACAAGAAATGATAAAGGGAGTAATTCATTAAGAAAGTAAAGGATATTAATGAGCAATCAGAAATTATTGAAAAGTGAAAATAAATACACAGAAAAACACGGACTATTATAACACTGTAATTGTGATGCATTAACTACTCTTAATTAGAAAGACTAAACAATGAAAAATCCAAACTAACAACTAGAATAATTTTTCAAGGCATAGAAAGTACAATAAGATATAAATAGTAAAAAGAAGATAAAAAGCAAAAAGATGATGTTACAATGTAGAGTTTTCATTATTTAACTTTATGTTTGTTTGTTTATGAAAATATTTTAAAGTTGTTCCCTCAGATTAAAATGATGGGTTATAAGACAGTATTTAAAAGCCTTACGGTAACTTCGAATCAAAACACATACAATATTTTTACAAAAAAATGAAAAGCAAGGAATTTAATCATATCACCAGAGAAATATTACCTTCACTAAATGGAAGACAGGAAGAGAGAAAAAAAAGAAGAGAATGCCAGAAAACAAATAACAAAATGAAAGGAATACATTCTTACTTACCAATGTTAACATTGATTGTAAATGAACTAAACTTTCCAACTAAAAGATGTAGAGTGGTTGAATGGATTATAAATAAAAAAAGACCCAATGATCTGTTGCCAACAAGAAACACACTCCCCTAATAATGTCCTTCAAAGAATAAAAATAAAGGAATGTAAAAATATATTCCATACCAGTAAACACTGAAAAAGAGCAGAAGTAGGTATACCTATATGAGAATCTATAAAAAGAAATAAATAAGTTTACCACATAACAATAAAGGGGTTAACTTAGAAAGAGGATATAACATTTGTAAATATACATGTTCCCAACACTGGAGCACCCAGCTATATAAATCAAATATTACTAGGGTTAAAGAGACAGATAGACCCCAAGGTAATAATAGCTGGAGACTTCAACACCACACATTCAGCATTGGACAGGTCATCTAGACAGAAAATTAACAACAGCAAAAATCAGACTTAATGTGCAATAAAGAACAAACATATCCAATAAATATTTAAAGCTTTCATCCAACAACTGCAGAATACACATTATTTTTTTTCTCAGCACATGGATCATTCTGAAAGACAGAACATATGTTAGGTCACAAAACAAGTTTTAAGAAACTTTCAAAAAAAATGAAATGCTATCAATCGAGCATCTTCTCTGACCACAGTAGAATAAAAGTAGCAATCAATAATGAGGAATTATGATAAGAATACAAACACATAGAAATTAAACAACATGCTCCTGAATGACCGGTGGGTCAATGAAGAAATAAAGAAGGAAATTTAAAATATCTGGTGAAACACATGATAATGGAAACATCACATACCAAAATGTATGGGCTACAAAGAAGCATTACTAAGAGGAAATATTATATTATGTTATAAATATCTACATAAAAAAGAACATTTCAAAAACAACTTAATAATGCTTTTTAAAGAATGGAAAAAACAATAACAAACAAATCCCCAAATTAGTAAATGAAAAAAAAGAAATAAAAAATCAGAGCAAAAATAAATGAAATTGAAAGGAAGAAAACAATACAAAATTCTACAAAACAAAACAAAACAAACAAAAAAAAAGTTTTTTGTAAAAGTAAACTACATTGAAAAACCTGTAGCCAGATTAACTAAACACACACACACACACACACACACACACACACACACACACAAAAGGGAGAGAGAGAGAGAGAAGACCCAAACAAATGAAATCAGATATGAAAAAGGAGACATGACAACTGAAACTGCAGAAATTCATTAGTGGATAATTAGTGGCTACTATGAGCAAATATATGCAAATAAATTGCAAAATCTTGAAGAAATAGACACATATAACCTACTAAAATTGAACCATGAAGAAATCCAAAACCTGAACAGACTAATAACAAGTAACAAGGTTGAAGCCATAATAAAAAGTCTGTAGTATTTTCGTATGCCAACAGTGAACAATCTGAAAAAATAATAATCTTATTTACAACTGGTACAAATAAAAAATATTTAAGAATTAACAAAAGAAGTGAAAGACCTCTACAATGTAAACTATAAAGCATTGATTCAAGAAATTGAAGAAGACACCAAAAACTGGAAAGGTATTCCATATTCATGTTTTGGAAGAATCAATATTATTAAAATCTCCATGCTACCTTAAGTACTCAAGATATTCAAAGCAATCTCTATCCAAATACCAATGATATTCTTCATAGAAATAGAAGAAACAGTCCTTAAATTTATGTGGAACCACAAAAGACTCAGAATAGCCTAAGCTATACTAAGCAAAAATAAGAAAACTGGAGAAATCATGTTACCTGACTTCAAATTATCCTACAGAAATTTAGAAATAAAAATAAGATACTATAGTATAGTACTGCCATAAAAACAGAAACATAGACTAATGTAACAAAATAGATAACCCAGGAATAAATTCATACATCTACAATAAACTCATTTTTGACAAAGTTTCCAAGAATATACACTGGGGAAAAGACAGTCTTTTCAATAAATGGTGCTGAGAAAACTGAATGTTCATATGCAAAAGAATGAAACTAGACTCCGTCTCTTGCCATATATAAAAATAAACTCAAAATGGATTAAATACTGAAAGACCTGAAACTACTAAGAGAAGACATTGGGGAAGCTCTCCAGGGCATTAAACTGGACAAAACTTCTTTAACAATACCCCAGTGGCACAGGTAACCAAAGCAAAAATGGACAAATGAGATTATATCAAGTTTAAAACCTGCACAGCAAAGAAAATAATCAACAAAGTGAGGACACAATCCAGAAAATGGGAGAAAATGTTGTCAAACTACCCAACTGACAAGACAGTAATAAATAGAATATATAAGGGTATCAAACAACTCCATGGGAAAAAATCGAATAATCCAATTAAAAAATGGGCAAGAAGGAAGGGCATGGTGGCTCATGGCTTTAATCCTAGCACTTTGGAAGGCCAAGGCAGGTGGATCACATGAGATCAGGAGTTCAAGACCCACCTGGCCAAAATGATGAAACCTTGTCTCAACTAAAAATACAAAAATTAGCCAGGAATTGTGGTGCATGCCTATAGTCTCAGCTACTAGGGAGGCTGAGGCAGGAGAATTGCTTTAACCCAGGAGGTGGAGGCTGCAGTGAGCCGAGATTGCGCCACTGCACTTCAACCTGGGTGACAGAGCCAGACTTTGAGAGAGAGAGAGAGAGAGAGAGAGAGACTAAGAGAGAGAGAGAGAGAGAGAGAGAGAAGAAAGAAAGAAAGAAAAGGAAGGAAGGAAGGAAGGAAGGAAGGAAGGAAGGAAGGAAGGAAGGAAGGAAGGAAGGAAGGAAGGAAGGAAGGAAGGAAGGAAGGAAAAAGATTGGCATAGACATTTCTCAAAAGAAAGCATACAAATAGGAAACAGGTAAATGAGAAGGTGCTCAACATCATTGGTCTTCAGAGAAATTCAAATCAAAACCACAATGAGATATCCTTTATCTCCAGTTAAAATGACTTTTATCCAAAAGACAGGTAATGACAAAATGCTGGCAAGGATGTGAAATAAAGGAACCCCTCATACAGTGTTGGTGGGAATACAAATTAGTAGAACCACTATGGGTGAATAGTGTGGAGATTACTCAAAAATGAAAAACAGAGCCACCGTATGATCCAGCAATCCCACTCTAACGTGTAGACCCCAAAGAAAGGAAATCGGTATATCACAGAGGTATCTGCATCTCCATGTTTATTGCAGCACTATTCACAACAGCCAAAATTTGGAAGCAGCCTAAGTATCCCTTGATAGATGAAGGGATAAATAAAACATGGTACATATATACGATGGAATATTATTCGGCTATAAGAAAAATGAGATTCCGTCATTTATAACAACGTAGATGAA
Source organism: Macaca thibetana thibetana (assembly GCF_024542745.1). NCBI lineage: Eukaryota > Metazoa > Chordata > Mammalia > Primates > Cercopithecidae > Macaca > Macaca thibetana. The sequence goes on along the minus strand of NC_065578.1, from coordinate 104,462,906 downwards.
ACTTGGTGGTCATTATGTTAGGTGAAATAAGCCAGGAACAGAAAGACAAACTTGCTATGTTCTCACTTATCTTTGGGAGCTAATAGTAAAACAATTGAATTCATGGAGATAAGTAGTAGAAGGATGGCTACCAGAGGCTGGGAAGGGTACTTGGTGGTTGGGAAAAGAGGGGAATGGGGGATGGATACTAAGACCTACTATTTGAAAGCACAACAGGGTAAGTAAAATTAACTGTATATTTTAAAATAACTTAAAGAGTGTAATTGGATTGTTTGTATCTCAAAGGATTTATCATTTTGCTTGAAGGGATGTATACTCCATTCTCCATGATGTGCTTATTTCATTTTGCATGCCTATAGCAAAACATCGTATGTACCCCATAAATATATACACTTACTATGTACCCACAAAAATTAAAAATACAAAAATAAAATAAACAAGACCTAATATTTGCCAGCACAACAGGGTGACTATGGTAAAAACAATGTTATTGTTAATTTAAAAATGACTCACAGTATATATAGTTTATTGCTTGAAACACAAAGGATAAGTGTTTGAGGTGATGGATACCATATTTGTCCTGATGTGATTATTATTCATTGCAGGCATGCATCAACAAATATCATGTAACCTATAAATATATACACCTACCATGTACCCACAATAATAAAAAATACATTAAAAACAGTAAAGGGGAAAATAACAGCATTAGAACGAAACTGTCATTCATTTTGCCTGCAAGATGTTGACTAACAATGAGTCGTATAGACTAATACATTGAAGACACTTAAAAACAAAAAGAAACTTAAATTATCTTTCTTCAACAACACTATATCTTATGTGTTTAAACATTAAGTTCTGTGAGTTTATAATGTTTTTATTTAATGAGGGAATAATTTAGAATTAATGTCATTGCAAGTGGCTTTATGAATAATGCATTCAATAATAAGTAGTAAGGTAGTTTCTATTATCCTTTGGGTTCATCTGAAAAACTGCATTTATTTCATCCATGGTTTTGTGATAAATAACAGTAAAACAAACCATTCAGGCAATTAAATTAAAAAAGAAAGAAAGAAATACTAATGCATACCCTTCAGGTGGAGATGAAAAAGCGTTAGACAGTAACTCAAGACCAAACCAAGAAATAAAAAGACTGGAAAATGTACCTACACAGGTAAATACAAAAGCTATGATAATTAAATTTTTGGACTATGATTCCCTTCTGGATATATGATTTCAAAGCCAATGAATAAACAATTATTATAAATAAGTATTCATACGAACATAATCTATAAATATTTAATGCAGGACTATAACAACATAGAGAGGCAGTTTCAGAGATGTATAAGTGCAGAGTTTTGTATACCATTGTAGCTAAGGTGGTAATAATATAAAACAAATTTTTATAAACTTATAAACTCATGAATTTACAAGTATACGATATTTACAAAGATGTGAAAGTAAAACATCACATTCGTAATCAGTGGGTCTTATTATCCATCCCCGGTTCCCCACTTTCCCCCACCACCAAATACCCTTCCCAACCTCTGGTAGCCATCCTTCTACTAGCTATCTCCATGAGTTCAATTGTTTTAACTTTTAGCTCTCAAAGATAAGTGAGAACATGTGAAGTTTGACTTTTCTGTGCCTGGCTTATTACACTTAAAATAATGACCGCCAGTTTCATCCATGTTGTCGCAAATGATGGGATTTCGTTTTTCTTTTGACTGAATAACACTCCGTCATATATATGTACTATATATTTTTTTAATCCCTTCATCTACTGAGGGATACTTAGGCTGCTTCCAAATCTTGGCTATTGTGAACAGTGTTGCGATATATATGGGAGTGCAGATACCTCTTTTATATACCGATTTCCTTTCTTTTGGGTGTATACCTTAGAGTGGGATTGCTGGATCATATGGTGGCTCTATTTTTCATTTTTTGAGGAATCTCCATAAATCAAAAAGTTTAATTGTAGTTCTTAATTAAATCACTAAACAATCTAAAACATATATGAAAAATAAAGTTACAAAGGAATAAAAGTGGTACAGTATAAACATTAAATACCAAAGAAAGGAGCAATGGAGAAACTGAGGAGCCACATATATATATATATTTACAATAATCACTAGAGACTTCCATGCCCTATTTTAAGTAATAAATAGAACAAGACAAAAGATAAATAAGGAAATAAAACATTGAATAACACTGTAAAACAAGTAGACCTAACAGACACTTGTAAGATCCTTCACCCAAAGCCACAAGAATATGCATATTCTCAAGTGCACATGGAAAATTCTCCAGTATAGGCCACAGAGCAAGTGTCAGTAAATTTAAAAATATTTGAATTATACCAATTATTTTATCTGACTATAAAAAATAAAACTATGATCAAGAACAGAAAAAAAAGTGGAAAATGTACAAATATAATGCAAGTACAGCATTACATTCTTAAACAACCAATGGGTCAAAGAAGAAATCACATATACATCATGGAATACTATGCAGCCATAAAAAAGGATGAGTTCATGTTCTTTGCAGGGACATGGATGAAGCTGGAAATCATAATTCTCAGCAAACTAACACAAGAACAGGAAACCAAACACCACATGTTCTCACTCATAAGTGGGAGTTGAACAATCAGAACACATGGCACAGGGAGGGGAACATCACACACCAGGGTCTGTTGTGGGGTGGGGTGCTAGGGGAGAGATAGCATTAGGAGAAATATCTAACATAGATGACAGGTTGATGGGTGCAGCAAACCACTATGGCATGTGTATACCTATGCAACAAACCTGCACGTTGCTATTAAGTGTTAATTTTTTCCTGCATTTATGGAGTAGGCTGATATTGGCTATCATTAATCAGAAACAATCTATGGAGCTAGAAATAGGATCATCTTCGCTTCAATCACATATTATGTAATTAGAAACCTGAACAAAATTAATGGAGATAATGGTTTTGAATTTTGGATAGGAACCAATGACGTTCATTCATCTAAATTTCATCTGAAGCCTCTTCTACTTCCCCAAACTTATCTAGCCAAAATTTATGCATCCAGAATATATTATTTTAGGCCTCTACCTTTGAATATTCTGTTAAATATATTCAATTTACACATTTTCAATGTTTCCATTTTCATGATATACTTATAGCCATACTTCAAAACTCAAAAATAAGTTAAATTCATTAGGAGAATTTTTATATGAAGAGTTACCCGCTCCCTTTCTAAGCTTCCACATAGAAACACAAATACAGTATTATTTTTAATATAACCCATTAATACCACCATATTGATAGTATTTGGGGAGTTGGGGACAAGACATCATAGTATTAATCAGGAGCTATTTAATATTTTTCAGAATGTTCAGGACTGTTTTATGTCTTTGGGGCTCATATTACGTTAGGTCATTCAGAACCATACTTTACAGAGTAACACATAAAATGCAAAAAGAAACAAAATTGGGAACATTTTTAAGAGAAACAAAAGACACCTTCGTAGAGGCACTAGAACCTAACTACAAAATCACTATATAAATTTCGTTCTTATTAGTTTGGATAGAAATATCTTATTAAATGCTACTTTCTCATAATCTAATTTATGAGAATGTAAACATTTATTTTTGGATTAAATGTTAAATTAAATATCATCAATGATAAGTGCCTATTGCAGAGAAAGTACCTGAAATAATTAACTTACCTCCAGAATTGAATTCTATTTATCCTTATTTTATACCTTTGCAAATTATCTAAATTAGGGAATGAATAGTGAAATTATATGATTCTTATGTGACTTGAAGAACAAAGTTTCTAAGTAACAAAATCACAGAAATATGAAATAAAATCATGGATTTTAAAGAATATCCTGGTGGCTAATCTGTATATATTAGAAATTATAATATATAAAAGACTTAGGTTAATTATAAACATTTCACAAAGAAAGGTGACAAAACACAGCCAACAAAAGAAACAAATACATTAATACAATAATAAATACAAAATGAAGAGATGTCTTGTACTCAGAATGGAATTTGATATTGTAATTGATGATACTGCAGCTGCAATATTGTGTTAATTCTGGTGCACTTCAATATCAGACACATGTGGTAATGCTGGAAAGAGTCCAGGAAACAAAAAACTGAATAATGAGAAGGGGAGTCTGATTTATGGGGGAGATTAAAGCAGTGTAAAAATTATAGCTGGCTAAGGTAATATGAAAATGATCTGCAAATATTTGAAAGATGTAAATAACAAGTAGAAAAAGAATTCAGGAGGAGGAAGCAGAATTAGAGGCAATGCAATCTGAATGAAAAGTGGCAGGGTTTTTTTATGTCAAGTAAAGATTAAAACACACACATAACTTCCTGGCAGAATTACTAAACAGAAGCACAGTCTTTCTCCTTAAGCATTAAATGCCCTTCTGCATAAAACAGTGAAATGTGTTATTTTATGGATTACCCATGCGTTGGCAGGCAGAGTGTAAATTATTTTATCAAAACCAGAATGAAAAGACACACGATATGTTTTCTGATTCACTGTTTGAATCTATTGAGTAGGACTCCATTTCCTTCTCTTTATTTGGAAATGTAAAGACGTGTTTTCTGTTTTTAAATTTTTCACGTAAGAAGTGACTGGGATTGGCTCACCAGTAAAATCATAAGCAATCAAAAAAGCTTTGCCAAGAAAAGCTGAAAATATGGAAAACTGTGCCAAGATGTTGCTCAAAGAGGAGAGGATGAATGATTGTCATTTAAGTAGACCCACAGATGGTAACTTCTCCAGTGTAGTATTTCAGTGTGTACATCTGTGGAACTGGCCTCTCAGTTCCTTGAATTCTTCTCCAATTATGTTGTCTAGCAACATGAATTGACAATCCAGCCCTATGTATATTTTTTAGAATTCCTAATTACTATTTACACACCCTAAAAAAATGGTTTGAAGTGTTTCACTCTTTTATTGTCTCCTCCAGCATTCACACCCACTTCTATAAAACTGCTTTTCTTACCTTTTTTGTTTTTTTCAGTTACCCTCAGCAGCAACCTCCTACATCCTTTTTATTTTACTCTTTCCAAAGCTTGGACCTTTTGCTTCAATATCATAATCACTTGTTTGCATGCACCCTCAAATTCCTTAGACATCTCTCCCTTCTTTTCACTTACTTTACACTTGAATGTGGATTGAGAAAATTTTTTAAATGTTTTCTGTACATTCAAGGCACTGATGTTTAGTTCAAATCTATTATCTCCCTCTTCTACAATAGTTGGATACCCAGTTAGATAACTATTGCATTATACTTTCAGCATCGTATGCCCGTATGGCAGCTGTGCTGATTTAACCGATTACATGTCAGCAAAAGCAATGTTTTCATTCTTTGTCATTTTACTTACGAAGGAATTTAAATAAACAGTCTTCTGTGATTATTTGTGTATGTGAGTCATATTCGAATATGCAATTCAAGTCAGTCCCTAGAAAACAACAATATAAGTCTGCAAAGAAGCTGGATCGTTTAATAATCTTCTGTATTAGGAGCATAACTCTGCAACCTGGAGCTATCACCTTGGGTCTGTTACTTGAAAGACAGATAAACATAGTCACTTTGTTTACAAGAGACAAATTTATAAGCCATTTTATTTTGAGAATTTCTCAATTACAATTGCTTATCTTTTAACTGAAATTATTCACTAGGGTTCCATACTATTCACTATCATTATCCTCAGTATGATTCTAGTGTTTCCAAGCTGTCTTTCCATTTTTGACTAGTCTTTTCATCTTTTCACTTCTCTGAATCTCTGAATAGTGATTTCAAACATTGTTTTCTCTTAGGCACATGACAACTTTTTCCTCATTCTATGTTTATTTTATAACTACTTTTGTTTCACTGAAAACATAAGAAAAAATAATCAATCAAAGGAGAACTTCCCAAATTACACACCACCAAGCCTACCCACTTGCATAGCTGGCATGCTTTTTGTTTATTGATTAACCATATGACCAATACCGCAAATCAAAGGTATCACTCAAGCAATTTTTCAATTCTCTACTGCATTATCAGTTTTTCTTCCATTTTTTAAACCATGCCAATCAGCACTAAAATATGCAATTAGATAGTCCATCTAAAATAACAACAATAACAACTTTTTTGATGTATACTTTCCTCTCCACCAACTACTCCATATTTCTCTTCTCTTCTTTGGAGATAGTCCATTGCCTAAACCAAAGTTGAAAAGTGACCAGTAATTTATTCAAGTATTGAATGTTGACTATATGGCAAATTCTTTATTTTTACCAGGAAAAAATAAAGAATACAATGACTTTTTTTCTTTGAGACAGGGTCTCACTCTGTTGCCTAGGCTGGAGTGGAGTGCTCTGGTGTGATCACATTCGTTCACTACAACTTCAACCTCCCAGGCTTAACCAATGTTCCCACCTCATCCTCCCAAGTGCCATGAAAAATGTGTTTGCCATTTCACAAGGCTATGTTACCAGTTATATTACTTATTTTATATTTCATTATAAACTAAATTAGGGCATCTTTGTGATTTCATTCAATCTCAGAAAGTATTATATCCCACATTCAGGGCACTAATTGGGAAGGAATATAACTTAGAGAATTGGAATAGACATGTAGATACATGCATCCAAGAAGTTTGAAATACCAGACTACCTGAAGTCTTTGTAGTTCTGCAAGAATGAACTATTTCTCCTTGTTAAAGTCTAATACTCTTCCATTGCTGCAGACCACTATCTGCCTTGCAAGATAATGGATGACCTCCCTGAGATCTGGGTACAATTGACTAGGGTCAACTACATTATCACCTGACCAAAAACCTGCTCATTTGGTTACGATATAAAAGATAGTAAAACTAACAGAGTATCAGAATATATCCATTGTGAAGTATTAATACCTCAGAAAGACTATATTGACCTAAATCCTGAGTTTGATAAATAAAACTAATTAGAACATACAGTTGAATAAAAGTCTCTGGTCCCTGAATATATAATATAAAAGAGACTGTTTTATGGTTGTCACACTCTCACACTCTTACTTAATCCCTTTGCTTATGGGAGGAAAGCCTTTCTAAGGCACAAGACCAAGTGGAAGCCTATGAAATTGTTCACTTCCCTTTCAACTCTGAAAAAGATTACAAATAAAAAGCAATATGTCTTCCTAATACCAAGGCTAATACCACCATAAAAAACTTAAAAGACGCAGAGATGGTGAATCTCATCATGTCTGTATTTAATTTACCTACTAAGTCATTACAAATACCAGATGGATCCTAGTGAATAATTGTGAACTATCACAAATTTAATCATTTCTGGTGTGGCTACTTTGCCAAATATGACATAGTTATAGGAATCTATTGATCCTGTTGATCTGGTCAATGTTTTTTTCTATATCCCTGTTAAAAAAAAAGGGGGCGGGGAACCAAAAGCAGTACATATTTAAGTAGGGTAGACAGTAGCATTCAAGATGAATCAGTTGAATATATAACAGGTAACTGAAAGTGGACAGCTGCTATAATATAGTCCCCAAAAGAGGTGGCTCTTAAAAACAAGAAGTGTGCTTTGTGTGAAGTAGAAAGTTGTCCTAGGTAGTAATTATATAAAGTAGCTAACTGGGGAATGACTTAGTGAGTGAATGAGAACCTTAAAGGAGAAAAATTAGAAAATCAGGGATAAAAAGATTAGGTACAAAAGCATACAGAGTCTTAGGTGAGTAGGTGCAGAGTGAGTGAAGATATTTACATTATTTGCTAACCCTCACCACACAGTATTGATCACAAAGTAGGATCAAACTAGCTACTTAGAGTAACTTAGGGTAGATAGAAATATTTAATGAGTGATGTCAACAGGGTTCTTATATGGAACATCCCAAGACTGGCACAATAGGCTGATTAAAGAGTAGCCATGGTGGCAAGGAGGTAAACTTTTCTTTGGCTCAACAGCGGTGATCCCACACATCAAGGCTGATCTATAGTAAACATATAACCAGTCAGCAACGAAGACTAACGTTGAGTCTGCCATATAGTATCATCCCATGAGCAGATCAACCAGTAACTTCATGGTGAATCTATTGAATTTGAACTATTTCATGCTGAAAGTTGGTAACAGTTCCTCCTGAATGGAATCTATACATATTTCAATCATATATCTTTCTATTCCACAGGGCCTCAGCCATCAACGATCTGAGAGCTAACAAAGTGTTGAATACACTGTCTTGTAATCATACATAACATTGCCCCAAACCAAAAAGCCCAATTTACAGCAAAAGGACTATGGTTGTAAATACATGGCCATGGAATCCTCTAGTCCTCTTTTTTATCTCTCACTTACCAACCAGAGCTCTAAGAATTTCAGAGTAATCAAATAGTCTTTTGATAAGCCTTGAATGTGTATTTACTTCATCATTTTGGAAAATACAGAATTTGAGGATGTGTCACCACTTACCTCCTAATCAATAGTTATTTTAAAACCCTCTATTCCCAAATTGTAGAAAATATGAGTCTAAGAACTGACATTTGAAAGTGTATGTGGCCCCAGTTACCATCACTCCCAGTGACTGACTGTATGAATTTGTTCTTTCTTTTATCATACCTTTAGCTTCCATTTTTCTATTTGCCCTTTTTCAGAGAGGCCAAGTATCTTCCAGGGGCAATCATGTGAATATATTGCCTTTACACTTTTAGCCACATCGGACTACTTCTGCATAAAGCCAGAGCAAGAAGAAGAGTCACTCTTACGGTTAGTAGTAATTTATCCTCACTGTAGGAGGTAGAAGGGCTGCCATTCCAATGATGAGGGAGAAAATTCTGCTTGCTACTGAGATGATCCACTGATGTGTGTCTTGGTATTCCTGTGGTCAATTGTCTTATAGAAAGGACAAATGCAGCAGTCAAGGTCTGAGAAGTGTATGGTGCAACCTAGACCCCATAGGGGACGATGATGCAGGTCTCCCTATCAAAGTTAACCAATTTGGTGAGCAGAAGAAGTAACCAAGGTTGAAAATAATTCGAATGAGTAGTAGAAAAGGAAGATGATGACTATCAGTTATTTTCTCAAGACCAACTACACTGTCATGGTATGTAGTTTGTCCACTAACTTTCTTCTTTTAAATTTCGTTAGAAAAATACATTAACCAGGATCCTGGAGGCCTTTTTTTTTTCCCCCCCAGAAAAGTTAGACTTACCATAGGAAGCAAATAAATCTGAGTGGCACAATAGTGATATTGAATTCTGTGGTACACCACTCGGATCCCCTCTTTAAGAGCCAAGGCTTTCCTTTCTTCAGCCAGAAATTGTTTACTGCTAAAGAAGCTGCCTTACTCCAGGTTAAATTATTTTGCTAGGGGCAACCTGTGTCCAGTGACTGATGAAATGCCAGGATCTTAATTTATACTTCTCCGAATAGCCATCCAGCCTTCAGAACTCGATGTGGAGCTAAGTCTTCTGTTGCAACTTTATCAAATTTTAGCTTTAGGTAGAATTTAGGAATTTTATTCCAGTTTCATCTTCCAAAATTATACTAGCCTCTTGAATTCCTTGAATTCAGAAATGTAATGCTACATGTTAATATAATACTTTTCAATGTGTCATTGAATATAAAGGGAAACATATTTAAGAAAATAGAAAATATTAAAAATGAAAGATATTATTTTCAGAAAATAAATGGTTCAATTGTTCAATTTGTTTTTTTAAGAAAAATGTGGTTATTATTTTATCTGCCAGTTGATTATAATTATAGTTTAATATTTCAGTAAAACAAGTCATATTTTTATTAGAAAGAAATTTTAGCTTGAGAATTAACCCAAATGCCTGAGTACAAAAAGTTTTAAAATCTCCATATTTTCACTGAATTAGATTATAAACAGTGCTACAAGGCTTACCTGCAAATAAATTATATCCTAAAATATTCTCTAGAAGCAGGCACCCAAGTATCTCATTTCTGTATGTATTGGCAAGATATTTTTAAAATTGCCACTTGAAAAGTCCATTTGGAATTTAAATAATAGGTATCTAGAGACAAAAGAGTTTGTAAAATATTGTGCATTTACTTCCATTACAATTTATCTGTACTTAATGTCATATTCACTTATTCAAATACTAGCATGGTGATCATGATATTACAACTTGTAATTTTGTATTTTGTCTTCATTTGAACACTTTTCAATGCAAATTTAGAGACTTTTATATTATGCACATTGTATAGATGTATATAAAATCAGAGATGCAAGTATCAGATATTATAACAACATTGCCTTGGAGAAAGATATTTTCAAAAATATAGATGTGTTTATTCATGTGTTCAAAAAATAAGTATAAAAATGGTATGAATGCATACTATATTTCCAATTATAGTAATTATTTGTCATGTCTGTAGTAAAAAGAATTGATTCTGTGCATGAGCCCATTAGTTGTTACAAAGAAAAATGTATTTCTTAATAGAGACTTTTGGTTTTCTTTCCTTTTAAAAAAATGCCTACAGCATTTTGTATTTTATTTTATTTTTCACTACATGAAGAGAAGTCACCATTAAACTGGGATTATTAATAGGCTTCAAATGACATGAAATATATATCTCAAGATAAATTTCATCAGAGTAGAAAGAGATCAAAATTGAATGAACACTGAGTGGAGATAAAGCCTTTATCAAAATAAGACTATTTTATATGTGGTTGAATACAAGTTTACACATCACTTTGACATACTAATCTCATATAATATATTACTTATGTTATTGCATTATTAAAAAAAGAATGTGTATGTGTAGGTGAAAAACACCATATAAAGGCAATGTTAAAATCTATCAATGATTGGTAATGTTGTAAATGTTATATGTTTATTCAATAAACACTTACATACTGTGTACCAGGCCCCAGGCATCAGGAATGAGTATACAAAACAGCAGACAAAAATCTATTATTTAATTAGTACTAAATCACAATGTATTATGTGCTTTTTGACTTATTTCTTCTCAATCTAACAGAGGGGTCAGCAAACGTTTTTGGGGGAAAGAGCCAGATAGTAAATATTTTAGGTTTGGGGAACCTCATAGATTCTTTGTAGAACTGTAGATTCTTTGTTGCATTTTTTTCTCCACACTTTGAAATTGTAAAATATATTTTTAGCTCAAGTACCATATAGAGACAGGACCCAAGCTGTAATTTGTCAACTCTTGATCTAAAAACATAATGTCATTGTGCCTCATTTTTCTCATTGTCTGAAGAATTTGGATGCCAGCTCAGTTTTTCCTACTCCAAGGATGTTCATCATTTTTTGCAATTCAAACAATTCTTTGCATGAGCCATTCAATACACTGGCTTTTAAGTGGGACTGGATATCATTGACAATCAACATTTATTTCCACCTTCTAGTTCTCGTTCTTGTGTTGCAGAGATAGGACATTGATTTCAGAGTCCCTTGATGTTACATTCTAAATAAAAGTAAAGTTTCACAAACTTGATCATTCCATAAAATCTGAAAGACAAGTAGTTAAGCAGAAGCCACATTGGATGTTTTATCTTGTTGAACAAGATCACAGATTTAAAATGTTGAGTCACTCATTTCATGTATATTGAAAGATACTTGTGGTGCTAAAAGCTACTAGATTTCACTGTCCAGTATCTATTATCTTGTGCAAGTTCTCGCAGCAATTTCCTGACCTTGGGTTCTTGAATTTCAGGTTGAGCGTTCATGTGTTACCCCAGTAGTTCCAGCAATGATTTCTTAGTGCTCCGCATTCATCACTGGCGAAGATAATAACTCTAACAGGGGTCTGTCGTTTTGTTTTCTGGCAATTGCATAAGAAGCCTTAGCCCAGAGTCAACTCCTTTGAAATTTCTAATAAATTTTAACCATCTATTTTCTTGTTTTAAATTACATTCTACTAAGTACATAAAATAATTTCTGCTTTTTCTATATATCTTTACTGACAAACTATTACACACCCCAAATGCTTGTGAGCAAACATAGACTCAAAGATGAGAAACAGGTTGGTTTTATTTGACATTGTTTAGTTTGCAGTGAGACTCATAATCACCCGGAAATGGGATGTTGCTAATCATAACATGCAAAAATAAAATATGTAAATTATTATTTGTGGTCGCCTGTAATCAAATACTGATTACCACTATGTTGTAAATAAAGAATGCAAGGAACAAAGGAGTGGACTGGTAATTTCTGTCTGAATCAAAATATTTCAAGAAAGAGACAAGAGCAGAGCTTAAATGCTTAATTCATCACATGGTAAAGAACTAAGGGGATTTTATGACTATCCTGAAATAATTTCTTTTATATTAGCCACACAGATAACATAGCTTGAAGTCATATGCACATCTAATGTTTTAAGTTGCTAAATTAGAGAACAGTTGAATTCACAGATCTTTCTAGGCATCCTAAACAAAAAACAAAGTGGGGTTTAGCTTTAAAAAAAATGGGTATTCAAATCTCTGAAATAGCTGTATTTGGGTGGATTCAGTTGATGCCGAATACCCCAAACCATTCCAGCATAAGCAGTCTTGTATCCACTGTTAAAGCAGCTTGCCTCTACCTTGTGTAGAAACCCTATAAATTGCTTGAGGGAGTAACCTTTCAAAAGAGTTTTGTTTATGCTGTTTCCATTTCTTCTTCATATATAAGAAGAATTAGATAGAATATCCAAAAGAACAATAGGAAGTGCTCCTCAAAATGAGATGAGGTTTTATTAGGTCGTATCATATGAAATTAAAATTATTTCACTCTGTTGACATAAAAAATTACAATTTTTATATTTTATCCTAAAAATCAGCATGTGTATTAATAGTATATAGGAATAGCTAGTAGGTGAAGCTAGAACAGGGAGCATAAATTCTAAATTTAGTTTGCTATAAATATGTTGATATACATACTACATTCTGAATTCAATGTGATACCTTAAGCAGCTCAGAGTGGTTTTAATTGCTTGCTGGTTGACTGATCGAAAGCTCAATCTAACAATGATCTAGTCTAAAAACATTTGGATGTCAAAGGTACCTTGGCTTAAGTTGAGGAAGAAACATTAAAAGATAGGAACACAAAATGTTTTTGTGACCTTAGTTTACCCAACTTTTTTTTTGTCTGAGATAACTCTGAAGAGAATAAATTCACCAAGGCACTAAGATTAAACTCTGTAGTAACTGTCCTTATAGGCTGGTGATGAGGGTAGGAGACGCTGCCTCGTATTAGTTCTCTGATTAAAAGGAGTAAATGTTTTGATGGTGATAAAACCCAACTGGCAGCACTTAGCCTGCAGAATAAGAATAATTATTGTAGCATGGCTGGAGAGGTAAAAGGAAGAAACTTTATCCCAAAAGAACCATGGATTATTTTCCATGAATTTAAAGATACTTATAAAAGATATAGATGAGCAATGAACAAAAGCTCTAAAATAGCTATAAAACAGTAGCTACAATAAAATATAAATATGATAAAGGGAAAGTTGAATAATTACTGTGATGAGGATTCATGTGTCCTCCTTAACTATCTTGAATGATATGAACAAAAGTTTTAACATACTTATTCCTTCTTGATTTTCTACAAAGCCATTGCTGACCATATACTGCAGTGATGATTCTTGGAGGAAAAGTAACATTTGGGAAATGACTGGATTCTGGTTCTGAAAATTTCCTGCATTTTGTAATGCAGGAAACCAAATGGTCCTTCCATCAGAATGGACATCATTGAATTAAGAAAAGGAATGGAATTTGGACACAAATCTATCTTGTCATGCATTCTTGAAGTGGCGCTATGAAAATTCATCCACTCTGAGTATGCCCACAATTCTGGGATATTTGTCAGAAGAAAATATTTCTGACATTTAAATCTACTTAGCTTGTTTCATGGGTCTATGAAAAAAGCATATGGATCTTGAAATAATAATAATGTATTATAAATATAATTAGGTGATAAAAGTAATACATGATGCTTTCCAGTTGTCTCATATAATGGAGCAAATCAGTCTACATCATTTTGTGTGGTTCACAACCACCGAGCTGGCCAATAAGCAGAGAACAATACTCAACATATGATTCAACCTGTAAGAGACAGGGACGCAACCTCATTCTTCATCCTTAAATCCACTAAAAATGTGTACTTCTCTGTTATAATTTAGTCGCATACTTTCTTATACTTGCATTTACGTTGATGACATCCACGTTATGTAACCTGAGGAACAGTGAGTAATGAGTAGTTGAGAAGACTCAATAAGATTCATGCATTTTAAAAGATAAGAGTAAAGTATTACAAAAATCTGAAGAACGATATAAGTGCAGTTTTTAGCGTATCAGAAGTCTTGAGCATGCTAATATACTCTTCCTAAAATGAAAAGATTTTCTAAAAAATGTACTTTTGTTTGGTCTATCTGTGCACAATAGCCAGTGACCCCATTGAATTTTGGAGGATAAATATATCCCCTCATGCGTATGGACCTAGCTTATAAGATTTCTAGATTTTTGGGAAAATGGCCCAGAGGAAAGTGAATTTCTCCATGCATTTCAGACCATGACACAAGCAGGTCTGACCTTGAGTAGATACAATGTTGTTTGAAGTATCTGTGGCAGATCAGGTTGCCTTATGAAGATTGAAACAATTACTAACAGGAAAACTATATAACACGTTTCTATATTTTTAAAGCAAAAGTTTTTTTTCTATAAGTAAATTTTTTATTCTTATTTTGAGAAACAGCTGCTATACTGTTGTTGAAAGAAACTGAACACTAGATCTTACGACATCAGAATCTATACAAAATGACCTCCCTATCATGACTTAAATGTTCTCTGATACAGCAAACCATAAGGTTGCGTTTGTGCAGCAGTGCTCCATCTCCATTGAAAACACTTATAAAGAAAGGTGTATGTTTCAGTTCCTAAAAATACAAATAATGTAATGAGCACGTGATTTATTTATCTAATCATCTTACATCAGTAGTACTTTCACATTTTCCTCATGTATGTACTCATGAACCTGTACAAATATCCAGTTTCCTAAAGAAGGAAAAAGTCCTGGTTTATAGACAGTTTCAAGTGATATATTGGCACTAGCAAGAAGCAATAAGCTTTTTTGTAATTCCTTCCAGTGAATAGAATTTTCAGACCTTAAACTAAGGATGATAATCCTCAAAAAAAAAAAAAAAAAAAAAAGAAATGAAAAGCTGGAAAATAAGTGCCTAAAATGAAGATTTAAACTTGATTTTCATTAATATTTGTAGATGTATTATTATAATTATGGCAAATAATATTGTTCAGTTGATTTATGAAGTTTATGTAATAAGAAAAATTAACAAGTCACATAAAAGAATAAATAAATAAAAATTAAAAAATCATTAATTTTGAATAAAATGTTGTACAGGAAATGAAATACAGCTATATGTGAATGAAATAACTCACAGTTATTCAGTGATATTATCATCAATTTGACTTATAGATTCTCAATGCAGTGGACTACTTTATAGCATTTGACAGTTTAATTTAATTTTTTAAATAAAAATTGAAAGGCCCCCAAAATCTAACCCACACTGATAATAAGAATATATCTAACTGCTATACCTTGCTTGATTTTAGGACTTTTATAAAGCAAATGAAATAAACAAAATAACTAAATGAAGAAATAAACATGTTCAACATATTGAAGTACATTAAAAATCTTTTCTTAGTACCTAAGAAAAGGGCAGACAAAAATCAGTAAATATGAGGTGACTCAAAATGTTTGTGGGAAATGGAATTAAAAGATAAAATTTAAAAATATAAACATTATTTCTCAACATGAATTTCATCAAGGTCAAGTAACTTCGATAAGTGATAACACCAGCCTTTAATCCATCCCCAAAGAACTGAGGAGTCTGAGAATGTAACTGTATTAATGCAGCATTTTCACATTATTAACTGAAAAAAAAATGAGTGGTCTTAAAGATTTTTTAAGATTAGAAAATAAAAAGAAGTCAGAAAAAGCCAAATCAGGACAGTGAGGTAGATTAAAATAAATATATAAATAAATAAACCTAGGAATACATTTAATCAATTAGATGAAAGAAAAGACTTCTACAAGAAAAACTACAAAACACCAAAAAAAAAAAAAAAACGAAGAGGACAAAGAAAAAGAAAATTCATGCTCATGAATTGAAATAATTAACGTACTAAAAATAATCATCGTTCATAACGTGATCCAGCATTGTCATTTTTCAAAAAACAGAAAAAACAATTCTAACATTTTCATGAAAGAACAACAACAAAAACGAGCTCAAATAAATAGCCAAATAAATTTTAATAAGAGGAACAAAGCTAGAAGAATCACACTACCTAACCTTACAATATATGACAAGGCTATAGTAACTTAAACAGGATGGGATTGGCATGAAAACAGACAATATTTATTTATATTTTCCTAATCACTTTGTATTATTTTCTTTTTTGTCCTACCTTTACACACTTTAGATCAGATTCTTCTCGAAATGCTATTCTTGGAATTAGTCTTCTTCGATATTATATAATTATTGCCCAGGCAATAAGGGAATTTGCACCTATAAATCCGGCTCACAAAAAAATTTCCACCAATGCCTTAATTGTCCTGCACTTCTAATTTTTGGATATGATATGAGAAAGAAGTCAATATTTTGAAAAAATTAGCATTATAAATCATTTTATTTTAATTGATATTACGTTGGTCTTCCACATTTCTCTTCTGATAACTTTTAAGTAATTACAAAAGATTAAAATCTTGATGAAAGCCATTGTTACAGTTCATGGTATGCTTTTACTAAATCATCAGATGTATTTAGTAGGTATTCAAGTAATTGAGTTTGCATACGTAAAAAATAATGCTCTAAGTAATTTTAAGAAAAATTGTAATGTTGTATAGCATATTACACTCTAAAAAATGAAAGGTATTCAGCCAAATCATTGCTTCATTCAAATACCACTCGCATTTTTGATATGGATTATAAAGAAACATAATTTAAAGGAGTCAAGTTCTTCCTATAGTAGAAAACATAATGGTTCATATGTTGAAATTGGTGGTTTTGAACATAGTTTTTTCCAAAAAGTTTACTTGAATTTAAAAAATTGGCACTACAGATAAAATGATGCAATGTAATATAATTCACTAGAAAGTAGGCTGCCAGCTCTTCCTGTACATTATATTTTTTATAGCTCTTTGAGAGCTTTAGAACTTTGTTTTATTCATGATTTTTTGCTCTCTTAAGCCTATAAATATTTATTTAATTTTATTTTAAAAAGCATCGTTGTTTATATCACAAGGAGAGTCGGCTCCTGAATTAAGCTTAACACCTACACTCCATATTAGGAAGCCTTAGGATTTTTCCATTTGCTCAGATCTCACAGATTTTTCATTGTATGTTGAGACCAGGAATAGTAGTATTGTGACAAAAACAATAAGATGCAAACTTTTTCTTGGCAAATATTTAGTTTTAAATGCTAAATATTAATTAAAAAATCAGTTTGTGTCTTTTATATTTGGCTTCTTCATTTTCTTTTGTTTCTACTTGCACAATTTTTAAAATTGTGGTTAAATACATATGACTTAACAATTACCATCTGAATGATTTTTAATTGTACAGTCCAATGGTATTAAGTATATCCATACTGTTGTTCAGTCGTCAATACCAGCAATCTCTAGAACTCTTTTCGTCTTGCAAAACTAAAATCATATACACATTAAATAAATAATTTCCATTCATCCCTCCCTTCAACTCCTGTTAAGAACCATTGTACTTTAAAAAATGGTTTATATTTGTAATTAGTATGAATACATAATAGTTGTACATATTATCAGGCACATGTGATACTCTGATACAAGTAAATGTATTAATGTATAATAATCAAATAAAGGTAATTGGGATATCCATAGCCTCAAGCATATAATTTTTTCTTTTTTGTTAGAAGTGTTCCAATTCTGCTCTTTTGGTTATTTTGAAATACACAATAAAATATGAACTATATTTGCCCTATTGTGTCACAAAACACTGGATCATACTCCTTTTAACTATATTTTTCTACCAGTTAATCCTCCCTTGTCTGTCTCTCCCTCATCACTATCCTTCCCAGCCTCTGATAACTGTCATTCTACTCTATCTCTAGGTGTTCAATTTTTTGTTAGCTCCCACATATACATAAGAAAATGCTATATTTGTTCTTTTCTGTTTATGGTTGAGGGAGTATGAGGGAGCACACACCCATGAGTCAATTATTTCCCACTGTGTCCCTCCCACAACATGTGGGAATCATGGGAGCTACAATTAAAGATGAGATTTGTGTGGGGATACAGTCAAACCATATCATTCCACCTCTGGCCCCTCACAAATCTCATGTCCTCACATTTCAAAATTGGGCATGCCTTCCCAACAGTCTCCCAAAGTCTCAACTCATTTCAGCATTAACTCAAAGTCCATAGTCCATAGTCCGCAGACCAAAGTCTCACCTGGGACAAGGCAAGTCCCTTCTACCTATGCACCTGTATAATCAAAAACAAGTTAGTTACTTTTTAGATGCAATGGGGGTACAGGCATTGGGTAAATAAAGCCTTTCCAAATGGAAGAAATTGGACAAAACTAAAGGGCTAAGGTCTCAGGCAACTTCAAATCCAACAGGAGAGTCAAATCTTAAACTTCAAAATGATCTCCTTTGATTACACGTCTCATATCCAGGTTATGCTGATAGAAGAGGTAGGTTCCCATAGTCTTGAACAACTCCAACCCTGTGGCTTTGCAGGGTACAGCCTCCCTCGCAGCATCTTTTACAGACTGGAGTTGAGCAACTGTGGATTTTCCAGGTGCATGGTGCAAGCTGTCAGTAGATCTACCAATCTGAGGTCTGGAGGACCGTGATCCTCTTCTGACAGCTCTTCTAGGCAGTACTCCAGTGGAAAATCTGTGTGGGGACTTCAACCCCACATTTCCCTTTCACATTACCCTAGCAGATGTTCTCCATTACGTCCCCACCCTTGCAGCAAACTTCCGCCTGGACATCCAGGAATTTTCATACATCCTCTGAAATCTAGGCAGGGATTTCCAAGCCTCAATTCTTGACTTCTCTGCACTTGCAGACTCAACACCATGTGGAATCTGCCAAGGCTTTGGACTTGCAACTTCTGAAGCCATGGTCCCAACTGTCCCTTGACCCCTTTTAGACATGGCTAGAGTGACTGAGACACAGGGCATCAAGTCCCTAGGCTGCTCACAGCAGAGTGGTCCTGGGCCCAGCCCCTGAAACCATTTTTTCCTGCTAGGCCTCTGGGCCTGAGATGGTAGTGGCTGCCACAGAGGTCTCTGACATGCCCTGGAGACATTTTTCCCATCTGGCAATTAACATTTGACTTGTCATTACTTATGCAAATTTCTGCAGCCAGCTTAAATTTCTGCTCAGAATATGGGTTTTTCTTTTCTATTACAGCAGCAGGCTGCAAATTTTCTGAACTTTTATGCTCTGTTTCCCTTTAGAACTAAATGCTTTTAATAGCACCCAAGTCACTTCTTGAATGCTTTGCTGCTTAGAAATTTCTTCTGTCAGATACCTTAAATCATTTTCCTCAAGTTCAAAGTTTCACAAATCTCTAGGACGTGGGCAAAATGCCACCACTCTCTTTACTAAAACATAGCAAGAGTCGTCTCTACTCCAGTTCCCAACAAATTCCTCATCTCCATCTGAGACCACCACAGCTTGGATTTAATTATCAGCATTTTGGTCAAAACCATTCAATAAGTCCCTAGGAAGTTCTAAACTTCCTCACATTTTCCAGCCTTTTTCTGAGTCATTCCCACTGTTCCAGTCTGTTACCCAGTTTCAAAGTTGGTTCCACATTTTCAGATATCTTTACAGTAGCACCCCTCTCTACTGTATATATATATTATATATAATACCAGTTTATGCATTAGTTCATTTTCATGCTGCTGATAAAGTCATACAAAGACTTGGTAATTTATAAAGGAAAGAAGTTTAATTGACTCATAGTTCCACGTGGCTGGGAGGCCTCACAATCATGGTGGAAGGCAAAATACACGTCTTACATGGAAGCAGACAAGAGAGAGAATGAGAACCAAGTGGAAGGGATTTTCCCTTATAAAACCATCAGATCTTGCAAGACTTACTCACTACCATGAGAACAGTATGAAGGAAATAGACCTGATGATTGAATTATCTTCCAACGTGTCCCTCCCACAACACATGAGAATTATGGGAGCTACAATTAAAGAAGAGATTTGAGTGGGGACACAGCCAAATCATATAAAATAGTATATCTATATCTGTACCTATATCTATACCTATATATAGGTATAGATATACTCTATATAGCTATATATAGATATAGATATGCACACACTTAGAATATTTTATAGTTCATAATAGCCACACAATGAATGTTACTTAAATATATAATTCATTAAGGCAGAGATTTATTAATGCATAGTTTCTATAATCATCACCCTTTATCCATCTTACATAAAACTCTAGTACCTTAATATTCTTGTTGACAAATGAAGCTCTTATGTCTTTTTTCTGTTGTTTGTGCTTGGTCAATATTAGATGAAAAATGTCTTATGTCATTCTTCAGTATAGTGATATCAAAAGTTTGGCATCTGACTAGATCAAAACATTTTGTGCTATAAAATATATTTGATGAATACCCTAATATTTTTCTAGTATGTATTTGAATCAAAAGCCTTTAAAATATATAAAAATTGATTTAAAATGATATTCCACTTGATCAATTAAAAGTGGCACTTTGAAATTTCATTTGGATAAAATATTTTATGTGATCACATCAAGATAAGTTAATTAAACATGTACTCAGCGTCTGCAAAGTTTCTATTTTTAATTTTACTTAGTAAGTGGAAAGGAATACATAAAATGAGCAGGTTATATATTTATGTTACTCTGTATATTTTCAGAGAGCAATAAAATAGGTAAATCTGATTTAAGCTATTATTACTGTAACACCATGGAATTATACATATCTTTTGATTATTATACAGTAAGCAAAAAACATGGATTTTATAAATATTTCAAAAAACTCTCATCATGTCACATTTATTTTAGAAGTCAAGCATGCCTCTGTGAAAAGGAAACAATATAATTTAGTCACAAGCTGAATTGCATACTGGTTAAAAGGACTCTCAGATCATCCCTGCTAGTTTGAATCCACCTAAAGAAAGACAGTCCAACATCATGCTGTAGTGTTTTGACAGGGATGCTGTAATGTAGAAGATGTTTTTCAAAGCCCTTTCAACAATGTAAAATGCAATATTTTATTATAATCAGTGCGACAGGTATCGCTGACACATTGTACCTGAGAATCTCTCTTTCCTGAATTTTAATTCTTATAATGAGCTAGGGAATAGGGTTATAATATAACTGGGTGAGTGAAATAAAATTGTAGAAACATATAAAATATTCCTATATTGTTTAATGGATACAGATATGTTTTAATTATAAAGAAAAATATTACATTTACAATAGTTCCTCAGTATCCACTAGGGATTGGTTCCAGACCCGTGTGGGTATCAAAATCCACAGATGCTCAAGTCTTTTGAGCATCTAAAATGGAATAATACTTGCATATAACCTACAAATATTCTCTCCTATACTTAAACCATTTCTAGATTATTTATAATACCTAAAACAATCTAAATGCCATGTAAATAGATGTTATCCTGTATTGTTTTTAAAATTGCATTCTATTTTCTTGTATTTTTTATTATCTTTTTTTTTTATACTTTTAATCCACAGTTGCTGGTTGGTTGAGTCCATGGATGTGGAACCCAGAAAAATGCAGGGCCAACTGTATACATGCTACAATTGTTTACTTAATCCATTCAATAATTGTATTCTTCAGAGATCAGGTTATGAAAATTATTTACCTGGGCAGAAGCATGGGAATTAATGTGTTTTAGCCATTATCTTTCACACTTGTATGTCTTCAGGAGAAATTATCTGATAAATCTAGCTTGAGTGTTATATCCACTACTTGAATAGAAGAGGGCAGGACACCTAGTTTATAGAATCACAAATGTTATATACAATAAATAAGAGATAATTTCCACAAAGTTAGTTAGGGTTATTTTAGAGAGGGCAAATGGATTCTGTATAAGAAAACAAGCACACAAATGACAACAAATCATCACTAAAACTTCTCAACTTGACTATAAATTTAAAAACCATAAATAAAATATATGACTGATATATAACTATCCAAAATAAACATAAATATACAGAACCCCACCAACATAATTGACAGACAAAATATTAATACTTTAATAATATTCAGGGGCTTTTTGCATCTAATTAACCAGTCTCTTGAATATCTTCCAGTCCAATTTCATTGCCAATCTACAAAGAATTACTAAAAATTTTAATCTTGGAGTAATTTTAGAAATAGAGATAATTGTTAAGGTATAGGAAAGTCAAATAAACATGGCCAGCTCAAAAAAGTATTAATTGAGTTTTTTATTACTCCATTGTCACTAAGGCTAATGTCCCTGAAATAAACATCAATCATCCTTTTGGTGGGTTGAAATTTCCGTTTCTCAGATATTGGCAAATTCTTAACTATTAATATTTCTAGCAATGAGTATTATCATAAGTTTATACGTTGTATTTTGGTTATTTCAATGGGAGAGTGGGAAGGGACAAATCAGGGATTGTTAGTTATTATAAAAATCTTTTCAAAAGTACTTTAGATCTATTTTATCAAACACTGGATCCCTGTAATCTTTCATATTATCAGTTTTTAAATATTTTTTCCTTTAGTTATCTTTACATTTTATTGACTATTTTCATTTCAGATTTAGTAATCATTATTGTAAAAAGTTAAGCAATACAGATTGTATGCAACAGAAAAAATAACTTTCTTTTTACCTCCTTTAGTAACATTCCTTAGCTTTAGGTATATTTATTATATATATTATGTATTATACTTTTTCATAATATCTCCACTTAAACTCCCAAATATCCATATATATGTGTATGCTTGTGTCCTTCTGTGTGAGTGCATAGAGAGAGAGGGTAGAAAGGGAGGAGGAAACAGAGAAAAAGAAGGAGATTTTTTTTCTTTATAGGTAGGGAATTCTATAACGTTAGTTTGCAACATTTTAATTCAATACATCATGAACCATGTTCTGAGCTAATATGCAGAGCTAACTAATTGTTAGTAACTGCTTAATGCATAAAAATAAGAATACATTATATGTTTCTTTTCCTTATGATATCTTATGGTATACATAAGGTTAACAATTTTTGTACTATTTTGTTCTGCAAAAACAAATATTGTTACGATAAACATTTTACCAAGAAATCTCTATATGCTATTGCTTTTATTTTGGTAGGGAAAGGGTTTTAAAGTATAATTGTATACTAAATGGATAGAAACTTTTAAATTTTGGATAAAATTAACAGACAAATTCTGTAAAATTTAAAAAATTTTCTATCTTACCGGAAATAAAGAGTGTAACCATTTCTCCATATCTTTGCAGTCACTATATTTCATCAGCATTTTTTTGCCCATCTAATTTCTGAATAATTGTATTTTATTATAATATGGTCTTAGACAGCATTGCCTATCATGCTTATTAAATCTGTTAAAAGATAAAAATGTAAAATGTAACAATGTAAAACATAAACCCTCATTTTCCAATACACTAAGCCAATAATTAATATCATTAAAATTGTCTTTTAGGTTAGAATTCAAGGATAGATTTTACTTTCCAGAACTCATTTTAAAAATCAACACCAATTATGTAAGTACTAAAACAGTTTTGTCCTTGACTGTCAGTGCAAGGTTTTTTCAGCTGTAGAATGGGTTAAGAGATTTCCTGTATCTTGTGGAGACCAGGAACAAGATTTAAAGAGAGGAACACTTGGGGGACATAAGAGAAAGTCCAGATAGGTGGTAGAAGCATAACAGGTGTATTCTACATGTACACAGATGTGCCAACAGACAAATAAGGTGAGATCATGAAAGCATAACAGAAGACCCTGAAAACTTATCAAACAGGCACCATCTAAAACTTCTTTCCAGATATCCTTTGTAACATCAAGAAACAAATATATATATATATATATAAACAGAAATTAAAGCATGATCATTGGTGCAGGTGTATATGGCAAAAGAATGAAAGCTTAGCTAGTGCAATTGTGGATTCTGGAGCAGAACTCCAGAACTCAAAAAGTCTTCAAAAAACAAGAGACACTCACCTAAGGCAATTTTTAATTTTAGACAGAAATGAAGACAGGAAAGCTTCTACTGAAATCAGAGTACAATTTTATACCTTGGTCATTAATAATAAGGGGAAAATTCAATTTCTGGAATGGGATTCAAAGACAGGAATCCGTTTTGTGCCAACTGAAGAATTACGTTCTGCATTAAATATAGAATGAGTGTGCCTTATGTTTAGCAAAGTGTGCTCCCCAGGAGCACACTTAAAATAATTTAAAATAGAGTAAGTAGCAAGAAATTAACTTAAATGAATTATTCACATAGTGCCATCTGCTGAACAATTCCAACAACGAGAAATTCAGGTAAGAAGAAAACTTATATGATCTGTTGACTTTTCTAACATAGGACAGTTTGTGATGTATTCGCAAGAAAGTAAAAAAATATTTAGGAATATGTCTGTGCCATACAAATAAGAGTCTCAAATCTGTTTTGGTGAAAAGTATTATTTTGATTTTTTTAAAATCACATTTGGGAATCTATTATTTTGAATAAACTAAAACTGCATTATTCTCCTATAATATTGTTTTCTTCACTAACCACACCAAAACAATCACCTGAAATTATTATTTCCAGTCTTCAATTTCATTAGCTTTTCTATGTGTACCTAAAATAGTCATATAAATTCCACAAGATTATTGTGTTGTAAACAAAAGAATACATATAATTCCAATAAGGTATATAATTAACGCTTAATTGGAGAGAAAAGTTGGGCAAATGTAAAATGTCAGCTAAATAATAACTTAGAGATTAAGAGGAAAAATATAAGTGCCAACTGAAATTAAAGTGGAAGTGTTTAAAACAATCAGAGAGCATTAAATCTCTGTCACATATGCACTCTAAGAAAACTGATGAAAACCCTGAGTTAATATTGGGTAGTAATATAATGCATGAACCCTAATAGACATGTACAGAACTCTCCACCCCAAATCAATGGAATATATACATTCTTCTCAGCACCACATCACACTTATTCCAAAATTGACCACATAGTTGGAAGTAAAGTACTCCTCAGCAAGTGTAAAAGAATAGAAATCACAACAAACTGTCTCTCAGACCACAGTGCAATCAAATTAGAACTCAGGATTAAGAAAGTCACTCAAAACCGCTCAACTACATGGAAACTGAACAACCTGCTCCTGAATGACTACTGGTTACATAACAAAATGAAGGCAGAAATAAAGATGTTCTTTGAAACCAATGGGAACAAGAACACAACATTCCGGAATCTCTGGGACACATTTAAAGCAGTGTGTAGAGGGAATTTTATATCACTAAATGCCCACAAGAGAAAGCAGGAAAGATCTAAAATCAACACACTAACATCACAATTAAAAGACCTAGAGAAGCAAGAACAAACACATTCAAAAACTAGCAGAAGGCAAGAAATAACTAAGATCAGAGCAGAACTGATGGAGATAGAGACACAAAAAAAAAACACTTCAAAAAAATCAATGAATCCAGGAGCTGGTTTTTTGAAAAGATCAACAAAATTGGTAGACCGCTAGCAAGACTAATAAAGAAGAAAAGAGAAGAATCAAATAGACCAAATAGAAGCAATAAAAAATGATAAAGGGGATATCACCACCAATCCCCCAGAAACACAAACTATCATCAGAGAATACTATAAATATCTCTATGCAAATAAACTAGAAAATCTAGAAGAAATGGATAAATTCCTGGACACATACACCCTCCCAAGACTAAACCAGGAATAAGTTGAATCCCTGAATAGACCAATAACAGACTCTGAAATTGAGACAATAATTAATAGCCTACGAACCAAAAAAAGTCCAGGACCAGACAGATTCACAGCAGAATTCTACAAGATGTACAAAGAGGAGCTGATACCATTCCTTCTGAAACTATTCCAAACAATATAAAAAGAGGGAATCCTCCCTAACTCATTTTATGAGGCCAGCATCATCCTGATACCAAAACCTGGCAGAGACACAGCAAAAAAAAAAAAGAGAATTTTAGACCAATATCCCTGATGAACATCCATGCAAAAATCCTCAGTAAAATACTGGCAAATGGAATCCAGCAGCACATTGAAAAGCTTATCCACCATGATCAAGTTGGCTTCATGCCTGGGATGCAAGGCTGGCTCAACATATGCAAATCAATAAACATAATCCATAATATAAACAGAACCAAAGACAAAAACCACATGATTATCTCAATAGATGCAGAAAAGGCCTTTGACAAAATTCAAGAGCACTTCATACTAAAATCTCTCAATAAACTAGGTACTGATGGGACATACCTCAAAATAATAGGAACTATTTATGACAAACCCACAGCTAATATCATACTGAATGAGCAAAAACTGGAAGCATTCCCTCTGAAAACTGGCACAAGACATGAATGCCCTCTCTCAACACCCCTATTCAACACAGTGTTGGAAGTTCTGGCCAGGGCAATCAGGCAGGAGAAAGAAATTTACCTTTTACGGTGTTCAATTAGGAAAAGAGGAAGTCAAATTGTCCCTGTTTGCAGATGACACAAATGTATGTTTAGAAAACTCCATTGTCTCAGCCCAAAATCTCCTTAAGCTGATAAGCAACTTCAGCAAAGTCCCAGGATACAAGATCAATGCACAAAAATCACAAGCATTCCTCTACACCAATAACAGACAAACAGAGAGCCAAATCATGAGTGAACTCCCATTCACAATTGCTTCAAAAAGAATAAAATACCTAGGAATCCAACTTACAAGGGATGTGAAGGACCTCTTCAAGGAGAACTATAAACCACAGCTCAGCAAAATAAAAGAGTACACAAACAAAAGGAAGAACATTCCATGCTCATGGATAGGAAGAATCAATATTGTGAAAATGGCTGTACTGTCCAAGGAAATTTAAAGACTGAATGTCATCCCCATTGAGCCACCAATGACTTTCTTCAGAGAATTGGAAAAAAACTACTTTAAACTTCTTATGGAACCAAAAAAGAGCCTGCATTGCCAAGACAATCCTAAGCCAAAAGAACAAACCTGGAAGCATCACACTACCTGACTTCAAACTATACTGCAAGGCTACAGTAACCAAAACAGCATGGTACTGGTACCAAAACAGATATATAGATCAAAGGAACAGAACAGAGCCCTCAGAAATAATACCACACATCTACAACCATCTGATCTTTGACAAACCTGACAAAAACAAGAAATGGGGAAAGGATTCCCTATTTAATAAATGATGCTGGGACAACTGGCTAGCCATATGTAGAAAGCTGAAACTGGATCCCTTCCTTACACCTGATACAAAAATTAATTCAAGATAGATTAAAGACTTAAATGTTAGCCTAAAACCATAAAAATTCTAGAAGAAAACGTAGGCAATACCTCAGGACATAGACATGGGAAAGGACTTCATGACTAAAACACCAAAAGTAATGACAACAAAAACCAAAATTGACAAATGGGATCTAATTAAACTAAAGAGCTTCTGCACAGCAAAAGAAACTACCATCAGAGTGAACAGCCGACCTACAGAATGGGAGAAAATTTGTACAATCTAGCCATCTGACAAAGGGCTAATATCTAGAATCTACAAAGAACTTAAACAATTTTACAAGAAAAAAATCAAACAACCCAATCAAAAAGTGGGCAAAGGATATGAACAGACACTTCTCAAAAGAAGGCATCTATGCAGCCAACAGACACATGAAAAAATGCTCATCACTGGCCATCAGAGAAATGCAAATCAAAACCACAATGAGATACCATCTCACACCACTTAGAATGGCGATCATTAAAAAGTCAGGAAACAGCAGGTGCTGAAGAGAATGTGGAGAAATAGGAAAACTTTTACACTGTTGGTGGGACTGTAAACTAGTTCAACCATTGTGGAAGACAGTGTGGCGATACCCCAAGGATCTAGAACTAGAAATACCATTTGACTCAGCCATCCCATTACTGGTTATATACCCAAAGGATTATAAATCATACTGCTATAAAAACACATACACACGTATGTTTATTGTGGCACTATTCACAATAGCCAAGAGTTGGAACCAACTCAAATTTCCATCAACAATAGACTGGATTAAGAAAATGTGGCACATACACACCATGGAATACTACACAGCCATAAAAAAAGATGGGTGCATATTCTTTGTAGGGACATGGATGAAGCTGGAAACCATTATTCTGAGCAAACTATCTCAAGGACAGAAAACCAAACACCGCATGTTCTCACTCATAGGTAGGAATTGAACAATGAGAACACTTGGACACAGGGTGGGGAGCATAACACACTGGGGCCTGTCATGAGGTAGGGGGAGGGAGAAGGGATAGCATTAGGGGTATACCTAATTTAATGACGAGTTAACGGGTGCAGCACACCAACATTGCACGTTTATACATATGTAACAAACCTGCACGTTGTGCACATGTACCCTAGAACTTAAAATATAATTTAAAAAATTAAAAGATTTACATTTTAAGACAAAACAAAACAAAAATTCATGAACCTGATAAGACTCCAGCTCATCCCACTGTAAATGTCTGAAACATATTTAACAGACACTACTCTTCATTGATTAACTGAGGTTGGATGTATAGACAGAAGATGAGATACTTTTGAAATAAATGTGTCTGCCCCATTTATTTTTGGATACATTTAATGCATAAAATTCTACAAATATGTCTTAATTTGATATCAGCTTTTCTTTATTGTTAAATTACACGTATTTTAGAAAGATGAAACACTATAGCAGTTATTTCTCTCTTAAGTAAATTAAACAATATGAATTTGAAGTAAGAAGCATATAAATGAGAAATTTGTAAAGTGTAGCTATCTCAAAAGGTATGATGAATACTGCAAATATAAAGCAGAAAGAGTGCATTTTAGGAAATCAAATAGATTCCACATCTGTTTTCTACATGGGCATTAAAGCCCATCTCAACATTCTTTAAATCAATATGTTAAAAATGAGATTCAGTGAGGAGGAAAGGAAACTTAGTGTAATTGTGAGTAACTACATTTTCTAGAAATAGAGCTCTTATTCCCCATCCATTAATTCAAGGTTTTCTGACCAAGAAAGTTTAAGAACCATGGGTTTTAGGGCTCAGAAGACAAAATATTACATGTATTTCGTTTTAAAACATATTAAAACCTTAAAAATGTCAAATATTGCTAAAGTGGAATGTTTTAAATGTTTAAAAATGCTCAAAATATCTCTTCATACAAATACAAAACGAATAGTTTGAAATCATTTATTATAATAGTTCATTAATGAGAGAACTAATAAGTTAGTCAACCTAGAACAAAGGAAAATTAGATGCATTAGGGATTATATATTTAATCAGAAACGGTATTTCAAGTTGGAGACAAAACTGAATGATGTCGTACCAGAAAATATAATCATGATCTCCAAATTTATTTTTTTAGCTGACAAAACATGCTGCTACGGGAAGAAGTACAAGTTACTCTGAAAATTCACAGAATGAGAGTCTTCACTTAACAGCAAACAGCAAAATAAAACAAAAATTAACTCCCCTAGATAATTAAATATATAATTAGATAACATTTAGATGGAAGAAAATTAAGCAACACACAGCGTGAGGGCAGAACATGCTGTATTCTTTGCATTCATTGTAAATTTGGGTAATTTATCTTATTAAAAACACCAACAATTTTTGTTTATTCTTAATAAGAAGTACCCTGATTAAATGTGGTTTAATCTAAATGATATAGTTTACTAATACTTGTCACATACATTGTCTTAAAGCATATTTTATTATATTTCTAGTAAATTAAATTATTTCACATTACAAAATTGTCTTATTCAGGTAGAACTGCTTATCTATTTATATTCAATGTGTGTTATTATGAATTAGCAAATCATAGCTCATTTAATTGACTACCTGATTTTGTAAATAAAGTTTTATAGGAACGCAGCCACGTATAGATTATCAATGACTGCATTGAAGCCACAACAGAAAAATTAAATAATTGCAGCAGAAATTGTATCACCCACATTCTTCAAAGATTGACTGTCAAGTCCTTTAACAAATCATTTGCTAATCCTTAAAAGAGTGGTTGAAAATTTATGTATTATAACTTTGAACTTTCACAATTAGAAAAAGTAAGCCAATACGTCAATAATTCTACCAAAGCTATGAAATAATTTTTTAAGAAATCAAATAATATGTGAAACAAAAACATTTTATCAGCACCAATTAGATAATTGAAGAGGGTCTTATAAATTATTTTATCTAGAACAAACCCCCAAATTTTTATGCGTTATGCCCAATTTCCCATTCAACAATGTGAAGTTTTACTCTTGATTCACTTTTCTTACTCTATATCATGGCTGCGCTTCAAAATTAGATTATAAAGACTCAAACATATTTCTGCCACGTAGTTTTCTGACCTTCAGCAAACCATAATTACACAGATACTGCCTTATATAAAAGATTAATCTGTCTTGCTTTGGTTACTGTGATTTTTAAAAACTGTAACATTATATTTATTTATTTTTCTTTTAATATTTACAATGTATTTTCTGCTGTGCAGACATAAGGGTGTGTTTAGATATGTATTTTTGGCATAATATCTCAACATATTTGCCTATTAATATTCACTTAATTCTTACTGTTCCTGATATTCGAAGTATTAATTATGCCTACAAGGCTGCTTTGTTATATCAATTACATCTTAATGTATATCTCCAATTCTCTGATTATAGCTTCTTAAAACTCTCAAAGTTCCAAATATTATAACCTGACAATCTAACCTCCTTCTTCAATCCACAATTTGTTTTCTTATGTCATTTTTAAAATTTATTTATTTTACTTTAATTTCTTTAGGGTACAAGTAGTTTTCTGTTACATGAATCAATTATACAGTTGTGAATTCTGACATTTTAGTGCATCTATCACCTGAGTAGAGCACATTGTACCTAATGTGTAGCTTTTTGTCTCTGGCCCCCTTCTCACCCTCCCCTTTAAGAATCTATAAAGTCCGTTATATTACTCGTCATGCTGCTGTGTACTCATAACTTAGCTTCCACTTATAATGAGAATATACAGTTTTTGGACTTCTATGCCTGTGTTGCTTCACTTGTAATAATGACCTCCAGCTCCATCCAAATTGCTGCAAAAACCATTATTTTGTTCCTTTTAATGGTTGAGTATTATTTCACGGTGTACATATGCCACTTTTTCTTTACCCACTTATTAGCCAATGGGCACTTAGGTTGGTTCCATGTCTATTCACTTGTTAATTGTGCTTCTCTAAACATATGTGTGCAGGTATCTTTTTCATATGACTTCTTTTTCTTAGGGTGATACCCAGTAGTGGGATTGCTGTATTGAATGCTAGTTCTACTTTTAATTCTTTAAGGAATCTCCACACTCTTTTCCATAGAGGTTGTACTTATTTACATTCCCATCAAAAGTGTATAAGTATTGCCTTTTCTCCATGTCCATGGCAATATCTAATGTTTTTTGACTTTTTAATAATGATTATTCTTGCAGAAGTGAGGTGTGATTTTAATTTGCATTTCCCTGATTAGTGAAGTTGAACAATTTTCATATATTTGTTGACCATTCACCTTTTTTCAAGAAATGTCTATTCAAGTTTTTATGCACTTTTTATTTGAATTATTTGTTTTTTCTTGGTGATTTGTTTGCATTTTTCATAGATTGTCGATACTAGTCATTTGTCAGATGTGTAGTTTGCAAATATTTTGTCCCATTTGGTGGCTTGTCTGTTTACTCTGTTGACTATTTCTTTTGCTGTGCAGAAACTTTTTAGTTTAATCATTAATCTCATTTATTTATTTTTGTTTCTGTTGCATTTACTTTGAGCATCTTAGTCATGAATTATTTGCTTAGGCCAATTTCTAGAAGAGTTTTCTTAATGTTGTCATCTAGAATTTTTATGGTTGCACATATTAGATTCAACTCTGATCCATCTTGCATTGATGTTTGTATATGATAAGAGATAGGGATCCAGTTTCACTCTTTGACATGTGGTTTGCCAGTTTCCCAGCACTATTTATCAAGCAGAGTTCCCATTTCTCAATATATGCTTTTGTAAGCTGTGCCAAAGACCAGATGGTTGTACTTATTTGCCTTAATTTCTGTGTTCTCCATTCTGTTCCATTGGTCGATGTGCCTACTTTTATATCAGCATCATGTTGCTTTGGTAACCAGTCTTGTAATATAATTTGAAGTCTGGTAATCTAATGTATCCAGATTTGTACATTTTGCTTAAGATTGCTTTGGTTATTTGGATTCTTTTGTGGTTCCATGTGAATTTTAGGATTGTTTTTCTAATTCTCTGAAAAATGATGTTGGTATTTTGATGGAAATTGCATTGAATCTATAGATTACTTTGGGCAGCATGGTCACTTTCACAATATCGATTCTTCCAATCTGTGAGCATGGAGTGTGTTTCCATTTGTTTGTGTCACCTATGATTTCTTTCAACTGTGTTTTGTTAGTCTCCTTGTAGAGATTTTTTTTTTTTACATCCTTGATTAGATATATTACCAGGTATATTATTTTATTATATTTATTTAAAGATTTTGTAAATGGGACCGAGTTTTTTATTTAATTCTCAGCTTGGTTGTTGGTGGTGTATAGCAGTGTTACTGTTTTGTGTACATGGATTTTGAAACCTGAAATTTTACTGTATTTGTTTATCAAATATAAGCGTCTGTTGAAGCAGTCTTTAGGGCTTTCTAGGTGTACAATCATCTCTGCGAACACTAATAATTTCAATTCCTCTTTTCCAATTTGAATGCTCTAGTTTTTTGTTTTTGTTTTTTTTTTTCTTTCTCTGGTCTTATTACTCTAGCTGGTACTTCCAGAATTATTCTGAATAGAAGTGATGAAAGTGGGCATCCTTTTCTTATTTCTGTTTTCAGAGGGAATGCTTTCAATTTTTTTCACATTCACTAGGATGTTAGCCATAGGTGTGTCATATATGGCTTTAATTCTTCCATGCCTAGTTTGTTGAAAGTTTTTTATTTTAAGCCGTACTGGATTTTGTCAAATGCTTTTCTGTATCTATTAAAATGATTCCATAGTTTTGGTTTTTAATTCTGCTTATGTGATGTATCACATTTATAAACTTACATACATGAAACCATCCTGGCATCCTTGAGATGGAAATAAGTTGATTATGATGAAGTGCTGTTGGATTCAGTTAGCTAATATTTAGTTATGGAAAGGATTTTTACATCTAAACTCATCAGGAAAACTGTCTGTAGTTTTATTTTGTTGTTGTTGTGTCCCTTTCTGGTTTTGTATCAGGGTAATGCTGGTTTCATAGAATGATTTAGAGAGGATTCTCTCCTTTTCAATCTTTTGGAATAGTTTCAGTAGGATTGGTATCAATCCCTTCCTTGAATGTCTGCTAGAATTTGGCTGTGAATCCATGTGGTCCTGAACTTTTCTTTAAATTATTGACAATTTTTTAATTATTAATTCAGTTCCTCTGCTTGTTATTAGGCTGTTCAAGGTTTCTATTTCTTTCTGATTTAACCTGAAAGAATTGTATATTTCCAGGAATTTGTCCATTTCCTTTAGGTTTTCTAGTTTGTGCACACAAAAACGTTCATAGAAGTCTCAAATGATTTTTTTGTCAAACGTAATGTCTTCAGTTATATTTCTAATTGAGTTCATTTGGGTCTTCTCTCTTCTTGACTAATCTAGCTAATGGTGTATCAATTTTTTTTTAAAAGAACCAGCTTTTTCTTTCATTGACCTTATTTTTTTTTTGTTTGAATTTCATTTACTTCTGTTCTAATCTTTGTTATTTCTTCTACCTTTCGGTTTAGTTTGTTCTAGTTTTTTCCAATTCCTTGAGGTGTGACATTGAGTTGTCAATTTGTATTCTTTCAGATTTTTTGACGCAGGCATTTAGCACTATAAACTATCCTCTTAGCACTGTTTTTTGCTGTATTCTAGAGGTTTTATAACTTGTCTCACTATTTATTATTCAATTAGAAGAATTTTTCAATATCCTTCTTGATTTCATTGTTAACCCAGGTATCAATGAGAAGCAGATAATTTAATTTCTATGTATTTTCATAGTTTTAGGGGTTCCTTTTGGAGTTGATACCTAGTTTTATTCCTGTTTTCTGAGAAGATACTTGACATGATTTCATATTTTTTAAAATGTGTTGAGACTTGTTTTGTAGCCTATTATATGGTCTATCTTGGAGAATGTTTCATGTGCTGATGAGAAGATTGTATATTCTTCAGATCCTGGGTAGAATGTTCTGTAAATATTCATTAAGTCCACTTTTTCTAGCTCGTCATTTAAGTCCATTGTTTTTCTCGTGACTTTCTCTCTCAAAGGTCTGTCTAGTGCTGTCATTGGTGTATTGAAGTCTCCCACTATTACTATTTTGCTGCCTATCACATGAATTAGGTACAGTAGTAGTTATTTTATGAATGTAAAAACTCCAATGTTAGGTACATATACCTTTAAGATTATAAAATCTTCTTGTTGGATTGATTTTTTTAATCATTATATAGTGATCATCTTTGTCTTTTTTACTGTTGTTGCTTTGAAGGCTGTTTTGTCTAACATAAGAGTAGCTGTTCCTCCTTGCTTTTATTTCTATTTGTATGAAATGCCCTTTTTCACAATTTTACCTTGAATTTCTATTAATCCTCTGTGTTTAGTGAGTTTCTCAAAGGCAAGAGATATTTGGATTTTGACATTTTATCCATTCCAAAATTTTGTATCTTTTAAGTGAAATGTTTAGGCCTTTTGCTTTCAAT
Source organism: Macaca thibetana thibetana (assembly GCF_024542745.1). Lineage (NCBI taxonomy): Eukaryota > Metazoa > Chordata > Mammalia > Primates > Cercopithecidae > Macaca > Macaca thibetana. Next base: position 104,427,917 of record NC_065578.1, on the reverse strand, counting down.
GCAATTATTGAGATATGAGGCACTGTTCTGTTTTTTTGGTGATTGTTACCTAGTTTTTTTTTTTTTTTTTTTTTCTTACTGTGTTATTGTTTTATAGGCCTGTGAGTTTTATGCTTTTAAAAGGTTTTGTTTTGGTGCGTATCAGGCTTTTGTTTGAAGTCTTAGAACTCCTTTTAGCATTTCTGCTTTTTCTTCTTCTTCTTTATTTTTTCCTACATCACTGTGTCACCCAAGGTGGAGTTCAGTGGTGCTATCTTGCTTGATTCACTGTAATCTCCGCCTCCTGGGTTCAAGCGAGTCTCATGCCTCAGCCTCCTGAGTAGCTAGGATTACAGGTGCATGCCACCACGCCCGGTTAATTTTTGTATTTTTAGTAGAGATGGTTTTTCACAGCGTTGGCCAGGCTGTTCTCAAATTCCTGACCTCAAGTTATCCACCCACCTTGACCTCCCAAAGTGTTGGGATTACAGCTGTGGGCCACGGTGCCCGGCCTAGCATTTCTCATAGTGTGCTGCTTTGACAGTGACAAATTCCCTCAACATGTGTTTGTCTGATAATGATTTTATTTCTTCTTTTATAAAACTTAGTTTTTCAGAATACATAATTTTTGGCTAAGAGTTGTTCTGTTTAAAGAGGTTGAAAATAAGACCCCAATTCTTTCTGGCTTGTAAGATTTTTGCTAATAAATCTGTTGTAAGTCTGAGAGGTTTTCCTTTGTAGGTTATCTGATGCTTTCGTTTTACTGCTTTTAGAATTTTTGCCTTCATGTTGACTTTAGATAGCCTAATGACTGTATGCCTCGGTGAAGACCTTGTTTTATTTATTTATTTGTTTGTTTGTTTGTTTTTTGAGGTGAAGTCTCACTCTGTCACCCAGACTAATGGGAAATAATTGGATCATGGAGGTGGTTTCTAATGATTAAGCATCCGCCCCCTAATGCTTTCTTGTGGTAGAGTTCTTACAAGATCTGGTTGTTTGAAAATGTGTGGAACCTCCCCTTTCACTATCTCTTTCTCTTGCTGGCCATGTGAAAATGTGCTTGCTTCCCCTTCACCTTCTGCCATGATGGTAAGTTTCCTGAGGCCTCCCCAGAACCACCTGCACTGCCTGCAGAGTCATGTGCTAATTAAGCCTCATATCTTTGTAAATTAGCCAGTCTCAGGTCTGTCTTTATAGCAGTGTGAGAATACTCTAATGCAATGGTTTTCTCATATCCTGGTGGTAGTAACAAACAACGTGTGAAAAAGTTTACTATTCCCTATCAGATTGAAATGATTGAGATCTCCGAAAGCTTAATCTCATTCTCCTGTGGTTTGCCCACTTTTATTTATTTACTTTCCCCAGTTTGAGGATTCTGGCTTCAGGCCAGTAGGGGAAAGTGTCTCTGAGTAGGTACTGGGTGTGGCTAAAGCAGGTGTGTAAATGAAGTCCCAGCCTTGACAGAGATGGCTGGAGTAGCTGTTAGTGAATTGCGCTGAAGCCTTAGTAGGGGGAAGAGTTGGAGCTACCTCAGCTCCCCTGTCAGGTCAGCAGGAGAGTTATCGACCTCTCAGACATGTTCCTATGTCAGGACTCTTGCTGTTTAGATCAGAAAGGCACCTCTTTTCATCTAAAGTAATGTTGGTTTTCCAAATAGAGAGGAATTGTGACTCTTTCTCATGCAAACCTGAACCTTGAAGGCACTCCTCCTGTGGGGATGCAGTCACATGGATGTGTTTCAGAAAGGCTGTCTATAATTGCATCTGTGCCAAGCTCCTATGGGAGAAGCCCCAACTGTGCCTACAGTGGTGGACAAGGTAGAAAATACTTCCTCTTCTTCAAGACCCTTTAAGCACGCAAGGGCTGTCTGACTGTTGAAACAGAGTTGAAGAGTTTCCCCGCTGAGCCCAGCACTTCAATTTTGCCTCTGCTGAAGGAAGCTTTCTACTAGTAGATGAATCTGGTGGTCAAGGCCTGCCATCTAAATTCTTTTGTCCCACGGGGTGTTCTTTTGATAGGGTGCACTCCACCTAGGAGCAGGAGTCTCTGGGAGCCACACTACTGTTAGTGTTGTTGCTTATCTGGGTCTAGCTGCCCAGTGAGGTTGCCACACTCCAGGCTGCCATTGGTGAATGTCTGCAAGGAATCCGGTGACGTGACCCATCCTCAAGTTTCCCAGCAATGGGTAGCAGCCCCAGCTTTAATGGAGTGGCAGGGGAGTGATACAGCCTCTGTGAAATACCTTGTTTATTGATAGACTTAGTGTGTTGCTTTCTTGAATGCTGATTATAGTAGTAATAAACTGATCATATGTACAGACTCAGGACCTTCCAGTTAGCCAGAGTGGAGCAGGCGGTGGTGATAGGTGAGATTATGCAGCTGTTTTCTCTTCCTTGGGCACAGTGTAATTTTACCAGGAGATACCATAATGAAGTGTTGTGGTTGTCTTCCATCCAGGAGGTGGTGCTTGCAAAAGAACACTAGCTATGGTAGTAGCAGTGGGATTTTTGCTTGTCTTACATTACTCAGACTGGGTACTCTGGTTTCTCAGGCAATTGGGTTGGGGGTGGCGGGCGGGTGGATGTAGCTCCCAAGGGATTCTGTCCTTTGTGTTAAGCTATCAGGGTGGGTGGTGGGGAAAAGCCAGGAGGGGACTGTATAGGGTGGATTTGTACTCTGAATCTCTTTGTGCAGGGCAAGCAGCAGCACCTCTGGGTGTTGGGGGATGGGAGTTTGTCTCAGACCACTGGGTTGATGTTCCAGAGAAAAGCGTTGCTGCCTCTGCTGCACAGAAGAGTTTGTGCAGGGAGTGAGGAGTAGTAGGCCATGGTAAGTCCCACAGTTAAAACGCACTTGGGGAAGGAGATCTACTCCTACAGTTTTCCACTATCAGCAGCAAGCTGAGTTCCATTCAGCCTGTAATCAGAACTTGCTACTACTGCTGGGAGTCACAAGCTTTCCCTGCAAGATTCGGACCACAACTTTCGCATCACACCCCCCTCCCTGTCTGCTGTAAAGCTGGGCCACCTGCTCTTGTACTCAAGGTGCCTGAACCCACAGTTCCTGCACTCATGCCTTCTGCACTTGCAGTGCACTTTTCACTCTCCCCAACCCTGGCCTGGCCAAGTGAGTTCTTCCCCACCCAAAGTTATATCATGAACTCCATTGTGAGATTCTTTCAACCTATAACAACGTTGCACTGAAGTTTTTGCTGTCGTCTGCAAGATCCCCATGACAGAAACAGTAAGGAATGGCTGTCCTTGGTCATTTGGGATTTGAGAGTGCATACAAGGTTCTTTCCACCGTTGCTCCTACTTTTATATCACGCTACCCTCTGCAAGTCAGTTCCTGAACTAGGTGGGGTTAGGGCCTTCTCCCATATTCTGGACTTTCAGGGTCCTTGATCAGCGTATGGATCCCAGAAGGAAACTCTTTTTTTTTTTCTTATACTCTTGAGACTTGCAGCCCTTCGTGTGACTCACAATGTAGGCTACAACCACCTCCTTCCTTTAAAGGGTCCGTAGATTTCCTTGGTTTTACTGTGCAGTTCCTGTGTCCCTTCTTGAAAAAAAGTTCAGAATGTGAATCTCTACACAGTATTTATCCCTTTCAAGTGAGAGAGGTATGCTAGCAATGCCTGTAATCCACCACCTTGGAGGAAATACAAACCCCAATATGTGGGTTTAACTTGGGGAGCATTCTAGATAAGAAGCACAATCTGAAAAGGCTCAGAAACAAAGAGTTTGACAGATACAGAGACATGTGAGTGCAATTTGGCTGAATTGTAAAATCTGGTCTGGCTTCAACTGATGCTGGACAGGAGCTATAAGTCAGAGTATGTCACACTTCAAATGTTACATTAAGATTTAATATTTTCTGCACTCCAGCCTGGATAACAAGCTGTCAGTTATCTTCTGATCCAAGTAATATATTAGGAACCAATTTCTTTTCATATGAATGTAGCAAAGACCTTGTTTATATTATGTCATGTATAGGTCTTGAAATTATTACTTTTTTTTTTTTTTTTTTTTTTGAGATGGAGTCTCACTCTGTCACCCAGGCTGGAGTGGCTGGAGTGCAGTGGTACGATCTCAGCTCACTGCAAACTCCGCCTCCAGGGTTCAAACGATCCTCCTGCCTCAGCCTCCTGAGTAGCTGGGATTCTGGGCACGCACCACCACTCCCAGCTAAATTCTGTATATTCAATAAAGACATGGTTTCACCATGTTGGTCAGGCTGGTCACAAACTCCTGACCTTGTGATCCACCCACCTCAGCTTCCCAAAGTGCTGGGATTACAGGGGTAAGCCACTGTACCAGACCAAAATTATTACTCTTATAAGAATACTTTCATAAATCTCATTTCCTCAGGCTTACTGGCAGTTAAATAAGGAGTCTTACAAAAGAACAATAAATGTACTTTAGAGTTATTGTAGTATTCACAATTGTAGCAAAGGTTATTTTAATCTGATAAAAGGTTAAAAGAATTGAAAACATGTAAACCATTTGGAATGAAAGGAATGAGACACATCCCCCATATATCTCCCAACTCCCTGAGCCCAGCACGAGCCCAGCACAAACACATTCCTCCATATTTCTCTCAAACTTCAGAAAAACACCACCTGGGAAATCTCCGATAAGGACACAGCGGGAACCAATAAAAAATGCTAAATGTGCTGTAACCGAGAGAATTACCTTGTTCCCCTGTAACTTTACATATCCGGTTTGCATCCGGCTATAAAAAGCAAGCACTCGCATTGTTCGGGGCCCTCTTGTATGCTGTGGAATGGAGGGACCAAGTTCAAACTTGTAGTAAAGATCCTTGCCGCTTGGCTTTGACTCTGGACTCTGGTGGTCTTCTTTGGGGAACAAACGGTCTGGGCATAACAGGAGCAGTGCTTATAAGCATCCAGTGGATGTTAACTATTAGTAGTAGTTGTATTCTAAATACGTTATTTCTATTCCTTCTAATACTCTATTACTGGATTTCTACAACAATTTTTGTCTTCAGCAACCACCAAGAAAGAAACAACCGTTTTGTTATCCTGTTGATAAGGTACAGAGAGAGAAAGAATGGTCACCTGAGAAGTAAGGTGTCAGTCTTAGCATATTTAGAGATAAATCAAAATTTTATTATTAGAATCAATATTATTCTCCATAGGTTTTTTGAAAACTGAAAGGAAACTATGTGAAAGTACAAAGGCATACATGGGAAGGGGCTAGTGGTACGTGGAGTGACTCCAACTGATTCCACCTTTAGAGCTATAGCCTTGCTTTTTCCTTCTTAATAATACTCCTTAAACCGAGCTTATGAGGCTCACGGCAGGTGGCAACTCTGCCTGCCTAATGCTTCCCAAGGGTTCAGTTGAGTTTAATTAGTGCCTTTGAGTGGTAATGGTACTTTGCATGGAAAAAAAAAAGTTGCTAAATCAATCCCTAATAATTTTTAAAGTTACCACCTTTTCAAACTATGGAAAGGAAACCCAAACTAGTAATTCAGAATAATGGTTTTTTTCAAAGAGATTGTTTGAAAAAGAAAGTATTCTTGTGTGTAAAGAGTCACATTACTGCCCACTATAAGTTTTATTTACATATTTCTTTCTACACGTATTGACTAAGCATCTGACAAAAATGACTTCTTACCTCTCATCATCTCAAAGAGCTTATAAACAATGAAAAGAGTAGCATTTATATATAAATGGTCACAAAATAAAACACATTATGTTGCACTCGAATAACAATTATAAAACCAATATATGTAGTAATAATTGAAATATAAAAATTTAAATATCACTATCTGTTATAGTAGTTATAAAAATAATTATAGATACATAAATACAAGTATAAATAATTAATGTAAGTTATTATTTTATGTGTTTTTTAATGGTCAAAGACATGTCTTTGATCACTTAAAACACATTTAAAGTCATCATTTAAGTTCATTTAACACATCTAAGTTTACTTAAAGACATCTCCTTATTCATTTACGTTTCATTTATTGTTGTTCATTATACGTTCTTGATGGCTTTGAGCATTTGGGTAAGGTTTATTCTACTACAAATGCATTTGCTTTTATTGTTGCATAACAAAATTAGTGGTTTTGAACAGCACACATCTGTTATACTGCAGTTTTTGTGGGTCAAGTGTCCATGCATGAGTTACCTTGGTCCTCTTCTTTGGTCTCCCCAGGTTGAAATGAAGGTGGCAATTATTTCTTTCTGAAGCTTAGAGTTCTCTTCCCTGCTCATGTGGTTGTTGACTCCATTTTCTTGCTGGCTGATAGCTGAGGGCTACTCTTAAGTCTGAGAGGTTGCTCCCAGTTCTTTACTATATGTCACTCTCACAGGCTCCCTCAGAACATGGCAGCTTCCTTCTTCAAGGTCAACAGAGAACTCTCTTTCCAGCCACCTAAGAAATTATCAATGTAATGACTACCCCAATACTTTCGCCAAATTCAATTGGTTTGATATAGACATATGCTTAGCTATTACATAGAGGAAGGGAATTGTGTAAGGATATCACTTGTTGGATGTAATCTTGACTTCCGCTTACTGTGGTGGATGACATAATAATGTATTTTATCTCTCTTTTCTTTATAAGGATTCTGGTTTTGGTTTGTAAAAATCTCAGAAAGTAAAGATTGTCAACTTTTGTAATTTACTTTCACTTTTAATCTAGCATTTGCTTTATTATTTATTAATATTTTTGACCTCTGAATGCTTTCATTATTAAACATCCTAATAGGTTTTATAGGTTTTGTGTTTGGTATGATGTTCAGAAAGCTTCGTTTGCCACCAATGGATTATAGTCATCTGACACCTTACCTATAAACATAGTTTCCAGTATTATTGTTTCTTGATGTACTTGAATAAGATACAAATATATTGTTATCTAACATCCTATTGCTCTGAGATATGAAAAAATTTCCAAATAGGATGTGTGCACAGATGGAAAAAAAAACTAAATAGATAACAAAATTTTACATTTAAACCATAATAATCATATTAAATGTAAATTGTTGAAGCCATGAATAATAAAAGCAGAGATTACCAGGTTTGACTTTTTTTTTTTTAAGCAAGAACGAACTATATACTGTCATCAAGGAATCCGTTTCATATAAGGCCAATTTTTATATAAGCTTAAATATACAAGGAATGAAAAAGATATATCATGCTAACACTAAACAAAATAAAATGAAATAACCATATTAATTTTTAGAAAACAAATAGATAAAGAAAATAATATTAACAGAGATAAAGAAATTCATTTCATAATGAGTAAGGGGTCAACTCACCTACAGGACAAAGCAATGGTATATGTTTATGTATGTAATAACAGATTTTTAAAATACTTGAAATTAATATTAAAAGAGAAATGAATAAATGTATAGTTCTAGTAAGATTTCAACATTTCTTCCTCAATAATGCATACAAGTAGAAATTCAACAAGACTATTGAAGACTTGACAAACACTAATAATTACCTTGACCTAATTGATATGCCTAGAAAATTTTACCCAACAACAGACAAATCAATAGACACATTTTTTTTCCACTGCACACAAAATATTTGCTAAAATAGACTGTATTCTATACAACAGAACAAATATTAATAATTTTAATGGGTTTAAATCACACATAGAATGTGTTCTGGTGATAAAATAATTATATATTTCAAAAAATACAAACAGATACTCAAAATCCTCAAATATTTGAAAGCTGAAAAAACACACAGACGATTGATTTCAAGTATAACCAGCATAAACCTTTCTCCAGTGAAACTTGTAAGAGTTGTAAAAAAAGGAACCAACATTTGAAGTCTCTAGAAATGATCTTAGGGTAAACAGCAAGTGAATCTATACTCCAGAACATCTATGCCAATTCAGTAAGAAAGGCAAGAGTCTGGTATTTGAACCAAGGGTCTCTCTTTCACCCCTTGTAGCGCGGAGAGAAAGGGACTCTATTTCAGTCAGCTGCAGCAATAACACAGTTAACACAGACAGAGGAATTTCTTCCAAGGAAGAGCAGAATGTGTTTCTCATCATGCCTACTGCGACATGTTGCTGAGGCTACTTCCCCATAAGTGTAGTTAAGAGATGAAGGATCCCTTTTCTTGTCCAATTTCCACTTGCATAACGCAGGTATTACTTTGAGTGTGGTGCGCGGACAATACTGGGGCCCTGATCATTTTGCCGTTTTCACACTAGGAGAGGCAACTGAGATGACCCCAGGATCCTGACATCTGTCCAGTAATTTATTTACTCCGATAGTAACAGTGTCACTCAGAAAAAGAGTTTTCTACTGTCTCCGCCTCCACCTACAAAGCCATGGCTCAGAAATTTTGCCTGGGGAAGAAACAGACCATAAAACAGAGTGTTTATAACATCCTCCCAATAAACTGATCTCAGTTGAAACAGAATGAGGAAATGAAGATTTTGGTGATCGGCAATTAGAAAGAGATTTAAGATATGAGATAAACTATAAGCATCCAGTTTTCTGGAAGAAAAAAAGAAAGAAAACAGGGAATAATACAGCTAGGAAGAGTCCTCCTAGAGTCAGAATGAAAAGAAAACATTGATCTCAGAAATTATACTTTCAAAGAAGCCAGAATGTAAATGGAGTAGCGTGTAGAGGAATTTACTCATGAGGGTATTGCTGAAAATAATAGAGCAATGAGTTGTAATTTGTGAAGTATCATAACTAAGTGTGGTGAGGGAAAGAAGTTAGCCCTACCCAGACAACTGTCATTTCAGGATGACTCTGGGATGCTTCCCTTCTCAGAGGAAAAACATCAGGGTCTGAACATTGTAGATGGAAAAGTAGACTTTACTAGAATAATTCAGTTAGTAAGTATAAATATAAACAAGCAAAACAACAAGTCCCAAAGGGGTGGGTCAGCCCTATGTTGCTACAATATATTATCTAAAATGGTTTTCAACAAAACGTTATCAGGCATGAAAAGAAACTGGAGGGTGTCCAGGTGCGTGGCATCTTGAACAAAGAACTGGACAAAACACACAAACAAAGAAAGGAAGGAATTAAGGGTTTTATTGAAAATTAAATACATGCCACAGTGTGGGAGCAGGCTTGATCACAGGGGCTCAAAGGCCCTGTTACAGAATTTTTGAAACTTTACCCCCTAGCAGATTCCATTAGTTACTTGGGGTAGGCTGTATGTGAATGGAGAGGATGAAGTAAAGTTACAAAGTCATTTGCCGCCTATGCCCTGTGGAGAGGATATTTCCTGTCAGAGCTGAAGTGTAAACTGGCCTTATGTTCCCTGCCTCCAGATCCCATTTTCCTGCCTTACCAGGGAAACAAACATAAAAACAAAATACAAAACACAAAACAAAAAAACACAGGTAACATAAACAGCCTTAGAAGAACAGTATGTCAGATGTAAATATATATAAATTATATTTTATACACATGAACATTCTAAAGTAGTTATAATAAACAAAAGAAATGCAAAATGATCTACATAGACACATCACAATAAAAATGCTAAAAGTCAAAGACACACTACAAATAAACAATCCAAAAATAAAATTTAAAAATAAATTCCATTTTTAATAGCACCAAGAAGGTTAAAAAACTTATATGGACAAACTTAACAAAAGAAGTGCAGTACATACTCTTAAACCACAAAATGTTTTTCAGAGAAATTAAAAGAAAATCTAAGTAATCGGGAAAATCATACTGTGTGCATGCACTGGACAATTTAACCTGTTAAAATGTCAATACTCTTTAAACTAATCTACAAATGTAACATAATCACGACCAGAATCAAAGATGATGTATTTATAGAAATTGACAAATTGATTTTAAAGTTCATATGGAATTGTAAGGGTTTCAAATAGTGGAATATAGCTTGATAAAGACAAAGTAGTAGGACTCACCCTTATCAATTTCAAAACTTACTACAAAGCAACAGTAAGCAAAACAATGTGATGTTGGCAAATGGACAGACATATAAATCAATAAAACAGAATTGAGAGTGTTTTTAAAAAGAAATGTTACATTCAAAAAATTGCAAAGTAATCAGGAGATATTTCAAACAATAAAAGCTACAACCTAAAATATATAATGGGTTGGGATGCAGCAAAAGAAATCCTGGGAGAGATGTTTATAGTGTTAAACAACTATTAGGTTAGTGCAAAAGTTGTTGTTGTTAACGCAAAACTGCAATTACTTTTGCACCAGTCTAATGTTTTAGAAAATTAGATAGTTTAAAAAATAAATCCAGTCTGTACCTTAGGAAACTAAATGAGCAAAAGACATAAAGTAAGCAGGAAAAAATAAATATAATAATGAAGATAAGAGTAGAAATTAATAAAGCAAAAAATAGCAGAAAATTATAAAAATAAAAAAATAAAGATCAAATGTTCACACAAATATCCTACACAATTGTTCAAAATAATTTTAGTTGTAACAGCCAAAAAGTAGAAGAAAAAACAAACAAACAAATAAAGTTCTTCAACAGCTGACTGGGTAATTTGTGGTGTGCTCATTTAATTGAGGATTTTTCAGCAACAAAAAGGTACAAACAATTGACAAACAAAAACAGCATGAATGAATCTCTGAATAATTGTAGTGAGAAAAGCAACCAAATACCAATAATACAAACTGTGTGACTCCAGATGTAATTCTAAAAAATAAAATGGAATCTATAGCAACAGAATGCAATAACCTGGCTCTGGACATTATGTAGGGCAGAATGCATTGCAAAGAGGCAAAAGGGATCCCTTTAAAATGATAACAATGTTCATTATCTTGATTGTGATGATAGTTTCAGATTGCATCCATGTATCCATATGTCAATGCCTGCCAATTTGTACAATTTAAATATGTATGGTTTATAGTACATTACTTTGTTTTTATCTTTTAGAAAGAAGCTAGGTATTTGAAATCAAGTAAAGAAATTATATATATATGTATATATACATTTGTGCTATTTAAAATTACAGAACATATGTAAGATTGTTTTTACTATAGTGTCACAACTATATCATAATGATTTTACTATGTTTGATGTTGTAATCTGAAATAATCTAGGGATACTTCCCTTCCTTATACCACCCTTTATGCAATATCATCTGCCCAATGTTCAAAGTCGAATTAGCACATAAGTTTGTCTTTTCTTAAACTGTTATCAATTTATCCACTCAGTTGTAGCATTACCAGTATTCTTCACTGCCTTCTATAAATTTTTCCTCTATATACTTCCCTTTGGTATGATTTACAGGATAGATATCTATTCCAGTTTAGTCACAATTGCACTATATTTTTTAATTAGTTACAGAATTACCTCTAATACCACAACAGCTCTTTCCTAACAGTTTCCAATGTGTATTTTGAAGACAAGTGAGACCAACCAAGCAAGTGCCTGGTTAAACTTGATGTTGAATTTTTACTTACTGCAATAAAATTTAAACTCTACGTCTAATTTATACAACAGATAAAATAAACTCAGTTTGAATTTGGATTCCACAGACTACTTCAGATGTCCTATAACAGCAGTTTTGAGTATCTTATATTAAGACCTTCTCTGGCTTATAACTGCAGGAACCCTCAATACCTCAGTGCTCATTCATTACTCTCTGTGCCAAAAGAAGTAAAAGCAACTCACTAACAGTAGAAACATATTAATATCCTTTTAATTACCGGCATTTCCATTGGAAAAATAATTGCACTAAAGAAAATTGTTATTTTTATTTCACAGGGTATTAGAAGACATACTGTTCTTTTGAAACTGTACAATACCAAAAGATTACAGCAAAAGTCTATTACAATAGCAGCAGGGTATAGACCTAATATTTTATAAAGTTATTACTTAAGTTGTCAAAAAAAGAAAGAGCTTTGTATAGATATCTATTTTATTTGAAATTGGAGGAATAGCCAAAATATTAATTTTCACCAAAGCCAGCTTTATTATATCCTTTTAAACTATGACATTGAGGTGTAGTTTCATTTTTAGTCTAGGAAAAAGAAAGATTGCCACTTGCCAATGTGGTAGAGAGGACATTGTGTTATAATCATTTAAAAAAAGGAAAAGGAAAGAAAAAAATAAAAGAATTCAAGAGAATTGAGAACTGGGTTCTAGTCAACTGTTTTGATTCAACTTTATACCACATTTACCTATGTAAGTTGGCTTTTTGGCTATCTTTTTACAATAACACAATGAGGACATTGTACTAGATGAATTTTATAATCCCTTTTGGCCCTCAATACTTATTGTCACAAAAACCAGATTTAAAACAATATCGCCCTTCTTGATGATGGCGTGGATCTGTTACATATAAATGGCTAAAAGTGTAGTTAAGAAAACAATAAAACTTTTTTTCAGTACCTGTATTAGTTCTTTCTCACACTGCTATACATAACTGCCCAAGACTGGACAATTTATATTTAAGAAAACGAGATTAAATTGACTCACATTTCCCCACGGCTGGGGAGACCTCAGAAAACTTGCAATTATGGCAGATGGGGAAGCAAACACATCCTACTTCCCACGGCAGCAGGAGAGAGAAGTGCAAGCAAAGTGGGGAAAAGTCCTTTATAAAACCATTAGATCTCCTGAAAACTCACTCCCTATCATGAGAACAGTGTAGGGGAACCACCCCCACGATCTAATCACCTCCTATGAGGTCCTTCCCCCAGTATGTGGGGATTAACATTCGGATTGCAATTCAATATGAGATTTTATGTGGGGACACAGCCAAACCATATCAGTACCCATCTTAGGTTTATTGTTTGGGAGCCTGCAAATAAGATTGACAAAAGACAGATTATCACGAGAAAAATAAACAGTTTATTATGTTTAACACATTTCATATGGAGAAACCTCAGTGATCAGTAATTCAAAGCAGTAGTTAGACCTTGGGCTTATATAACATCTTAGCAAAGAACAATAAATAGGTAGACAAATGCAACAAAAAAAAAAAAAAAAAAAAAAAAGCTTTTAGGATTTCAAGGCACTAAACCGTCAGGGGGTAAATATGTGTGGGAGAAATTCCTGAAGTATTTGCATAGTCCATCTTGGTGCTTACTTCGGTTTTTATGGCCATAAAACTTCCCTAGGAGAGGGGATTTTACAGCAGTCACCATTTTTTGGAATTTTTTGATTTTAGTCAAATAAAGAAAGCTTTGGAAAGCTGCTTTCTGCATCTGTTTAATCTTACGTATTTCCAGTTCAAAATAATCTTATGCTTAATTGGCGTATTTGAGGATGGCATATTTTGATCCCCTACAAAATGTAATGTGCATCTACTTAAGAATGTTGCAATCAGCTACTGCTGATCCACGGACCCAACTGTTTACTATGACCAAATAAATATTCCCGGGTGAGAAACCAAACCAATTTCTCTGAGATTGAATCTTCATCCTTAAAAAGGGTAGATATTATTTGAAGTAAGATCTGAACATTATTTTGGTAATAACATCTTCTAGGTTACTGTGATGTTTGTATTCATTCATTTACTTGTTGTTGTAGCTTCTTTTTCTATTATTGCTCACATGGCTTCTGATTGTTGTTTTTATATAAGAATACTTAATGCCAAGGCTTCTTTTGTGGCTTCAAAATGCCAGTGTGTCACATTAATATTGTCCTCTAGTCTCTTGAAAATAGATATTTGCACTTGTCTTGCTCTTTGTTTACTATTTCCCTGTGAGATTATTATGGTATGATATGTCTTTTTAATTTCATTCTTAGAAAAAATTCAGCAGAACAAGTCATTTTGCAGTGAAACAACCAACGTTCACTTGATTTTCAGAAAAGCTGACAGAAAATCTTAAATGAGACTCTCAGAGGCTATATTTTGTATTGACAAAGAATAGAAGCCAGGCGCGGTGGCTCACGCCTGTAATCCCAGCACTTTGGGAGCCCGAGACGGGCGGATCACAAGGTCAGGAGATAGAGACCATCCTGTCTAACATGGTGAAAACCCGTCTCTACTAAAGATAGAAAAATTAGCCAGGCGAGGTGGCGGGCGCCTGTAGTCCCAGGGACTTGGGAGACTGAGCAGGAGAATGGCATGAACCGGGGAGGCGGAGCTTGCAGTGAGCAGACATCTTGCCACTGCACTCCAGCCTGGGCGACAGAGCCAGACTCTGTCTCAAAAAATAAATAAATAAATAAATAAATAAATAAATAAATAAATAAATGATAGATGCATCAGCAAAAAAAATAAAATAAAAAAGAAATAGATGACCTGATTCTAAGACATGCAAATGAATTAGATTACATGTTCTGATTGTAGGTAGGTTGTGGCTATACTAAAAATTTAAAATATGCAAAGCTTATGAAACTAGAATTATACCTTTAACTAAATAATATTTAATATGTTTGTTTTCTTTAATATCTCATCCATCCTGTGTATGAAGTTTTCTTTTAAAACTATTTTATGCAAATTATAAGTATTTTATTTACTGTTATCTACTGCATTATTGTGTTTATCTTTTGGTTAGAAAGAATTTTGTTTCTAAATATGATTTCTTGAAAATGTTCTTTTCAAATGCTAGCATTTTATTCCAGCTTTTAATGAGTACAATTAAACAGGAAGTTCAGTAACTTATTAGAACTTCTTATTAGTTAATTAAATTGAGCAATTATTTAGATCTTCTGCTTTGGAAAAATGTTTTAAAATGATTGACAATTAGATGGAACCTACTGTATTTCTAGAATAGTAGATCTTAAATTTGGAACATATATCATTGTAGAAATCATAAAATTGTCATATTGGATAAGTTTTATGTTGTATGTGGTTGTTAGTTGCAATATTCCATTACTTCATTTTCAATACTAAAATAACACAGTCTTTAGGGGCAGCTTATCTGTGTTTTCACATTTTTTAAATGTTTGCAAGTGTTAAAAGTTAGTGTTTCTTTGCAGAGTTTTCTATCTTTTTTACTAAAATCTTGAGTTAATCTCCCTGTTTTCTTCATTTTCTTTCTTTCTTTTTATTTATTTATTTATTTTAACCATACTGGAATCTGAAAAGTCTATTTATTGTTGCCTCCACTCTCCTTTAACTAGCATTAGGAAAAGACTCAGAATCTCACATTGGGTAGAAGATAAGCCATGTCCATTGAAATGATGCCAAACTTACCAAATTTATTTCTTTCTGTCAGAACATTTGAAGAAGTATGAATTATAGTGAGAATGAAATAAAGATCCAGAAATTAATCTTGCTCATCTTATGACAGAAGTTTGTGGTACTACTCTGATTTGGAGCTGGCAGGTAAATAATTAAATGGGCTGAGGGTCCACATTTCAAATTTTTGGGTCAGTTTTCGGTGGGAGAGGGAATGAGTCCTTGCTGCTGATGATGTAGGGACTCAGGGCCAGGCAGCATCTGTGTTTTTGTTTGCTGTTTTTTTGGTGTTCGTTTTTTATGTCTTTCCTTGGTTGGTTGTTTTGATAAGCAGAACAAGCGAGGACAGCAAATGAAATTGTACTTTGGTAGGTTAAAAACAGTTCTATCATGAAAATGCCCTGATCAAAGCTGTTTAAATGATGCCCAGATGCAGTGTCTAAATTTTATTCCAGGGAAGTAACTTTTAGCGGACTGTTTATAACTTTTTTCTCCAAATGTCATTTTTGCCTAAATGATCTTTCAAAGATCTTGAGGAGCCTCAGTTGTGGTAAACTCTCCCAAACTTAGAGATACCGTTGTCTTTAGTTATATTGAACTGGAAAGTTGCACATGGAGGAAAAAAAATAAATCTGACTACTTTGGAATTGTATCTATATTCATCAAACATCTATATGTAAGTTGCATTACTTCTATTTGCCTTAGTTTCTTCAGCAGTAATGTAAAGATAATAATGGTATCAATCATATAGAGTTGTTGGATCAATTAAATGAGAAATCATTGTAAATAATGTAGTGGACAAATGTTATCACAACTGTTAATAAGTAGTTATTATTGTATGTTAGTAGTTAACATCTATAGCTATTGTATTAGTCATCACAGGGTAATGCACATCAGGCACTAAGGTAGGTGTTAAGGATATTGCATTGGATAAGAAAACTTCTGCTCCCCCACAAATTCATAGACACTTGGGAGAGTAATTTGCAACGTTTCATGCAAAATATACTTATGCAGAGGCTTGAAAGAAACATGAATATATAGTAGTTAATCCTACCTAATGAAAGAAGGCACAGATTTACAAAGAAAGTAATGTTTAATGTATATTTCGAAAGTATGTAAAGCAAAGAGAAAATTAGGAGCAAAGTCATGGGAGTATTAGAGAATGTACTATATTGGGGGAATATTGAGTAATGTTGAGTTCAGAATGTAAATTTTCTGGAATTGAATCTGGGGAAGCTGATTGGTTTATGATTAAGCCACAAGGAAATAATGAGCTATCAAAAATTTCTTAAATAATAATGAAAACATATTATTATTGTTAAAGACACCAGTACTGGAGTTTGTATACATACTTTATTTCTAATGCCTCAATAACTAAGTAACTTGAAATGCATTATCATTAACAATATTATACTTCCTCTATTTATAAGAAAAAGATGAGGGACATTTGTCAGGAATTTTTTCTCAGTTATTTTATACAACCAGTTTTCTGGTTCAAAACTGAAAAGCTTCAAACAAAAGAGCTTCAAAAGGAGAAAAAACATTTAAGATGCTCCTGATATTTTTTCTTAATCGTGTGAGGCTATGTGGAAAATGTTTATTTTCTCATTCTTTACAAAAGTATTTTGATTCCTATTTAAAAATATCTGAAGGTAACTATTTTCACTTCACTAAATAATGTCAAATAATCTCAAATGTGTTATTTATACTAATTTTCTTAAGTTCATGAAAAAGTCTGATCTTAAAAAAAATCTAACTTGTGACCACATTGTTTTTAACTACATTGTCAAGTATTCATCTTAATTCAGAATTTCGGTTGTAAATTTGTCTTCTACCCACTAACAATGTTTTTTGTTACCTGTACATGTTCCATGTGCCTATCTCATTTATCCCAATTGATCATGAAATTCTCTTTGTTTGACCCAAGCACTATTCTCATATTTTTCCACTAACACTTAGCTAACTTATCTTTATTCCCCTATATCTCATTGGATTTACTGTCCCTGGGTGATTTACATCCTGAAAAGAATATAAAAGCTTTCTACTTTTTTCCTTTTGTATATGGTGACAGCCATAGATAATTTTTATTCATAGTTTTCTTTTGTACTCATACAGATAAGACTCAAATATACCTGTTAGATTTAATGATACACTTTTAATAGCACTAAGGATTCATTGAAAGTTATTCAATGTATATAAATTTATTGTAGTTTCATCAACAAAAAATGAATCATAATTGATGGCTCTAAGCAAAATATTATTGAAAGAAAAATTTAAAATGTTTATTAGCACACATTGGCATGTAAATAACCTATTATCTCAAACTGTAAGAAATACTTTGATTTGTATTCAAATAGTCTAAAATATAAACACTTCGGCAGAAAAAAACATAAGATATTCTAACCTTCTGCCCTTGAGATTTTGATACTCACAAAGAAGTATGTAAATAAATATATACTTATATTTTTATTATTTAAAATTCTAACATTTGTGTTCATACCATAATTTTTTACTAGTTCCAGTGCTATACATTTAAAGCTTATTTTAATTTAGAGATAAATTTCATGTATATTTGATTTTTTTTAATTTGTTGATACTTTTTCTCTTTTCATGTTCTTCACTCTGGAGATTTATTTTGGAGATTAAGTTTAAATAAAGCTATTTGTCAGCACTATAAACAAAAGTCATCTTGCTTCATTTAACTAAGCCTTACATTGTTTTCTGTTTGTTAATCTCAAATTTTGTGTTTTTGTCCTGTGTAATACTCATAGGACAATTTTTATGATTTGGAGATTTCCTCTAACCCTTTATTAGAATTGATACTGAAGGTTAATAAATGCGTGCATACTAGCAATTGGCCCTCTGGATGCTATCTCTATTTTTCTAACTTGTGAAATATTCTTTAAATTAAAAAACTGTTTTAAGAATGTTTTTATTATGGAGCATACATTTAAAATATTTATGAAATTGTGAGTAAAATTGGATCAAGTTTTTCTCATATTTTATTCATAATAGTCACTATATTGACTGTAGATTAAAATACTTTTAATAGTCATCAGTTAAAATTTCACAGAACTATGATTTGAAATAAATAAAAGTGTAACTTCAGAAGCCAATAATCATGCAATGTCCATTTACAATATGTTCTCTGTATTTCTTAAAATATTCATAAATATTTTCTACCAAATATTATTTTTAGGATGCCATGAATACTTTTAAAATACCAGCACCTTATTGTCCCTTACCTGGTATTCCATACCAATACAATATGATCTCCATTATAATGACCTACTTTACGAAGATTAAATGCTTTTGCAATTCAAACACAGTAAAATTGGCTTAAAGCAAAATCAAACACTAGTTTGCTGGTTCAGAATTTAAATAGTGGAATGAGAAATCTCTCTTATATTGCTATTGTGCACTGGTCAGCTAAGAAGTAATTGCTTTTTATAAGGCAAATTTGCTTTTACTTTTCTAAGGTAATGAAATGAACCTGAAACATTTCCTTTGAAATCAAAGTCACTATCCCTGAAATGTCACCAGACAAATTCCATCATATAGTTTCAGCAAACACATAATGAGAAAGTTTGGCCTGGAGTTGATTGACAGAATTCTATTAGAGAGCCTTCTCACACATTCATCTATAATTATCTGTGGTGTAAATCAATACTGACTTGATTTCTTCATATTTGTGTGCCTGTAACATGGAGGGAAAACCAAACCATATGTGTTTCTGAGAGAAATAAATAATGCAGAAGTGTACCGGTATGTGAAGATACCCAGAAGTAGATTCCTGACCTGCTTATATTTTGTGATATAATACAAAATAGAAAATGATCCAGTATGTCAGCTGGCAAGAAAAGCCCTTAGCAATAAATATACATATAATTGTTAAATGTGTAAAGAAGGTCAATTTTTTACATCTTCCACTTATCTATAAATGCCAAAAACAGAAGTTTACTTGTAAATAAAATATGGCTGCTCATATTGGTTAAAAGCAAACTGTAATAGATAAAATAACTGTCTGAAAGCTCCATATGTGTTTGAGTCTGTAAATTAGAGTTCACAGAGATATTGAGTGGGGATATGATGATAGGTAATGTGAATTTAGTCATAACAGAATAAAAAGTAGGATTGAATATTTCTAGATTGAATAAAAGATACAGATATATTCTGTATTCAAACATTCCTATGAAGTGATAGCTAGGTAAAAACCAATTTTTTTCTTTTCTAAAAAGCACATACACTTTATGATAGTTTTATTGCATAGATTTTGCAAAATAGAAACATCATAGTGATGTTTTAATCAACAGCTTTTCAGTATATGGTTTTGAAATAACTTCTTTACTTGAGAAGAAGTATATAATTATTTTATGGGCTTGTATGGAATTTTTTCTTGTTTTTTTGCAATGCCCCCATCTTAGCGAGCTGATCTGGAAAAGCATGACATTATCAAGTATCAAAGTAATCTATCAATGGCATACTATCAATCAGTACACTTGAAAAGACAGTATAAAAGCACATGACATCAGGCGATGGAAACTCTTTAGCTTATGTAAAACCATTACTTGAGTCACATTTTATACTGTTATTCAATTTTCCATTACCTCACATTATATAATACTAAAGCCACACACTAATGTAGACATCCCTGGGGTACTTCATTGGCTGTTGGGATTCAAGCTCTGTATATACATCACATATACTTTTGTTTAACGCCAGGACTCATTTAGTATTTAGAAAGTTCTATTTTATTGTTTTAATTCATATCTTGATATATAAATTATTACCAATGTTTTCTTCTCAGGAGGACTTCATAGAGGTTAATTGACCTTCACAGAGCCTTTTATACATTGAAAACATACTTCTTTCTCATTCTCCCTAACGTGATGTTTATAAGCACATGATTTATTGGCTATAAACAGGTGATATCAACAATTATACCTTGAGCTCTAAATGTATACATCAGTGGTAGAAATAATACATCCCAATGAAAGATCGCTTTTTTGGATAACTGCTCATTATAGAAATTTATGCAAAATACGTATGTACCTAATTTGCTCTTTTTTATCATCAGTTTATTCTTCAACAAGTGCAAGTATATCGAATAAGCACTGTGGTGTGAAGAAGAGAGCCCTGAAGGAATAGTTGACATAGGAAACATAGAGTATGGCATTACTGAAAAGCGTGTTGTGATACTGACCCTGCTCAGTTTATTTGTATTTAAAAAAATAGTGACATTAGCAATAGTCTCTGTTCAACTTTCTTGTACTGTGTTATTGGTCATCAACCAACACCAAAAAACTGCTAGATATAGTTGGGGTTGTCTGTGGCTAAGCCTACATTAAAAAAAAAAAAAAAAAAAAAAAAGAAAGAAGAAAGAAAGAAAGAAAGAAAGAAAGAAAGAAAGAAAGAAAAAGAAAGAAAGAAAGAAAGAAAGAAAGAAAGAAAGAAAGAAAGAAAGAAAGAAAGAAAGAAAGAAAGAAAGAAAGAGAAAGAAAGAAAAGATAAAAAGAAAACCTATGGCATGGCCCGCACGCGATCAGTGCAGAAATTTAAAGAACTGAATTTCAGACAATTGTTCAGCCTAAAAGAGGTGAACAAATTGCACTCTAAAAAGCAATGAAAATATCTACTGTTTAAGTAATTTCTGTTGTTTATATAGATGTATATAAAATTATAACACCAACTGTTTCAGAACTTGAAGTACCTAAAAGTATAAAGGTTTTTATTCTAAATATAATAAGAACATTTATAGATAATAAGGTGCTAAATACTAGGTTGTTAAATAAAATTAGATGTTTTCCTTTGAGAAAAAACTAGAAGACTATTTCTAGACAGTTCAATTTTTCTTTTCAAGTCAATTGCATTATTTAGCTGCCTGACTCCTGTTTTAACAAGGGATACTCATTCAGCATGTTGAATGTTTTCTTTGAAAGGTCATTTTGTGTTGAATATAAAAGTGTCTCCTATATATACTCAAGTGCATTGTTGAAAGTAATAACCTCATTTAAAACACTTAAGTATCAATTTTATTTCCAAATGAGATCAGTCAGTAATATTGTCCAATGTGTTGATCTTAATTCTTCTTTACTAAGTTGATATTTAAAAGAAAAGGGTGGTTAGACTACCTGCATGTAAGACAGCTACAGTAAAATTCAGTTTAATTCTAATTCTAATCTCCAATCCATTGCACCACGCTTTCAGTGTATAAAAGGCTCTGTGAAGATCAATTAACCAGTATAAAGTTCTCAAGCGATAGAAAGGGCTGCATTGACCCAAAAAGGAAAGATTGCATTAGCCTAAAAGACATCCTAGAGTAAAAAATTAGATTTCCACAATCTAGGAGCACTTTTCATCATCTTCATTGGGTGCCCTCTTTTTAGAAAGTTGAGTTTTAAATAATTATATTTATGTCACATTCCATTTTGCCTCTAAGTCAAGATGTTCAGAATTATTATTTAAGAAGGTTAAGTATTATGAACCCCGGAGCCTTTTTTTAGCCGAATTGAGCTTGATATTTATGCAGATTTTAAAATTTGTATTTTGATCCTTTGCTAAGGGAATAAAACAATCTTTCATATTTGAAATAGAAGAAAAATGACAGCTACAACATACAGACTGCTTCATAATAAAGGCTATCAAAATTTATCAAAAATATTTACCTACTTGGGTATTTATGAACACATACTACTTATATATGTCTAGAATAAATACCTTTACTATAAAGTTATTAATATACAAATATATTATTAATACAGAAATACATCAGTAGTATGTGTTCATAAATACACTGAAAGCATGGTGCAATGGATTGGGGATTATAATTAGAATTAAACTGAATTTTATTTTAGCTTTCTTCCATGTTACAAACAAACAAACATATAAATAAAATAATAATAAGCTGAAAATTCCAAAATCATTGTCCAACCCCAAAATATAGCATAACAGATACTACACTTCTATAATATTCTCTACATATTATGACCATGTAGACTTTAATCTCCTCTTATTAAACAATAAATTGATAACATTATTTTTATAGATAGTATAGTCAATCCTTCTATGAGAATAGTGGCCAAAATTTACTGTATATGTTTGATGGCTTTTGAAAATCACCATCACATTATTGATTACATCAAGTAAATATTTAGAACTGTTGTCAACTTTGGGAAGTTTCTTTCATATATTAGCTAGAAGATATCAGAGTATTTTCAACTTATTTTTTCCAGTAATTAAGTTTTAAAACAATTTTAATTGCTAATAACTGTTACAGGATATGGCTTCGGATCCAGACCCCAAGAGAGGGTTCCTGTATCTCGCGCAAGAGAGAATTCAGAGTGTGTCCGCGGTGCGAAGTAAAAGCAAGTTTATTAAGAAAGTAAAGTGGTGAAAGGACAGCTACTCCACAGACAGAGTGGGACTTTCCCGAAAGTAAGAGGAGGAACGCATCCACCCTAGGTACAATGCTTGTGTATTTGGGGAGGTATGCTCTGCTACAAGAGTATATGAAAAAGGATTATTTTTTTAATTACTGTATTTTGCAAGAATAGATATTATACCTTGAAAGCAAAATTGAGAATGCCTTTGTTCTCCAGATATCAGGATATCTGGACTCTTCCAAGTCTGGGTCTGTTTAGTTAACATTATTAATTTGTTCCCTTAACTATAAACATCTGGAAGCTAGGAATGCCTAACTTTCTGATGATGCAGCCCAGCAAGTCTCAGCCTCATTTTCCTAGCCCTCACTCAAAATGGAGTCGCTCTGGTTCGAACGCCTCTTACATAACCCTCACTCATATTCCATCACTATTCTGAAGGGTTTGGAATAGTGGACAGAAATATCATTTCTAAAAGATTCTCTTACACTGAGATGCCTTGCAATAATTTAGACACAGACTGGACAGAAGGTCACCAAATATCATTTACTCTTTCTGAGGTAAATGTATTTCCAATGCAAATATTCTTCTTAAGTCCCTGTTTCCAGCAGCCCCGTCCACATGACTCAATAGGAGAAGATATGTGTGATGAAAAGAAAGTCACAGAAGAAAAAATAAGCAGCTTTAACCAATTGAACTAAACTATTCTAGTTTTGCAAATTTTATAAACATGTATGTTCATATGATAACATATCCAGAGCATCTTTGAGGGATTTGGGTGGTTCACACATGTCAGGGACCCAGAGACAAGTTCCACCAGTTCCATGGTAAATCTGCCTCTGCCAAAGACCTTTTTCTTAAAATGTTAAATATGACTCATGTGGTAGACTACAGCGTTAGGCTAGGAGGGAAGGGAGGGCTTTTCTGAAAGTCTGAGCAATTTCAAATGGGACTGCTTAGATTCAAATCTGACTAAACTGTAAATAAGAAGAAAAATTCAATACATTTTCTACTCCAAGCAGTGGATGCAAAAAAAAGATCAGCTTTAGACATTTTCATAGTTCATCCCTTCTACAAAAAAGAATAATAGTTAACAATAAGATACAAAAATGAATAACTTATTACAGAAAAAAATCTATTAACTTTACATAGTAATGCAAGGGAACCAGTGTCAAAAAATATCCACATTAAATGATATTATCCAAGTATATAGTTCCTAACCTCAATAAGAACATAAAGAAAGTGAGTTTGAAGAATAATAATGGGATTATAGAATTGAATGAGAAACAGGAGTATATGTCAAATAAAACAAAAATATAGAAAAACAGTGTTTCTCAGACCTATAAGAATAAAGAAAGTCATTCTGCCAAAAGGAAACATGTACTTGTGTATTCATTGCACCGCTATTCACAGTAGCAAAGGTATGGATTTAACTTAGGTGTCCATCAATGATAAGCTGGATAAAGAAAATGTGCTACATATACACCATGGATTATTGTGAGTCCATAAAAACTAAAAACACAATTTTCTTTGCAGCAACATGGGTTCAGCTGGAGGCCGTTATCCTAGATGAACTAATATGGGGACAAAAAACCTAATAGCACATGTTCTCACTTATGTCGGAGTTAAGCATTGGATACTCATTATATGAAGATGGCAACAGTAGAAACTGGGGACTATTTGAGAGGGAAGGGTGATAGAGAGGCAAGGGCTGAAAAACTATTAGGTACTAGGCTAAGTACCTGGCTGATAGAATCACTCATATCCCAAAGCTTAGCATCAAACAATGTACCCAGGTAACGAACCTGCACATAGGTACTCCCTGAATCTATTTTTGTTAAAAGAAAAACTGATAACATAAGAGAAAAAAAAAACAAACACATCAGGAAATTTTATTCAAAATGTAAAACATAGTAAACAATGGGAGAATTTGAAAAATTGATAGAGTATTAGAAAAAATAATACATATGGCAATGTTACATGGCATAAAAGTCATAACGTCATAATACCAAATGGAAAATTATCAAAATATTGGTGCTGTATACTTTATATGATTAACATATTTAATATAAACTATTGACTGCTCAACAGTTAACCAATTTTAGGATCACCCTGTATACATAGTATAAAAGAAGATCTATGGTAACATGCTGAAATGCAGAGTTTACAATATCTAAAAATCCAAAATAGAGAACAAAATTTAGGGGTAAAGGAAAGGCAGGGGTGATAGAGTAAAATATAATGAATATTTGATTATAATGTAGATTAAGAAATACTGAAAAAATCTGATGAAACAGTAACAGATGTTGAAATGTATTATTTAAAGGTGCAAAGTAACTCAGATCAGAACCAAAAATAGCTAGTAATTATATTTGCAAAAGAGGTGGGAAAAGAAATAAAAAATAGTTGAAAGGGTGGGTAGGAAAGAATAGAGCCCAAGATATTTATGTTTACATTGCAAGTTTTATTTCACTCTTCTAGAATTTTTAACCATGAGGACTTATCACTTTGACAAATAATTGTGCATGCAGTGGTATATCAACTTATAAAAATACAATGCTTAAGTATTGTTAGCAAAAAAGTAGACAATTATCAAAAATCCACCCTGCATCTAGTTCCTAAAAGTGTTTGAAAATAAACATCAGTTTCAAATATTTAATAGAACAAAAATGGTTAATGGACAGCTTTTTAAAATAACAGTTTTTTTAAAGAACACCTAAGTAGGGTATGAAATGTAGGTTATGAATATAGTATAAAATGGCATTACCTACATTTTACTTTGAACTTCATTATTTGAGATATCTCATAACACTTCACGAATAATTTTTTTTCTAAGAATATAATCAGCTGTAAAATCAAACTGGTCATTATTTCAAAGGAACATAGACTCATACATATAACCTGTTTGTTGACGGTGGTTTGATGTGGTGCTGAATTAGTTACTTAAAGCCAAATCTAATGCTTAAAGCCAGTATATAAGATTCTCTATCTGTGGATGCTTTGCAAATATGATTGATGCTTATGACTTTAGGATTCTGTTTAGAAATTTATATAATACATGAATTTGATAATTAAATTACACTCAAAGTGTCCCGTAAATAAACCGTATTTCTGAGATACTCATTTTCATTTGTACACACTGCTGTGTGTGTTAAAATAAACACATATACTTTAAAAATATTTTTTTTCATAATTTTAGTAATGTGTTTTGATAGGATTAGGATCAATTGTGAGTAACAAAGACTGAAAAAAGCAGCAACTTAAATAATGATAGACATGTATTTAGCTGTTATGTTAAAATCCAGTTGAGACTTCCATTTATAGTTATTACCCAGTTGCTGATAACTGGAAAAAGCTTCACATTATGAAAAAAATTAGCAAGCTGGATTAAAAAAATATATTTTTGGAAGTGTTGTGATAAATCAGGCATTCGAGACTTAAGAAATCAAACTCTAAGAGAGAATGGAAGAAGTTGAGATGGCTAACCCCCCAAAAATGAGTAGCCACTATTTTTTTTTTTTTTTTTTTTTTGAGACAGAATCTCGCTCAGTCGCCCAGGCTGGAGTGCAGCGGCGCGATCTCGGCTCACTGCAAGCTCCGCCTCCTGAGTTCTCGCCATTCTTCTGCCTCAGCCTTCTGAGTAGCTGGGACTACAGGCGCCCGCCACCACGCCTGGCTAATTTTTTGTATTTTTAGTAGAGACAGGGTTTCACTGTGTTAACCAGGATGGTCTCCATCTCCCGACCTCGTGATCCGCCCGCCTCGGCCTCCCAAAGTGCTAAGATTACCGGCATAAGCCACTGCGCCCGGCCTGTGTACCATTCAATTAGTCAATCTTTCTGCTGTCTTAATTTTAAATTAAGCCTCTTATAAACAGAATGCACTGGATTTTGGTACTTGTGTCTTATCAAAAAACCTTAGTTTTCTGGTTGCATTTTAAAATTTTATATATATTAAATATAACTGCTTATTTATCTGGGTTGATAAGTCCACTCTCTGTTTTCTGCTTCATATCTTCTATTTTAAAAAATAAATAAATAAATAAAGATGAGGTCTTCTTCTGTTGCCCAGGCTGGAATGCAGTGGCATGATCATAGCTGTGTAACCTCAAACTCCTGGGCTCAAGTAATCCTCTTGCCTTAGCCTCTGAAGTACCTAGGACTGAAGGCATGGGTCACCATACTCTGCTCTGCTAATATTTTGTATTTTTTAGTAGAAACAGGGTTTCACTAAGTTGCACATGCTGGAATGGAATTCCTGGCCTCAAGCAATTTTCCTGACTTGACCTCCCACAGCACTGGGCCTACAGGTGTGAACCACTGTGCCTAGCCCTTCTGACTTTTTAAGTGCCTTTCTTACCTTTTTCAGTCTTTTTTTTTTTTTTAATAATTGAATAATGCATTATTTATAATTTCTTTATTAAGTGTATATTCTTTTCTTTTTGATGTTCACTCTAGAAATTACAAGATGGATACTAAACTCATAATAGTCTAATATAAATTATAACACTTTCACACACACCCTAATAAATTGCTTAAAACAAAATAAAATAAGTATGATATGGAGCTCAAGAAAGATACCTCCAAAGGAGCAAAAATAAGACTTACAATGAATTCACACACACACAAAAAGCTGTAATAAAATAATAAGATATCTTTAAAATACTAAAAGAAAATGTAAAATGCCAATCGAGAATTTAGCACTTTGGGAGGCTGAAACAGGCAGATCATTTGACGTCAGGAGTATGAGACCAGTGTGGCCAACATGGTGAAACCCTATCTCTACTAAAAACACACAAAATAGCCAGGTGTGCTGGTGAGGGCGTAAGTACAGCTACTTGGGAGGCTGAGACAGGAGAATCACTTGAACCCAGGAGGTGGAGGCTGCAGTGAGCTGAGATCGTGCCACTGCACTTCAGTCTGGGCAACAGAGTGGAGTGAGACTCTGTCTCAAGAAAATAATAATAATAATAATAATTTTATATCCTGTTAAGCATTCTTTAAAATTGAAGGCAAATTTTTTTTTTTTTTTTTTTTTTTGAGAGGAAGTCTTGCTCAGTCTCCAAGCTGCAGTGCAGTGGCACGATCTGGGGTCACTGCAACCTGTGCCTCCTGGGTTCAAGTGATTATCCTGCTTCAGCCTCCCCAGTTGCTGGGACTACAGGCGCGCACCACCACACCCAGCTAATTTTTGTATTTTTAGTAGAGAGAGGGCTTTACCATGTTGGCCAGGATACGATACACACACACACACACACACACACACACAAACACCGACACCAACTTATAAAGTAATAGTAAATTATATTAGCCCCTTGTCAAATATATGGTTTGCAAATATTCTCTCCCAATCCATTGGCTGCCTTTTTATTTTGTTATTTTTCATTTGCAGTGCAGAAATAAGCTTTTTACTTTGATGTAGTCCCATATGTTTATTTTTGCTTTTGTTGTTTGAATGATATCACAAAAATCATTGTCAAGAACAACGTAAAGAAGCTTTTCCCCTGTGTTTTCTTTTTAAGAGTTGATTCATAGGGTACATGTGTAGGTTTGTTACGTGGACATATTGCATATTGTGGGATTTGGACTTCTAGTGTATCCATCACCAAAATAATGAATACTGGACCCAATAGGTACTTTTTCAACATTCACTCCTCTTTTACCCCCACACTCTTCTGTAGTCCCCAGTGTCTATTATTTTTCTCTGTTTGTCCATGTGTATGCATTGTTTAGCTCCCACTTATAAGTGAGAACGTGCAGTTTTTTTTGTTTGTTTCTCCATTTTTCACTTAGACTGACGACATCCAGTTGCACTCATGTTATTGAAATAAACATGATTTCATTATTTTCTGTGGCTACAGAGTAGTTCATGGCATATATATTCCACATTTTGTTTATGCAATCATCCATTGATGGACACTTAGATTTCGTGACTTTGCTATTGTGAATAGTACTGCTATAAACACATGAGTGCAGATGTCTTTTTGATATAATGATTTCTTTTCTTTTGGGAAGATATCCAGGAGTGGGGTTGTTGTATCAAATGATAGTTCCATTTCTAGTTCCTTGAGAAATTCTCATACTATTTTCCATTGAGATTGTCCTGATTTACATTTCCACCAACAGTGAGCAGTGTATAAGAACTATTTTTTCTATTCATCCTTGACAAAATCTTTGTTTTTTGACTTTTTGGTAATAGCCATTGTGACTGGTGTGAGATAGTATCTCATTATGGTTTTGATTTGAATATCTCTTGATCAGTAATGTTCAGCATTTTTTCATTTTTGTTGGCTACTTTTATGTCTTCCTTTGAGATATGTCTGTCCATGCCCTTTGCCAACTTTTAAATTGGGTTATCTTTCTTTTCTTGATGGGTTGTTTGAGTTCCTTTTAGATTCTTGATATTAGTCCTTTGTCTGATGCATAGTTTCCAACTATTTTCTCCCATTCAGTAGGTTGTCTGTTTATTTTTCTGATTATTTATTTTGCTGTGCAGAAGCTTTTTAGTTTAAATCCCATTTGTCTCTTTTGCTTTTTATTGCATTTGTTTTTGAGGTCTTAGTAATAAATTTCGTATTTTTGGTCTTATATTTAGGTATTTCACCCATTTTGATTTGGCTTTGTGAGATACAGGTCCAATTTTCTTCTTTTGCATGTGGATATCCATTTTTTCCCAGTGTTATGTGTTAAAGAGACTATCTTTCCCATTTTATCTTCTTGGTTCCCTTGTTGAAAATTAGTTTGCCATATATGTTTAAAATTATTTCTGGGTTCTCTATTCTGTTCCATTGCTCTTTATGTCTGTTTTATGCCAGTAATATTATTTTGATTACTATAACTTTATAATATAATTTGAAATCATGGAAGTATAATGCTTTGTTTTTCCTGTTTTGCCTATTTTTGGTCTTTGTGGTTCTACATAAATTTTAGAATCATTATTTTAAAATTGTCTGGGAAGAATGCCATTGGTTCAGTGGCTCATGCCTGCACCCATGCACTTTGGTAGGCTGAGGAAGGAGAACTGCTTGAGCCCAGCAGTTGAAGACCAGTCTGGGGGAACAGAGTGTGAGATTCCATTACTTAATTAAAAAAAAGAAAAAAAAATAGCTGGGTGTGGTGGTGCTCACCTGTAGTGCTAGTTACACTTGAGAATCACTTGAGCCCAGGAGTTTGAGGCTGAGTGAGCTACAATTCAGTGAGCTACAATTGCAGCTCTACAACAGCCTGGGTGACAGAGTGAGACCCTATCTCAAAAAAAAAAAAAAAAAGAAAGAAAGAAAGAAAGAAAAGAAAATAATGCCAGTAGCCAGTGGAATTTTTGGAATTTTGATACAGATTGCATTTAATTTGTATATTGCTTTGTGTAATACAGACAACTTGACAATATAATAATAATTATTATTATTATTTTTGAGACAGGCTTTCTATTGCCCGGGCTGGAGCGCAGTAACATTATCATGGGTAACTGCAGCTGGATTCAAGTAATCCTTCCACCTCAGCCTCTGAAGTTTTCAGTGTACAGATATTTTACCTCCTTAGGTAAATTTCTTCCCGAGTATTATATTAGTTTTGATATTATTGTAAATGAGATTTTCTTGATTTACTTTTGGAAAGGTTGTTATTGTTGTATAGAAATTCAATTAATTTTTGTAGGTTGATTTTGTATTCTGCAACTGTGTTGAATTTATTTATCAATTCTAGTAGTTTCGTGGGATTAATCTTCGAAATACAGAAATAACTCACATAGGCCGGGCGCGGCGGCTCAAGCCTGTAATCCCTGCCCTTTGGGAGGCCGAGACGGGCAGATCACGAGGTCAGGAGATCGAGACCATCCTTGCTAACACAGTGAAACCCCGTCTGTACTAAAAAGTACAAAAAACTAGCCGGGCGTGGTGGCGGGCGCCTGTAGTCCCAGCTACTCGGGAGGCTGAGGCAGGAGAATGGCGTGAACCCAGCAGGCGGAGCTTGCAGTGAGCTGAGATCCGGCCACTGCACTCCAGCCTGGGCGACAGAGCGAGACCCTGTCTCAAAAAAATAAATAAATAAATAAAAAATAACACATAATTCAGTGGCATAAAAACAAGTAATTCAATTTTTTAAAATGGAAAAACTCCCTGACGTTTCTCAAAAGAGGACATACGAATAGCCAATAGATATATAAATTAGTCCAAGCAAAGAATTTTTGAGTAATATGACGAAAGTGCTGGCAACCTAAGCAAAATTTAACACATGGGATGACATCAAGTAAAAAAGTTCTGCACAGCAAAGGAAACAATCAACAAAGTGAAGATATAACCCACAAATGAAATAAAATATTATCAAACTACTCTTCTGACAAGAGATTATTAACCAGACTGTGTAAGGAGCTGCTCAATCAACTCAACAGGAAAGAAGAAACAAATAATCTAATTAAAAATTGAACAAAATATATAGACATTTCTCAAAAGAAGACATACATGTGACAAATATATGAGAAAATGCTCAATATCACTAATCATCAGATCAGTGCAAACCAAAACTACAATGAGATCTCATCTCACACCAGTTAAAATTACTTTAATTCAAAAGACAGGCAATAATAAATGCTGGTCATCTCACACCAGTTAAAATTGCTTTAATTCAAAAGACAGGCAATAATAAATGCTGGTGAGGATGTGGAGAAAGGGGAAAATTCATAGAGTATTGGTGGGAATGTAAGTTATTACAAGTATAAATATGACTCAGAAATATAAAAATAGAATTACCATATGATCCAGTAATCTCACTGATGTGTACATATCAAAAAAAAAAAAAAAAAAAAGGAAATCAGTATATTGAGGAGGGATCTGCCCATCCACGTTTATTGCAGTACTATTTATGAGCCAAATGTCTATCAAGAGATGAATGAATTTAAAAATGTGATATATATTGCACAATAGAATACCATTGAGACATTTAAAAAAATGAGATTCTGTCATCTGTAACAACATGGATGAAACTCAAAGACATTGCGTTAAGCGAAGTAAGCCCAGCACAGAAAAACAAATATCTCATTTTCTCACTGTCTGGAAGCTAATAAGAATAAAAATAAGTAAAACTAAACCATGAAGACAAATAACAAATGATAGCTACCAGTGACTGGGAAGAGTAGTGAGGATGGGCAAAAATATATGCATACACAGAATAAAATCTAGTGGTTGGTAGCACAATTGAGCGATAATATTTAGGAGTAGTTTATTGTATCCTTTAAAAATCACTAAAAGAGTGAATTTGAAATGTTCTAAACACAGTGAAATGACAAATATTTGAGGTGCTGGATATCCCAATAACCCTTAATTGACTATTACATATTATATATTTGTATCAAAATATCACGTTTCCCATAAACATGTATAACAATTCTATATCCATAATAATTAAAAATTTAATTTTTTTTTTTAAAGACACTAATCATGACAGAAATACAAATTAGAACCACAACAAGATCTCACCACACACGTTAGGGTGGCTGTTATCAAAAAGAGAAGATATAGCACGTGTTGACAAGAGTGTGGAGAAAAAGAAACACTTGTACACTGTTGCTGGGAAGGTAGATTGGTGCAGCTCTTGCGTAAATCTATATGGAAGTTTCTAAACAACCTAAAAGTAAAACTACCATATGATCCAGCAATCCCTGCATAGGTTTGCACCCAAAGGAATTAAAATTACCACCATATAAAAATATCTGCACTCCAGGTTAATTGTAGCACTGTTAATAACAGCTAAGATATGGAAACAAATGTGTTTGTTAATGAATGAATGAATGAAGAACTGTGATGACTGACATAGACAGATAAAGATATATTTTCACAGAAATAGCCTAAACACCAAGAACATTGCCTGGTACATAGAAGATAGTGAATAAAAACATTTGTAGAAACACCAAACAATTTTAATCTCACTCTGAGAAAAGTATTATAATAAATTTCAATTTATTTTTAAAATTACATTAAATGAGAAATGATCCCAGCAATGCTATGTTCTCTTTGTTAACAAACTAAATAAAATAAATATCAATTGTAATAAGTTCAACCTAAATAGTGGATTTACCTAAATCTTACAAGACCTGCAGTACAAAGATTAATATTACAGAATAATAATATTATGTACTTTTGCAGTATTTGAACACAATATTTAGCATAGAAATATGCAGTGATATGTGGTCATAATTATAAAGAGTTACCTAGTGAAATGAGTGACACTAGTTATACTATTGAGGCCAAGTTTATAATTTTCTCTTTTCTGTGCTACATGGAGCAAATGCCAAAATTAAAGGTTTTATTTAAATAAGCAGTTGAGGTATAGTGAAATGATCTCACTTAAATTTTCTTAGCCTTGCTCTCAACATGAGTCTAGGTATTACAAAATTATTTCCTACCTGACTCTATAGCTTTCCAAAATCAAGTCAACAAGCTTAAAGATCTACCTCAATTTTTATTTTATTTTTGAAAAGATCTCTGACTTCATCTTATACGTTGCACTTAGCTTCCTATTCAGTAGAAAACTTTTACTTTTCATACAAATTCTTCTATTTATTGTATGTATGCACATTAATTCATGGACATACTCCATTTTAATCACTCTTCAATAATATAGTTGATTCAACTTTACTCTTAGAGTTGTGTGTGACTCATCCCACCCTCTTGTTCTTTCTCACCTTTGAGTAGCCCCTTAGAGGACATACTGCCTGTACTGATCATTTTAAAGCTCAGCACTGAAAGAATAACACAATGAAATGTGGTAATAATGCATATTTATAAAAAAATTAATTGTTATGTGAATTAAAAGTAGGTGGAATGCTAAAAAATGGTTTTTATTTTCTTTTTTTACAATTTATTTGTTCCAAGCACAAGAAAGTTTTCCTTATTTGAAACTCAAAGTAACAATCACTCTCTTAAGAGGTCAAAATCTACAATTCTATATTTAATTTAAGTAATAAAGACTCATAGTTCTTATTTAGCAATAAATAAAATTATATGAATAAATAACTGTAATATTTTAAGCCTCCTTAACTTTGATTTCTATAGAAGATAATTATTGCTCTTTTTTTAGGTCATCACAATATCCATGAAAATACATCATTTGCATTTTAAATTACTTTCCTCTAAAAAAAGACAGTGCTTTTACATGATTTATGATTTTACATAATAGAAACAACAGTTCCATCTATCCTAAAATCAAGTGTTTTTGAGATATCATAAAAATAATTTTATCAGTTAAATTATATAATAACATCGATTAAAACAATGTTAACATTATCAATCTTTCGAAAGAATTTCCACATATGTACACATTGGTGTGCATTTTCTTTATGTGAATATCAGTTTGGATGCAAGAATACAAGTTGACAAGATTTTATTAAGCTAATGAAGGTCTGTACACATTTATTATGTTAGTATATATTTTACATATTTAGCTTTTGACTTAGTCATGTCATTGTGAAAAGGTAAGAGGTAAGTTGACAATGACAATACTGACTATACTTTTTTTTTCTTCTTTAAAATTTGTGCGTATCAGAAGGCACCTAAAGATAGGCTACTCTATAATTACCACTGAGGTCCTGGGCAGCCTGCCATTCTCACAGCATATTTTATAGACAACCATAAATAACACTCCCAGCAGCATATCGGAGACAATTATCCTGCACCATCGGCCTCATTGTTTTGATTTAATGGGGTCTTAGAAGCAAAAGTAGTGCTCACTTGTCACACCTAACGGCAGGACTCTAATATGTTAGGTATTTTTCTCAGGGTTCATTATGTTTGGCTTTGTTTCTATTATTTTAATGCTCACTTTGTGTTTCAATGGTGAACACGTAAAGACATATGAGTTTTCTGTCTTTTCATGAATGAAACATATACAAGGAAATTGTGGAGGTTGTTAACTAGTGTTTATAATCTGATCTTTTACGTTTTTTGGAGAGCAGAGTGGAGAATAAGAAGGATACACACGTTTTATAAGCATGATATCCATAATTTTGTATTTCTAAATATTTTTACATTTTAAATATGCAGTCCTTCCCTAAGTGTTTACATATAAAGAAAAGTTTTGTTTCCTAGTCCTTTGCTCATTATTTATATTTGTTCCATTCCTTCCCTTCAGCCCTTAATGTGTTGTATTCTTCAAGTAACTCAGATTTCTAATATCTGTACCTATTTAGATTTGTCAAGTTCACTGTGGAATTTGTTATGATAAAAGAATAATAGATAGTTAAATATCAAATGAAAGGAATAGAATAAAGTTTCATATCGAATTTATATATATATTTTCCTGTTACATTACACTTTAGCTATTTGCCTGAGGTTCCTAGACACAAGCCACACTCTAATGGAACATATGGATCAGTGCAATATTTCTGAAATTATTAATATAAGTCCAAATTGTATAGGAGGAGAAAAAGCTTATTTTATAGGAAAAATAAGTTTCTATTATTTATAATTAGACTTACTCCATTGTGTACATTTTAAAAATAAAGCAATGCCGACCAGGTGCTGTTGCTCACACCTGTAATCCTAGCACTTTGGGAGGCCAAGGCTGCCAGATTACAAGGTCAGAAAATCGAGACCATCCTGACTAACACAGTGAAACCCCTTCTCTACTAAAAAATACAAAAAATTAGCCAGGCGTGGTGGCAGGCTCCTGTAGTCCCAGCTACTCGGGAGGCTGAAGCAGGAGTCCCAGCTACTCAGGAGGCTGAGGCAGGAGAATGGCATGAACCCGGGAGGTGGAGCTTGCAGTGAGCCGAGATCATGCCACTGCACTCCAGCCTGGGCAACAGAGCGAGACTCCCTCTCAAAAAGTAAGTAAATAAATAAGATAAATAAATAAATAATAAATAAATAAAACAATGCCATTTTAAAATTTCTTAGGTAGCTCTTAACATAATTATCAATTAAAGTTTAATGTATCAAAATATCTAGTAATTTGCATTTTATTTGAGTGTAATATTGTGTGAAAGTGCCAGTATTTACCTATATTCCTAAAATAGTGAAATCTTACTCTCTCTTTATAATCTTTACAACTAAAACAAAAGCTGTTGACTCTTTTAGTGATCTTTTTCTAGTTTTCTTTCCCTTCCTTCCTTCCTTCTTTTCTTCCTCCCTTTCTTCGTGATAGGCACTTTTATCTGTAAGACATAATAATAAAGAATGTGCCTGCAAATTTAGGACAGATAATTAGTAATGTTGGACTTTTTTCATATGTTTGCTTGCCATTTGTATATCTCCTTTTGAGAATTGTCTATTCATGTCTTTAGTCTGATTTTTGAGGAGACTGTTTGTTTATTTCCTACTGATTTGTTTGAGTTTGCTGTAAATTCTGAATATTAGTCCTCTGTCAAATGCATAGTTTGTGAAGATTTTCTCCCACTCTGGGTTTTCTGTTAAATCTAATGATTATTTATTTTGTTGTACAAAAGCTTTTTTGGTTCAATTAAGTCCCATCTATTTATTTTTGATTTTGTTGCATTTGTTTTTGAGTTTTTGGTCATGAAGTCCTTGCTTAAGCCGATGTCTGGAAGGGTTTTACCCATGTTATTGTCTAGAATATTTATGGTTTCAGGTCTTAGATTTAACTTTTTGATTCATCTTGAGTCAATTTTTGTGTAAAGTGAGAGAGGAGGATCCAGTTTCATTCTACATGTGGCTTGCCAATTATCCAAGTACTGTTTGTTGACTAGGGTGTTCTTTTCCCACTTTATGTTTTTGTTTGGTTTGCCAAAGATCAGTTGGGTATAAGTATTTGACTTTACTACTGAGTTCTCTATTCTGTTCCATTGGTCTATGCTCCTTTTCTTATATCAGTACCATACTGTTTTGGTGACTATAGCCTTATGGTATAGTTTGAAGTCGGGTAATGGGATGCTGCCAGATTTGTTCCTTTTACTTAGTGTTTGCTTTAGTTACGTTTGTGGGCTCTTTTTTTGTTCACCTTAAGGTAATAAAAGCTATCTATGACAAACCCATAGCCAACATTATGCTAAATGGGGAAAAGTTGAAAGTATTGCCCCAGAGAACTGGCACAATAAAAGAATGCCCGCTTTCACCACATCTATTCAGTATAGTAATGGAAGTCCTGGCCAGATCAATCAGACAAGAGAAAGAAATAAAAGGCATTCAAATCAGTAAAGAGGAAGTCAAGCTGTCACTGTTCCCTGATGATATAATCATATACCTGGAAAGTCCTAAAGACTCATCCAAAAAACTCCTATAACTAATCAATGAATTCAGTAAAGCTTCAGAATACAAAATTGATGTACACAAATAAGTAGCAATGCTATACCCCAACAGCAACCAAGCTGAGAATTAAATAGAGTACTCAACCTCTTGTACAATAGCTGCAAATAATAAAATAAAATATTTAGGAATATACTTAACCAAGGAGATGAAAGCCTTCTACAAGGAAAATTGCAAAACATGATGAAAAAAATCATAGATGACATAAGCAAATGAAAACACCTCCCATGCTCATGAGTGGATAGAATCAATATTGGGAAAATGACCTTACTGCCAAAAGCAATTCAATGCAATCTCCATGAAAATACCACCATTCTTCACAGAACTAGAAAAAGCAATCCTAAAATTCATATGGATTCTTCCTTTTTTCAAATTAAAAACACATGAGAAAAATTTCCTATTCTATTTGTTATTGGGATTATAACTACTATTATTATTGGTAAAAATATTACTTTATGATCAGTTTCTCATTACGTTGCTCTATCTCTAATACCAATTTATTTTGCTGAGTATCAACTTCATGCTGGAAATCCTATGTACATGCAATGTATGAATTATCATAATAGTCATGTATATTTAATGCCAATATGTCAAAACATATAGATAAAAAAGTTGAGGCTTATGCATTACAAGTAAATTTTAATGGCACTCAAGTTATTTGGATTATGTTAAAAGAAAAGGATTGGTTAATGGTACTATTAGAAAAAATAAAACCTTGAGCATTTACCTATTGAAAGGCCATAATTTGGTGACACATTATTAAAGCCATTTTCTTATATTTTATTTATTTTTACTTATTAAGGCATTTAATCATTTGCTATTTATTTTTTAATTAATACATAGTAACTATACATATTTATGGGGTACATGTGGTATTTTGATACACGAATACATTATGTAATGATCGAATCAAGGTAATTAAAATATTCATCAACTAAAATATTTACTATTTCTTTCTTATGGGAACATCTCCTTATCTTTTCGATTTCCACTATTAACACTGAGGAAAACAACACTTATACTTCACTTAAACAATATTTTGAACTGCTAGTCCCCTAACAGTTAAGACTGGTCACAGAATATATAAAGGACGACAGTAGCAAACTGTTAGATAGTTTATAGATTTTTCATGTAAGATAGATAAAGTAGACCCTTCATCTGTTGTTGGTATTCTTAGTAGGAGCTTTTCTGCCACTGTTGATTAATGAGTCTAGTAAACTCATTTTAGCTAATTGTAGTGAAAAAAAGAAGTCAGGTCTTTTCAAGAACAGGAACAAAAATAAGGAGAAGAAAGAGGAAGAAGAGGAAAAGAGAAGGAAAAGGGAGGAAGAGTTGTTAGAGGAAGAAGAAGAAAAGAGAAAAATGGTGGGGAAAGCAAATTGCATAACGCTGAAAGTTTCCTATGTTCATAGCAAAGTGTCTCATGAGGAAGTACCAAAATAATTCCTGGATAATGCACATTCAAAATACAAATACATGATTATCTCTCCTAAAAAGAAAATTACTACTTAAGAATTAAATTAAAAATTAAATAAAAATTTAATCTTATATATCAAAATATCTATTTCATAATATTTATAATCTTGCATAATATCTAATATATATTTTAGACACATTAGGTAACATAAGTTTGATGATAACAAAATTTATGACATGGTCAACCTAAGAGAGGTCCACAGTTAAAGTGGTGAAACAAAAACACAGAGAATATAATACATTTTATCACTGACTTTCACTCATGTATGCAACAGCAAATACTGTCAGCAAAGTGCAACCCATTTGCAATCCTGCCTTACCACTTTACCACTAACATCCTAGGTTAAGCCTTCATTTTCTCTTATTGGGAAATTATAACTCAGACTGACCTCCTTTTTTCATATGTATCTCCCTACCGTCTCTGCACTGCTCTGGAACTGTCCTGCCATTGCTTTGCATCTTCTTTCCTATAAGAATCTAAAGTATTTTCAAAGTCCTCTAAGCATTTATCTGAACTACTTTTCAACTTCACAGTTGTCTTCTCTCATGTTGTTCCAACCACACAAATATTTGTGTTCTTTTATCAACCCAGACATATGCTTACTTCATGGCCTTCACACATTATTTATTCTCATCTCCCTAAAATATTTTCAGTACAGGCATCTACATCACTTACTGCTTCACATCATTTAGGTCCTCTAACCATACATTTTCAGATGAGGGAAGCATATCACATAACTTATCAAAAGACAGAAATTACATGTGAAAATTTGTGTCACAGGCTATGTTAAGATTTAACTTTCATAGACAAGAAACTAATCTACAATAATGTAACGATTTTCAATGATAACATGTTACCTGATATTTATTCCAATGTGACTTCTATGTGTGTATTTTATGAATACTGATTTTTTAACACTGTATTTTCACTTAATTTTTAATCTTTTTAAATCAAAAAGAGTTGTAGAGATTATCTAGATCGACTGATTACAAAATTTAAAATCCAATGCATAGCATCTCCTATAAATATCACAGGGCTTATCTTCATGAATGACATCAATGATGAGAAAATTGTCATAGCTAAGGACATTCTAGAATAAGAAAATTAAACCAGACCTTTCAGCTTACTTCAGATACATGAGAGAGCCCATCTGAAATTAGTTTAATCTGTCCCAAATCAAGATAACTTCTCAGTCTACCTATAGACCTCTGGGGTTGAGGATTCAGTATATTCTTGATGCCACTAAGGTTTTCTTGTTTTTCATTAAATAACATTGTGTAACAATAAAAACTGATATAAGTAGTTAAGGGTTTAATTGGTAAATATATTTGCATGTGGTATACACCAAAATGTAATATCAAAACTAGATTATACGTACATATATAGAAATTTTATGCTGAAATTATGGATTTCATTATACAAAATGTAAAAATCAACTAGGTAGAACTATTCAGCAATCAGTTGGAATTTAGAGTAGGACACAGGTGACAGCTCTGTGTAGAAATTATTTGAAAGTCTTTCAAGTTTTAATTTACTCAATAGATACTTATTATGAATCAGTGGAGAGGCAAAAATGTCAACATATGTGTGCAGGCAAAGCCATGGAAAAGAGATTCAATCGTTTTTTCATCAAAAGAAGTTGTTTTCTAATTTATTTTGCATAGGCATCAACTTGAGCACTTGTTAATAATTGGGAATATAATAAATAATCTTTAGATTCAAAGTTTTGTGTGCAGTTCAATAAATTGCTATGTTAAAGTGTTCTCTGGGTTATTCTAAAATATTTACTTGTCAGATAACACTTTGAAAAACATTTATATAAAGAGTGCAAATAGACCTAAAATGTAAAAAAAAAAAAAAAAAAAAAAGACATTAAAATCACTAAGATCTCTTAAAATATAATATCTCTTAAAATATAAGAGAATCAGGCAAAAATGAAACTGAACAGAAGCCTTAACACTATTATTCAAATGTTATCTTCCTTGGAAACAATGAAAAATTTCAACCACCAGCTCTCAAAGGCACTTCCCAGCTGTTTTTTCCTGCTTAGTTTTTAACCTCAGTTGTCACAAATATCTGACATTTTATAATAGCTATTTAATTCTAATACCAATTAATATTACTTTAAATATTTATATTGGGTTTTCTCTTCCACTACTGAGCTCTGAGTGGGCTGATGTTTTATCCATTCACTGCTTTAACCTCAGTGCCCTGAAGATAACCTGGCACAAGTTAGGCTATTAAACTCTCAATATTTAGTTGTATAATACTAGATAGATTTTTTTTTTTCTAGAAGATCTCACAACTATTAGTAATTGTACCTAATTGTCATCAGAGCAGACTCCCATACATAAGGGATACTTCTCATGCAGAGCTAAAGATTAAAAGGCAGTGGGAAGGCCGGGCATGGTGGCTCATGACTGTAATTCTAGCACTTTGGGAGGCCGAGATGGATCATTTGAGGTCAGGAGTTTGAGGCCAGGCTGGCCAACATGGTGAAACCCTGCCTGCAGTAAAACTACAAAAAAAAAAAAAAAAGGCTGGGCTCAGTGACTCATGCCTGTAATCCCAGCACTTTTGGAGGCCATGGCAGGAGGATCACGAGGTCAGGAGTTTGAGACCAGTCTGGCCAGCATGGTGAAATCCTGTCTCTACTAAAAATAAAAAAAAAAAAAAAAAAATTGCCAGGCATGGTGGCATGTGCCTGCAGTCCCAGCTACTTGGAAGGCTGAGGCAGGAGAATTGCTTGAACCCAGCAGGCAGAGGTTCCAGTGAGCCAAGATCGCACCACTGCATTCCAGCCTGGGCAAGAGAGGAAGACTCCATCTCAAAAAAACAAATGAACAAAAGAAGTAGCCAGGTGTGGTGGTGGGCACCTGTAGTCCCAACTACTCGGGAGAAGGAGGCAGGAGTATCGCTTGAACCTGCTAGGCAGAGGTTGCAGTGAGCCAGGATTGCATCACTGCATTCCAGCCTGGGCCAAAAAGCAAGATTCTGCCAATAAGAAAAAAAAATAAGGCAGTGGGAAATAGTAAGATTGGCAGTGCTTGTAATTCTAAACTCAAATGGCTTGCTGCTTGTTATGTAGCTAAAGAGCAAATTCATGAATTTTTTGAAATATTTTAGTTATTGCGGTAGGCTGAGTTCCAAAATGAACCCCATATTTTCATGCCCTAATCCCCAGAATCTGACTATAATAAGATATTGTGCTCATAATATTTCAAATGTTATAAAGGTACTAACAATTTGACTTTAATTTATGGAAAAGAGAGGTTCTCCAGATGGATGTAATCTAATTGTATGAGACTTTTAAGACAGCTTTTTTCTCTTGGAGCAGAAGAGTTGGTGGATGGGAAGATGTAAAAGGCACAGTTGCTTTTTAGATGTAAAAAGGCAATGTAAGAAAATATGACCTTATGGGTCAGATGCTGTAAGATATATCTGGCTCAAACTCATAAAATGAGAAAGCGCAGATACATTTTTACTCACCTTTTTAAAGGCATCAAAGTCTTTTGAAAACTATGAAGAAGAATAACTAAAAACCATAAATCCGTGGAGCTGAGAAGTTTCCAATGTTGAGTGGACAATATTCAGCCATGTTTTTGGTAGTGGAAACATTTACAAATTATGGACAAACACAAAGAATCTTGATGGAAAATTGAAAAGCAAAATCAGAAAAGGTATTTAATGGTTCAGCAGGGCTAATAACAATCTAGAAATTTAGGGGGATACAAATAATAGCTTGTTGCATTGGATAAAGTGGAAAGTACACAGATGTTTTAACTTTTTTTTTTTTTTTTTGAGACGGAGTCTCGCTCTGTCGCCCAGGCTGGAGTGCAGTGGCGTGATCTCAGCTCACTGCAAGCTCCGCCTCCCGGGTTCAAGCCATTCTCCTGCCTCAGCCTCCTGAGTAGCTGGGACTACAAGCGCCCGCCACCTCGCCCGGTTAGTTTTTTGTATTTTTTTTTTTTAGTAGAGATGGGGTTTCACCGTGTTAGCCAGGATGGTCTCGATCTTCTGACCTCGTGATCCGCCCGTCTCGGCCTCCCAAAGTGCTGGGATTACAGGCTTGAGCCACCGCGCCCGGCCTACAGATCTTCTAAAAAGCAAAATACAATTGCACTCAGTCTTGTGATACTTATTGCTATGGTACACATATAATTTCTTTGCCCTCATCAAAACTTATGTGGAAATTGGATCACTAATGTGGTGTGTTGAGAGATGGGGCCCAGTGGGAGTTATTTGGGTCAAGGCAGCAAGTCTGTCATGAATGACTTGGTGCTATTCTCTCAGTAATTAGTGAGTTTTTAATCTCAAAAAAGTTGGAGTAGATTTTTCAGGAGTAGAAATAGATTAGTTTTCTTGAGAATAGTTTGCTATGAAGCCAGAATGCCCCTTAAGTTTTCCTCTTTCCATGTGTCCAGATCTCCTTTGACATTCTTGACCAGGTTGTTAGGCAGCGAGAAAGTCCTCCCAAGAAGCCAGGGACATGCTCTTGAACTCAACAGTCTGCAGAAGTAGCTGAAAGTAGATTTTTTTCCTTTATATAAAAAATTATTTTTATATTAATAGCAACACAAGACTAAGAAAAAGAAGTAACAAGTATTTACAATGTAGGAGCTATGAAAATAAATTGAAAATTAAAACAATGTACTAATCACAAGTTAATCACATAAAAAATGAAATAATTTTAAAAACTTGTTAAACAAAAGAAAGACAATGCTAAAAATATGTAATGATCTTTAAAAAAATTAGAAAAGGCATGAAAAAATTCCACAGAGATTCTCGACAGTATTCTAAGACAGTATTTCTGTGATGGTATAAATTGTCAACTTGATTAGATTGAAGGAGGCCAAGTATTGTTTCTGGGTGTATCTGGGTGTTTCTGGGTGTTTCCAGAAGAGATTAATATTTGAATCAGTGGACTGGGAGAGAAAGACCCACCCTCAGGGAGACCCACTTACAATGTGA
Source organism: Macaca thibetana thibetana (assembly GCF_024542745.1). Classification (NCBI taxonomy): domain Eukaryota; kingdom Metazoa; phylum Chordata; class Mammalia; order Primates; family Cercopithecidae; genus Macaca; species Macaca thibetana. Next base: position 104,384,771 of record NC_065578.1, on the reverse strand, counting down.
GTGGGCACCATCTCATTGGCTGCCAGCATGGCTAGAAAAAGCAAGTAGTAGAATTTGGAAGGAGTTGACTTGCTGAGCCTTCTGGCCTTTACCTTTCTCCCATCCTGGATGCTTCCTGCCCTCGAACATCAGATTCCAAGTTCCTCAGCTTTTGGACTCTTGGACTTACACCAGTGGTTTGCCAGGGCTCTCAGGCCTTTGGCCACAGACTGAAGGCTGCATTGTCGACTTCCCTACTTTTGAAGTTTTGGGAATCTGATTGGCTTCCTTGCTCCTCAGCTTGTAGGCAGGCTATTTTGGGACTTCATCTTATGATCGTGTGAGTCGGTACTCCTTGATAAACTCCCTTTCATATAAGCATCTGCCTATTAGTTCTGTCCCGTCAGAGAAGCCAGACTAATGCAATTTCTGTATATGTAAGAAATATTAAAAATTTGACAAAATTCTATAAGAACAATGTGAACCTAGCAGTTATGCAGAATTAAAGGTAAATATACAAAAATTAATTGTATTTATATATTGCTATGGCTAGAATATTTGTGTTCCCCTAAAATTCATATGTTGAAATTCTAACTGGGATAATGCTTAGTAAAGACAATGGAGTTGGATAGCAGTCAAGATCCCAGAACTGTAGGGCAACCAACATGCAAAGACTGTTGTAGGAAAGCCACAGGCACAAGATTTTAACCCATGAGAGCTCTTGGGTAGACTGAGCCCAGCAAAGCCATAGGAGTGGAGCTGCCTGAGGTCTTGGGGGTCCAACCCTAACCCCAGTGTGCCCAGAAGATAAAACATGGAGTCAATAAAAAAATTTTCTGGGGCTTTCAGATTTAATGGTGTTTTCCCTCTGAGTTTTAGGCCTACTTGGGACCAGTTACATCTCTTTTCCTATATATTTCCTCCTTTTGGAAGTGGAATAATTATCTTATGCCTGCCCCACCACTACATTTTAGAAGTAGACAATTTGTTTTATTTCACAGGCTCACAATTGGAGAGAATTTACTTCAGGATGAATCATGCTATGGGTCTCACCTGTATTTTATTTATAGAAGACTTAAAAGTTTGAACTTTTGAGTTGGTGTTGAAACAACTTAAGATTTTCGGACTGTTGGGATGGAATTAATTTTTGTATATAATAATGACATGAATTTTGGGGCCAGAGGTGGTATGCTAAATTTAAATTTGTTCTTTAGGCAGTGTGTATTGGAAACTTAATCCCCTTTTCAATACTATTGGGAATTGAAGTCTAATGGAAGATGATTAAGTCATGGAGGCTCCACCTTTATTAACAGATTAATGAAAAGTGGAAAAGTTCTTGATCCTGTGAGTTTCATCTTTTGCTCTCTCTAGAGCTCTCTTGACTTCCATCTTCCAACGTGAGATGATGTGGCACAAAAGCCCTTGCCAGATGTGGGCTCCTTAATCTTGATCTTTCCTTGTCCCTGAAACTATAAGAAATAAATCTATAATTTTGTTAAATTACTAAATATTAGATACTCTGTTATAGCAACACAAAAAGAACTACTACTACTGAGTTTAAACAATTCAATATTTCTGTGACAAAAAAAGAACATGGACCTTTCCTTTACTATATATATATTAAAATTATCTGACATGTATGAAAAACTAAAACTAAAATTTAGAACTTTCACAAGATAACATGAAATAAAATAATTACAATATTCTTTAGAAAATTATCTGAGGACACAAAAGTCAATAACCAAATATGAAAAAGCATGAAAATGAACTTCATTAAAATGAAATGTTTTTAATCTTCAAAAGGTATCATTAGAAAATAAAAAAGATAGTCTCAGAATGTGAGAAAACTATTGAACCCATTTCCAGATTTCCAGACAAATAATGTGTATTCAGTGTACCTAAAAATGTTTTTTTTTTTTTTTAACTCAGTAATAAAAAGATAAACAGAAATCTTCTGAAAATGTCATCAAGATGATGGGGTAGGAGATACCAGCATTGATCTTCTTACAAAACAAAATTATAAATAGCAATCTACAAATCAAAATACACATGGAAGAGTTCATGGGTACAGTTAATAATCTGAACCAACACTTTTCAAGAAAATAAAAAAAATAACTAAGGATATCCATTCAGAAAATAATTCATGGTGAGACGGACATAACTGAGATGCCTAGAGATGGCTAGAAACATAAGAGAAAACTGAAGGCTATCAGTGTGAGTCATGCAGTGAGACCCACCATAGTTTCCAGTGGCTGCTCCACAGAGGAAACTGATACCTTTTGTCACTGAGGTCACCAAAGCCATTTCTGCTGGGAAACCTCAGGAAGGGAGATATGGCTACTCACTCACTACCCTCTCAACAAAAACAGCTGCTATTGTGCTGCCCTGGGACTGAAGCCATGACTTCTACAAACTGCACACATTTCCTGACTCCCAAACTGTGCCTGATCCATGAGGGCACATATTCCAGACTTCAGCTTTGTGGTTGCCCTGTAGTCACTCAACCCTCAGACACCAAGGCCACCACCATAGTGGGTTAGTGTATACCCCAGAACCCAGAACTAATTTTCATCCATGAATAGCTGTGTTTTAAAAACTGTAGCTTACCTACCAATGAAGGGTAGCCTATGCCCCAGATTAAGGAGGTGCTATACCTCTGCACATGCCTATGCTCTTGAACCTGACTCTCTGGCTACTTTACAAGCATCAACACCTTTTACCCAATTACCAATGAAATAGTGGGGGTGAATGCCTCTGCTGTAGTATTTCCAAGTGTGTCCAAACTTCAAGCATTAGCTTCATGATCACTGCCAGAGCACCACTCATTAGACATTGGTGCTGCCACTAGTATGAGTGAGCCTGAAAGCCATATCTTGTGCCAAGAGGGATCCTCTTGGTCACAAATTACCTGATAGGAAAAAAAAAAAAAAAAAAAAAAAAGGATTCAGGAGGACCAATGTGGCTTTTGCCACTGAGGACCCCAGTAGGCTTTGCACCTGATGTAGACACCCAAATGGTTGGCTACTGAGGAATCTCATAATCTTTAGTAACTGAAGATTGACAGAGCTGCACAGAGACTACACTACTGCACCCTCACTGAAGCCAAAACTGCTGCACTTCACCCAGCCATCACCCTTACAAAGACAAAGGCCTTTTTCCCAAGACCGACCTGCAGTGCTTAGAAAACATAACCTCACCAAATGCACAGATATCAAAATAAGACGACAAGAAACATGAAAAAAAAGTATCACTAGCAAAGGATACAATAATTCCCCAGTCACTGATCATAAAGAAATGGAGATCTATAAACTGCCTAACAAAGAACTCAAAATAATTGAAGGAAGCTCAGTGAATTTTGAGGAAATACAGATAAACAATTCCAATAAATCAGGAAAACAAGAAATGAACAAAATAAATAGTTTACAGAAATTGAAATTATTAAAAAGTTGGAAACTGCAGAATAGAATAAATGAAATGAAAAATTCAATAAAGAGCATAAAGAACAGAATTGATCAAGCAGATGAAAGAATCTGTTACTCAAGGATAGCTTATTGAAAAAGGTACAGTCAGATGATAATAAAAGAATGAAAAGCAATGAAAATATCCTGTAAGATTTATAGAACATTATCAAGAGAGCTAACATTCATCTAATAGGATTTAGAAAGGAGAAGAGAAGAAAATGACAAAAAAATAAAGAAATTATAGCTGAGAACTTGCAAAATTTGGGAAAAGATATAAATAAATATCCAGGTAGAGGAAGATCAGTTTTAATCAGATTCAATCTATACAATACTATACTATGACATATTATAGTTAAGTTTGGCAAAATGTCACAGAGAAAGAAAGATGTCTGAAAGGTTCAGGAGAAAAGTATAAGCACATACAAGAACATTCTAATAAGGCTATTAATAAATTTCTCAGTAGAAATCTTACATGCTAAGAGAAAGTGGGATGATGTATTCGAAGTGCTGAATGAATAAAAAACTTCAAAAAAAAAGCAGACTTTTCCATGGAAAGATGTCCTTCCGAAATAAAGGAGAGATAAGGACATTCCCAGACAATTATTAGGTAGGTGCAAAAGTAATTGCTGCTTTGCCATTGTAAGTAATGGCAAAACTGCAATTAACAAAATAGCCATAGTAACTCTTTATCAATCAGTTATTGCTTAGAATAGAAATTGTTTAAATTCTCTAATCAAGAAATATAATGACTAAACAGATTTTTTGGAAGACCCAACCTTATGCCACTTAAAGAGATTCACATAACTTTTAAAGGCACATATAGATTAAATTTAAAAAATGAACAAAAGGATATTCCACGCATAATGAAAGCCAAAGGAAGTAAAGGTAGCTACACTTACACCAGATAAAATAACAAAAATCTTATAAAAGAGTTTTTAGACAGCAAATGTGTAAAGCAAGACAAATAAGGCCATTACATAATGATAAAGGAGTCAATTTATCAACAGGATATAACAATTGTAAATATATGTACTTATCATTGAAGTAACTAAATATATAAAGCAAATGTTAATATATTTAAACAAAAATATATAATGTTCTACCATAATAATATGGGGTCTCATGTTTCCACTGTCAACAACAGACATATCACCTAGGCAAAATATCAATAAGAAAACATTGAACCTGAACTATACTCTAGGTAAACTTGACTTAACAGACACATACAGAACATTTCATCTGAAAGCATCAGAATACAGTTTCTTCTCAAATGCACATAGAGCATTCTTCAGAATAATTAAGTTTTTAGACCAAAAAGTAACTCTTAACAAATTTAAGAAGATTTGAAAGATATCTAATATTTTCCAAACATAATTGTACAAAACTAGAAATAAAAGAAGGAATTTTATGAAATGTAATAAGTATGTTGAATAATAAATTTCATGCATGATCTTAAACATAATAAAAGAAAAAAGACATATAGCCATCACAAAACATGCAGAAAAATTATACAAAAAATTATACATCCTTTTATAATACAACCTTTTAACAAATTAGGTATAGAAGGAATATATCTCAATACAATAAAGTCATATATGAATAGCCCAGCTATACATATATAATGTACCATAAGATGGTACTCAATGGTGAAAATTTTAACTCTAAGATCAGATACAAGAAAAAATACCCACTTTCCCCACTTCTATTCAACATAGGACTGAAAGTCCAAGTCAGAGCAATTAGGCAAAATAATGAAATAAAAGGTATCCAAATTGAGAAGAAAGTTGAATTGCATGCATTGTAATTGTTAAATTATTACTTGTGTCTATTTCACATAGTCTTGTATATAGAAATTCCTACAGACGCCATCAAAAAACTGTTAGACCTGATAAATAAATACAGTAAAGTTGCAGAATACAAAATAAACATACAAAATCAGTAGCACTTTTATACACTAAAAACAAACTCTTCGAAATAGAAATAAAGAAACAGTCCTTGGAGCTGTATTGTTCATAGAGTATAAAAAAAAATTCTGTTTACAATAGCTACAAAAACCATAAAATACTTAAGAATAAATTTAGTCAAAGAGATGAAAGAGCTACACAAACTATAAAACATAGATGAATGAAATTGAAGAAAACATATATAAATGGAAAGATACTCTGTGTTATCAATAGGAATAGTTAGTATTTTACCCAAAAGGTAAAATAGTTAGCATTTTACCCAATTCCTGCCAGAATTGCAATGACATATTTCACAGTAAGAGAAAAAGAAATTATATCATCAGTATGTAACCACAAAAGATGTTAACAACCAAATAAATCTAGCAAAAATAGCAAAGCTAGAGGTGTAACACTATCTGATTTCAAAATCTACTACAAAGATAAAATAATTTAAACAGTTTGGTACTGGCACTAATATAAACACGTAGACCAATGAAACAAAATAGAGCCCAGAAATAATTCCATTCATTAATGCTCAATAGAATTTTGATAAAAATATCAAGAACACACATTAGGGCAAGCGTAGTGTCTTCTCCTCAATACGTGGTGCTGGGAAAACTGCATCACCATATGCAGAGAAATAAAATTAGAAACTAATCTCACATTAAGTATAAAAATCAACTAAAAATAAATTAAAGACTTAAATGTAAGGCCTGAAACTGTAAAACTACTAGAAGAAAATATTGGGACATTTTTTCTTATAGTTGGTCTAGGCAATTTTTTTTTATACTATCCACAAACCATAAGCTACAGAGGCAAAAATAGATAAATGATATTACATCCTACTAAAAAGTTTCTGCACAGCTAAGTAAAACAACAGAATGAAGTAACAATTTATGGAATGGAAGAAAATAACTGCAAACTATATATCTGTTAGGTAATTATCATTCAAAATATATGAGAAACTAAATAGCAAAAAAACAAATAACTCAATTTAAAAATTGTTGAAGGACCTGAACAAATATTTTTTTCAAAAAAAAAAAAAAAAGATATACAGATGGTCAACAGTTATATGTAAAAGCACTTAACTTTATGGAAATGTATTTTAAAACCACGGTGGAATAGTACCTCATGCTTGTTATTTGTTTTTACTAAAAAAAAAATAAAAGATAACAAGTGTTGGCAAGGATATAGGTATGAGACCATTTTATACTTTTGGTGGATATATAAATTAGTACAGACATTATGGAAAATAATGTAGAGCTTCCTCATAACATTAAAATAGAACTACTGTCTGATCGAGCAATTTTACTACTAGATATGTATCCAGAGAAAATTATTCAGTATCTCAAAGAGATCCACACTCTCATGTTCATCGCAGCATTATTCACAATAGCCAAGTTATGGCATCAACTGAAGTGTCCATCAACAGATGAATGGATAAAGAAAATGTGGCATATATACACTGATATGATTTGGCTGTGTCACCACCCAAATCTTGAATTGTAGCTCCCACAATTCCCACCTGTCATGGGAGGAACCCAGTAGGAGGTAACAAGCATCGGGACAGGTCTTTCCCATGCTCTTCTCATGACAGTGAATAATTCTGATTAGATCTGATGGTTTCATAGAGATGAATTCTCCTGCACAAATTCTCTCTCTTTGCTTGTTGCCATCCATGTAAGACATGACTTTCTCTTCTTTGCCTTCTGCCATAATTGTGAGGCCTCTTCAGCCATGTGGAGCTGTGAGTCCATTAAACCTCTTTCCTGTATAAGTTACCCAATCTTGGGTATGTCTTTACTAGTAGTATGAGAACAAACAAGTATATACACAATGAAATACTATTCATCGTTAAAAAAGAAAATTCTGTCACTTACAACACATTGCAGGGTGAACCTAGAAACCATCATGTCAATTGAATAAGTGAGGCACAGAAAGACAAATACTCCATGATCTCACTTCTATACAGAATCAAAAAAATGTCACACCACAAAAGAAGAAAGTACAATAGTTATTACTAGAACTGGGTGGTGATTGGGAAAATGTTAGGCAAAAGACACAAAATTTCATTTAGGAGAAATAGGTTTAAGAAATCTATTGTGCATCATGATGACTATAGTTAATAATAATTTATTATATAATTGAATATGTTGAGAATAAATTTTGTGTTCTTACTACAAAATAAGTGATAAGGATGTAAGGCAAGTATATGAAGTAATAGTAATGTGTTAATTAACTTAATTTATGCATGGCATAATGGCTATAAATAAATTTTTTACTCATCAATTAAGACAAATAAAAATTAATAAAGTTATAATATCCAAAAATTGAGTAAGAAAAATTTGAAGAAAAGCATTTAACTAAAGGAAATATGCGCATCCCCAGTGAACACATGGAAAGATATTTAGCATAATTAGTTATCAGGGAAATGCTAAGATTACATTGAAAGGCTGCTTCCTCTAAAATGTGATTAAATTTAAAATAGATAAAATTAATGATATCAATTGTTGATGGGAACATGAGATAATAGAATCTCCCATTTTGTAAGATGAGTTTAAAATAACAAATGACTAATATACAAAACGACATAGGCACATCTCTAAAATATTGTGCTGTGTGAAAGAAGCGAGACACAAAATAATGCATGCTCATACAAAAGCCAAAAAAAAGACAAATCATATCAAGAAAACACAAAATAAGTCTATAATGACAGGAAGCAGATTTGTGTTTCTTGCTGCCAGAAGTGTAGATGAATGATTGCAAAGGGGCATGGTGGTACTTTTTAGGGTGAGAGAAATGCTTTACATCTTGATTTTGGTTCAAGTTACATAAATATACATGTATATATTTTAGAACTCTAAAATTGTACACTTAGACAGAGTGCAATTTTAATGTAAATTATATTTAAACTAAGCAGATTTTTAAAAAGACAACAGATTTATCCAATGGGAAACAAGTAATAAAATAGCAACTATAAACCCCATTATATGAACTGTTTCATAAAATATAAATGAACTACATACTATAAATAAAAGATTAAGACAATCAGACTACACTGACAGTAAAATAATTTAAAACCTTGACAAATTTAAAATAATTGAAATCCTTCAAACTTAAAAACATTTCACAAAGGAGTATATTCATATGATCAATAAACATTTGAAAATGTTTTTAATGGCATTAACTATTAGGGTAATTCAAATAAAAGCTACAATGAGACAGCATCATACATCCACTAGAAAGGGTAAAATGCAAAAGGTAGAAAATAGGAAATTTTGGTAGAGGTGGGAAGCAACTGAACTCTCACATTGCAAGTTAAACTGTAATTTGATCAACCATTTAAAAAATATGTTGAGTGCTACATAGACTGAACATATGCCTATTCAATCACCCAGTGTATTCATTTTCAATTATTGTTATTAAATGTTATCACAAAATTAATGACAAAACAACATAGATGTATTGCTTTACAATTCTGTAGAGGTACAACACAAATTTTATTAGACTAAAATCCAGGTTCCTTAATAGAGGATCTTGAGTAAAAGCCATTTCCTTGTCTTACTCAGCTTTTAGAAGACATCCCTTGGCTTTTGGATCCCTTTGTTAATCTTCAAAGCCAGAAAGGTTGCAGCTCTCTTTAACTGATCTTCTGTAATCATAGTTTACTTTCACTCTGAATTCAGCCAGGATGCTCATAGATTTTAAGAACCCATGTAATTAGGTTGGGTCTACCTAAATAATCTGAGATAAATTCTCCATCTCAAAATCCTTAACTTAATCACATACACAAAATCCTTTTTGCCATATAGGATAATAGGAATACAGGTTCCAGGAATTAGGATGTGGACATCTTGGGTTGGGTTGAGGGCATTATTTTGTCTAGCACCTCCAGTAAATCCAGTGTCACATTTATATCTAACAAAAAGCATACATATGTTAACCAGAAGATAAATACTGTAGTATACAGAACCACACTATGTGTAATAACCAAACAGCAAACAACCCAATGTCTATCAGCAAAGAATAAAAATTTACTTTCACACAATGAAATTTTACACTGGAATAGTATAGAACAATGAAAAGAAACAGCTACAACTACTTCAAACCATCTGGATGAGTTTTAGAGACATAATGTTGAGCCAAAGAAGTCTGACACAAAAAAAGTATCCACTGAAGCATTTCGTGTATATAAAGTACAAATACAGTATTGACATATTAGACATAAGTCTAATTTACGCTGTGAAAAGTCAGGATAGTGATTACCTAAGTAATAAAGTACAAACAAAACTTGTATTACTCATATTCTTTTTTGGTTCAGATATGAGTTATACAAGTATGCTTACTTTGTAAAATTTCAGTGATCTGTATACTTAATTGCACATTATTGTGTATATTATAGTTAAAAATGTTTATGCAGCTTTGTAAAAAAAAGAAGCTTTAGAATAGTATTCAGCACAAATAATAATAGGTGACATTAATTAAGCTTTTATAATGTGTGAACTGGTGTGATAAAAACTTTACTTCCCAAAACACCTGGGCGATTTAGGTACTTTTGTCATTTTCCTGAGTTTAATATGACCAAGGTCAAACAGAGAGCAATTGAGCCTAATTAAAAATCTAACTCATTCTGTTTCAAAGCTCATGATTGCCAAACACACACACACACACACACGCACACACACACACACACAGAGGCATCCCTAGAGATAGTGCAGTTTTGGTACTAGACCACCGTAATAAAGAAAATACTGTAATAAAACAAGTCAGACAAAACTTTGGTTCCCCAGTGCATATAAAAGTTACTTGTACATTATACCATAGTATTTTATGTATGCAATAGTATTTGGTCTAAAAACCATAATGTAAATACTTTAGTTTAAAAATGTTTCATTGCTGAAAAATGCTAACTGTCATCTGAGCCTTCAGGGAGCCACAATCATTATGATAGCCGAAGGCCTTGCCTCAGTGTTGGTGGCTGCTGACTGACCGAAAGTTGTGTAGCTGTGACAATTTCTTAAAGTTTGCAAATGGATTTACCCTTCCTTTAACAAAATATTTCTCTGTAGCTTGTGGTGATGTTTGATAACATTTAAAACACAATAGAACTTCTTTCAAAATTGGGGTCAATCCTTTCAAACCCTGTTTCTGCTTTATTGACTAAGTTTATGGAATTTTCTAAATCATTCCTTGTTATTTTAACAATGTTCACAACATCTTCATCAAGAATAGTTTTTGTTTCAAGAAATCACTTTCTTTGCTCATCCATGTGAAGAAACTTCTCATCTGTTTAAGTTTAATCATGAGATTGTAACAATTCAGTCACATCTTCAGACTCCACTTCTAATTTTAGTTATCTTGCTATTTCCACCACATCTGCAATTGCCGGAGTAACATCAAAGATCAGTGAGGACAGATCACTACATAAAATAGAATAGTTTGAAAAGCTTTTACATTGTGAAAATTACAAAAATGTGACACAGAGAAACAAAAGTAGCAATTGCTGTTAGAAAAATGGCACTAATATGGGGGGAGGCGGGAGGGATAGCATTAGGAGGTACACCTAATGCAAATGATGAGTTAGTGGGTGCAGCCACCAACATGACACATGTATACATATGTATGTTGTGCACCTGTACCCTAGAACTTAAAGTATAATAAAAAATAAAAATAAATGAATTAAATTAAATTAAATGGTTAAAAAAATAAAAAGAAAAATGGCACTAATAGACCTCAACAAAGGGTTGCCACAAACCTTCAATTTGTACAAAACTCAGTATCTGTGAAGCACAATAAGACAAGGTATGCCTCTCTGTGTGTATGCATTTTAGATGTATTTTAATATTGTATATATTTTAAATATAAAAATTATTAGAAATCTAAAAGTTGTATAAAGTCATTGCAGATCATTAAGCTTCATATATTTCATACTCTTAGAAAGTATTGTATAAAAGAACATTTGGCCTCCAAGGAAGTTCATGTTCTAATCCCCAGAGCCTGTGAATATGCTATGTTACACGACAAGGGAGGATTAATGTTGCAGATAGAGTTAAGGTGGCTAATAAATTGACCTTAAAATATAGAGAGTATTCTTGTTTATCTGGGTGGGCCTAATGTTATCATCACAAATACCTTTAAAGTGAAGGAGGGAAGCAGAAGAGCAGGTCAGAAACAGATTTGAAAATGCCACACTACTGACTGAAGAAAGGGCTAAGAAATAAAGCTTCCAGAAATTGGGAAAGGGAAAGAAAGAGATTCTCCCTAGAGCTCCCAGAAGAAACAAAATTCTGTCAGCATCTTAATTTTAGCCCAGAAAAAACCTCTTTCAGATTTTGGCTCTCTAGAATTGTAAGACAGTAAAATTAGTAATTGTTTAAGTTACTAAATTTGCGGTAATGTCTTCTAGCATTGATAGGGTAAACTAATGCACAAACTTCATGTCACATACAATGTTAAGTTGAAGCTTCACTGTACTGGCATTTGCTTACTCATCTGCATGTTTCCATCTCATACATGAGGCAGTTACCTCTGGAGAATAAAGTTTGTAACCTATAGCATTTTAAGTAACCCCTTATGGAAAATATGTGAACATTAGCGGTTTTCTGTGGTATGTGACTTGTCAAAGACAGTCTATCCTGTTTTTGTTGTTGTTGTTGTTATTTGTTTGTTTTTTGAGATGGAGTTTTGCTCTTGTCACCCAGGCTGCAGTGCAAAGGCGTGATCTTGGCTCACTGCAACCTCCGTCTCCAGGGTTCAAGCGATTCTCCTACTTCAGCTTCCTGAGTAGCTGGAATTACAGGCATGTGCCACTATGCCCAGCTAATTTTTGTATTTTTAATAGAGGCAGGGTTTCACCATGTTGGCAAGGCTGGTCTCAAGCTCCAGACCTCAGGTGATACACCTGCCTCTGCCTACCAAAGAGCTGCATTTACAGGCATGAGCCACTCCTCCCAGCCAATTGTCTTTAATATCCAGAAGTAGTTCTTAGTTGGAGTTTGCTTTATGAAGACAATCCTAAATTGTGAAAAAAAAATTCTAAAATAGTAAAAATTAAAGTTGATAACCAAATGCACTAAAGCAGGTGCCAATTATAATTAGAATCTTATTAGCAACAGATAAAAATTAAAAATAAATATTTAAAGAGGATATAATACTCAGTGAATGTTCTGTGTTCTGAATAGCAAGACCCTCAAATTCTTTCAAGTCCCGAGTTGTAAGACTTTCAAATATTACTAGAGCACAGTACAAGCTGAGTATTTTGGATACTAAGTATCTGAATGACCTGTAGGTTTGTAAAATATAGTCCAAAGTCCTTATGCCCATTAAACATTAAAAGTCTTTAGACTTCAAAGTTGGTCAAATTGGGATAGAAAGGCATAGATTTCACTGGTGAGAAACAGACAGTTCTACTCCAGGAGTAGCAACTCTTAGAAACACTGCCAGTATTGGAGCTATTGCTTATAAATTTCGAGCTTTCAACTTTTACCTATTGCCATAGTCAACCTAAACAAGAAGCCAGCCTTATAAAAAGAGCTGCTGTTATAGATTCTGGGAAAAAACCCAAAAACCATATAAATAATAGAGCTTGCTCTTAAGGTCTGAAAAAAAGTGAAAGGTAGTGTTTCAAACTGTAATATCTTACTATAGGATGCATAATTTTATAGAGTAAGAATTATTAATATGTATCATGATAATAAAATATATCTAGAAGAAATCACTTACTTAGTTCCATGTTATAATACTATTTAGAGTTCCAAAGGTATGTGAAGTGCAATCTGCCCAAAAGTTACAATGTCCAGATGTGACCTTCACGAACTTAATTTATTTTATTCCTCTGAGAAACTGTCTTAAATTTTTAACTGCCCTACTTGTCAGCACCACCTGTCTGCACACTCTTAACCCTCAAAAGGTTCATTTTACTGGTCAACTTGGGAAACCCAGCGTCTGATTCATTGAAAGAGATTTCTCTTCTCTTTTTCCTAAGAAACAATGGCAGTTACATCTAACTGCTTCCTGAAGCTTAGGAAAAGATAAACCAATTCTAACCTTGGATTGAGGAATCATGTTTACTTTAAATATGCAAAGAAAGATTTGAACAGATACTTCATAGAAAAATAAAAAAATAAAAAATAAACTAAAAAAAACTAAAACAAAAGGCAGCAAACCTAGGATACTTTAATTAATAGAGCACCTCATACATTGAATGAAAATGGCAGGCCTGAAAAGGAATACAAGGTTTAACTTACAATTTACGTGAAACAGAAACATAATCCTTAGACTACTAAGGTTAATTAGGACTTAACTATAATGAATGTTTTTTTTCAGGTTGGGTGAAACAAATGGTATAATTGTATCTAATGCTTTAGAATATTGTTATTGTTGAACTTGAAGTAATTGTGTGGTTTTTTTTTCACCAATTCTTTGTTGTTGCTGAGCCAGATAGAAACCAATCCTCTCTTTCTCCTATCTTTGAGAATTAACAAAGCCAATATTTTAATATGTCTTAAATACCAACACTCCTGCTATTTCTCTCTTCACAACACTTAAGGAGAACTGAAGAATGCCACATCAGGTGAGGTTGAGAGAACCTTATTTTTTCACCAGATAACTTTTTAAAAAAATGAAATCTGAGTGTAAAATGAGCTCAAAAATGTCTGCCTCTCTGTAATAATTTATATAATAATCTAAAAAGAAGCGATCATATAAATGATAAAAGTTATTCACTGCATAAAAGTTATTCTATAAGATATTTATAGTTTGCTCTATGAGATTAAAAAATGCATTCTTAATATATATTTCTTGTAATTATTAGAGAAGGTTTAAGTCTCAATGATTTGAATGGTAAAGAAAATATTACAATCACATATCATTAGTATCAACCACCTCAATATAAAAGGGAAGCAGATAAATTCAACCCCAGGATAGTACTGACTAGCTAGCTTTCCTGAAATTTAAGTTTGGGAGAAACTCTCTTCTTCTGTTCTTCTTAGGATTACAGAAACAGTTAAAAGAAAGAATCATTACTAGCAGTGGAAAGTCATTCTTCATATTATCTAATAATTAATATAATCTTTGGTAGAAAGTGTAAATACAGAGCTCAAGTGTTAGGAAGCTGAACAAGCTGCCATGCAACTGTGGAGGAACCAAAATAATTGTGAGACATGTTCTGCATTGATGTGTGATATGAGGCTGAAGGTTTTGTCCTGGGGTAAGAAGCAGGCTATGGAAGGTAAGAGAGGAGAGGAGTTGGAGTTTTCTTTGCTTCCCCTTGACCATGCTCTGCAGCAAAAAGTTACATCCAGTATTAGTAATTAACTCAACTTTCCACCACTGGTGTACTCATGTGTAAAATCAAGGCTGTAGGAAAGCTCTGAGAAAGTGAAAAGCTGAGAAAAATCATGGGGCTAAGTAGATTAGGGTATTTTATTCTCCTCCATCTCTAAATTTTTAAAGCCTGTAAATTTTAATTTAAGGAGCTTCTGCTCCTAAACTGTGTGTCCTTTAAGAACAGAGATGTGATCTGAGGAGTTATTTTGCAGTATTTGAAATGATAAACTATTCTGATGGTACTGTCTCCGTTCTAAGGTTCTTATATAGTTCTTTGACTCTTGAGTTTATCCACCCAGGCTGTAGTCTGACCTACCAAAGACCCACAAATCCCGTTAGGATAATCCTTGCTTTCCCTTCAAATACTTGAAAGACTGCTTTGGGCAACACAGCGAAGTTTCTTAGAAGGTCTATTGTTGCATAGAGGGATGTGTCAGTGGTACTGTTCTGACAATCATTCTCTAAGGCACTACTTACGCCTTTCTGACATTTCATGGAGCGTTAAATATTCTTATCTTGCATTTGACCTTTGCTCCAATGCCCTTTTTTAACCTGAAAATAGTGGAAGGCCTGAGAATAAGAAACATAATTTTAATTTTGAAACTACCTATTACTGGTTCCTTTCAATTTTTTGACAATTTTACTTAAAAATGGAATAAATAAATTTTCAGTCTATTTCTTCTCCCTTTCATTTTATTATAGGTAGTGGATAAAATCCAGGTGGTAAATTGATGGTTCTATTTTGAAATCTCTTTAAATAAATTACCCGGTTCTTAGTTACCTTTTTTTTTTTTTTAATTTTTCAGGTTAACAAAGCTGACAGTTTTAATTCCTACCATACATAATGAAAATCCCACTTCCTCTAGCTTCTCACATGTTCCTCCTGTTCCTCTAAGCCTCCACTTTCTTCAACAACATCAGGCTACAGAAACCGACTCCTTGAAGCCTTTTAGGCTGTGATCAACACTCTCTAAACATCCTTCAAGCTTCATCTAACCAGTTGGTCCTTAAGACACTTGCACATATTTTAAATGTTTTCTACAACAAAACGTTTCCAGTTACCACAAAAACGACCCCAAAATTTAAAGCCTTAAACATATTTTTTTTTCTTTTAAATATGCAACTTTGGAAGAGCTTAGCAAGAAGTATTTCACCGTTAGTCAACATCAGGAAATAAAGTATAAGATTATAATTGTAGATTTGCTTATTTCTCCTTCTTGTTCTGTCAGTTTTGCTTCATGTATGGTAAAGCTCTCTTTACATATAAGAACATTTAGTATTGTTATATCCTATAGATGAATGTATCCCCTTTATCTTCAGGAAATGACTAAATAACTTATTTTATCTCTAATAAATGTCTTTCTTGTAAACTCTGCTTTAATATTAATATACCCACCCCAATTTTTATCTTAGAACTATTTGTATCTTTATGTTTTGTCTTACTTTTTTCTTCAATCCGGTTTTAATTGCGATGTTTAAACTTGTATAATTTTATGTGATTATCAATATGGTTAGGTTTAAGGCTACCATCTGCTGTCATCTGTTCATTTTTCCCTTTTTCTTGTTTACTGTCTTCTTTGGAATTAATTTTTAATATATTTTATGACTCTATTTTGTTTGTTTTCTTGGCATATTAGTGACAATTATTTGTTTCTTTGTTTTAGTGGTTGCTGTAGAGATTACAGTATACATTTTTAACTTATCGGTCTACATCCAAATAACACGATACCACTTCATGTTTTCAACTTATTGCTCTTTTTAATATTTTTGTGGTTGTTACAGATTTTATACATGAATATGTTATAAATGCTACAGTATATTGCTTTTATTTAATTTTTAATTTTTTTCAAAGGGTCAATTATCTCAAAGAGATTTAAATAATGAGAAAAAATCTTGTATATTTATCAACTAGTTACTACTTCTGGTGCTCTTTTTTTCTTTTGTGTAGAGCTATTTGCATCAGGTAATTTTTTTTATCTTTCTGCAGAATTGTGTATACATTTCTGGTAGTGTGAGACTGCAGCTAAAATAATCTCTCACTTTTCATGTGTCTGAAAATGTTTTTTAAAAATTATTTATTTCCAAAATATATTTTCAATGAATATGAAGTTCTAAGTAAACATGGGTTTTTTTTTTTCCTCTCTCTCTTTTTTTTTTTTTTTTTTTGAGACAGAGCCTTGCTCTGTCACCAGGCTGAAGTGCAGTGGCGTGATCTTGCTCACTGCAACCTCTGCCTACAGGGTTCAAGTGATTCTCCTGCCTCAGCCTCCCGAGTAGCTGGGACTACAAGCACACACCAGCATGCCCAACTAATTTTTGTATTTTCAGTAGAGACTGTGTTTCATCATGTTGGCCAGGATGGTCTTGATCTCTTGACCTGGTGATCTGCCCGCCTAGACCTCCTGAAGTGCTGGGATTACAGGCGTGAGCCACCAAGCCTGGCTTCTTTCAATGTTTTTAAAAATAGCACTCCACTGTCTTCTCATTTACATCACTTTGATAAAAAATATGTTGTCATTCTTATATGTATACCTCAGTATGAAATACATATTTTGCTCTGGTTACTTTTACAATTTTCTACTGAGCACTGAATTTGAAAGATTTGATGTGGTGTCCTTCTGTTTCTTGGGCTTAGGGATCATTGAGCTTCTTAGATTCACGGGTTTGTCATTTTTATCAAATTTAAATTTATTTTTCTGTTATATCTACAAATATCAAACCCTTTCCCAGCTGAGGGACTCAGATAACTTATGAGTCCACTTGGAGTTGTTCCACAGCTCACTGATGCTTTTATTTAAATTATTTTAAAATTCCTGTTTACCATTTTAGATAACTTTTATTGATGTGTCTTTAAACGCACTAATTTTTTATTCTGCTGTGTTCAGACTGCCCTTAAACCAATCAAGTTCATGTTTAATATTATATCATATAGTTTTATGTTCAAAAATTTTTAGGAGCCTTTTTTACATTGTAGTTTTCTTTACTTAACATGTTCAACACTTTAACTTTTCACACACATATATACAGTTAGAGTATTTTAAAGGGTTTGAGTACTAATTCAGTCATCTGTGTTATTTCTGAAACAGTTTCTATCAGTGGTTTTAATCCTCATTACGGCTGAAGATTTCATGCTTTTTTGCACAGTGAGGAATTTTTTTATTGAATTTTACCTTTCTGAATGATAAGTTTTTGTAAAGTCATATAAATATTATTGAACAATTGTTCAATAGTGTTACAAAATTTGTTGGATGCAATTAACTTACCTCGAGACAATTTGATCCTTTCAGGTTCTGATTTAAAAAAAAAAAAAAAATAGGTAGAACTTTTTACTACTGATGTAAAATCTTTGTGAGTACTCTACTTATATCTACTCTCCTCCATGAATTATGAGGTTTTACAGTTTGCCTGGTAGAATAGACACCATCCCCAACCATATGTGAGTGCTGAACTCTGTTCTCTCTAATCCTCTCACTTGGTTCTTCCACTGGACATGAGTAGTTTCCTCACACATATGCACAGATCATTACTCAAGTGAATGCTTGAAGGAAATTCTCAACAGATATTAAAATTTTCTGTATGGCTGTCTTTAGTGGAGCTCTGTCTTGAAAATAATATCTGCCTGGCTTTCTCCAGTTTCTCAGCTCCACCTCTCCAACTAAGAAAGTTCACTGAGCTTTTCCTGTGCCATTTCCTGGAAATTAAAGTCAGTGACCTGAGGCAAGAATAGGCCTCATGTCATATTTCTCTTGTCTCTCAGGAATGTATGTGCTTCGTTGTCTGATGTTCACCGTTTTGCAAACCATTGCTTTATGTATTTCATTACTTTTTATTGTTGTAGTTGTTTCAGGAGACAGAGTAAATCTAGTTTCTTTTATTTCATCTTGTTTAATAGCTGAAGGCCTGTTTTCTTTTTAAAATATAACTCTAAAAAATCAGAAATGCAAACAACTTTCTCAGACTTTCCATAAACCTTACTTATTCCACTAAATTCTAAATCTCTATATTCATCAAATATTATTGTATTATTATTATTTTTTTTAGACAGTTTTACTCTTGTCACCCAGGCTGGAGTTCAGTGGCCTGATCTCGGCTCACTGCAAGTTCTGCCTCCCGGGTTTGCGCCATTCTCCTGCCTCAGCCTCCAGAGTAGCTGGGACTATAGATCCCCTTCACCACGCCCGGCTAATTCTTTGTATTTTTAGTAGAGAAGTGGTTTCACCGTGTTAGCCAGGATAGTCTCAATCTCCTGACCTTGTGATCTGCCTGCCTCAGCCTCCCAAGGTACTGGGATTACAGGCATGAGCCACCACGCCCAGACAATTCTTAAATTTTTTAATGGTCACTTTCATTACGTTTTCACTTTCATAGCATCCATGGCCATCCCTCTACTGAAATAATCATTTCCAAGTGTATCATAGAGTCTCGTCATAAAACTTACTTTTCGTGAGTTCTTCCCAATAACTGAAACAATTAATCACTTTTCAAAACAACTATATAAATCATTTTAACTTCCCTGCGTAAGACCATTCAATGTGTCCCCATTGCTTTAGGTAAACCACTATTTCTGGCCTACAGAGCTCTAAATTGCATGGACATTACCCATGTGTTCACCATGTCTCATCAGTGATCTCTCTTTTCAATCTATATTTACTAAATTCAGTGATTTCTCAGACCATACTTTGTCTTCCCTTCATTCCTGTGTACTTACTTTTGATATGCCTCAAATACTGTTCACTTTCTCATCCTGTTATCCTTTTTGTTTGTTTGTTTTTAAGACAGAGTGTCACTCTGTCACCCAGGCTGGAGTGCAGTGGCACAATCTTGGCTCATTGCAACCTCTGCCTCCTGGGTTCAAACAATTCTCCTGCCTCAGCCTCCCAAGTAGCTGGGATTACAGGTGCCTACAACCATGCCCAGATAATTTTTGTATTTTTAGTAGAGATGAGGTTTCACCGTGTTGGTCAGGTTGGTCTTGAACTCTTGACCTCCAGTGATCTGCACACCTTGTCCTCCTAAAGTGCGGGTATTATAGGCATGAGCCACTGTGCCTGGCCTTCATCCAATTATCTTTTATCTTGCAACTATTCTTTCATGCTTCATGTTGCAGTCATTTCCTCAAGGCAATCCTCACCGTTGTCCCCCAAACCAGTAAAATGCTTTTTCTATCTGCTCATATAAAAACTTGTCTCCACATATAATGATACGTATAATTTGACTAATTGCCTTTTTTTTTTTTCCTGTCTGTTTCCTTCAGGCAAGGTAGACTACACTTATTTTGTATGCTGCTACAAATGTAGCTCATGGAACAGTGCCTGCTACATAGAAGTCCCTGAATTAATTTTTTTATTAAAAAAAATTCTGTAACACCTTGAATATATCAAACATTGTTCTAAGCACTTATGTCACTTTCATGACTAGAATTGCTAACCTTATGGAATTTATGTTCTAATGGGCGTCACAGAAAATGAATGATAAACATAATGAATATTATTTTACTATGCAATAATGTGATAAATGCTACAATGGAAACAAAAATCAAACAAACCAAAATTAGAGCAGAAACATGTCAGGGAATGAAAATAGGTGGCAGAGGGATGGATTTCATGTAGTCCTCCTTGAAGTGGTGAAAATTCGGCTCATCTTTGAAGGAAGTGAGGTATTCATCCGTGTATATCTAGGGGGAAATTGTTCCAAGAAGAAAATACAAGAAGAAAACAAATTCATAAAATAAGAGTGTGCCTGATATGTTTGAGAAAGAGTAAGGAGTTCATGGTGGTTGAAGTAGAAGGAGCAAGGGAGAAAATCAGAAAGGTAGCAGTACACCTCATGTAAAGATTTCAGCTTTTACTCTGAGTAAAATAGAAAAACATTGCAGAATTTTCACCTGATGAGGAACATAATTTTACCTATGTGTTAAAACACTACTCGGATATTTACATTGAAAATAAATGTCATAGGTGCAAAAGGAAAGTGCAAGTTTCCATCTTAGAAGATGTGTTAGCTTCCTATTGCTGCTGTAACAACTTAACACAAACTTAGTAGGTGAAGACAACACAAATGTATTCTCGTGTAGTTCTGGGTCATAACTTAAAAGTACATTTTACTAGGCTACAATCAATGTCTTGCAAGGGCTGTATGCTTTCTGGGATCTCTAGAAGAAAATCTGTTGAATGCTTTTTTGAACATCTACAAGATTCCTGGTATTTCTTGGCCTGTGGATCCCTTCCAAGCTATGACATCACTCTGATTTCTGCATCCATCATAATATCTCCTTCAGAAGGAATAACACAGGGGTAGATAGGTATATAATCTAATTACATGAAATTCAAAATTGAAGAATTTACTAATAATAAAAGGAGGAAACTTAAAAAGTAGACATAAGGATTAAAGATGCCTACCAATTCTTCAGGTCTATTGGAATAAATGATATGGGAGAAAAATCAACCAATATTTTAGAGGGCTTTTGGGAACAGATTTTCATTATGGGAGAGTAAGAGAGAAAAGGCTAGGTTTCTATTAGAACTGGAAAATTAGAACAAAGTTTAGAAACGGATTTAATGATGTAGGGATTTGGCGCATCGTGAATTTTAGAGGGCATAGAGAACAAGATTGAGGTTGGAATGTGAGGTGAATACAATGGACAAGATTGAGGATGTGCAAAGCTTCATAGGGGTTGGATTAGAGCATGAGGTAAAAAACAGTCTGGAAGTTTGGGGTCTCATGTATTTATAGTCAAAAATAGGAAAGAAGAGAATAATGATATTAATTCTGGTGGATCCAAGGCAAATTTCAGTGATGAAACTCTTGGCATTGGAACTGATGATGGCAGTGGTGTCAGGTTCAAGCCTCAGCTAAGGTCCCAGGGGAGTGGGTGGACAGGGGGGCAGGAAGCTGGAAGAACACTTGAGAGACAGCAGGGACATGGTTTTATTCAGCAGCTCTCTCACACTGTCCGCCTTTGTCTCGGCTGCCTGCTCTGGCTCTGTAGCTGCAGCCCTTCTCAGCCGCTGACTCTGTGGCTCCTGTCACTCTCACACTTACAGCTGCACTCACAGGCACACTTGCTAGTTCCTAGCTCTCCCTTCCCCCAGGCCATCTGCAAGACAGCTAGCTCTCCCTACAGGGTCAGCAGCTTCACTCTCTCCCTCTGGGTGCGTGCCTCATGTACAGTGTCAGCAGGGCAGTTATACCTTTTATAGACAATGGTGGCTCAGAGCTAAGTTTAAGATTACACAAACAGGTTATATAACAAGCAGAGCTGTGGGCCTGTGCTCGTAACTCACTGAATCATGCTGGCCGGGATGTCTCCCTCGGCTTATTCTTGACCAAAGCATATCCATTTTTCTTACACTCCATCCCCTCGGACCTCAGCTAGGAATGGAACTTGACATTTGACAGAGTCAGCAAGATGAGGTGAGTGGGTCTTCAGCCCCTGAGGGTCCCAGGTTGGCTATGTGGCCACAGCATGGGCTGTGGTACCTAGTTGCAGTGGTGCTGCTATGATGGGCCCCAACAGAAACGTGGGAAGAAGTGGACCGGCCTCCCATGAGGTGTGGAGAAGGCAGTGAAGCAGCTGGAAGCACACAGCACCAAGAAGGAGCGCACCTTTGCCAGCAGCGTCGGATGGGAGTTTCTGACCGCACTGCGGGAAGTCCATGCTCAGTCTCTGCGGGATGCTGCACAGGTAGGGGACCTCCAGGCACAAGGTGTGCACCGGGGAGCCCAAAGGCACAACTTGGAGCAAAACCTGGGGGTAAGGGACTTCCAGGTACAAACAGGGCACTTAGAGGCTCAGATAAACAGCCTGGAACAGTAGTTGGAGACGGCCGTCAGTGCGACCTTGAACCCATCCTTCTGGCTGGAAACTGCCATTCTGTCTGATGCTGAGGAGGAGAAGGAGGCTTCTCTTCTGCACTCCCCATGATCCCCCAGAAGATAGAACATAAGCATCCCATGGAACCCCAGGAGTGGGCCAAGGGCACCCCTACCATTGTGGAACACACTTCTTACAGTGCTTATCCTCCCACTGAGTTGCAGGAGTTAGGCAAGCAGTGCTGGTGTGCCCCCAGAGGGAGAGAGTGAAGCTGCTGACCCTGTGAGGGAGAGCTGTCCATCTTACAGATAAACACTGGTGTGTATGCGTTGGAGGGGTGGGGGATGAGGGCTGGGGGCCGTGGTAGCCAGGAACTAGCAAGTGCACCAGGGAGTGCAGCTGTAAGCTTAGGAGCAGCAGGAGTTGTAGAGCGGGCTGCTAAGAGGGGCCGCATTCAGAGGAGGCAGCAGAGACAAAGGCTGACAATGTGAGAGAGCTCCTGAGTAAAGCTATGTCCCATCTACCTGCTGTCTCTCAAGTGTTCTTCCAGCTTCCTTCCCCCCGTTCACCCATTTAGCTCAGACCTCAGCTGGGGCTCAAACCTGATAATTGGGAAGGCTAAGACCACGCTACATGGTCACCTTTGACCCCACTCACACCCCCAGTCTTTAACCCTCCTAAAGGAATGATACATTAGTGGATAATTGTTAAGAAAAACTTATCTTTGCAGAAAACACCCTACACAGTATTGCCCAAATCAAACTGAATGTAATTTCTTTTTTTTTTTTTTTTTTTTTTTTTTTTTTGAGACGGAGTCTTACTCTGTCGCCCAGGCTGGAGGGCAGTGGCCGGATCTCAGCTCACTGCAAACTCCGCCTCCCGGGTTTATGCCATTCTCCTGCCTCAGCCTCTCGAGTAGCTGGGACTACAGGCGCGCGCCACCTCGCCTGGCTAGGTTTTTTTTTTTTTTTTTTTTTTTTTTTTGTATTTTTTAGTAGAGACGGGGTTTCACCGTGTTAACCAGGATGGTCTCGATCTCCTGACCTCGTGATCCTCCCGTCTCGGCCTCCCAAAGTGCTGGGATTACAGGCTTGAGCCACTGCACCCGGCCTGTAATTTCTTATAGGGGAAGCTGGATGTTTTAAAAAGACCAGTGGTTTTCAGCCTGTTTGTTGAATGCTTATTACCTCCCCCTTAATTTAAGAAAAGGTTTGTAGAAATGTATCCTTGGAAACCTCCATGAATAGGTATTTCAGCAATAGCAGTTGCCTTAACAAGCCACAGTGTTGTACAGATAACTCTTAGAGAGAACACTTGTAGGTGATAGAGGTCAGCTCTGCTTCTAAGCAGCACATTCTTCTTGATACCTAATCATGGCCAATAATTTCTGCTTTTCTGATTAGTGTGATAAGAAGTAGCAGTACATCCTATGACCAGGCAGAAAATATAACTTTGGAAGAAGATGTCACATAAAGATGCCAAAAATACAGTTTTTTCTTTTTTTTTTTCTAAATGATACCTTGGAAGTGAGCTCTTCTGTCACCTCGTAAATAATTATTTAAAATATTACTTAAAAATATGATCATTCTCTTTTCAATGTAGTAATGTAAAGAACAAGTAGAGTGAGACTATAGAAATAGAAATCACTGTGATGTTGAAGTCTCCATGGGAAGTGACAAAACACTTATCACAGTTTGATTAAATTCCAAAAAAATCTAGCAACTATAGAAGTCAACTGAGATTAAATGAATGGCCCCAAGCGT